>NC_134357.1:578202955-578802955 GCF_048569485.1 Anomaloglossus baeobatrachus | reverse complement strand
CCTAACTCAGCCGGTAAGTAGATCCAGCGATACAACACTCCCTCTGTTATAGTTAGTCTGTCCCACTGCCGTAACTTTTGCTTCTGCTAGCTCAGCTGAGCTCTAGCTTTCACATCAGGCCAAGTTTTCTGATTCACCCACCTCTTTACTCATGACAGCCAGGGGTCTACGTTCTGTAGATCGGCCCATTCTTGACGAGTCTTCCCCAGCAATCTGACTACTCGTGTCACCACCATACTTGAACGTGCCAGATCTAAAAACCCAGGTAATCACCTCAGGTTAGGAATTTCGGTATCCTCGAGATCTTAGTCTACCTCACACCCTGGCGCATCTCGCTTTACCCATGGCAGGGCGTCCGCATTGGAGTTCCCTTTGCCGGATCGGAACCAAATCGGGTAATTAAATTTGGACATTCACGCCACTCATCTCTGTTCTAATGTTCCCAGTTTGGCGTTCTCCAGATGCGCTAGCAGGTTATTGTCTGTAATCACAAGAACCTCCGATCCCGACAGATACTCAGCAAATTATTCGGTCATGGCCCACGCCAGAGCTAACATCTCCAGTTTGAACGAAGTATGGTTATCAGGGTTGCGCTCAGTGTCCCGTAGGGACCTGCTGACAGATGCGACCACCCTCTCCCGTCCCTCTAGCTCTTGGGCCAACACTGCTCTCAGCCCATGCAGACTTCCGTCCGTATACAGAGTAAAGGGCCGGTCAAAGCGAGCATATGCCAACAGAGGTGCCTGTACAAAACTGGCCCAAATTTGGTCGAATGCCTGTTGTTGTCGATCGGTCCATTGGATAGGCTGATTCCTGAGATGTCCCCCTCAATAACTCATTCAATGGTTCAGACATCTTAGCGAAGTCCTTCACAAACCGACGATCGTGTCCGGCCAAACCAAGGAAGGCATGCATGTCTCTCACAGTTCTGGGAGTGGGCCACTCCTGGAAAGCCTGTATCTTACTCTCGGCCAGACGCACCCCATCCGCTGACACCACATGTCCCAGATATTCAATCTGGGCCTGGAACTAGCAATACTTCTTGGGTTTGTGTGACACCCCCGAACTAGTCAGGGTGTTACAGGGAACTGCACCCTCTTTTCTTCCTGGTGCAGAACCCACCCTCCATGGTTCTGGGATCCTAAACTTTGATGTTGCTTCCACCAGCATTCAAACCCTAGTCACTTTACACTGCACCCGGGCAGGCACACCAGTGGGTGGTCTAGCTGGAATAGGGCCACCCGCCTAGGGGGTCAGACAGACTGGTGGGAGGGACACAGTCAGAACAGTGGTAGCCCTCAAAGAGTGAAGAGCTAGGGGGAGTTGGAGCTCCCTGGGAAACTTTGGCTAGGTCGCAGACAGTGGTCTGGGACAGGAGGAGTCGGAGACCCGGTCGCAGGGTATTGGAGAAAGGAGCCAGACTTCGTTTTCGAGAACGGTCGGCCCCGGAGTACCTAGCAACAGAATCGGTACCGAGCACGGCGGGGCACTGGATCCTATATCACCTATGGAGGATAGTATCTCTATGAACTGTCCCCAAGAGCTCAGAGAACGAAGGCACCAACACATCGAGGGGGATAGGGCTTTCCAACCCATGCAGCCCACTGAAATCTCAAGTGTCAGCCATCGAGAGCACAGCTTCTCTACCTAATAGTGGGGAACGAGCCCCTAAAAGCTGCAAGCCGAGGGGTCACACGAAAACACCTAAAATTAGTGCAAGGAGGCAGGTCAAGACCACTAGCAACATTAAAGGGAGCGCATTCCCGGACGACCTCCCGCAGGGAGGCAGCGGCACCTGGAGACTTGGTTTACCTTTGTGTCAGAGTCTGCTTTGCGGTTGCATCACTACCAACACCGCATGAGTGAGTACGCTGTTCTCCCCTGCTTCCAACTAGCACTGCGCTGCCCTTCACCTCCACCATTCGAGTCCTGGGGCCTCCCCTACCCGTGGGTGGGGGAACGTCATCTGGCTGGCCCACTCCATCTTCCCTGGGTACTCCCATCGGCAGCGGCGGTACTTCCCTTACTGTGAACCACGGGTGGTGTCACAAACTCTTATCCCCTCTAAATACCCCCTTTCCATTTGAAGTGGCAGCGAGCTCCGGCTTCGGAAACCCTCAAGCCACAGGAGACCCCGGATCCGAGCGGTTTGACCGCTGCAGGGGCGGCACATTTGATCTTGAGTCCATTATCTTTTAGCTAGTGTAGCACTTGCCGCAGCTTCCCCAGGTGATGTTCACACGAATCTCCATATATAATGCAGCCACTGGTAGGTATAAATGATCAAGACCAAATACAGCACAAATACCTAAAAATTTACTTTTATTAATTCCTCTAAAAAAAGGGAAGGAACACCTTGCCTTTGTTTAAAAACAATGTCTCGCAGAGATAGACGTAATGTATAGCCCTAATAAAAATGAAAAAGGGCCTATACACCCTGCCACATGACATTAACAAAATGACACATAGAATATTAGTTGCGTACTGGCAGGTGTCACAACCGAACCAGGATAAGCACCAGCTGATTGATAAGGATGGGCTACACTCGAGACAGCCAGAAAGTGAGACTGCCGTCATCCCATTACAGCAGCCAGAAAGTGAGACTGCCATCATCCCATCACAGCAGCCAGAAAGTGAGACTGCAGTCATCTCATCACAGCAGCCAGAAAGTGAGACTGTCGTCAGCTCCCGACGCGTTTCCTATATACTATTCATCAGGGGAGTTCATATACGGAGATGCAGGTTTTAATGAAAAAACCTCTAGTGGGTTCACAGATGGTGACAGCACGAATCCTCCCTGCTGCACCATGGTTGTTGTTAAAACCTGCATCTCCGTATATGAACTCCCCTGATGAATAGTATATAGGAAACGCGTCGGGAGAAGGAGAATTTGGGAGAGGACAGCTTGTCCAATTGGAAGGGATCCCGGATCCAGAGTGGAAAGGGCCCGTGGATACGCCTATGATGGTGGCAAACTGTCTTTTTGAAATATGATACACCGGCAAGGGTGAGATCGTTCCATATATTTCTATACAAGATCAGACAATGGTATGATGGGGATCTGCTTATGTTATTTTCCCTTAAGCATTGTCATTTCTGTTCTGAACCAGTGGGCACGTATTGGCTGTTTTTGACACCCTGTCAGGTGTTTGTGTACCCATCCTAACTGGCCTGAGGGCTGTTCGGTACATTATAATTGGCAGCACTATAGTGAAGGGGCTCTGAGGTCTCGAGTGTAGCCCATCCTTATCAATCAGCTGGTGCTTATCCTGGTTCGGTTGTGACACCTGCCAGTATGCAACTAATATTCTATGTGTCATTTTGTTAATGTCATGTGGCAGGGTGTATAGGCCCTTTTTCATTTTTATTAGGGTTATACATTACGTCTATCTCTGCGAGACATTGTTTTTAAACAAAGGCAAGGTGTTCCTTCCCTTTTTTTAGAGGAATTAATAAAAGTTAATTTTTAGGTATTTGTGCTGTATTTGTTCACACGAATCTCCAAATACACAGATTTAAAGTTGTAATTGCCTAGACCGTACTCCATCAGTCGCTGAAATGTGGCTGTGGCATTAGTCCGTCTGAAAGGCATTCGATTAAGCTCGTAGAGTCCCATTGGTAGGATGAAAGCTGTTTTTTGACGATCCTTAGCTGCCATGGGTACCTGCCAATAGCCACTAGCCAGGTCCAATGTGGACAAGTATTTTGCCTTTCCCAGAGCAGACAGAGACTCTTCAATCCTTGGCAACGGGTATGAGTCACACACGGTCTGCACATTCAGCTTGCGGTAAATCAACACAAAACTGTATGGACCCGTCCTTCTTCTGAACCAGTACAACCAGCGCAGCCCAGGGACTCTGACTCGGACGGATCATGCCATTATCCAACATTTGCGCTAACATACTCTTGACCTCCCGATAAAGATTCGGAGGAATCTGGCAATATCTCTCTCCGATTGGGGCCACATCCCCTGTGGGTATCTCGTGTTCTACCGCCTTTGTGCAGCCAAAGTCTTCATCACTCCTGGAAAAGGCAGACTGGTATTCCCATAGGGTAGTCTGTAGCGGTTACACCTGTTCTGGTGTTAGCTGGGTTGTATCCATCCCCATCAGCTCTATGCTCTTCTTACCATTCCACATGGGCGTGGGTGACTTTTCTTCTGCTGCCCGCATCGACAGAGTTCAAGCAGTCTGGAAGTTTTCTTTCAACGTAAACTGATTCTTGTGGAGAACTTCTTCACCGCACACAAACACATCAGCCAGTTTTGAGCCCGCCACCAAAGTCGCCTCATGGCTCTGCAAGTTCAGACACCTCACCGGCACCCTCCCATTTTGTACAGTGGCCAGCGTCCTGGCGATCATGAAGCCTCCCATGCTTTCGGACTGTCTCACTGGCTCCAGAATTACTTTCACACCATTCAGCTTCCTATGAGTCTCCACCGGCATCATCACCGGCTTCTCTTGATCCGGAGAGATAGTGACAGCGGGGCCACGTGAGACGTACACCGCTCCCACTGCTCTTCCTCCTGCTGAACTCTGCTGTATGCCACGAACGGACCATCTGCTGTAGGGCCCTCTGCGTGATCTTATGAGTTGTCGCTCTTTTCCTGTATCCTGGGCCATCACGCTTGAACAGAAGACAATCCAGTTTCCTCAGGATGTTCATCCCTAGAACCACCGGGAGATTTGGCCTTGCCTGCTTTTTCACTAGTATCACTCCCTTGGTTCCCAGCTTCTGTCCGCACAGCTGCACCTTCATCTATGCGATGCCCGCTACTGGAATCTCTTTATTGTTAGCCGCTTTCAGTCTTAATAAATGCCCCGATTCTGGTTTAGCAGCTTCCTTGAAGTACGTCTGGAAATATTCGACCAGCATAGTAGTCACCTCGGATCCAGTGTCTATCAGACACGCAAACTTCTTCCACGCAAACTGTACCTTTAGTACAAGACTCTCCGCAATCAGATCTTCTGAGCAGAGTTCGGGCATTGGTTCTCAGTTCTGCCTCGCCGTATGCCTAGCTACAGCGAGGGCTTCACTTTTACGACTGTCGCAGTTTCTTCTGTTCTGCTCCTCCGGCAATCTCGTTGCAGATGTCCAATCCCTCCGCATCTCCAACACTGGATAGGCCCTCTCATCCCGCTTCTTGCTACCTCTATTCTGGGGCCGGCCACTGTTCCTCATTGTGTATAACGCCGTGACTGCATTTCCACCATAGGAGGCGGCATTTGTCCAGGCACGGGAGTATAGGGGCATATCCGTGCTGGGTATGTTGGTGGCATCCCCTGAGCCCGCATTTGTTCCGCCAGACCCTCCACAGTCTTCTGCAAAGCTGCTAGCTTTACTTAGACAGAGTCTTGACTCAATTCCCTTGTGTCAACTGTTTGCATGCGACTCCATTTCGGAGCAGACTTCACCTCCAGGGTCTGCGCCACTGCCTCTTGTTGTATTTCAGCATAGGTAACACCAGGGGTACTCCTTGCGTTTAACAGTAGTTCGCTCCTTACATTTCATTTTGGATCCCCTCAATGAACTGATCACGTAAAATGCGATCAACCTCGGCCTTAGCGCCCACCGTTACATTCGACTTCTTCTTAATCTCCTGCTGCAATTCTTCCAATGTGATGCCATACTGAATCAGACTCTCTCTGCTCCTCTGGATCGGAGCGAAAAACTGTACTCGTGTCGCGGGCGGCGGGGCGCTGCTGCTGCTTGGTGGCTCGAGCGGTGGGCCGGATCCGGGGACTCAAGCAGCGCTCCTCGCCCGTGAGTGAAAAGGGGGTGGTTTGTTTGGGGATTTAGTCCGTGACGCCACCCACGGGTTGTGGTGAAGATGGGCACCACCGCTGCTGGTGACGGGGATCCCGGGAGCGATGGTAGGGAGCAGCTGTGATGTTGTTCTCCCCCTCCGTGGGTAGGGGCTGGTGGTCCCGGGGCCCGGTAGTGTGACAGGGAGGCAGGGTTGGCGAGGTGCAGGGATGCAGGGACAGCACGGCGCGGTGCCGGATGGCACTGGGGTACTCACTCAGCAACAAATGCACAAAGTCTCCGGTAAACCAAACGGCTGGATGGACGGGTCCCACAGCCAGCTGCAGAGTCTCTCCCCGGACAGGTGATGGTGGCTGTCTTTCCCTGCACCTTTGTGTACTGTGTTGACTCCGATGGCTTCCCAAACGGTAGTCCGCTCCCCGGCGTATAGGTACCGTAGGAGCCCTTTTGCCCGCAGGTGCTGGCCCTTGGATCTCTAGCCTATAGCGGTGGCTGTATATCCGCACGGTGTGGACTGTTGCCTTCTAGCGGGACTTGGCTGTTAGGAAACCCCAAGGGTTCCGGTCACACTGGGTATTTGACTATTGCCGGCGTCTCCAAGCCTAGTCGGAGTCCGATGGCCCTGCCTGTGTGCTTAACTTCACTCCGCTCCCTGGTTCGGTACCGGTGGGCCACCGCCCAACCCCGGTCCTACGGTTCCGCAGAGATCCGTCAACTCCTGCAGACGGCCACCACCGTCTGCCAACCTTGCTGTAAGTGCCTGGGCTCCGACCCAGACACCTCAAGTGTTAACTCCACTCACTTTCACCTCCTGAACTGCACTGACACTTTTCCCGCCTCCAGGCCTGTGAACTCCTCGGTGGGTGGAGCCAACCGCCTGGCTCCGCTACACCTGGTGTGGACATCAGACCCTGGAGGGAGGCAACAAGGGATTTTGTCTGACTAATGTAACTGTCTGGGGGTTGGGGGGGGGAGGTGTGTGTTCTGTCTGTGGCTACCTGGCTAGTCCAGGGCGCCACACTCGCAGTTGTTCGGCCGTTGCCACATGGTTAAAAGCTTTTTCCAAGATCTAAATTATTTCATCTACTGTCTTCCGCTGGCTTTCTGGTTTCAGCAGAACAACCTTGCAGGCATCTCACTTCAGAGCATTCAGTGCGACCTTGGGCTGCAGTATGGGGTGTACGCTGTGCAAGGCAAGGGCGTTCTTCAGCCGGCCCACCCAATCACTGAACAGTAAGTTATACCCTTCGAACTTAGCCAGGTGATTTAGCAGCGCGCCCGTTGCAGAGCAACCTATTAGCCACTCACTGCTGGTCACCAAGGGGAAGGGGGTGAAGTACAACTGGGGTGTTGCAGAAATCTCCCACTTGGTCAGGGTTATCCATAGCGAGCAACGTATTCTGCCAGCTATGCCAAATACGCCGGATGCCGGTCGCTATGACTATTAAGGTACGATGGCACCAGGGCCGGCTCCAGGTTTTTGTGGGCCCCGTGCGGAAGAGTCCCAGTGGGCCCCATAAACACGCAGACACACACACGTACATATACATATTTAAAGACAAACTCACAAAAATACATATAAACAGACAAATCTATACAGTCATATACACTGACATACATAGATACACATCATACATGCATACATACAGAGACACATACTGCTATGCTGTATACATACATACATACAGACACACACATACTGCTCTGCATGCATACATACATATAGACAGACACACACACACTGCTCTACTACATACATACTACATACATACATATAGACAGACACACACATACTGCTCTGCTGCATGCATGCATACATAGACACACACACACTGCTCTGCTGCATACATACATATAGACAGACACACACATACTGCTCTGCATGCATACATACATACAGACACGCATACTGCTCTGCTGCATACATACATGCATACATACAGACAGACACGCATACTGCTCTGCATGCATACATACAGACACACATACTGCTCTGCTGCATACATACATGCATACATACAGACACGTATACTGCTCTGCTGCATATATACATACATACAGACACGCATACTGCTCTGCTGCATATATACATACATACATACAGACACGCATACTGCTCTGCTGCATACATACAGACACGCATGCTGCTCTGCTGCATACATACATGCATACATACAGACACGCATACTGCTCTGCATGCATACATACAGACACGCATACTGCTCTGCTGCATGCATACATGCATACATACAGACACGCATACTGCTCTGCATGCATACATACATACAGACACGCATACTGCTCTGCTGCATGCATACATACATACATACAAACACACACCTTGCTCTGCGGGACCCACACAAGCGGCTCTGCAGGGCCCACACATGCGGCTCTGCGGGGCCCACACACGCACGGGGGACAGGGAGGGGCGGGGAGGGAGAGATGTCCCACATACTGATCAGGTCACGGTGAAGATGGGGCCCACACAGCGCTGGAGGGAAGCGATGTGCTGGGGGTCGCTGGCTGGCACTGTGACTCCTTCATCTGTTCGACCGAGCAGGACGCCGGGCGGTAGCTCCGCCTGCAGATGATGCTCAATGCAGGAGAACACAGTGAACGCTGTGGTCTGCGGGCCTTAAAGGGCCGGCAGCCACAGTTTCCAGTGCCAAGGACTACGGTCCCCGGAACTTGGCCCGGGGGCAGCAGAACTGACGAGGCCGAGTGGGCCCCCCAGCTCTCCAGGGCCCTGGCATTTGCCCGGGTATGCCGCGTGCTGACGCCGGCCCTGGATGGCACTATAGAAAACCCAGGGACACAAAGATGGTGAATAATAGTTTTCTTTATAAGTCTAAAAAATATTTAAAAAAACAGTTCTCTTACAACTTATGGGCCACAACAGCCCGGAATAAACAATAACAATTTATGCAACTTGGAGGGCTTCAAGTGTTGGTCTGTAGAGTAGAACTAGACTATATTTTTTCCCCCCTGCTATACCACTCCCTCCCCTATCTATAAATGGGGCTTACCCTAGTGCACTACTACAGATAACAGCACGTGATCCCTCCAAGGATATAATCTTACACCCACCTCCCCTTATCTTTACAATTCAATCAGGGTACCCGGCCAACTTCGCATATACAGTAAGAAACAAGTGAATTTATGTACATGTACCTCTATGCAATACTCTGTACCTCACTGCCCCCAGACAGTGTGATGAAGCAAAGGCAGAATAGTCTGTTATTATCAGCACAACACAGCTTAACTTCTGATAAATATCGGGTCAGAGCAAATGGCTCCAGATAAACAAACAAGCAAAGCTCCTTGTCAGCGAACAGTCTTTCAAAGAATAGTCTTCCTTCAATGTGTCCTCTTCCTATCTTTCTGTCCCTAACTGACTATTAGTACACCGATTGGTCTCAGGTCAGTTGCTACTCACAAAAGTCTTCCATCCAAGATGGTGTTGGTCTCCCTCAGACTGCTTCTGATTCACTCTTAGATGACCTTATCCAAGCACTTTCTGGAGAAAAGTTTGCTCAGATGAATTCCCCTCATCAGGGAAGTAGGAGTCCAATGAAAACAACAGGCAATCCTATTTGTCCAGAACACAGGAGTTCAACAACCTTCTCCCTCTCTTGCAGCCTTCTTCCTGTCACTCTCTTCTTGCTCGTGCAGTCTCCAGATCCTAACTGAAATTTTAACTGTCTCTGTTTATGTTACCAGGGAAACCTAATGTAACCCATTACTGTCTAGCAGTGTGCCTGCCCTCTAGTGACAACTAGTGGCCATTTAAGTTATAGCATAAATATACAATACTTCATTAACAAACATACAAGTTTATCTTATGTACATTTTCACCCTGTTACAGGGACATATATACTAAGACAAAAGATCCATATATAACAGGATGGGGATCATATATACCAGGATGGGATAAAGATGGGCAACATATATACCAGGATGAAAGACCTATATACGAGTATGGGAGATAAATATACCTGGAAGGGTCCCAGTATGGAGGACATTAGTACAGAATTGGGGGATTTTATCCCCGTAACAGTGTCAGTAGCAGATCCTACCCATAACAGTGCTTCATGACCACATTTTTTGTCTTATTTTTTTCCCTATATTCCTCCTTCAAAACCTAGGTGTAGCTTATGGTTAAAAACCCCCCAATAATTTCATTGAAAAAAAGAAGAAGAAAATGGTTCTTTTTCTCACAATTTATTACTCATGGAACTGTAGCCGATTTAAAAATAAAACCCTTTGAATTATGGTACATCATGATGGCTTCTGCCGTGTGACTCATCTGACAACAGAACCTGATTAATGATAAAAACATTTGGCAAATTCTGAAAGCAAAAATGGCTGCTCTGCTCTGTTGGTTTTGTGATGTGGGCAAGACTTGATTTACCAGTTAAACATTTCAATTATTCACAACATGAAAAAGGTTCCTGCCCTGTGCGGCTTCTTAAGATGTTTAACAAAATGTGATTTCTGACAATTACATTTGCCACATTCAGAACATAAAAATGGTTTATTTTGTGTGATTTTTTTGATGGTAAACAAGACCTGATTTCCTAGTAAAACATTTACCACATTCTGAGCATGAAAACAGCTTCTCCCCTGTGTGAGATCTTTGATGCACTACAAGTTGTGATTTTTGAATAAAACATTTCCCACACTCTGAACATGAAAATGGCTTCTCCCCAGTGTGAGACCTTTGATGCTGAACAAGGTTTGATTTCAGAATAAAACATTTCCCACATTCTGAACATGAAAATGGCTTCTCCCCTGTGTGATGTTTTCCATGGTCAACAAGACTTGATTTACTAGTAAAACATATACCACATTCCAAGCATAAAAATGGCTTCGCCCCAGTGTGATTTTTCTTATGCTTAACAAGATGCCATTTCTGAATAAAACATTTCCCACATTCTGAACAAGAAAATGGCTTCTCCCCTGTGTGACATCTTTGATGCACAACAAGTTCTGATTTCCGCATAAAACATTTCCCACATTCTGAACATAAAAATGGCTTCTCCCCTGTGTGAGATCTTTGATGCACAACAAGTTCTGATTTAAAATTAAAACATTTCCCACATTCTGAACATGAAAATGGCTTCTCCCCTGTGTGACATCTTTGATGCACAACAAGTTCTGATTTCCGCATAAAACATTTCCCACATTCTGAACATGAAAATAGCTTCTCCCCTGTGTGAGATCTTTGATGCACAACAAGTTCTGATTTCCAATTAAAACATTTCCCACATTCTGAACATAAACATGGCTTCTCCCCGGTGTGAGATCTTTGATGCTGAAGAAGACTTGAATTCCGAATAAAACATTTCCCACATTCTGAACATGAAAATGGCTTCTCCCCTGTGTGACGTTTTCCATGGTCAACAAGACTTGATTTACTAGTAAAACATTTACCACATTCCAAGCATAAAAATGGCTTCGCCCCAGTGTGATTTTTCTTATGCATAACAAGATGCGATTTCTGAATAAAACATTTTCCACATTCTGAACATGAAAATGGCTTCTCCCCTGTGTGATATTTTTGATGGTTAGCAAGGGTTATTTTCTGAGTAAAACATTTCCCACATTCTGAACATGAAAATGGCTTCTCCCCTGTGTGACATCTCTGATGCTTAACAAGATCTGATTTGAAATGAAAACATTTCCCACACTCTGAACATGAAAATGGCTTCTCCCCTGTGTGACGTTTTCCATGGTCAACAAGACTTGATTTACTAGTAAAACATTTACCACATTCCAAGCATAAAAATGGCTTCGCCCCAGTGTGATTTTTCTTATGCATAACAAGATGCGATTTCCGAATAAAACATTTTCCACATTCTGAACATGAAAATGGCTTCTCCCCTGTGTGATATTTTTGATGGTTAGCAAGGGTTATTTTCTGAGTAAAACATTTCCCACATTCTGAACATGAAAATGGCTTCTCCCCTGTGTGACATCTTTGATGCACAACAAGTTTTGATTTCCAATTAAAACATTTCCCACATTCTGAACAGGAAAACGGCTTCTCCCCAGTGTGAGACTTTTGATGCCGAACAAGGTTTGATTTCTGAATAAAACATTTTCCACATTCTGGGCATGAAAATGGCTTCTTCCCTGCGTGAGTTTTTTGATGGATATTAAGATGTGATTTTCTGGTAAAACATTTCTCACATTTTGAACATGAAAATGGTTTCACCCTTATAGGAGCCGTTTCATGTTCCACATCCCTTCTGTAACTTTTGTTTTGCTTACAAATCTGTGATAAATCGGAATTTTTGACTTGTTTGAAAAGATCTGATGATGAAGCTTTCTGAGGAAGGACTGGAGGTATATTTGGGACAACAGCATGCTCTTCATATGTATCATGTGTGATACTTTGATCTTCTGTTTTAAATTCTGAAGATAATAGATTTCCATCTGAACTCTCAATACAGTCATCTGCTAAAAATAAACACAATGTTAATATTTTTAATGATATCTTGAAAGTACATTTTTTTGAACCATAACATCAGAAATTAAATTAGAAAAAATGTATTCTGAATCTGTTGTCCAATTTCGACATCTAAAGGCTGTTTTACACGCAGCGACATCGCTAGCGATCGCACCCGCCCCCGTCGTGCGTGTGTCACGGGCAAATCACTGCCCGTGGCGGACAATATCGGTAGTGCGAATCACACGCACATACCTTACTAACGACGTCGCTATGGCCGGCGAACAACCTCTTTTCTAAGGGGGAGGTTCGTGTGGCGTCACAGCGACGTCACACAGCAGGCCACCAATAGAAGCGGAGGGGCGGAGAGCAGCTGCATAACCGTCACTCCAACCTCATTGACGGAGGATGCAGGAACGCTGTTAGTCGTTCCCGGGGCGTCACATGTAGAGATGTGTGCTGCCTCAGGAACGACAAACAACCTGCGTCCCAAAAGTGCAACGATATTTGGGAAAGAAACAACGTGTCAACAATCAACTATATTTGCGGAACTTGGGATCGTTAGCGGTCGCTCGTGTCACTTGCAACGACGGCGCTAACGACGCTGGATGTGCGTCACAAATTCCGTGACCCCAGCGATATCTCGTTAGCGATGTCGCTGCATGTAAAGGGGCCTTAAGAATAGTGATGGGTGATCCCCCCGATGGTCGGGATCGGGGAGACTCGTAGGATCATTTTGTAGATCGGGATCGAGATAACACGATCTTGCGTACGATCACCGATCTTGGACTTTACAGTTATGGGATGGGGCGGGGTGTTGGGGGGGCTTTAAAATAAAGAATACAGTTAATAATAAACATTACTTACAGGTCCCGAACGTATCCTGCACTCTGTCTCCTGCTGCTTCTGAGTACGATCATCGCTGTGGTCTCCCAGTAACCAAAGGACCTTTTGTGACATCATAGCCATGTGATTAGTCACGTGGGAATGTTGTATTATCTCATTGGCTACAGACTGGGTCACATGATTATGACATCGTGCAAAGGTCCTGTAGTGTCAGCATGCTCGCCGGTACATGGTGCTTGCCCGAGCATCTCAGTACTCTGTAAACTCGGCGACCGCTGTGTACCGGCGAGATGCTCGGGTACATGCTCAGCTCCCCCTCCCTGCATCAGCCCACATGCAGGGATTGGCTGCCACAGCCGGTGATTAATAGCGGCGCTGGGAATAAGGTGATCAGAGATCACCGTTACTATAGTATAGTAACCCGTTCGTTAGGTTACTATGGCAATGGTGGCAACGGTGACATTACCGCTTACTAACCTGCAGCCTCTGATCACTCATTGAGTGATTAGACAGTGCGGGAGCAGCAGCAGCAGCGTTCTTCCTCCCCTCCGTGCATTCTGATATAGCAGAGCTAGATCAGTGACAGAAGACCAGGATCGTGGAGGGGTGAGAGGGAGTAAAAGATGGAGTCCCTAAGTGTGTCTGTGTATTTATTTCTAATAAAGTAATTTTTTCTCTGTCTGGTGTCTTTTTTTTTTTTAACCCTTTATTGGAGATTCTTAATGGCCGGCTTAAACTTGCGTGACATTAAGAATCTTGGGTTTAACACCAGCTGGTAAAACAAAGCCGGTATTAACCCCTTATTACATAGCCTGTAACCTGCCATCAGGGCCGCTGGACGAGTTAATACAGCGCCAGAAGATGGCGCCTCTACGAAAGCGCTATTTTCTGAGGTGGCTGCAGACTGCAATTTGCAGCGGGGGGGGGGGAAGCTTGGGCTACCCTGCGCTGAAGATTCCAATCCCCAGCTGCCTAGTTGTGCCTGGCTGGACACAAAAATTGTGCGAAGCACACATCAATTTTTTTTTAAAATTATTTCATGAAATAATTAAAAAAATGACTTTCCTATATTTTTGGTTCCCAGCCAGGTACAAATAGGCAGCTAAAGGTTGGGGGCAGCCCGTACCCGTCTGCTGTACAAGACTAGCATACAAACATATGGCGAAACCCACGTCATTTTTTTTTTGGCAAAAAAAAATATTTTTTTTTAAATAAAGGGCTTCCCTGTATTTTGATTGCCAGCCAAAATAAAGCCAGGCAGATGTGGGTGACAGCCCGTAGCCATCTGCTTTATGTACGTCATTTTTTCAATCATTTATTTTTATACATACATATATATATGTATGTATATATATATATACAGTTAGGTCCAGAAATATTTGGACAGTGACACAAGTTTTGTTATTTTAGCTGTTTACAAAAACATGTTCAGAAATACAATTATATATATAATATGGGCTGAAAGTGCACACTCCCAGCTGCAATATGAGAGTTTTCACATCCAAATCGGAGAAAGGGTTTAGGAATCATAGCTCTGTAATGCATAGCCTCCTCTTTTTCAAGGGACCAAAAGTAATTGGACAAGGGACTCTAAGGGCTGCAATTAACTCTGAAGGCGTCTCCCTCGTTAACCTGTAATCAATGAAGTAGTTAAAAGGTCTGGGGTTGATTACAGGTGTGTGGATTTGCATTTGGAAGCTGTTGCTATGACCAGACAACATGCGGTCTAAGGAACTCTCAATTGAGGTGAAGCAGAACATCCTAAGGCTGAAAAAAAAGAAAAAATCCATCAGAGAGATAGCAGACATGCTTGGAGTAGCAAAATCAACAGTCGGGTACATTCTGAGAAAAAAGGAATTGACTGGTGAGCTTGGGAACTCAAAAAGGCCTGGGCGTCCACGGATGACAACAGTGGTGGATGATCGCCGCATACTTTTTTTGGTGAAGAAGAACCCGTTCACAACATCAACTGAAGTCCAGAACACTCTCAGTGAAGTAGGTGTATCTGTCTCTAAGTCAACAGTAAAGAGAAGACTCCATGAAAGTAAATACAAAGGGTTCACATCTAGATGCAAACCATTCATCAATTCCAAAAATAGACAGGCCAGAGTTAAATTTGCTGAAAAACACCTCATGAAGCCAGCTCAGTTCTGGAAAAGTATTCTATGGACAGATGAGACAAAGATCAACCTGTACCAGAATGATGGGAAGAAAAAAGTTTGGAGAAGAAAGGGAACGGCACATGATCCAAGGCACACCACATCCTCTGTAAAACATGGTGGAGGCAACGTGATGGCATGGGCATGCATGGCTTTCAATGGCACTGGGTCACTTGTGTTTATTGATGACATAACAGCAGACAAGAGTAGCCAGATAAATTCTGAAGTGTACCGGGATATACTTTCAGCCTAGATTCAGCCAAATGCCGCAAAGTTGATCGGACGGCGCTTCATAGTACAGATGGACAATGACCCCAAACATACAGCCAAAGCTACCCAGGAGTTCATGAGTGCAAAAAAGTGGAACATTCTGCAATGGCCAAGTCAATCACCAGATCTTAACCCAATTGAGCATGCATTTCACTTGCTCAAATCCAGACTTAAGACGGAAAGACCCACAAACAAGCAAGACCTGAAGGCTGCGGCTGTAAAGGCCTGGCAAAGCATTAAGAAGGAGGAAACCCAGCGTTTGGTGATGTCCATGGGTTCCAGACTTAAGGCAGTGATTGCCTCCAAAGGATTTGCAACAAAATATTGAAAATAAAAATATTTTGTTTGGGTTTGGTTTATTTGTCCAATTACTTTTGACCTCCTAAAATGTGGAGTGTTTGTAAAGAAATGTGACAATTCCTACAATTTCTATCAGATATTTTTGTTCAAACCTTCAAATTAAACGTTACAATTTGCACTTGAATTCTGTTGTAGAGATTTCATTTCAAATCCAATGTGGTGGCATGCAGAGCCCAACTCGCGAAAATTGTGTCACTGTCCAAATATTTCTGGACCTAACTGTATCTTTGCACTAGTGGGACAATACAGAAGTCCAATTTACAGATTTTGAGTGTGCAAAGGGCAGGAGGGTACAGTGGCAGGGTTGTGGGTCTCTGGGTAGAGGAAAGGAAGCCTGCCTTTCTTTCCCTCCTAATGGGGAAATGCAGCGAGGAAATCCCTGACCTTAGCTACACAGACGCTGTCATCTTGTGTAGCTGTTAAACTCTGTTTTAAACTCTGTCACCTATGGCTCTGACCCTGCCGGTATGAGCCCTTAAAAGGACTGATAGAAAGTGCTATCCCTAAGCTGTAACTGTATATATATATATATATATATACATACACATATATACACACACACACACACACACACACACACACACAGCTGTGGCAAAAATTAAAAAGATCACTGCAAAATTTTCAGTTTTTCTTATTTTTTTCTTTATATTTTTGAGTAAAATGTAAATTGTTCTTTTATTCTATAAACTACTGACAACATCTCCGAATTTCCAACCAAAACATTTTGTATTTATTTTACAACAATTTACATTTTACTCAAAAATATACCGTATTTTTCGGATTATAAGACGCACTTTTCCTCCCAAAAATTTGGGAAGAAAATGAGGGGTGCATCTTAAAATCCGAATATTTCTACCTGGGGGGCCTGTCTGTGCGGCGATCAGGTGCAATCAGGCGGCCGGGTGCCTGTGGCTGCGTGCAGGCAGCAGCGGGGTACCTGTGTTCGGGCGGGCGGCCGCCAGGTGCCTGCGTGCAGGCGGCAGATGGGTGCCGGTCGATGCCGACTGCTTCTCTGTGTGGGTGGCTTGCTGGCTGCCACTCTGTGCAGCTGGTTTTCCAATATGTTCGTGGTCCCAGTTTCAAATGATGGCGGCAGGAGTCAGCTCGCGCACAGATGGAGGTCTTAGATGAAAAATAGACCAAAACCGTATAGAAGGGTACTTTATCTGAGAAAAAACAAATCATAAATGCTACCCGTAAAATCAATTTTATTAGTTATAATATTTAAAAAGTCAAAAGGACATTCGGCCAAACAAACACACAGTGTGTGTGTAGTGCGGAGGATACACACTTGGTGAAGAGGTATAGGAAGATAGTGGGGGAGCCTAAGGTCAAAATATTAAAGGATATTTTAGGTTGGGTACCAGGAGTGCTGTCTATCCCTCCTCTCAGTCCTGCCTAGCAATGGGGCTTTAAGCACCCTAATTTAGTGGTGCCCCCATTCCACGTCGGCTCACCCTCTCTGTTCCTAACTACCTCAAAACATTCTACCACCAATTATCAAAAAGGTTCAAAGTGCAAATAGATCAAGCATAAATACCGGACACACGTAAATTAACTGATAGCGTATGGGAAAAAACGTACCACTGTTAGAGTTTTAAATGTAACTCCAATCCAGTACAAATTGTATCTAGGAGCGAGCCTCCAGCATACAGACCAGGTTTCCCAGCATGTAAAATTACAGCCCATATAGATGGATATCAAACTAGAGGAGCTGTCTGATACAGTATGAATTTAAAACAGATATAGATGATCTAATATCAGTCGCATACAAATAATCAGTATACAAAAATGGTTAGTGGGAAGAACCCAGCCTACTATTGGTTGGTAGCCCTCCAGGGCTACAGCGAATAACTGGTTAAATATCTCAACTCGTACAGTTCTAAAATTCAGATAACACGTGTCTTGTGCAAAAATCCTTAGCCCTACGCGTTTCCCCCACTTGTAGTTTGGGGTTCATCAGGGGATCAGGTAATGACAGCCGGGAGCTGAATCGCTTCCAGTTGTCCAAATAGCCACCTATAAGGGAAAGAGGAAAACTCATAAGCCTCTAAATCTATCCCAAATAGGAAACATTGTGCCCAGAATTATACTGTCTTACCCATAGGAATCCCGTCTGTCCGTTTTCTGTGTCCCAGCTGGTTAGTTAACCTGAGTGCAGCAGGTGGATACCTGGTCTCTCTGTGCTGCGGAGTGCGCTCAGTCCAGTAGGTCTTTAAAGGGAACCATATGCTGACTTCCGGTAGAGGCAGCCATGTGGTAATTACCCACCACGTGGTTCCTATAGTGATCAGTGCGTCCCCTGGATCCAGCCTGGTATCCAGGGAGGATCATGTGACGTCAGGGGAGGAGTAAATGCCATGGGTTCACATCACTGCGTGTGACCCATCAGAAACGAGCCCGCCTCCCCTCGCACGTCCCCGCGCCCCCCGGGGGGAGGCCCGTCGCACGTACGCTGGAACACAACCTGCGTCCCAGCACAGGCACAGACAGAACGCCCACACAGAGGGCAGGGCGGAGGTGGGGAGCGGCGGAGGTCATTTCTGTCTTGCCCACATATATTAATCATCTCCTATATATAGATTACCTTGATAGGAGATCATCAGGCTTCCCCCAAATACTCTGAATATCAGTCAATTTAGGACCTATATATGGTCCCTTTATTATGCAATAGTGCTTTACTCTATAGTCATACTAGGAGGGAGCCGTAATACTCTGGTGGCAGTCTACTATATGAGTTTCCCGATCTATTTTTATACTATTGAGGCTTGCTGTATCTTGTTTCAGCTTTTGCTGTGCCTCAATTGGAGAGATGCTGCTGCATACATGTTGAGGCACTTATTGTGCACTAAGGGTTAACTCCTGCCCAGTCTGTCATCTGATCCTCCCCTCTACGGAGCAGTACTGTGAGGTGGATCCTCTGGCCTGATGGACCACGTGATCGGCGCCCAGCCCCCTGCAGTGTGACACTGTTATGCGTGGCTGTCGGGGGACGTGTGCCCACTCCCCACCTCCGCCCTGCCCTCTGTGTGGGCGTTCTGTCTGTGCCTGTGCTGGGACGCAGGTTGCGTTCCAGCGTACGTGCGACGGGCCTCCCCCCGGGGGGCGCGGGGACGTGCGAGGGGAGGCGGGCTCGTTTCTGATGGGTCACACGCAGTGATGTGAACCCATGGCATTTACTCCTCCCCTGACGTCACATGATCCTCCCTGGATACCAGGCTGGATCCAGGGGACGCACTGATCACTACAGGAACCACGTGGTTGGTAATTACCACATGGCTGCCTCTACCGGAAGTCAGCATATGGTTTCCTTTAAAAACCTACTGGACTGAGCGCGCGCCACAGCACAGAGAAAAAAGGAATCCACCTTCTGCACTCAGGTTAAAGGAGTTGTCCAACATAAACTCAAACATTTTTGTTAAACTAATCTGAGCTGTATTGTCATATAAATCACCCCTACATTGTTATTTTTTGTTTTCTAACTTTTGTTCCTCTTGAATTCACCCTTTATTCTCTGCAGCTTTGTTTACATTCAGCTCTAGCAAACTGACCACTTCCTGTGCCACACCTCCCAGTCACAGCTGGCACCGCCCGGCCTCAGTGTCCAGCCCCGCCCCCTGCACACACAGTTCCTGTCAGTATTCTGCCCCAGCACCTGACCTGTTATCACTACAGCATTGCAAATAACAGCCCCACATCGGACTCTGCACCCCACACACAATAGGGCTCTGCACCGCAGACACACATCGGGCTCTGCACCCCCACACACACATATGGCTCTGCACCGCACACACATCGGTGCAGAGTCCGCGCACACACTTAGGGCTCTGCACACCACACACACATAGGGCTCTGTAACCCCCCCCACCACACACACGGCGCTCTGTACCGACCCCCCCACCATCGTTCTGCACCGACCCCCCCCCTACCCCCATAGGGAACACATGTAGGGAATACAAACTTACCCCTCCTCGGTCACCGCCGCTCCTGCACGTTCGCACGCTGTCTGGTCTGGACATATCAGCACAGTAGTGACGTCACCGCTGCACTGAACTGTCAGACACAGACAGCAGGACAGTGATGAGAAGAAGCGCTGCGCTCCCTCTTATCACTGTGATGCCGCTACATTTGAAGCGCGATCCTGAGCAGGGGTCCCGGTGCTTGCGGTAACACTGCCCTCCCCCCACCTCACAGGCCCCACAGCAGTGGCAGTGGAGAGTAAGAATGTGGGGAGGGTGCAGGGGAATACAGGGGAGATTGCAGGGAAACAAGGCGGAGACTCCAGCACCATGCTTTCAAATATATCGGCATCTGTGATCTGTGATGCCGGTACATTTGAATGTGCGATCCTGAGCAGGGGGCCCGGTGCTGGCGGTGACACCACGGCAGCCGCAGGCCCCTCCCCTCAGCTCACGGGTCCTACAGCAGTGCAGGGGGAGGTTGCGGGGAGAGCATGGGTGCGGGGGAATGTGTGGGAGGGTGCAGGGAAGGGGGGCGGGGACTCATGCACTGTACCCGCCCAGCAGGGCGGCAACATGCTGTTGCCAGATTTGCATGTCAACATGGCCCTGCCCATGTTGATATGAAATGACCGGAAGCAGCAAAATCACGGCAGGAGCGGTCACATGACCGCTCTGAGCCGGGGGAGAGGGGCTGACAGCAGGGCAGGTAAGTGGTCTGTATCTACTTACCTGCCCTAATGTAGCCCAATAGGGAAATAATAAAAAAAAAAATCAAAATAAGCCGGATAACCCCTTTAACTAACCAGCTGGGACACAGAAAACGGACAGACGGGATTCCTATGGGTAAGACAGTATGATTCTGGGCACAATGTTTCCTATTTGGGATAGATTTAGAGGCTTATGAGTTTTCCGCTTTCCCTTATAGGTGGCTATTTGGACAACTGGAAGAGATTCAGCTCCCGGCTGTCATTACCTGATCCCCTGATGAACCCCAAACTACAAGTGGGGGGAAACGCGTAGGGCTAAGGATTTTGCACCAGACACGTGTTATCTGAATTTTAGAACTGTACGAGTTGGGATATTTAACCAGATATTCGCTGTAGCCCTGGAGTACCTCTTCACCAAGTGTGTATACTCCGCACTACACACACACTGTGTGTTTGTTTGGCCGAATGTCCTTTTGACTTTTTAAATATTATAACTAATAAAATTAATTTTATGGGTAGCATTTATGATTAGGTCTATGATGAAGACTCCATCTGTGCACGAGCTGCTTGTGGAGTCAGCACGTGCGCAGATTAAGCCCTTGGACAAGAGCTCCATCTGCGCAAGCGCTGCTCCAGGCACCATCATTTGAAACGCAACCGTGGAGACACTGGGACACTCAACACACCGGCCTACTGCACCACTCACCCGCCGCCACCACTGACCCGCCGCACCTGCTGCCACGGATGCCGCCGCGCCTGCCACCACTGACCCGCCACCACTGACGGCGCCACGCCTGCCGCAACTGACGCCGCTGCGCCTGCCAGCACAACCTCTGCCTCCTGTGAGCCCGCTCCACCTGCTGCCCCTCTCCTGTAAGACAACACCGGAGTATAAGACGCACCCTTTTTTTTTTTTTTTACCTTTTTTTATCTCTAAATTTGGGGTGCATCTTATAAAGTGAAAAATACGGTACCTATAAAGAGAAAAATCAGAAAAACTGAAAATTTTGCAGTTGGCTCTTAACTTTTGCCAAAGCTGTGTGTATATATATTTTTATTTATTTATTTTTTTTTTATAAATAAAATGTACACAATATATAGTTGTATAAAAATAAATGATTTTAAAAAATACCGTAGTGCTCCGCGGTATTTTTGTTACTCTGCACAGACGAAGCAGATGGCTACGGGCTGCCACCTCCACTCCATCTGCCTGGCTTTACCTGACTGGCAATCAACATACAGGGAAGCCCATTATTTATTTTTTTTTTAATTATTTAAAAAAAAAAAATTAAAATAAAATGCATGGGCTCTCGCTATATTTTGATTGCCAGTCAATGACAGCCAGTCAGCTGGGGGCTGGGATTCTCGGCAGCCCGCCGCTGCCCCTGGAGATAGCGCATTGTTACTTAGCGCCTTTTCCAGACGCTTTACCCGTCTCATTCAGTGGCCCTGGTAGTTCTGGCACGCTGGGTAATAAAGCGATTAATACCAGCTTTGTATTCTCAGATGGTACGAAGCCCAAAATTTACGGTGTCACGCCAAATTAGACATGGCCACCATGAATTTCTATTAAACAGTAAAAAAAATTAAAAAAAACACAGAAAAAAGGTTTTTTTTTAGAAATATAACAAAAAAAAACATTTAGAGGATCCATCTTTATAATGAAAAAAAAAATCCTTAGTCCGACGTAATCCACAGGTAGAGCATTGTCAGCTTCATCACTCTGTACAGACACAGTCTAAACATAGCGAGAAGCAGAGAGCATTGTCAGCTCTGCTACATCGCTCTGTACAGAGCAAGCAGGCGGACAATGAGGGGATGATTGCACTGGCGTCTTGCATGGGCATCACCCCGCACTGACTGATCTCAGGACAGGAGCGCTTCAGCTGCATGGAATGACATGCAGCCGACCCGCTGCTGTCTGGAGATTGAGCGCCGTGATGCGATGCGACACTCGCACAGTGACAGTCAAAGTGCAATCAAGTCTATGAGTCATGGACTCGGGTGAACCCTGATATCACCACGAACACGGCCAAAAACAGCCGATGACTGCCAAGTGACGAGCAGTGCAGTGAATACCCCCGGAAGTTAAGAGGACCTTTGAAAACGTCATAGTCATGTGACCAGTAAGTATGATCATAAAGTTTTATATTTTATTATTGTGCTTTCTTTTTACAGCCCCTGGTCCCGATATTGACCGATCTGTAACACGAGCTTTCCAGGAAAGCTCGTGATCGGCATTGTGCACTCAATCACTATGTGATCGGTACAATCCCCAATCTTTAAAAATCGGGATCTCCCATCCCTATCTAAGAGTTACTTCTCCGTTACTTTGAATCTCCCATTCCTAGCACCAGTTCTCTGGAATGTGCTACAGTAAATAATCTGATTGATTGTCACAATATGACTGCAGGATAATGAGGGACAGGGGGCTCCTATACTGTCCCTCACGCTAGGGGACCCTAAACTGTTCCTAATCTCTTGATTACCCCTGAAGATTGAGATGCCTGAGTCCCATGCCTTACTATTCTCCTGACCAGATCTAATCTGTTATCCCCCGGGAAAGGTAGGGGCGGGAATATGATGGAAATGCAGAAAGGCAGCAACAAAAAGACAACAAGGGTTAACACCATAACAGCTCACAGCAATAATACACAACAACCACCCGTAAGTCTGGATCTCAACACCTCACCAGACCAGTATAGGTAACCTATAGCTGGCATTAGAGGAATAGTCCAGCCAGCATATACAGAAGGGGAGCGATAGATACTTTCTCCTCTACAGTATGTGATCAAAGACTATAACAAGCAACCCAGCAGAAAATAACTCTTACTAGCCTGCCCAAGCCTGTAGTTCAAAGCCTGCGTCTCCCTGCGCTGCTCACGGATATCAGAGAAGTTAACATGCAGAGTACCAGAATCTATAAATTACACAGATCCTGACGCCGCCATGACAGTTGGCAAAACCTGCAAAAATCTCCTTGTAACATTGATCCACAACATAGACAATTTCAAAGAATTTTTTTTCAAAGACGAACATAAAATAGTTAGACAGATGCCGGATATTTAACGGGATTGTCCGGGACTGTAACATTGATGGCCCATCCTTAGGTTTTGTAGCCAAAGCAAGTAGCAGGGTCTTGCGGTCTGTCCAGATAAACATTAGCGCTCCAATTCATCAAGACCGGCGATGTACACTGACAAATGACATCAGGAACTGAAGTGAGATTTCTGGCATAGGGAACATCGCAGTTTGTTATGAATTAGAGAAGCGGTGGCATCACACCCTTGTACTGGCCAAGCTCTGCCCATTTTGGCAAAGCTGGTTAAAATTGGCATGAACAGACACAGACACCAGCCTTTGGTCACATGATATGATGTTAAAAAGGTCCTTAAGCAGTCCTATAATTGGCGTATAAACACTATGGCTGCTAGGAGAATGGGGGCCTGTGAAATTTCCCAGTTTGCTCTCCCTTTCCCCTAATGCCAGTCCTGCATGCCAGTCTATGTCCTGTTGAGTTCTTTTAGACTCCTGCAATTAAGAGACCTTTGGTTTCATCATGTCACATGACTTTTAAATCATCAAAGGTCCTTAAACAATCAACCTTAGAATACAACTGATGGAGTCCATAAGAGAGTGGGGTTCCTGAGAAATTGTGCAGTTTGATTCCTTCCAACACTGGCCCTGACAGTAACTAGGGCTTATTTTTGGAGTAGGGCTTATATTTCAAGCATTCTCCAAAAATCCGACAAAATCATGCTATGGCTTATTTTTGGTGTAGGTCGTATTTTCGGGGAAACAGGATATTCACGGGCGGCACAGTGGCTCAGTGGTTAGCACTGCAGTCTTGCAGCGCTGGGGTCCTGGGTTCAAATCCCACCAAGGACACTATCTGCAAGGAGTTTGTATGTTCTCCCCGTGTTTGCGTGGGTTTCCTCAAGGTGCTCCGGTTTCCTCCCACACTCCAAAGACATACAGATAGGGACTCTAGATTGTGAGCCCCAATGGGGACAGTGTTGAAAATGTATGTAAAGCGCTGTGGAATTAATAGCACTATATAAATTAATAAAATTATTATTATTATTATTCATGAACCCTCTGCAGGTCTTTGAGTTGCCATCATAACGACATAGAGAAGACACTAGAAACAAACAGCAGAAGAAGCAGAAGCAAAGAAAATACAGCTGAAAAAACCAGAGCCGAAAACCTAAAAATGTAAACACAAATGAGTGCAGAAAGTACATGAGTAGACATCTCTTACAGGATAGATCTGGAGGAAACACATCCTGAGGAACATCGGTATCTTGGTTACAGTCCTGTGGGAGAAGAGGACGGGGACATCTCTCTGGTGTTGTCCTCTTACTGGATAGACCTGGAGGAGACACATACAGGGACTGAATTCATTCCTTACATACAGATAATTATAGGCCGTGTGTATTTAGTCCTGTCTATTACCTGGTGATGTGAGGGGCTGGGGAACCGCCATCATGACGTCCTTGTACAGATCTTTGTGTCCTTCTAAATACTCCCACTCCTCCATGGAGAAATAGACGGTGACGCCCTGACACCTTATAGGAACCTGACACATACAATGATACCGTCACCCCCGATCCCTTCATAGCGTTACTGTATAATGTCCCAGCATTCCCAGCAGTGTCACCTCTCCAGTCAGCAGCTCAATCATCTTGTAGGTGAGTTCTAGGATCTTCTGGTCATTGATGTCCTCATGTATCGGGGGGTGAGGTGGAGGCCCCGTGATTGGGCTCAGGGGTCTTCCCCATCCCTCAGACACAGGGGCCTGACAGCGCTCACTAGAGGTCTTCTTCACTACTGTGTAATCCTGGTTATGGAGAGACACAGTAATAATGCTCACTCCAGACATTTCCAGAGTCCTCACCTCTCCACTTCTGTCCATCTGTTATTCCCATAGATAAGAATGATGTAATGTGACGTCATCAGAATCTCTCACCTCTCCAGTAAGCCGGAAGAGGATCTCTAGGGTGAGGTGTAATATCCTCTCCGCCATCTTGTCCCTGTCCATATCCATCCTTGATGGGTCAATCAGTAGAATTCTCTTATATAGAAGATCTCCACTGAGAGGATCCGATATTGTAGGGTCCTGAATGGGGAGAAGATGACGATGTAACATCAGAAAGAATCCGGTGTAATAATACAATTACTGGAGATAACCATTCACTAGATAGGGATGATTGCCGCACTGCCATGAGGAGTCCAGACTAAAGCTGGGTTCACACTAAGCGACAGTGACAACGACGTCGCAGTTTCGTCACCAGTTTCTGTGACGTAACAGCGACCTTGTAAGTCGCTGTTATGATCACGGCTTAGCTGTCAAAAACAGCAGCCGAAGCAGCGATCATAACGACACGCGTCGCTGTACTGCAACATGTGCAGAGAGCAGGGAGCCGCGTACACTGAGTGCTGGCTCCCTGCTCTCCTAGCTACAGTACACATCGGGTTAATTACCCGATGTGTACTGCAGCTACATGTGCAGAGAGCACTGAGCCGCGCACACTGAGCGCTGGCTCCCTGCTCTCCTAGCTACAGTACACATCGGGTTAATTACCCAATGTGTACTGCAGCCACATGTGCAGAGAGCAGGGAGCCGTGCACACTGCTTTGCGCCGGCTCCCTGCACTCCTAGCTACAGTACACATCGGGTTAATTACCCGATGTGTACTGCAGCCACATGTGCAGAGAGCTGGGAGCCGGCGCTGGAAGCGTGAGAGCGGCGGAGGCTGGTAACGAAGGTAAATATCGGATAACCACCTTGGTTACCCGATGTTTACCTTGGTTACAGCTTACCACAGCTGCCAGATGCCGGCTCCTGCTCCCTGCACATTCAGGATTGTTGCTCTCTCGCTGTCACACACAGCGATGTGTGCTTATCAGCGGGAGAGCAACAATAAAAAACGAACCAGGGCTGTGTGTAACGAGCAGCGATCTCACAGCAGGGGCCAGATCGCTGCTCAGTGTCACACACAGCGAGATCACTAATGAGGTCACTGCTGCGTCACAAAAACCGTGACTCAGCAGCGATCTCGCTGTGTGTGAAGCACCCCTAACTCTGCTTCCTCATCACAGTGAATGGATCATTTGGGGGTTTCATCTGAATCATTTCATTTGAATAATTACATGTAAACCTGTCAAGATAATACGTTGTGTGAGGGCCACACTGCGCCCTGAACCAGGCTAATCCAGGGGGGCATGATTAAGTGCCGACCCAGTCATCACCAGAGCCTCTGAGGTAGGCACCAGTTACAAATACAGGGCAGTTCCTGGTTGTTGTGTTCCACAAAGAAGCTGAGCGGTGTATCATGAGAAAGATGGGGTGGGAGCCACTGCCTCTAGGGAAGAACAGGAAGGATAAACCCTGTCACTTACTCTGAGCAACCCTGAGCTCCCCGATGTCCCAAGACAGGTTTTTTCCTCTTGTGCAGCAATCACATGTCTATCGCATCTTACCCTAATCACAACTGTGTCTAGTGAGCAGGGCAGGAGGAACACTAGTCCTGCTTTATGATAATGACACAAAAGGAATACGACAGACAAAGGAAAAAGAAACTGCATTCCCAAACAACAAGTGGTAAAAAATGGGGGTGGAAAAAGAAATTAATAAAAAGGGAGATGATCAATAGGAAGACACCAAAGAAAACGTCCAGGCAGCAATCTCCAAAATCAAATTCAAAACAATTTCTCTTTCCATGGCTGACACCTCCATGCCAGGACCATGGAAAAGCAAGTTATCACTGGCAACTACTGAGGTAAAGTGGTGAGAACTTATACCAGAGGGGAGTGCAAAAATCAGAGCAGATGAGACAACTCAGGATGGTAAGCCAAGAAAGACACAAGGGTTTGCTTAACCCTAGCAGCGCCAACATGAGGATAGTATGAACAGCTAAGTGGAAGGCAAAGCAGATCCAACTAGTGCTGGCTTGCGCTGTGACCTTCTGACCCATAGGATAGGGGTGACCTCTCTCTGTCTGATAACCTGGTGTCGAAACCCTGATGTAAGTGTTCAGTGTAGAGAACGGGATAAATGTGATCCAAAAGTCACAGACAGATGGAGAAGTCACATCTATGATCAGCTCTAATCCTGCTGTGGTTGCCCCTGAGGCTTCAGGTGACACAGGGTACTGCACCTCAATTAGGGTGTAGTACTTATCCCGGGTTCAAGGTGGGTCGGTACCAGTTCCACCAACACACATACACACAGTTACAGTGGGTTGCCCTCCTCAATGAGGACCGTGCCAGGGTCGCGTCACAGTAGGGGGTCACTACAGCAGTGGGTTTACAGGATGCCAACGCACCAGGGGCTCCCTGATCTACTGGAAACGGGGACTCAGGGTCAGGGAGAAGCAACCACCGGGGGGGTCAGGAGGACACAGTGGGAAGCGCAGGTTGACCTAGTGAGAGTAGTGAACCAGCCGATGCAGTGGCTGGAGGCAACAGCTTGGAACACACAACACAACTACAAAAGGAGAGAACAGCTCTAGACACAGAGCAAAGCAGACATGCCGCGAAGCAGCTCTGTGGGCCAAGATGTTTGAACACGGTCGCTGGGGAGAAGCAGGTGGCTGCTTCCACAGAACCAGTACTGTTGGGGTATAGAACCCTAGGGCAGGCATACTTTACGTTGTCTACCAACTCTGCAAGGGTCGCGGGAACGGCTAGAAGAGTCACCGGACCTGTCCAACCGAGTCTGCCGCTAAATAGCATAAAGGATCTGAGGCTGAGGGTGTTGGACCAGCCCCACATTGGAATCGCGCTATCAGCATACAGAACGGGACACTTTACTGACACCGGGATCCCCATGTGCTTCATGCCACGAGATCCGATACTTAGCACAACAAAGGAGGAAGGGCTCATAGACTGACACACACCAGATCTAAAAAGAGTGTCCTCACCGCCCTCTCCCTCCATCCTACAAACCCGTCCACCGCCTTCCCTCCCTTCCTGTACGTCTCAGGATCACGAAACTGGGCAAGGCTGGCCTGTGACGATGCAGAGGATCCGCACCCCTGGCCCGGCGATGTGTCAGGTGAAAACCCCTCGACCCCGGTGTGCTACACTACCATCTCCATCGCTCTCATTACACAAGTATAAAACATAACACTGGTGGATAAAACAAGACTGAGCATAAGACCTTCACAGCCGTCTACACATCATAGGGAGATTTCATGGCACCTTCTCTACATCTACCTGATGATCCTGAAGAACATCGGGATATTCTTGTTTACAGTCCTGTGGGAGAAGAGGACGGGGACATCTCTCTGGTGTTGTCCGGTTACTGGATAGACCTGGAGGAGACACATACAGAGACTGAATTCATTCCTTACATACAGATACTTATAGGCCGTGTGTATTTAGTCCTGTCTATTACCTGGTGATGTGAGGGTCTTGGGAACCTCCATCATGACGTCCTTGTACAGATCTTTGTGTCCTTCTAAATACTCCCACTCCTCCATGGAGAAATAGACGGTGACATCCTGACACCTTATAGGAACCTGACACATACAATGATACCGTCACCCCCGATCCCTTCATAGCGTTACTGTATAATGTCCCAGCATTCCCAGCAGTGTCACCTCTCCAGTCAGCAGCTCAATCATCTTGTAGGTGAGTTCTAGGATCTTCTGATCATTGATGTCCTCATGTATCGGGGGGTGAGGTGGAGGCCCCGTGATTGGGCTCAGGGGTCTTCCCCATCCCTCAGACACAGGGGCCTGACAGCGCTCACTAGAGGTCTTCTTCACTACTTTGTAATCCTGGTTATGGAGAGACACAGTAATTAATCTCACTACAGACATTTCCAGAGTCCTCACCTCTCCAGTTCTGTCCATCTGTTATTCCCATAGATAAGAATGATGTAATGTGACGTCATCAGAATCTCTGACCTCTCCAGTAAGCCGGAAGAGGATCTCTAGAGTGAGGTGTAATATCCTCTCCGCCATCTTGTCCCTGTCCATATCCATCCTTCACGGGGCAATCAGGAAAATTCTCTTATACAGAAGATCTCCACTGAGAGGTTCTGATATTATAAGGACCTGAATGTGAAGGAGATGAGCCGATATATAAAATACTGCAGATAATAAGGGAGGTGAGATATCACTTAGGTAGGAAAAAATATCAACATGAAATGTGCTATGTAAGTAATAAAACCGACCGATACAAGTAGCACATTATTTTATAGCAATATAAATACAATGAAAAGTGATCAATTATCCATATTGCACCTAGAATGGTATCAATGAAAATGTCGGCTCATCAAGAAAAAAAACAAGTCCTCACTCAACTCCATCGACGCAAAAATAATAATGTTACCGGTGTCGGAAAATGGCGACACAAACTGATTTTATTTTACAAAAGTGATTTTTATTCACCACTAGAGATGAGTGAACCTGAAGTTCAGTGTTCGGTACGAACTCAGACTTTTCCGATAAGGTGCGGAGATCGGATGCTTTACGTATGCAAACCAATCTCGCGAGTATCGATGTGCTCGGGAACGCTCGGTGCTCGGGTACGCTCGGTGCTCAGCCCGGTGTGAGCCGCTTGCAGTGTTTGATCATCTCACACTGGGAGTAACAACAGCGAGATCGGATGTAGTGTGCACCAACTATTTATTCACCATTTCATCGGACTTTGAATTTACTTAATTTCCAGTAGATTTCAATGTAAAATGAAAAACTATGAGTCATTTAAAAAAAAAAAAATCCTTCATATGGCAAAGTTGGCGAAAAAATAAAAGCAATTATTACTCCAGGAATAAGAGTAGGAAAATACAAAAGAGTAAAAACAAAAAATGTCCGCGTTTTTGGTTACGAACAGAGCAATGGAATTAGGTATTCTTGTTTCTAACAGAAGCAGAGGGGCCCAGCATCGAATCATATGGGGCCTGTCTAATTTCGTTTTGTAGTTTATTTTAAGAATAAAAAAAATTCCCATGGCTCCTGTTCAGCCAGCGTGGATTACTGACCTGGCCTCTGCATCGGGGTCCTGAGAATCGGTTTGTTCATCTCAAGACTGTAGTGATATGGCACAGTGAGAACGCTTGTACGGAAATCACATCATGGAGACAAGTGTGACCGTAGCGGGATCCCATGCACAATTTCCCACCTATTTCTTGTTTTAAGGCAGCAAAATATTGAAAATTAACCCGATTACAAAATGTGCCCACATCATATTTCACTCCTAATGTAGTAAAATTCTGTAAATAAAAAAGATCAGATATTCCTTACTGGTTTCAAAGCTCGTAGACTTTAAACGTCCGGGCCATCTAACTCCTACTCTGCAGTGATGTTCTACAATGTCATTACATAGCAGTGCATCTATACGCAATCATGTAGCAACGGAGAGGAAATCCGTCCATCTCTACATAAGGCAGAGACGGTTTATTACTGCCTCTGCCTTCTCTGTCACTGTACACACAGCTCTGCGGTACAATGCAGCTGGAACAGTGACACAGATCTCTGTGTGAGAGCCCATACACCATCGGTACTTGCCAACTGTAATTGTTTGGAGTCTGGTGAGTGTGGTTTTATTTCTGGGGAGGGTCTGGTTTTTTTGAGGATGTTAGCTTTTTTGGGGGGTGTCTGCTTTCTCTGATAAAAGTCCTGCTGCATTCTTTAACTTTTTTAGCTGCTTGGACACTTCCCTATGGAACCGCAACTGGGGCTTATTGTTGGAGTAGGGCTTATATTTTAAGTAAACTAGGGCTTATTTTCAGGGGAGGTTTTATTTTTGAGGAAACACGGTAGAAAGAGCTGATGGTGCTTTTTCCCCCCTACACAGAGGATATGGTCACTGCTGAGTCATTATATCAGCCCCAGTTACCAGGGAAGTAACATGAAAATAAAAATACCTAAATACTGAACTGACACCCCCCCCCGCACAAAAGTGTGAAATATAGGAAAATACCACTATCAATCCAAATCTGCTGTTATTAGCCCCGACCATTTAAAAAACAAACATATATACAAAATAACAAAATAGATTTGTTACAAAACAATGAAGTTACAAAATAGCTAAGAAATATTTCCCTGTGGTCATTAAGATATATTATGTATAATCTGTCTTTATTAAACAACAAAACAGCAAAGCAACATACATGAATCAGAACAACTCTACAGCCATCTGACGTTATAATAATTGCCACCGAGTGCACTGTAAATTCTAGCTGTTCACAAAGTGTGAGCAGTTCTACATGTAAACAATACACATTTTTATGACTCGCGAAACTTCAAAGTGTAGAGGTGAATCGAGTCTATATCATTGAAAATGGAAAGAGATATTGAGAAGAGATAGAGAGAGATATAGAGAGATATATAGAGAGAAAGAGAGCAAGAGAGAGCGAGGAAATGAACAGATAGGATAGAAAGAGAAAGAAAAGGGGGAAAAAGGGGAGGTAAGAAAGGGAAACAAAGGAGGGGAATGTCGGATAGTGTGAGATATAGGATCGATCTTGATCGTAACTGGATCCAACGCACGGGCCAAAGAGATCCCGGTAATCGCTAGTGTCCTTGAAGAGGATCCAAGGCTGCCACATCTTCAAAAATCTCTCATTGTCCCCCTCTACCTCAGCTGACAAATCCTCCATGTGATAAATAAAAGCTAGTTCCTGTTCCCATTCCCTCACGGATGGAACACCTGATGATCGCCAATCCCTAGGTATCACCCACTGTGCGGCCGTTAGGCAAAACCGCAGCAAATCACATTTCTGAGATCTAATAGAGCAAGGAAGTATCGATACTAGAGATATCTGAAGAGAAGGGATCACTAACCTCTCCGGTAATTATAAAGTACGGCTGTATAACCGCCTCCCAAAAAGGTTGAAGTTTAGAACAATCCCACCATACATGTGTCATGGTTCCACGGTCTGTTCCCCAACGCCAGCACATTTTGGACCCCAAAGGGAAAATCCTGTGAAGCTTTACCGGATATTGGTACCACCTGGTTAGAATCTTATAGTTTTTTTCTTTGGTGTATCCAGCTGTGGACATCTTCTGCGTAAATAAATACACTTTCTGTTTTTTCTCATCTGTAAAACATGTCCGCAGTTCTGCTTCCCAGCTAGTAATCAAACTCAGATCCATGTGCGCAGAAGGTGTACCTTGACCCAATAATTTATAGATAAGTGATATCAAATGGAGAGGTATGGTGTCCTGTAAGAATAGTTTCTCAAAAAGGAAAGTGTACTATTAGGTGAGGGCCAACCACAATGACTGAGGGGGTTCTAAGTTCTGCATATCAGTATACGGCATAATATTAGTTCTCTGTAATATGTCGTAGATATGACAGTCATCCTCCACATTCCAACGTAAGAATGTGTTTCGCGAGATGCCTGGTGGAAATTCCGGGTTGGAGAAATTTGGGGATAACAGAAGAGAGGGTCCAACCAGGGAACTCTTTCATCCGATCCCAAACTTTCAATGTGGTTTTCGTCAAGATATCTGCCATTCCTGTGTGCACCCTGTCCCATGTCCCCAGCCTCTGTATATATTTTAGGGGCATTGATATACGTCCCTGTTCCAGGGCAGCCCACTTTTTAGTGTCTGCATGGAAATGACAGTCAAACACGTGCACTAGAGATGATAGCTACGGAAGTCTGGGAGACCCATGCCACCTTTAGAGTTAGGGCGTGTGAGTGTCTGATACTTAATCCTGGCTCTAGAGTGTCCCCATATAATAAATTTATGCAGGGCAGACTTCAAAGTGTGGAAAAAACTGGTGAGAGGGAGTATTGGGAATGCTTGGAACAAATATAAGAACCGAGGGAGTATATCCATTTTGAATGTGTTAATACGCCCGAACTAAGAGATGATTTTTTTATGATATGCTAGAAGATCCCTTACAGTATATGAGAAAAGCACCTGATAGTTCATGGAGTAGAGGGAGTCTAGAATAGCAGAGATGGAGATACCTAACAAATTGGATTGCCCTGGACTGCCACTTAAAAGGGAAGTTAGTTTTGGCCATAGATACCGCCGTGGGGCTCAGAGAAATATTCAAGGCTTCTGATTTTCCATAATTGACCTTAAAGTTACTTAGATCCCCAAGTTTCTTTAACTCTAACAACATATATTATGACAGCATCCAGCTTTCAGTCATAGGGGTGGCACCGGTGCAGTTTTAATCTCCACTCAGTAAACCATGCTATCAGCACTGACTGACAGCAGGTTCTAATGCTGAGCGGCTGTCAGTCACTGCGGGGGGCAGGGTATATATGTGGTAATAACAGACATTTCCCTTATTTCCCACCAGTTTCGCTCAACATCAGCAATAAAAACCCGATGCTGAAGATGGTTTCTTATTTGTCCAGTTTCTTATTCGGGGCTGAAGTTGATTTCTTATTTGGATTTTTTCACTGTTTTTCTTTTTACAGGTTTAACAACAAACGTAAAAAAAAAAATCACAATAATAAAGTACAATACAGCGAGGAGCCCGGATGTGAATACACTTAACAGCAGCTACAAAAATGATAAAACTGGGATAAATTGGGCATGAAAGTGGGCACTGAAAAGCGTAGTTGAAAGGGTTAAATGACTTTGGGTCACTGATCTCACACCACCATTATATAGTGATGTCTCGCATCTAACTCAGGTCACTCCAACCCGGCCCAAATGGGTTCTGGGAATCAGAACTGGCACCAAAGTGAGCAAATAGCCAATTTTCCCAGATGTGAATAAGTAACTGGTGTTCTGTAAAGTTCACTTCCGGCTGATGTAAATGGGTTTCTGTCACTAATTAGTAATCATAAAGGGAAAGCCGCCATTGTTCTCTGATTTCAGTCTATTCTCAAATTACCTTTATAGATCAGTGATCCAAGGCCATTTAACCCTTTCCACAACACCCTTCGGTGCCACTTTGATGCCCATTTTTGTGCCAGTTTTATCATTTTTGTTGGTGCTTTTCAGTGTATTCACATTCAGGCTCCACATTGCAGGGGATTATTCATTTTTTATTTTTGTTGTTAAACCTGTTAAAAAAACAAAAACAAAAAAAAAAAAAAAACAGAAAAAACCCGAATGAGAAACCGACTTCAGCATCTCCATAAAAGCAAACAAACAAATAAAGACGACGACAGGAACTGGAAAATAAAGCCGAGAAAATCACGAAAAAAGACACAAAATTTTCTGGAAAATCCGAACAAAAAAAAAGATTTTCACAGATCATTAACCTGAATGTACAAATCAATATGATAAAAAAATTGTTTAAAACAACTGAGAGTCCTCAGTGGTTGATGCCTTTTAATGGCTAACTGAAAAGATGGTAATAATAGCAGCTTTCAAGACTACTCAGGTCTCTTCATCAGGCTCAGTATAACACAAGATCTCAAGAGTCACATATTTATACACAACAGGACATAGAATGGGGCAGTAAATAAGAAAAGTTATGTGAAGCAGAACGATCAGTATGGCAAGGGGACAATCAGTTGTGGCAGTAAATATTGGAGCAGTTCATAGATAAGGAGTGTGAAAGTTTTATTGTCCTCTGATTGAGGTCTGGTCAGTGCTGTGATGCCCCCAGATAGTCTGAGGAGCACATTTCTTAATTGATGTAAAAAGACATAAATCCATGTGACACCTTCATTCAAATGTGTCACCGGTCATCATACGTTTGCATTCCCAGACTCTTCTGTCTCTCTGGGATTTGAAGTTTCTTTTCAATACCAGCAACTTCATGCCCATGATGCTGTGGTCTGGGTTACAGATATGTTTGGCCACAGGTAGATCTATCCTTTTTTTTCTAATTGTGTAGCGATAAGAATTCATCCTTGTCCTGAGCTGTTGTCCTGTCTCCCCTACATACAGACCCCCAGTTGGACATTTGGTACATATAATTAAGTACATCCCATTGGTTGTGGTGCAGCTGAAGGTCCCTAGGATCTTGTAGTCCTGAAGTGATCTGGGAATCTTTATCTTGTCCGTTGTCAGTATAAATGGACAGGTCTTACATTATTTCTGGTTGCAGGGAAATGTTCCTCTTGTGACAATGATCTTCTGACAATGATGCTTCTTAGATTCGGGGGCTGCCTAAAACACAGAAGGGGGGGGGTCTGGAAAAATAGATTTTAATCGGGCATCTCTTTGCAGTAATGGTTGTAGTTTCTGTGCAGCTCCTCTTAACACCTCCAGATTTGGATTGTAGATGATTACAAGAGGGACCTGGTTGTTTTCTTCTTTAGTTTTATAATGTAGGAGATGGTTTCTTGATATTCTGGTGGCTCTTGTAATCTGGTTTTCAATTGTTCTTGGGTGGTAGCCTTGATTCAAAAAGGTCTTTCTGATGACCTCAAGGTGATTGTCTCTATCTGTAGTGTTGGAACATATCCGATTGTACCTGATGGCCTGACTGTACACTATAGAGTTTATGTGTTTTGCTTGAAAACTGTCCCATTTCAGGCATGTTGGACGGTCAATTAGCTTCTGGTACAGGGATGTCTCTATTTCATTGTTCCATAGTTTAATGATGTTGTCCAAGAAGTTTATTTCAATGCAGGAGTAGTTGAGTGTTAGGTTGATGGTGGGATGAAACTGATTAAAGTGTTCATGGAATATCTTCAGCTGCTCCTCAGGCTCTGTCCAGATGATTAAAATATCGTCGATGTAACGGTAGTAAGCTGATAGAACAAGAGGATAAAAAGTCACTCTCAAGCTTGGCCATGAAAAGATTTGCATATCGTGGTGCCGTTTTGCTTCCCATTGCTGTTCCATTCTCCTGAAGAAGACTCCGGTAATACAAACGTATGACGACCGGTGACACATTCAGAGCAGGAATGAAGGTGTCACATGGATTTATGTCTTTTTACATCAATTAAGAAATGTGCTCCTCAGACCATCTGGGGGCATCACAACTCTGGACCAGACCCCAATCAGAGGACAATAAAACTTTCACACTCCTTATCTATGAACTGCTGCAATATTTATGGCCACAACTGATTGTCCCCTTGCCATACTGATAGTTCTGCTTCACATAACTTGTCTTATTCACTGCTCCATTCTATGTCCTGTTGTGTATAAATATGTGACTCTTCAGATTTTGTGTTATACTGAGCCTGATGAAGAGACCTGAGTAGTCTGGAGCTGCTATTATTACCATCTTTTCAGTTAGCCATTAAAAGGCATCAACCACTGAGGACTCTCAGTTCTTTTAAACAATTTTTTTTTTATCTCTATGGCTGAGTCTAGAATGTACGGGCTCCTATCAGGTTAGTGAGCGTGACCAGCTTGGTTGGGGGCATGACAATGTCTCACTGTCTACTGTAATCATGCAAGAGGGGCTTCTCCCCCCCTCCTGTGGCTTTGCCCCCCCCTGCACCCTCCACCTGTGGCTTCACTACCTGCACCCGCCTCCTGTGGCTTCGCCCCCCCCCCCTGCTCCCCTCTCATGTGGCTTCGCCCCCCCCCTGCACCCCTCTCCTGTGGCTTCGCCCCCCCCTGCACCCTCCCATCCTGTGGCTTTGCCCCCCCTCTCCTGTAGCTTCGCCCCCCCTGCACACCCCTCCTGTGGCTTCGCCCCCCCTGCACCCCTCTCCTGTGGCTTCGTCCCCCCCCCCTGCACCCTTCCATTCTGTGGCTTCGCCCCCCCTGCACCCCTCTCCTGTGGCTTGCTCCCCCTCTTGTGGCTTCTCCCCCGCCTCCTGTGGCTTTGCCCCCCCTGCACCCACCATCTAGTGCTTTTACCCGCAGACCCCCGCTTCTATTATAATCACCTCTATGCCCACATGGACTTAGAGAAAAAAAGTTTATTCCCGCTGGAAACATCAGGCTGCATTTTGCACATGCCCCATCACATGACAAGTTACGTCATACCTGTCAGGAGCCCGTACATTCTAGCATCTCCCTTATCTCTACTGGCTAACACGGTACAAAGATATATTTGACCTGTATCAAAACAATATGGAAATGAGCCGGTGAGGAATAGCAGGAAACTGGTCCTGAACTGGTTAAAGCTAAAAATAGCCTAGACATGAAGGGGTTAATAATAGTGATGACCCCAAAATAATAGAGACCCTGCACCTACCTCCACCTGCAGAGCCGCACACTAGATATATAATACCCTGCACCTACCTCCACCTGCAGAGCCGCACACTAGATATATAATACCCTGCACCTACCTCCACCTGCAGAGCCGCACACTAGATATATAATACCCTGCACCTACCTCCACCTGCAGAGCCGCACACTAGATATATAATACCCTGCACCTACCTCCACCTGCAGAGCCGCACACTAGATATATAATACCCTGCACCTACCTCCACCTGCAGAGCCGCACACTAGATATATAATACCCTGCACCTACCTCCACCTGCAGAGCCGCACACTAGATATATAATACCTTGCACCTACCTCCTCCTGCAGAGCCGCACACTAGATATATAATAACCTGCACCTACCTCCACCTGCAGAGCCGCGCACTAGATATATAATACCCTGCACCTACCTCCACCTGCAGAGCCGCACACTAGATATATAATACCCTGCACCTACCTCCACCTGCAGAGCCGCACACTAGATATATAATACCCTGCACCTACCTCCACCTGCAGAGCCGCACACAGATATATAATACCCTGCACCTACCTCCACCTGCAGAGCCGCACACAGATATATAATACCCTGCACCTACCTCCACCTGCAGAGCCGCACACTAGATATATAATACCCTGCACCTACCTCCACCTGCAGAGCCGTACACTAGATATATAATACCCTGCACCTACCTCCACCTGCAGAGCCGCACACTAGATATATAATACCCTGCACCTACCTCCACCTGCAGAGCCGCACACAGATATATAATACCCTGCACCTACCTCCACCTGCAGAGCCGCACACTAGATATATAATACCCTGCACCTACCTCCACCTGCAGAGCCGTACACTAGATATATAATGCCCTGCACCTACCTCGACCTGCAGAGCCGCACACTAGATATATAATACCCTGCACCTACCTCCACCTGCAGAGCCGCACACTAGATATATAATACCCTGCACCTACCTCCTCCTGCAGAGCCCCACACTAGATATATAATACCCTGCACCTACCTCCACCTGCAGAGCCGCACACTAGATATATAATACCCTGCACCTACCTCCACCTGCAGAGCCGCACACTAGATATATAATACCCTGCACCTACCTCCACCTGCAGAGCCGCACACTAGATATATAATACCCTGCACCTACCTCCACCTGCAGAGCCGCACACTAGATATATAATACCCTGCACCTACCTCCACCTGCAGAGCCGCACACTAGATATATAATAACCTGCACCTACCTCCCCCTGCAGAGCCGCACACTAGATATATAATACCCTGCACCTACCTCCACCTGCAGAGCCGCACACTAGATATATAATACCCTGCACCTACCTCCACCTGCAGAGCCGCACACTAGATATATAATACCCTGCACCTACCTCCACCTGCAGAGCCGCACACTAGATATATAATACCCTGCACCTACCTCCACCTGCAGAGCCGCACACTAGATATATAATACCCTGCACCTACCTCCACCTGCAGAGCCGCACACTAGATATATAATACCCTGCACCTACCTCCACCTGCAGAGCCGCACACTAGATATATAATACCCTGCACCTACCTCCTCCTGCAGAGCCGCACACTAGATATATAATACCCTGCACCTACCTCCACCTGCAGAGCCGCACACTAGATATATAATACCCTGCACCTACCTCCTCCTGCAGAGCCGCACACTAGATATATAATACCCTGCACCTACCTCCACCTGCAGAGCCGCACACTAGATATATAATACCCTGCACCTACCTCCACCTGCAGAGCTGCACACTAGATATATAATACCCTGCACCTACCTCCACCTGCAGAGCCGCACACTAGATATATAATACCCTGCACCTACCTCCACCTGCAGAGCCGCACACTAGATATATAATACCCTGCACCTACCTCCTCCTGCAGAGCCGCACACTAGATATATAATACCCTGCACCTACCTCCACCTGCAGAGCCGCACACTAGATATATAATACCCTGCACCTACCTCCACCTGCAGAGCCGCACACTAGATATATAATACCCTGCACCTACCTCCACCTGCAGAGCCGCACACTAGATATATAATACCCTGCACCTACCTCCTCCTGCAGAGCCGCACACTAGATATATAATACCCTGCACCTACCTCCACCTGCAGAGCTGCACACTAGATATATAATACCCTGCACCTACCTCCACCTGCAGAGCCGCACACTAGATATATAATACCCTGCACCTACCTCCACCTGCAGAGCCGCACACTAGATATATAATACCCTGCACCTACCTCCACCTGCAGAGCCGCACACTAGATATATAATACCCTGCACCTACCTCCACCTGCAGAGCCGCACACTAGATATATAATACCCTGCACCTACCTCCACCTGCAGAGCCGCACACTAGATATATGGTAGAGTCTAGATCCCAGTGGCCAGAAGGACCTCTGCTGACGTCACACCCATGTGACCGGCCTCTTGTGTGGGAGGAGCCTGTAGTTCCCTGCAGTCAGTGCGCAGTTGCTGTACAAGCAGCAGGATGTTTCCCCTCTTCCCTGTTTCTGCTGTTTCCAGCCCTGGGTGTGATGTAACAGGAGGTAATATCTGCTGGAGCTTATCATGTATGAGCCTCAGGGGGAAATAAAAAGGGATTGTAGGTCACCGTCTCTGGGTGCAATAGTGTACACACAATAGTGTGAGCAGTAGGTGTGATGCTCTGACCGTGGGAAGAGAGGGTGCGATGCTCTGCCTGTGGGAAGGGGGAGAGTGAGGGTGCGATGCTCTGCCTGTGGGAAGGGGGAGAGAGAGGGTGCGATGCTCTGCCTGTGGGAAGGGGGAGAGAGAGGGTGCGATGCTCTGCCTGCGGGAAGGGGGAGAGAGAGAGAGGGTGCGATGCTCTGCCTGTGGGAAGGGGGGGAGAGAGAGGGTGCGATGCTCTGCCTGTGGGAAGGGGGGGAGAGAGAGGGTGCGATGCTCTGCCTGGGGGAAGGGGGGAGAGAGAGGGTGCGATGCTCTGCCTGGGGGAAGGGGGGGAGAGAGAGGGTGCGATGCTCTGCCTGGGGGAAGGGGGGGAGAGAGAGGGTGCGATGCTCTGCCTGGGGGAAGGGGGGGAGAGAGAGGGTGCGATGCTCTGCCTGGGGGAAGGGGGGAGAGAGAGGGTGCGATGCTCTGCCTGGGGGAAGGGGGGAGAGAGAGGGTGCGATGCTCTGCCTGGGGGAAGGGGGGGAGAGAGAGGGTGCGATGCTCTGCCTGGGGGAAGGGGGGGAGAGAGAGGGTGCGATGCTCTGCCTGGGGGAAGGGGGGGAGAGAGAGGGTGCGATGCTCTGCCTGGGGGAAGGGGGGGAGAGAGAGGGTGCGATGCTCTGCCTGGGGGAAGGGGGGGGAGGGAGAGGGTGCGATGCTCTGCCTGGGGGAAGGGGGGGGAGGGAGAGAGGGTGCGATGCTCTGCCTGGGGGAAGGGGGGGGAGGGAGAGAGGGTGCGATGCTCTGCCTGGGGGAAGGGGGGGAGGGAGAGAGGGTGCGATGCTCTGCCTGGGGGAAGGGGGGGAGGGAGAGAGGGTGCGATGCTCTGCCTGGGGGAAGGGGGGGAGGGAGAGAGGGTGCGATGCTCTGCCTGGGGGAAGGGGGGAGGGAGAGAGGGTGCGATGCTCTGCCTGGGGGGAAGGGGGGAGGGAGAGAGGGTGCGATGCTCTGCCTGGGGGAAGGGGGGAGGGAGAGAGGGTGCGATGCTCTGCCTGGGGGAAGGGGGGGAGGGAGAGAGGGTGCGATGCTCTGCCTGGGGGAAGGGGGGGAGGGAGAGAGGGTGCGATGCTCTGCCTGGGGGAAGGGGGGGAGGGAGAGAGGGTGCGATGCTCTGCCTGGGGGAAGGGGGGGAGGGAGAGAGGGTGCGATGCTCTGCCTGGGGGAAGGGGGGGAGAGAGAGAGGGTGCGATGCTCTGCCTGGGGGAAGGGGGGAGGGAGAGAGAGGGTGCGATGCTCTGCCTGGGGGAAGGGGGGGATGCAATGCTCTGTCTGTGGGGGAGTCGCAGAGCAGCACCCGGCGTCCCTGTTGTCTTTTCCCGTTAGAGGCATGGAGCGGGGGGATAGATCCAGGAGGAGGGGATTGGAGCAGTCACTGTATATAAGGGAAGCCCATTGGATATTAAAGCTGGGGCCAGAGATCACAAAGGGCTGAATTCCACAATGATCTGTGACTGATACTGATGTGTTTATTAGCAGGTGATTATCAGCGTATTCATTATACACAGTTTATGGGAATTTGTGGCATTATTATTATTATTATTATTATTATTATTATTACTAATTATTGGTCATTTTTCTTTATAGAGTTCGGGGCAATGTCGGCTCCACAGAGAATTCTTCCTCATCCACTGAATATGAACGTTTCATCTATTGGAGAGAATCCCACAAGTGACATAAGAGGATATCTCTGTGTATACATTCTCTGCACTGTGTATTATATGGGGTGTACTTATATATTCTCTGTGCTGTGTATTATATGGGGTGTACTTATATATTCTCTGTGCTGTGTATTATATGGGGTGTACTTATATATTCTCTGTGCTGTCTATTATATGGGGTGTACTTATATATTCTCTGTACTGTGTATTATATGGGGTGTACTTATATAATGTTTGTATTGATGCTTCTTGTAATCTTCTATCATGGTAAGTTGTCATTTGCTCGTGTCTTGGTGATGTGATGATTCGGTGACGGTGTGTGTTCCCCCCTCAGAGGTTGTGTGGGATTTATAAGTGGCTGCATTCACTTTGATATTGTCATGTAAGAGCAGTCATCTGTGTGAGACGCGGTGATAGACAGGGTGTCCTTTTTTTCCCACTGTCTTTAATAAAGTTTCTTTTAATTAAGCTGTTTCTGGATTTCCTCTTTTCTATGGGGTCTCATAGATGTTACCATCACTAATTTAGGACTTAGTGGCAGCTATGGGCTGCTATTAACTCCTAATTACCCCGATTACCATCACACCAGGGCAATCAAGATGATCCAGGTAAAGTGCTGGGATTGTCACATGCTGATATTTTTACGCTGGGGGGGCAGGCTAATAACCATAGGCATCCCCAGTCTGAGAATACCAGCCACCAGTTGTGAGGCTTTATCTTGGCTGGGTATCAAAATTGAGAGGACTGCACGCTGTTATTTTACTGTACAATATAGACCCACCGGCGGCTGTGATTGGTTGCAGTCAGACAGCTGTCAGTCAGTGTGGGGGTGCATCTGACTGCAACCAATCACAGCCACCAGTGGGCAGGGGAAGCCGTGAATATGTATGAGCCTAATGAGCGGCTCAGGAAGAAGAATGAGAGGCCGCAGGAGCAGTGTGACAGCTGCGCCGGTGATCAGTGAGTATGAAGTGCTTGCTCCTACCCCTTTGTGCCGGATTCTGGTCCCCATAGACTTTTTATGGGGACCAGCATCTGACCAGACACCGGGGTTCAATCCCCCGCTGACCTGGAGCCAGCGGGTGATTAATCTGCCAGTACTCCAAAACACAGAAAGAAGTGACATGCTGCTGCTTTTTCCTTCCACAAAAACTGCAACGAACAAAGAAGCGACGTGCGCACAGCCTGTCTGAGTTCTCATAGACTTTGCTGGGGAAGACAATGCATGCAGTTTTGGGCAACAAACCACCAAAAAACGTGGCAAAATACGCAGCGTGCGCACAGGGCCTAAAGATGGGATTGCTGTTCGTTAACTTCCCAGACCTGTGACAGTGGCCGGTGTGTAATGTGTGGTAGACGGACAGGAGATATGAGAACGGCCTCTGACCGCACCACATCCTTAGCTCTTCATTGTATTACCTGGCCGGTGTGTAATGTGTAAGGAATAACGTTTGGAACACCATTCTAAGTCTAAACTGGGTGCAAAAACCTAAAAAAAAACATCACTATGGGGAGATAAGGTATGCACACCAGTGACTATGTAAGGGGAATACATGGAATAGCAGAAACTGCTGTGTGAATACTGACTTGAAAAATCCAATAGCTATATGCAAGAGTGAATATGTGAAAAATGGAATCTGCATTACTGCCATGAACATATGAATCAAGAGAAATTTAGCTACTGAATTGATCAATGCAATAGAGCCCCAACACTACGCCAAAGTATTTCTCTACGTTGGGGTCCCTAGCTTGTGTGTGTCCTCTCATGCAGTTAAAAAACCTACCGTGTATGGGAAGCTGAGACCCAGGCTATATATGCGTATGATATGGATTGGCAATAGGTGTGGTTGCATGAGAGGACACACACAAGCTAGGGACCCCAACGTAGAGAAATACTTTGGCGTAGTGTTGGGGCTCTATTGCATTGATCAATTCAGTAGCTAAATTTCTCTTGATTCATATGTTCATGGCAGTAATGCAGTTTCCATTTTTCACATTTTCACTCTTGCATATAGCTATTGGATTTTTCAAGTCAGTATTCACACAGCAGTTTCTGCTATTCCATGTATTCTCCTTACATAGTCACTGGTGTGCATACCTTATCTCCCCATGGTGTGTAATGTGTGGCAGACGGACAGGAGGTATGAGAACGGCCTCTGACCGCACCACATCCTTAGCTCTTCATTATATTACCTGGCCGGTGTGTAATGTGTGGCAGATGGACAGGAGGTATGAGAACGGCCTCTGACCGCACCACATCCTCAGCTCTTCATTGTATTACCTGGCCGGTGTGTAATGTGTGGCAGACGGACAGGAGGTATGAGAACGGCCTCTGACCGCACCACAGCCTTAGCTCTTCATTGTATTACCTGGCCGGTGTGTAATGTGTGGCAGATGGACAGGAGGTGTGAGAACGGCCTCTACCGCACCACATCCTTAGCTCTTCATTGTATTACCTGGCCGGTGTGTAATGTGTGGCAGATGGACAGGAGGTGTGAGAACGGCCTCTACCGCACCACATCCTTAGCTCTTCATTATATTACCTGGTCTGGCATAACGTTACTGACTAGTGATTGATGGCCTTGACAGAAGTTATGAAGCATTGAACGACCGCCCTATTACATGGAATACATTACAAGCTGCGGTCAGACACATTTCACCTATATGATGATTATGGCAGCATGTACATCATTGTGAATAGATTTATTTCATAAAATAACCACTTTAAAGGGAATAAACCTTACATAGCAAAGTTTGTAATAGTGAGTTGAAGGAAAAAAAACATCTGCAAAGTGCGCCCTGCAACTAAAGGTCTTCTCCTGATTAACTACTCATTAATTTTTTTTCTTTCCTTCGACTCCATGTGTAACAGAACAAGAAACTTTAGTAACGTTCAGAAGTGTCTACATCAAGACATTGATCTCTTCCAGCCAATCACTGACCTCAGCAACTCGTTCTAGCTACATCGGATGAGCCCCGGAGATCTGTGATTGGCTGCAGCAATGTTGACGTGATGTCACAGCCAAACAGCATAGAACATCACCGCAGCGAAGACGGTGCTCAATCTGGTTTGGGGGTGTACATTTACACCGCGTGCAGAATTATTAGGCAAGTTGTATTTTAGAGGATTTTTTTTATTATTGATCAACAACTATGTTCTCAATCAATCCAAAAGACTCATAAATATCAAAGCTTAATATTTTTGGCAGTTGGAGTGGGTTTTTTTTTAGATTTGGCTATCTTAGGAGGATATCTGTTTGTGCAGGTAACTATTACTGTGCAGCATTATTAGGCAACTTAATAAAAATCAAATATATCCCCATCTCACTTGTTTATTTTCACCAGGTAAACCAATATAACTGCACAAAATTTAGAAATAAACATTTCTGACATGCAAAAACAAAACCCCAAAAAATGAGTGACCAATATCGCCACCTTTCTTTATGATGACACTAAGCAGCCGACCATGCATAGATGCTGTCAGTTGCTTGATCTATTTACGATCAACATTGCATGCAGCAGCCACCACAGCCTCCAGACACTGTTCCGAGAGGTGCACTGTTTTCCCTCCCTGTAGATCTAACATTTTATGAGGGACCACAGGTTCTCTATGGGGTTCAGATCAGGTGAACAAGGGGGCCATGTCATTATTTTTTTCATCTTTTAGATCTTTACTTTTCAGCAACGCTGTGGAGTAGTTGGATGCATGTGATAGAGCAATGTCCTGCATGAAAATCATGTTTTTCTTGAACGATACCGACTTCTTCCTGTACCACTGCTTGAAGTTGTCTTCCAGAAACTGGCAGTAAGTCTGGGAGTTGAGCTTCACTCCATCCTCAATTCGAAAAGGTCCCACAAGTTCAACTTTGATGATACCAGCCCATACCAGTTCCCCACCTCCACCTTGCTGGCGTCTGAGTCGGAGTGGAGCTCTCTGCCCTTTACTGATCCAGCATCTGGACCATCAAGAGTCACACTCATTTCATCAGTCCATAAAACCTTTGAAAAACCAGTCTTAAGATATTTCTTGGCCCAGTCTTGACGTTTTATCTTATGTTTCTTGTTCAGAGGTGGTGGTTTTTCAGCCTTCCTTACCTTGGCCATGTCCCTGAGTATGGCACACCTTGTGCTTTTTGATACTCCAGTAACGTTGCAGCTCTGAAATATGGCCAAATTGGTGGCAAATGGCATCTTGGCAGCTTTATGCTTGATTTCCATCAATTCATTGGCAGTTATTTTGCGTCTTTTTTGCCCAGCACGCTGCTTGCGACCCTGTTGGCTATTTGACATGAAACGCTTGATTGTTCGGTGATCACGCTTCAAAAGTTTGTCAGTTTCAAGACTGCTGCATCCCTCTGCAAGACATCTCACAATTTTGGACTTTTCAGAGACCGTCAAATCTCTCTTCTGACCCATTTTGCCAAAGGAAAGGAAGTTGCCTAATAATTAAGCACACCTTATATAGGGTGTTAATGTCATTACACCGCACCCCTCCTCATTACAGAGATGCACATCACCTGATTTACTTAATTGGTAGTTGGCTCTCAAGCCTATATAGCTTGGAGTAGGACAACATGTATAAAGTATCATGTGATCAAAATACTCATTTGCCTAATAATTCTGCACACAGTGTATTTGCACAGTCAGTGTTTGCAACGTTTTGGAAGTAGCGTGTTTGTTTGCATACAGAATGCTGCGTTCTATAGTACAAGCACAGTGGATGGATTTATAGAAATCTCTTGCCCACGGTGCTTCTTTTCTCTGCTCCGTAAACTTACATGTGGCGCGGCTTTCCAAGCTGCAGCATGTCAATTTATGTTCCTGTGGCCAGAATGTTTTTCATAGGGAGAAAAAAGCAAAAGTAGGTAGCACACTGAACCCTGATAGTAGGCGCGGACTGCTGCATTCTCCTGCAGAGCACACTCACATTTCCACAGGCGGGCTGACACTGCGTCAGCTGCTGTACATGCAACCTAAGAGCTTACTTTGTAGTCTTCCATATCACTTAGTCTATGTGAAAAAAAATAATGTGAACACTTTCAAATCTAGTACCAGTAATATACTAATCGCATACTGATAGATGACAGATTGAACATGAGTCAACAGTGTGATGCAGCAGCAAAAAAGACAAGCACAATTGTGCAATGTATTTACAGAAGCACAGATAATAATAAGTTTTATTTCTATAGCGCCAACATATTCCACAGCGCTTTACAATTCAGAGGGGACATGTATAGACAATATGAGAATACAAAATAACAAAATTAAGATACCAGGAGGAGTGAGGGCCGTGCTCGTAAGCTACAGTCTATGAGGAAATAGGGGAGACACAAAAATTGAATGGGGGAGAAAAGCTTGTTATATATGGTCCAGCCATCGATCACGTGAAGTAATTATCACCCTCTACTCCTCTTTGGTCAGACCTCATCTGCAATTCTGAGCACCACGTCTTAAAAAAAGACATCAACAAATTGGAGCAAGTTCACAGAAGAGCAGCCAGAATGGTGACCGGTCTATAAACTGTCCGATGAGGAATGGTTACAGGATTTGGGAATGTTTAGCTTGAAAAAAAGAAAACGGAGAGGAATCTTAATAGCCGTCTGCAAATATCTCAAAGGCTGTCGAACTAGGGTTGACAAGGACAAGGACAAGGAAAGAATAGAAGCAATGGAATGAAACTGATTGGGAAGCGTCACAGATTAGATTTTGGAATAAAAACCTTTTGACAGTGAGGGTGATCAATGACTGGAACCACAAGAGGTAGTGAGTTCCCCTTCAATGGAAGACGTAAAAAGGAGACTGGACAGACACCTGTGTGGGATGATATAGTGAATCTTGCTTTGAGCAGGGAGTTGGACCTGATGACCCTGGAGGTCCCGTCCAACTATAACATTCTATGATTCTACTGCAGATAATCTACAGATACAGTAGAATAAAGCCCAATTGGCATGATGACATGGTTTTTAGCCAAGTGTGTCCATTTTAAAAACGCCCCTAGGGACCTGGTCCTTTAGCCCACTAGAGTTTAGCATTTTCATAGCGAGCAGGCTAAATCCCAGTGGGCAGAAGGACCTGGTCCATTAGATCACTAAGTCTTGTATTAAAACAGTTATTGGGACCTGGTCCTTTAGCCCACTAGGATTTAGCTTTCGCATAGAGAGCAGGATAAATCCTAGTGGGCAGAAGGACCCAGTCCTTTTTCCCACTAAGAATTGTATTAAAACACTCATTAGGACCTGATCCTTTAGCCCACTAGGATTGAACTTTCTTATGTAGAACAGGCTAATTCCCAGTGGGCAGAAGGACCTGGTCCTTTTTTCCCCACTAAAAATCATATTAAAACACTCATTAGGACCTGGTCCTTTAGCCCACTAGGATTTAGCTTTCTAATAGAGAGCAGGCTAAATCCCAGTGGGCAGAAGGACCAGGTCCCTCTGCCCACTGGCAAATAGCTGGCTCTGGATAGAGAAAGCTAAATCCCAGTGGAAGTATCCATTAGATCGCTAAGTCTTGTATTAAAACACTCATTGGAACCTGGTGCTTTAGCCCACTAGGATTTAGCTTTCTTATGTAGAACAGGCTAAATCCCAGTGGGCAGAAGGACCTGGTCCTTTTTCCCACTAAGAAATGTATTAAAACACTTATTGGAACCTGGTCCTTTAGCCCACTAGGATTTAGATTTCTCATAGAGAACAGGCTAAATCCCAGTGGGCAGAAGGACCTGGTCCCTCTGCTCACTGGGAAATAGCCGGCTCTGGATAGAGAAAGCTAAATCCCAGTGGAAGGAGGGACCTGGTCCTTTAGCCCACTGGGATTTAGCTTTCTCTCTATAGAGTCGGCTATTTCCCAGTGGGCAGAGGGACCAGGTCCTTCTAGCCACTGGGATTTAGCCACGACCACTAGATATATGGCTGCTCTGTGCTTCCAGGACCTGTGATGATGTCACATGGAGGGGAGGAGTCAGGGGTCACATGATCAGCTCCTCAGTGTATGCAGGACTCTGCTGTGCTGGTTGTCATGGTGCTGGATGAGGGGAAGTTTATGTGTGGGGTCAGGAGGGGTTTACAGTGTGGATGTAGCAGAGCCGTGTGTGTACGAGGTGTACGGAGCAGAGCCGTGTGTGTACGGAGCGGAGCCGTGTGTGTACGGAGCGGAGCCGTGTGTGTACGAGGTGTACGGAGTGGAGCCGTGTGTGTACGAGGTGTACGGAGTGGAGCCGCGTGTGTACGATGTGTACGGAGCGGAGCCGCGTGTGTACGAGGTGTACGGAGCGGAGCCGTGTGCGTACGAGGTGTACGGAGCGGAGCCGTGTGTGTACGGAGTGGAGCCGTGTGTGTACGAGGTGTACGGAGCGGAGCCGTGTGTACGAGGTGTACGGAGCAGAGCCGTGTGTGTACGAGGTGTACAGAGCGGAGCCGTGTGTGTACGGAGTGGAGCCGTGTGTGTACGAGGTGTACGGAGCGGAGCCGTGTGTGTACGAGGTGTACGGAGCGGAGCCGCGTGTGTACGATGTATACGGAGCGGAGCTGCGTGTGTACGAGGTGTACGGAGCGGAGCCGCGTGTGTACGAGGTGTACGGAGCGGAGCCGCGTGTGTACGATGTGTACGGAGCGGAGCTGCGTGTGTATGAGGTGTACGGAGCGGAGCCGTGTGCGTACGAGGTATACGGAGCGGAGCCGTGTGTGTACGGAGTGGAGCCGTGTGTGTACGAGGTGTACGGAGCGGAGCCGTGTGTGTACGAGGTGTACGGAGCGGAGCCGCGTGTGTACGATGTATACGGAGCGGAGCTGCGTGTGTACGAGGTGTACGGAGCGGAGCCGCGTGTGTACGAGGTGTACGGAGCGGAGCCGCGTGTGTACGATGTGTACGGAGCGGAGCTGCGTGTGTATGAGGTGTACGGAGCGGAGCCGTGTGCGTACGAGGTGTACGGAGCGGAGCCGCGTGTGTACGAGGTGTACGGAGCGGAGCCGCGTGTGTACGAGGTGTACGGAGCGGAGCCGCGTGTGTACGATGTGTACGGAGCGGAGCTGCGTGTGTATGAGGTGTACGGAGCAGAGCCGTGTGCGTACGAGGTGTGCGGAGCGGAGCCGTGTGTGTACGGAGTGGAGCCGTGTGTGTACGAGGTGTACGGAGCGGAGCCGTGTGTGTACGAGGTGTACGGAGCGGAGCCGCGTGTGTACGATGTATACGGAGCGGAGCTGCGTGTGTACGAGGTGTACGGAGCGGAGCCGCGTGTGTACGAGGTGTACGGAGCGGAGCCGCGTGTGTACGATGTGTACGGAGCGGAGCTGCGTGTGTATGAGGTGTACGGAGCGGAGCCGTGTGCGTACGAGGTGTACGGAGCGGAGCCGTGTGTGTACGGAGTGGAGCCGTGTGTGTACGAGGTGTACGGAGCGGAGCCGTGTGTGTACGAGGTGTACGGAGCGGAGCCGCGTGTGTACGATGTATACGGAGCGGAGCTGCGTGTGTACGAGGTGTACGGAGCGGAGCCGCGTGTGTACGAGGTGTACGGAGCGGAGCCGCGTGTGTACGATGTGTACGGAGCGGAGCTGCGTGTGTATGAGGTGTACGGAGCGGAGCCGTGTGCGTACGAGGTGTACGGAGCGGAGCCGTGTGTGTACGGAGTGGAGCCGTGTGTGTACGAGGTGTACGGAGCGGAGCCGTGTGTGTACGAGGTGTACGGAGCGGAGCCGCGTGTGTACGATGTATACAGAGCGGAGCTGCGTGTGTACGAGGTGTACGGAGCGGAGCCGCGTGTGTACGAGGTGTACGGAGCGGAGCCGCGTGTGTATGATGTGTACGGAGCGGAGCTGCGTGTGTATGAGGTGTACGGAGCGGAGCCGTGTGCGTACGAGGTGTACGGAGCGGAGCCGTGTGTGTACGGAGTGGAGCCGCGTGTGTACGAGGTGTACGGAGCGGAGCCGCGTGTGTACGAGGTGTACGGAGCGGAGCCGCGTGTGTACGATGTGTGCGGAGCGGAGCCGCGTGTGTACGAGGTGTGCGGAGTGGAGCCGCGTGCGTACGAGGTGTGCGGAGCGGAGCCGTGTGCGTACGAGGTGTGCGGAGCGGAGCCGTGTGCGTACGAGGTGTGCGGAGCGGAGCCGTGTGCGTACGAGGTGTGCGGAGCGGAGCCGTGTGCGTACGAGGTGTGCGGAGCGGAGCCGTGTGCGTACGAGGTGTGCGGAGCGGAGCCGTGTGCGTACGAGGTGTGCGGAGCGGAGCCGTGTGCGTACGAGGTGTACGGAGCGGAGCCGTGTGCGTACGAGGTGTACGGAGCGGAGCCGTGTGCGTACGAGGTGTACGGAGCGGAGCCGTGTGCGTACGAGGTGTACGGAGCGGAGCCGTGTGCGTACGAGGTGTACGGAGCGGAGCCGTGTGCGTACGAGGTGTACGGAGCGGAGCCGTGTGCATACGAAGTGTACGGAGCGGAGCCGTGTGCGTACGAGTTGTAAGGAGCAGAGCCGTGTGCGTACGAGGTGTACGGAGCAGAGCCGTGTGCGTACGAGGTGTACGGAGCAGAGCCGTGTGTGTACGGAGCGGAGCTGTGTGTGTACGAGGTGTACGGAGCAGAGCCGTGTGTGTACGGAGCGGAGCTGTGTGTGTACGGAGTACTGCATCCTTACCCAGGGTGCAGGGCCTATGCCCCATGGTTCCAGGTTCCTAAGAAACCAGTGTCACTACCAACAGCACCAGAAATCCCGATCAACACCTCACATCATGACCTGTCAGACACACCAGTGGGTTGGTCTAGCTGGAAAAGGGCCTGTCCACCTAGGGGTCTTCCAGATCAGAGCACAACATAAGTAATGACCTATACTAAAATGGATTTTATTTCTGTCCAACACTGATCACACATTTTCCCACTCCAAATTTGTCCCCTGTTTGTCCCAGGAGTCCCACTTCTAGGGGGAGATCGATTGCCGCCTTTCTCTGCACCATGATAGACATTTGGCCCATAGCGCAATGTAGGGCAAACACCTTTCACCGAAGTAAATCTTGAAGAAAATCCCGCACAATAACTATTGCACGGACGCTGCAAAATCTACAGATCTGGAATCTTCAGACTGTTAAGCCTGCTTTACACCTTTCAATTGCGTGTGCGATCTCGTATGCGATCGCACGCGCCCCCACCGTTTGTGCGGCTCGTGCAATTTGTTGCATGAGCCGCACAATCGTTCAAAAGCTGTCACACATACCCGTCCATACGGCCTCGATGTGGACGGCGAACATCCACTTCCTGGAGTGGGAAGTGTTATGAGGGGGACCCGGGGAAGCGTGCCAAGATGGGAAATGGACAGCTTCCGCCGGTCAAGGTCCACTGTGCGGTGTAAGGGACCGCCGCTATGGTGGGTGAAGAGTGAGCGGGTTGCTGTTAGCGATCGTCTGGAATGTCACAGACGATCTATGTACACCGATCTGCCCTAACCCGTGAGGGTTGTATGGCACGGATCTCACGGCTCGGTGTACCTGTTGCACGGGGAAGCACAGAGGTGCCCACGCACGTGTGCCAGTGGAAGTCACGAGAATATGGCACGAGGGTAGCACAGAGGTGCCCACGCACGTGTGCTTTCAATAACCAGGTGAGTCCGGTGGAGACTTGAGGAGCTCACCTGGGACAGGAACACAGCCTGTTGAAGGGGATACTGCCGGAGCAGCAAGGCAGGAACACGGCCTGCAAACCAGGTGCTGCCTAAGCAGCAAGGGCCAAGCCCACAAAAGACAGTAATGCCTGAGCAGTGGCGTGGCAGCACGCTGCCAGACATCCAAACATAGAAGGACGGTCGCGCGCCGCCATGATGGCAGGAGGAGCTTTTAAGGAGGTGTCGTTCCACCCAAGGGCGGGCGCGAGGCGGAGATGACGGACTTGACCCAATCAGGGTCCACGACGTCCCAGCCTGGCCAGTCAGGATTCACCACGTCACCTGCCTTGTCATCAAGCCGTGTGACGTCAGTGGGCGAATCAGAACCCACCACGCATAGCACATGCTCACCCTCCTGCCTCTGGGAAATAGAGGCGGGATCCTCGGTCTCATAATGTGCAGAGATAACGGGAGTCTCACTGCTTCCCTGAGCAGTAAACCTCTGCACATTGCGCAACCTCGCAGACCTTCGGGGCCGCTGAGCAGGAGGGCCTGTGGCAGGCCAGGAATGGGAGACCGCTTCACTCCTTGTAACAGGAGAACCACTAGGTGTCGCCCTTCTGCTGCCTCTCTGAGAAGGTATCTCCTGCACACTGCGCAGTCTGGCAGACCTTCGGCGCTGCTGAGCAGGAGCGCTCGTGGCAGGCAAGGAATGGGAGACTGCCTCAGTCCTTGCCTCAGGAGAGCCACGAGATGTAACATTACCCCCCCGTCTAGGCCCCCCTCCTGTCCGTGCTCGAAGGCCGCTATCAACCCAGGGGCGCGTAAATGATCTTCCAACTCCCAGGATCTATGCTCCGGACCACGACCGGCCCACTCCACGAGGTAGTACCTCTTGCCCTGTATGACTTTTGTCTCCACAAGTTTTGCCACCTCAGGGTCGTCGGACGGGGAGTCGGTTTGAGCCGGCAGGGACCCCGAGAATTTATTAAGTCGTACGGGTTTCAGGAGGGTCACGTGAAAGGTGTTGGCTATAGCCCGGCGTGGAGGGAGCTGGAGTCGGTATGCCACCGGGTTTACCTGCTGTAGTACTTTAAACGGACCCAGATACCTAGGGGCGAATTTGGCTGCCTGTACCCGTAGGTTAACATTCTTAGAGGACAGCCATACTAGGTCACCAGGGGCGAAGGATGGTGCAGGGCGACGGCGGACATCAGCCGTTGTCACCATCCGGTCTTTAGCCCTCTTAAGAGCCTCTTGGGTGTCATCCCAGATCTCCCGGGCCTTGGTCGCCCAATCCTCCACTCTAGTATCGGGTGACGTAATGGGCATCGGAACCGGGATTCTGGGATGTTGTCCGTTATTGAGTAGGAACGGAGTCTGGCCAGAGGATTCATGGACCGAATTGTTAATGGCAAATTCGGCCCAAGGAAGGAGGTTAGCCCAGTTGTCGTGATGCGCGGAGATAAAATGGCGGAGGTAAGTTACCAAGGTTTGATTAGTCCTCTCCACTAGTCCATTGGTCTCGGGATGGTATGCGGAGGAGATGTTCAGCTTTATCTGCAGGAGCTTACAGAGCTCTCTCCAGAAGCGAGACGCGAACTGGGGACCTCGGTCGCTCACCACCTTGTCAGGCATGCCATGCAACCTAAATACATGCCGAATGAACAAGGTGGCGAGAGCACGTGACGTCGGGAGTCGTGGGAGAGGCACCAAGTGGACCATTTTAGAGAAGTGGTCCGTGATGACCCATACGACCCTGTGCCCTGCTGACTTGGGCAGATCTCCCAGGAAGTCCATCCCTACCACTTCCCAGGGACGATCCGGCACTGGCAGTGGGTGAAGAAGACCTGCCGGTCTCTGCCGGGACGGCTTATTCCGGGCACACGACATACAGGCTCCCACATATTCCTGTATGTCCTGGGGTAGTCTCGGCCACCAATAATGCCTGGTCACCAGGTCTCTGGTCCTTTTGACCCCAAAGTGACCCCCGACCTTGGAGGCATGGGCCCACGATAGCACCTCGTTCCGTAGTTCAGGGGGAACGAGGGTTTTGCCAGGTGGCACCTGGTCCAAAGAAGTGGGAGTGACCATCCTCAAGCTGTCCGGGGGTAGTAAAAGACGAGGCTCCTCCTCGTCCTCCTCCAACACAACCATACAACGTGACAAGGCATCGGCCCGTACGTTCTTCTCACCGGCCAGGTGGAGGATAATAAAGCGGAACCGGGAGAAGAATAAAGACCAACAGGCCTGCCTTGGGTTCAGGCGTTGTGCTGTCTGGAGATATGTGAGGTTTTTGTGGTCAGAAAATACCTCAAATGGATGCTTCGCACCCTCCAGGAGATGCCGCCATTCCTGGAATGCTAGTTTCATCGCCAGTAACTCCCTATCCCCTATGGAGTAGTTCCTCTCGGCCGGAGAAAAGGTCTTGGAGAAAAAGAAACAAGGATGCTTCCTTCCTCTTTCTTTTTTCTGGTACAGGACTGCACCTGCACCGACCGAAGAGGCGTCTACCTCCAGTAGGAAGGGTTTGGAGATGTCTGGACGATGAAGGATGGGAGCTCTGGAGAAGTGAGTTTTGAGAGTGTGAAATGCCTCTACCGTTTCTCGTGTCCATGCTTTGGGATTAGCGCCCTTGCGGGTAAGAGCAATGATGGGTGCTGCCACCGTCGAGAAGTTGGGAATGAACTGGCGATAATAATTGATAAACCCCAAGAATCGCTGGATCGCCTTCAGCGAGCGGGGCTCAGGCCAGTTCATCACTGTCTCCAACTTCCCCGGATCCATTGCTAACCCCTGACTGGACACGATGTACCCCAGGAACGGCAAGGATTCCCGTTCAAAAACGCACTTTTCCAGCTTAGCATATAGCGAATGGGTGCGGAGCCTCTTAAGTACTCGGATGACATCCCTCCGATGGGTGGTAAGATCGGGTGAGAAGATAAGAATGTCATCCAGGTATGCAACCACGGAAAGATACAAATCCCGGAAAATGTCATTCACAAAGTCTTGAAATACAGTGGGGGCATTGCAGAATCCGAAGGGCATTACTAGATACTCGTAGTGACCGTCCCTGGTGTTAAAGGCGGTCTTCCACTCATCGCCCTTTCGGACTCGTACTAGATTATACGCCCCGCGTAGATCCAGCTTTGTGAAGACCTTTGCCCCGCGGAATCGATCATATAGCTCAGTAATGAGGGGCAAAGGGTATTTGTTCTTGATCGTGATTGCATTTAATCCCCTGTAATCGATACAGGGGCGCAGATCCCCTTCCTTCTTCTGCACAAAAAAGAACCCTGCACCAGCCGGTGAAATAGACTTGCGAATGAACCCCTTCGCCAGGCTGTCCTGAATATATTTGGACATAGCCTCCATCTCTGGAGCAGAGAGTGGATACACTCTGCCCCTAGGGGGCTTGGAGCCTGGCTTCAGGTCTATTCGGCAATCATATGGCCGGTGGGGAGGAAGAGTATCTGCGGCCCTTTTGGAAAAGACATCCCTGTAGGCCTCATAAGGTGTCGGTAAACCCGGCCCCCCTGTATTCTCTGAGGACCCAACCGACTTAATGGTAGCGGGTGGTTCGGTAGTCACGAGGTGCTCTCTACAGGATCCTGCCCAGGATGAGATCTCCCCTGTTGCCCAGTTGAGTATAGGAGCATGCTGTCTCAACCAGGGAAGGCCCAGTAGGATCTCATCCGTCCCCCCTGGAAGCACCAGGAAGGACACCTGCTCATGGTGTCCCGGTGGTACATCCATCCTGAGAGGGATAGTGATCTGGGTGATAGGATCGAGTAGTATGGACCCGTCGACTACCCGGACCCTGAGTGGCTTGGGCAACAGAACCAGGGGAACTGAGTATCGGGTTGCCAGGGAGGTCGAGATGAAATTGCCTTCAGCGCCTGAGTCCAAGCAAGCCAGGGCAGAGAAGAGAGTAGTGCCGAACTGCAACTGGGCGCTGATAGTCAACCTAGAGGGAGAGGTAGCGTCTAGAGTCCCCCCTCTGATAGAAACTAGACGCTGTCTTTTCCCGACGGTTTGGGACATCGGGTAGCTATGTGTCCCCTCTGCCCACAGGAAAAGCAGATGACACAAGACCGAGAACCTGGGGCAGAGGAGACCACCTTGGACACCTCCATTGACTCCACGGAGTCGCCTACAGGGCTGGCTGGGAGACCTGTCTGATGGAAGACGGGAGCCAGACGCTTTTTAGGCCGAGAAGACGTGGGTGCTGAAGAGACCTCGAGCCTTCGCTCCGCCTGGCGGATGTCTATGCGAGAGGCAACCTGAATCAAGGACTCTAAAGTGGCAGGCACCTCACGTGTGGCCAGTGCGTCTTTGACAAACCCTGCCAGGCCCTCCCAAAACACAGGGACAAGGACCTTATCCGGCCAGTCCAGCCCTGCGGCAAGTGTCCTAAAGTGTACGGCAAAGTCCCCGACTGAAGCGGACCCTTGCCGAAGTCGTAGGAGGCGCAGCGCGGAATCGTGGGTGACTTGAGGCCCGAGGAACACCATTCTCATGGCCCCAAGATAAGCTGGTAAGTTATTCACCACACGATCTCCGCGCTCCCACAACGGCGTGGACCACTTCAGCGCTCTCCCTGTGAGCAGGGACTGGACGAAGGCTACCTTCGCCTTTTCGGTAGCGTAAAGAGTCGCGGACAGCTCTAAGTAGGTGGTAACCTGGTTTATAAAACCACGGCACTCAGAGCTGTTGCCGCTAAAGCGCTCTGGAAGCGCAAGGCAAGGAGACCTTCCGCCCAATAGAACAGCCTGGGTAGCCGCCTGGGTGGCGACTGTCGTCAGAGTAGTCTTATCGGAGGAAGACTGCTCCACTGCTGCCAATCGTGACTCCAACTGCTGCACATAACGCAGCAACTGCTGCTGCTCTTCAGCCATAGCCAGACCTTTGGCGCGACCGTAATGTTACGAGGGGGACCCGGGGAAGCGTGCCAAGATGGGAAATGGACAGCTTCCGCCAGTCAAGGTCCACTGTGCGGTGTAAGGGACCGCCGCTATGGTGGGTGAAGAGTGAGCGGGTTGCTGCTAGCGATCGTCTGGAATGTCACAGACGATCTATGTACACCGATCTGCCCTAACCCGTGAGGGTTGTATGGCACGGATCTCACGGCTCGGTGTACCTGTTGCACGGGGAAGCACAGAGGTGCCCACGCACGTGTGCCAGTGGAAGTCACGAGAATATGGCACGAGGGTAGCACAGAGGTGCCCACGCACGTGTGCTTTCAATAACCAGGTGAGTCCGGTGGAGACTTGAGGAGCTCACCTGGGACAGGAACACGGCCTGTTGAAGGGGATACTGCCGGAGCAGCAAGGCAGGAACACGGCCTGCAAACCAGGTGCTGCCTAAGCATTAAGGGCCAAGCCCACAAAAGACAGTAATGCCTGAGCAGTGGCGTGGCAGCACGCTGCCAGACATCCAAACATAGAAGGACGGTCGCGCGCCGCCATGATGGCAGGAGGAGCTTTTAAGGAGGTGTCGTTCCACCCAAGGGCGGGCGCGAGGCGGAGATGACGGACTTGACCCAATCAGGGTCCACGACGTCCCAGCCTGGCCAGTCAGGATTCACCACGTCACCTGCCTTGTCATCAAGCCGTGTGACGTCAGTGGGCGAATCAGAACCCACCACGCATAGCACATGCTCACCCTCCTGCCTCTGGGAAATAGAGGTGGGATCCTCGGTCTCATAATGTGCAGAGATAACAGGAGTCTCACTGCTTCCCTGAGCAGTAAACCTCTGCACATTGCGCAACCTCGCAGACCTTCGGGGCCGCTGAGCAGGAGGGCCTGCGGCAGGCCAGGAATGGGAGACTGCTTCACTCCTTGTAACAGGAGAACCACTAGGTGTCACCCTTCTGCTGCCTCTCTGAGAAGGTATCTCCTGCACACTGCGCAGTCTGGCAGACCTTCGGCGCTGCTGAGCAGGAGCGCTTGTGGCAGGCAAGGAATGGGAGACTGCCTCAGTCCTTGCCTCAGGAGAGCCACGAGATGTAACAGGGAAGGACGTTTGGCGTCACATCGACGGCAGCCGGCCAATAGAAGCGGAGATGAGCGGGACGTAAACAACCCGCCCACCTCCTTCCTTCTGCATTGCCGGGCGGGAGCCGCAGGATGCAGGTAAGCTGCAGTTCATCGTTCTCGGGGTGTCACACACTGCGATGTGTGCTACCCTGGGTATGATGAACAACCTGACGTTCAATTTTTCAGAAATGAACGACGTGCATTCGATGAACGTTTTTTCGTTCAATCGCAATTGCACGCCGCTGTCACACGCTACAACATACCTTACGATGCCGGATGTGCGTCACTTACGACGTGACCCCGCCGACACATCGTAAGATATCTTGTAGCGTGTAAAGCGGCCTTAATCCTGATAAATGTGATTATCAAAGAGAAAATGTTCATTCTAATACGTCATTCAGAGAATTTCGGAATTCAGAAAATGAAGAGGAGGAAGAATAACCAATAAGAAGGATATGAGAAGATCTCCAATACGGAAGAAGAAAAAATGAACTTGACTATGAATGAATTTATGGATATTTTATGAGTGTGTCCCGCTCTGAGGAGACCTCTGGGGAGTCTGGGATCAGAAGGTCACAGCACCTTATTGTTCGCAGGTCTACAACTTGATTTGAGTGAATCTACTTTTCTTTTAGTGCTGTAGGGGTTAAGGTTTCTTTTCAATCTGGCTATCCTTTGTAGCCTTAATCTCAGGTACATCTCTTATGTGACCACTTCCCTTCAATATAAAAAGTCACGTGTCTTGCCATTTGATGCCAGTTATAGAGTCTAATTCTATGCTGACCTCTTTGGAAGGGGCCTGTGTCTGAAAGAAGCTGAGTTGTGATTATTACTGTTGTGGTGTTTAGCTGCATTGATACAGTTTTATATTGTTTTTGCTTTCTGTGTTTATTTTTCCTTTATCTCCTTTACCTGTTGTGCTACTGCAGTGATGAGACTACTGCTGGCCGTCTCACTAGCCAGAGTGAATGAGTGCCTAGGCACGTGATAACGACAGGGGGGTGAAGGACCCGTGACATTAGGGAGCGTAGGGTATAGACACGGGTGAGTTGTCTCTTCTTCCTATCATCAGGGCCTTCCTTTTTTACCATTTCCATTGTTACCCTGGTGTTATGTTGCACGCTAGGTGTCTGTACGCTCTGGCGTGACATAATGACAGATCGGAGTCCTGCACAGATGGTTAAAGTTTGTCAGTGGCATTTTTTTTGCTGATCATAGAAATGTTTCAAGTCAGACTTAAGGCCGCTTTACACACTGCGATCGAGTGCGTACCCGCCCCCATCGGTTGTGCGATACGGGCAAATTGCTGCCCGTGGCGCACAAAATCGCGCGGACCCGTCACACTAGTTACCTGCCTAGCGACGTTGCTGTGACCGGCGACCCGCCTCCTTTCTAAGGGGGCGGTTCGTTCAGCGTAACAGTGACGTCACAGCGACGTTACTAAGCGGCCGCCCAATAGAAACGGAGGGGTGGAGATGAGTGGGACGTAACATCCCGCCCACCTCCTTCCTTCCTCATTGCGGGCGGCCGCAGGTAAGAGGAGGTTCCTCGTTCCTGCGGTGTCACACATACCGATGTGTGCTGCCGCAGGAGCGACAAACTACATCGTACCTGCAGCAGCAACGATAATTGGGAATAGGGGGGTATGTCACCGATGAGCGATTTTGAACGTTTTTGCGACGATTCAAAATCGCTCATAGGTGTCACACGCAACGACATCGCTAAAGCGGCCGGATGTGCGTCACAAATTCCGTGACCCCAACGAGATCGCATGAGCGATGTCGCAGTGTGTAAAGCGGCCTTTACTCTAGTAATAAATTTACGTGTAATTAATTTGAAGGATTCTCCTTCTCTGAACAAAAGACCATTGTAATGCTAAACTAATTGGATGAGGATCGTAATTTGGAAGAATTGGTGGGCACCATGATGTAAAACCAAAGGTCTCAAACCCTCATTATTATGCAGTAAAATCTCGCGTACCATCATTAGACATGTTCCAGAATATGATAGAAAAGGACCTGTGTTGGCTCTGCACCGTTATGTCTCCTCCAATCAAAATAAAATAGTATATAATTTAACAAGAAATCATTATATTGCCATCTGTAAACTAAAAAATAACAACTATTTGGTTATACGTAAGTCAGACAAGGCGGGATGTATACAGTGCTATTAGATACCTCTTTATATAAAAAATGAGAATGACATTTTGGAAGTAATACTACTTACTGTAGATTGCAATCAATCCAGCTGATGTCTTTTCTAAATCGTTATACAATATGTTGGTTGGCGGTTGGTTCTCTTTAAGATTCCTTCCTCAAATGCTTCTATTTTGAGAAATGTAGAAAGGATCCATAGTTGTAATCCCATAGTGTATATATTCTGAGCTTCCTTATATAGTGATCCATGTTTTGGATGACTATTCCATTCCCCTTGTTGGCTTATAGAGTTACTATATCTGAATCATTGCAAAATAATTTTAGAACATCCTTTTCTTTTCCATTTAGGTTATTTTGGGAGTGTAATATTTCTGATTTTATTGAACTCTTCGAGCACCAAGATGAGGAAAGTGTCCAAAAAATGACCTTCGCTTTCAAGGGAATAAAAGCTCAATTTTGGAAAACATCAATATGTAGTGTTGTGTCATATAGAAATTACAAAATCCATAAAGACTCAACAAGACCCCTATACAGCTGACCCTCTCCTTTGGAAACAGGTAATTAAAGAGAATCCTCTTGCAGATGTGAAGCCAATCTCAGCTTGAATTTACAAGAATGCAGAAAAGGACAGATTTATGAATGGTAAAGTTAAGAGCAGCAGTTGTACTGAAAAATAGCAGATAAGTTCAAATAATTTGTTTCCCCTTATAGAAAATACAAAGTAAGGTATAATGAACTGTATTGATATAATAGATATGAAAGTCATATGTTCGAATTTGTGATAAAACAGAGAATGCAAAGCATCGTTTCACATCATTGGGTGATGGCCGGGGTCTCACCCAATAGATATGGACCACATAGATGAAAATATCTATGCAATGTCTCCTATCTATGAACAGATAAAATCGTGACAGGAAAGATGCCAGAATATCTCCCGCCTGGGACCTCCAGGGATGGAGATATTGTAAAAGTTGGGAATCTTATCATTTTCTAAGATTTAGAGACATCCTATCGTTATCTGAAGTCCAGTCCTGGTATGAGTCACCAGAGGGGAAGTATGTGGGTGTAACTTGTGTTAATAAAAAGCTGATGCCAATTATGATCCTTGTTCAATGAAAGGAACATTGCTGTGTGGGATTGTTCCACGTTCCTTTGGAGTCCTTCCCTCCAGAAATCTGAAGGAATTTCTGTGACCCAGGTTCATTTATTTTCTTGCTTTATTCCCTTTTATTTTATGTAATTGTATATACTGTATTGTTTTCCCCTTTGCATCATCTTTTGTATATTTTTATAAATACTGCCTACTTTTCAGATTAAATATATAACATTTAATAGCGTATGGCTTTGGGATGTGGTTTATAGAATAACCCCTTCAGCCCCCAGCCTGTTTTCACCTTAAAGACCAGGCCACTTTTTGCAATTCTGACCAGTGTCACTTTGACAGGTTATAATTCTGGAAATCTTCAACAGATCCCGGCAATTCTGACATTGTTTTTTCGAGACATATTGTACTTCATGTCAGTGATAAATTTAGGTCAATATTTTTTGCATTTGTGAAATCTTTGGAAATTTGGCGAAACGTTTGAAAAATTCGCAATTTTCAAAATTTGAAATTTTATGTCCATAAATCTGAGAGATATGTCACACAAAATAGTTACTAAATAACATTTCCCACTGGTCTACTTTACACCAGCGTAATTTTCGAAACAAAGTCTTTTTTCGTTATGAAGTTAGAAGGGTTCAAAGTTCATCAGCAATTTCTCATTTTTCCAACAAAATGTACAAAAAAAAATGTTTACCACATTTGGAGTGACTTTGAGAGGCCTAGGTGACAGAAAATACCCAAACGTGACCCCATTCTAAAATCTGCACCCCTCACACTGCTCAAAACTACATCCAAGAAGTTTATTAACCCTTTAGGAGCTTCACAGCAACCAAAGCAATGTGGAAGGAAAAAATTAAAATTTTACTTTTTTACACAAAAATGTTACTTTAGCCATAAAATGTAGCATTTTCACAAGGGTATCAGGAAAAAATGCACCATAGAATTGATTGTGCAATTTCTACTGAGTACACCGATATCTCATATGTGGTGGAAATCAATTGTTTGGGTGCACGGCAAGGCTCGGAAGGGAAGGAGCATCATTTGAATTTTTGAAAGCAAAATTGGCTGGAATAATTAGCAGATGCGATGTTGCGTTTGGAGACTCCTTTAGGTGCCTAAACAATGTAGCTCCCCCACAAGTGACCCCATTTTTTAAATTAGACCCCTCATGGAATTTATCTAGATGTTTAGTGAGCACTTTGAACCTCTGGGGGCTTCACAAAAGTTAATAACTTTGAGCCGTCAAAATAAAAAAAAAAAACAAATTACCACAAAATTGTTACTTCAACCAGGTAGCTTTTTTTTCACAAGGGTATCAGGAAAAATTGCAACATAAAATGTATTGTGCATTTTCTTCTGAGTACACAGATACCTCGTATGTGGTGGAAATAAAATGTTTGGGCGCACGGCAGGGCTTGGAAGGCAAGGAGCGTCATTTGACTTTTCAAATGCAAAATTGTCTGGAATCATTAGCGGATGTCATGTTGTGTTTGGAGACCCCCTGAGGTGCCTAAACAATGGAGCTCCCCACAAGTGACCCCATTTTGGAAACTAGAGCCCTCATGGAATTTATCTAGATGTTTAGTGAACACTTTGAACCCCTGGAGGCTTCACAAAAGGTTAGAATGTTCAGCCGTGAAAATATATATATATATTTCTTTACCACAAAATTGTTATTTCAACCGGGTAGTTTTTTTTTCCACAAGGGTATCAGGAAAAAAGGCACCATAAAATGTATTGTGCAATTTCTCCTGAGTACACAGATACCTCATATGTGGTGGAAAGTAATTGTTTGGGCACACGGCAGGGCTCAGAAGAGAAGGAGCACCATTTCACAGCAAAATTGGTTGGAATTATTAGCGGACGCCATGTTGCGTTTGGAAACCCCCTGAGGTGCCTAAACAATGGAGCTCCCCCACAAGTGACCTCATTTTGGAAACTAGACCCCCCCATGGCATAAATCTAGATGGGTAATGAGCACTTTGAACCCTCACGTGCTTCATACATTGAGCCATAAAAACAAAAACGTACTTTTTTTGCAACAAAAATGTTATTTTTGCAATTTGTCCTGAGTACGCTGATATCTCATATGTGGCAAAAAAACACTGTTTGGGCGCACGGCAGATCTCCAAAGGGAAGGAGCATCATTTGACTTTTTAAATGGAAAATTAGCTGGAATTGTTAGCCGCACCATGTTGCGTTTGGAGATCCCCCTGATGTGCCGAAAACAGTGGAGCTTCCCCACATGTGACCCAATTTTGGAAACTAGACCCCCCCATACAAAAAAATTAGTTTGGCGAAATAAGAAATACAGACGTTAGTAAAACAAAATAAAAAATGAGCGCCTGCAACTGACACTAAGGCAAGTGCCACACGTGAGAGCGATGCACGAATCTAGCATCGCATCATCCAGCACAGCAACACACTCCTGTCTGGAAGAGAGCGACCGTGCCGGATGATGCGATGCGAGACTCATGCATCGATCTCATGTGTGGCACTGGGCTGACCCTTACAATATTCAGTAAAAAATACTGTAGTTGACAATTACTACAGTATAATTTTACTGGCCCTAAACTAAGTTTATTTGTATTTCTTTCTTAGTTTACAGAAAAAAAATCAGGACGCACGCACGGATGTGCTGCAAAAGGGGGGGGGGACTAGGTGAGCTGGAAAAAAGGATGGATGGAGGATGGAAAAGGGCGCAACGGATGCAGGAGTGGCGGAGGATGAGGGGGATGGTGGAAGGGGAGTGAGATGTGAGATTGGGGATAGCTACCTTACAGGATGGATCTAGGCAGCAGATGGAGAAGGCAGCAGATGGAGGAGGGAGCAGATCCGAGAGGGAGCAGCAGATGAAGAGGATGGGAGAGCGCTGGCAGCAGATCGGGGAGGGGCGCAGAGGCTGATGGAGTGCAACGGCAGATGCAGGGGGGCAGTGGCAGATGCAGGGGGGGCAGTGGCAGATGCAGGGGGGGCAGTGGCAGATGCAGGTGGGCAGTGGCAGATGCAGGGGGGCAGTGGCAGATGCAGGGGGGCAGTGGCAGATGCAGGGGAGCAGTGGCAGATGCAAGGGGGCAGTGGCAGATGCAGGGGCACAGTGGCAGATGCAGGGGGGCAGTGGCAGATGCAGGGGGGCAGTGGCTGATCGGGGACAGTGTGGGAGCATATGCAGGGGGAACGGCGGCAGATGCAGGGGGGGGCGACGGTAGATGCAGGGGTGGCGACGGCAGCTGCAGGGGTGGCGGCGGCAGATGCAGGTGGGGCGACGACAGATGCAAGGGGGGCGACGGCAGATGCAGGGGGGCAGCAGAAGGAGCAGTGCAGCGGCGATGCAGGGGCGGAGCAGAGCAGGGGCGGAGGAGAGCAGCGGCGAAGGAGATGGAGGGCGGCGGATGATCTGGGGCAGTGGCTGCAGCGGTGAGCGGGAACAGCAGTGGATCGGGGGCAGTGACTTACCGATAGTCACCCACCCTTAGGGATCGTTCTCCTCAGCTTCCACAGACGGGCAAGCTGAGGAGAGCGATCACCTACAGATCTCCGACCCCAGATCCACGGTGATTAGAGAGATCGGTCACAAGGCCGATCTCTCCAATCAGAGCTGGGGGAGGGTGCAGCAAAGGTCACCCAGCTCCAGCCAATGATCAGTGCTACAGCTGCAGTGATCATAGCTGGATTTCAATGATTCAGCCATTTTAAATGGCTGAAACATTACACTGGCTGTGATTGGCTGTGCGGCGTTTGTCAGCCAATCACAGCCTCCATAGGTCCAGGGAGGAGACACCACCCCTCCTGAGGTCAGGTACAGGTCCTTTCCTTCCCGAATATATATATCCGGCATGGGGCTTTAAGTACCAGGGCACCATAACGGATGTATTTGTCAAAGGTCGTGAAGGGGTTAAGAGGAATAAAGCTACCTCAAACGGGTGTCCAATCGACCTTGATAAGCAGAGACTGATTCCAGCGATGTGTCACTTACTTGGCAGCTTGCTGAAGTTTTTATAAAAATCATTTTTATCTGCTTAAAATCTACCATTTCTCGAAATGCTGCTGTGTATAACCCCACTCACACCACTGGTTGGCAGCTGTCTACAATGAGCATAGACAGGAAGCTGCCAATCAGGGGTGGGGGCAGGGTTATACAGAGCTTATGGAGATAGTCCTTAGGTGTCCGGCAATAGAAGGTCACAGCGTTTCGCTGCGCAACATGGTTCCTAACTTTCTATTGTTGCTGCTGTCAGTATTCAGTGTACTAGGTAGCTCCTCTGTTGGGTTTTTATCCTTTTCCCTTTAGGACCCAAGGGAGCTCCTTTTCCTTCAGCTGCTAATCATCTGTATTTCCCCTTAAATACTCATTTTCTCTGGACTTGTTCCTTACATTATCCTGATGTTTAATTAAGGGGCAAACATTTAGTGACAGAATCCCATTAAATTCACAAAATCCCAGCATAGGTATCATAAATGTTACTTGCTCTTCACAAAGAGATAGCCCTCTTTCAGTTCTGGTCTCTTCTACACCCATATTATAAACTGTAATAAAGGTTTGTGGGCAGAGATGAGCGAATCTAAATAGTAAAGTTCAGTGTTCATATCAAACGCTGATTTTATAGAAAAATCAGTGTTAGAATTCAGAGTTTTGGTGCTTTATGTATCCTAACTACTCGATCTAGCATCGGTGTGCTCGGGTACGCTCGGTGTTCGGCCCAGTGCGAGCCGCTTGCAGTGGTTGAACGGCTTTCACTGGGGGTAAAAACATCGTTATAGAATGTAGTGTGTAAAAGAGAAAAATCCGCCCTCCCTTCCCCGGAAATACTGTTTATAGCCGGTTGCATGTGGGCGAAAACCCAAACTGCCCAATGAATGAATTCTAGTGGGGTTCAGGTCAAGTCCAGGTCCCGAACTGAACCTTATCTAAAGTCTGGCTGAAAAAGTCGAACCCAAACTTCAACGGGTCCGCTCATCTCTATTTGTGGGTAGCCCCACAACAAAAATAATCACTTGGATATCAAACATATAAAATCCTTTTGTTTTTTGTCCATTATTACAATGATCCTTTGAAAAGGAACCATTTTTATAACATAAGGGGCCTATTTTATGCGGAGGCCACTCCTGATTGATGAAGTGGTTAATGCCTCTTCATGAATCTGGAGTGTGCCTCCTTGTGCTATGCTAGAAATATTACTCCCATCAGGGACTGAAGTGGGATTTCTGGCATAGGGGTACAGCTCATCATGAATTAAAGGAGCTTTGCTATCACGCCCCGTCCCACCCAAGCTCTGACAATTTTGTAGTGAAAATGCCAAAGGCCACCAAAATTTCGCACAGATCTGAATTGATCCAAATTTTTTAGACTTTTCAAAGCTTGTAGGACAATTTTTTTGGCATAAAAGCTTTGATAATTTGAGACCAGAGCATCTTAACTAGAGATGAGCGAGCACCGTAATATTCGTAATCGCTACACTCGTAACGAGTACTTTGTAATATTCCTGAATTTGTTCCGAATAGCGAGTACAATGCAAGTCAATTGGAAATGCGAGTAATTTTCTGCTGGACCCAAGAAAGAGGTCTGGGGACCTGAGGAAAAGGCTGAAATGGATGGGGAAGGGATGAAAGTGAATGGGGAGAGCCTGGAGCATGCATTTCTGACTCACATATGGATTCTGATAATGAGGATGTGACATTATTACGCCACTTAGTCTCTCTCGCTGTCTCTCCGCTTCATACTCACCGATCACAGGTGCCGCGCGGCTATCACACTGCTCCTGCTGCCTCTCTTCTTCCCTACCCGCTCATTAGCCTCATCACATAATCACTGCACCCGCTCATTAGCCTAATTACATATTTACTTCTTCACCCTGTGATTGGTTGCAGTCAGACCCACCCCCAAGCTAAGTGACAGCTGTCTGACTGCGAGCAATCACAGCCGCCGGTGGGCAGGTCTATATCGTACAGTAAAAAAAAAAAAAACATAAAAAGCCGGCGTGCGTTCCCTCCAATTTTGATGCCAAGATAAAGCCTCGCAGCTGAGGGTTGGTATTCTCAAGCTAGGGAGACCCATAATAATAATAATAAGTTTTATTTCTATAGCGCCAACATTTTCCGCAGCGCTTAACAATTAAGAGGGGACATGTACAGACAATATGAGACAATACAAAATAAAAAAAATTAAGATACCAGGAGGAGTGAGGGCCCTGCTCGTAAGCTTACAGTCTATGAGGAAATAGGGGAGACACAAAAGGTGAATAGGGGGGAGAAAAGCTTGTCATATATGGTCCAGCCATCGATTTAATAGGGTATTCAAAAGCAGCTGCATGAACCCGTCGGTGAAAATTTATACAGGTACAGGGGACAAAAACTGGAAGTCATTTTTTGAAGGGCAGAAAGGGACTAGATTAGATCAGGGCGCTTACAATTGAAATAACCCGCCGAGCGCTATACGGGAAGTCTCGTTCCTGTGTAGACGCTCGTCGCTCGTCGTCCGGACCTAGAATGATCACGTCATGACGCACGACGTGCTCATCTAGGCCTTACAGCCAAAGACAGAGGAGCCGGGACCACAGCGCGGGAGAGGCTGCAGTGCTAGGTAAAGTGTATTTTCACTTTTTTTTACTGGTCATGGAGGAGGATCAGAGAGCTGGATCTATATGGGGGATTGATGGGACCTATATGGGGGAGAGCTGGACATATATGGGGGAGAGACCTGGCCCCATATGAGGGAGACTGTGTCGCGGGCGGGGAGGGCGCCGCCGCCGCTGCGCTCGCTAACGCTCGGGTCCGTCGCTGCTGCTATGGCTGCTCGGTGGCTCGAGCGGTGGGCCGGATCCGGGGACTCGAGTGGCGCTCCTCGCCCGTGAGTGAAAGGGGGTAGTTTGGTTTGGGGATTTGGTCCATGACGCCACCCACGGGTTGTGGTGAAGTTGGGCACCACCGCTGCTGGTAACGGGGATCCCGGGAGCGATGGCAGGGAGCAGCTGGGATGTTGTTTTCCCCTCCGTGGGTAGGGGTTGGTTGTCCCGGGGCCCGGTGAGGTGACGGGGAGGCAGGGTTGGCAAGGTGCAGGGTCGCTTGGACTGCGCAGCGCGGTGCCGGATGGCACGGTAGTACTCACTCAGCCACAAATGTACACAAAGTCTCTGGTAAACCAAACGGCTGGATGGACGGGTCCCGTAGCCGGCTGCTGTAGTTTCTCCCGGACGGTTGGTGGTAGCTGCCTTTCCCTGCACCTGTGTGTATGTTCGGTCCCGATGGATTCCCACCGGTAACCTGCTCCCCAGCGTGTATATGTGCCGGAGGAGCCCTTTTGCCCGCAGGCTCTGGCCCATGGAACTCTAGCTGTGGCGGTAGCTGTATTTCCTTTTTTTTGCTGGTTGGACGGTTGCCTTCAATCGGATCTTGGCTGTTAGGAAACCCCTGGGGTTCTGGTCACTGACGGATTTGACCTCTAATGGCGACTCCAAGCCTGGTTGGGGTCCGTAGGCCCTGCCTGTGTGTGCTGGCTTCACTTCGCTCCCCGGTTCGGTACCGGCAGGCCACCGCCCGTCCCCGGTCCTACGGTTCCGCGTTGAGCTGCCTCTCCTGCAGACGGCCACCACCGTCTGCCAACCTTGCTCTTGGTGCCCGGGCCACACACCCGGACACGGTCAGTTTGCTCCTTGACTACCACTTCACTCCTCTCTCCTTCACTTCCCTAACTGATCTCTCTCTGACTTCCTTTTCCCGCCTCCAGGACTGTGAACTCCTCAGTGGGTGGGGCCAACCACCTGGCTCCACCCCACCTGGTGTGGACATCAGCCCGTGGAGGGAGGCAACAAGGATTTTGTGTCTGGCTGATGTGCCTGTCTTGGGGTGGGGGTGCATGTTGTAGTACCTGTGACGACCTGGCTAGTCCAGGGCGCCACAACTGCATGGGACCTATATGGTGGAAGAGCATGGGACCTATATGGGGGGGGGGCGTGGGACCTATATGGGGGTGGGCATGGGACCTATATGGGGGGGGGGGGCGTGGGACCTATATGGGGGAAAGAGCTGGCCCTATATGAGGGAGACTGCATTGGACCTATATGGGGGAGACTGCATGGGACCTATATGGGGAGACTGCATGGGACCTATATGAGGGAGACTGCATGGGACCTATATGAGGGAGACTGCATGGGACCTATATGGGGGAGACTGCATGGGACCTATATGGGGGAAGAGCATGGGACCTATATGGGGGAAAGAGCTGGCCCTATATGAGGAAGACTGCATGGGACCTATATGGGGGAAGAGCATGGGACATATATGGGGGAAAGAGCTGGCCCTATATGAGGGAGACTGCATGGGACCTATAAGGGGGAGACTGCATGGGACCTATATGAGGGAGACTGCATGGGACCTATATGGGGGAGACTGCATGGGAGCTATATGGTGGAAGAGCATGGGACCTATATGGGGGGGGTGGGACCTATATGGGGGAAACAGCTGGCCCTATATGAGGGAGACTGCATTGGACCTATATGGGGGAGACTGCATGGTACCTATATGGGGAGACTGCATGGGACCTATATGAGGGAGACTGCATGGGACCTATATGGGGGAGACTGCATGGGACCTATATGGGGGAAAGAGCTGGCGCTATATGAGGGAGACTGCATGGGACCTATATGGGGGAGACTGCATGGGACCTATATGGGGGAGACTGCATGGGACCTATATGGGGGAAGAGCATGGGACCTATATGAGGAAGACTGCATGGGACCTATATGGTGGAAGAGCATGGGACCTATATGGGGGGGCATGGGACCTATATGGGGTAAAGAGCTGGCCCTATATGAGGGAGACTGCATGGGACCTATATGGGGGAAGAGCATGGGACCTATATGGGGGGTGGCATGGGACCTATATGGGGGAGAGAGCACACGTGTAGTGTGCATAGGGATTTTCATAGTTTTTCTTATAGTCCGGCCCTCCAACGGTCTGAGGGACAGTGAACTGGCCCCCTGTGTAAAAAGTTTGGGGACCCCTGCTCTTGGTAGTATGTTCCAGAGCTTAGGCGCAGCTCGTGAGAAATCTTGAAGACGGGAGTGGGAGGTTCGAATTGTTGAGGATGTCAGTCTTAAGTCATTAGCAGAGCGGAGGGCACGGGTGGGGTGATAGACAGAGATGAGGGAGGAGATGTAGGGTGGTGCGGAACCGTGGAGAGCTTTGTGAGTGAGAGTGATAAGTTTATGTTGGATTCTGTAAGGGATAGGCAACCAGTGCAATGACTGGCAAAGAGCAGAGGCATCAGTGAAGCGGTTGCAGAGGAAAATGATCCTGGCTGCGGCATTCAGAATGGATTGGAGAGGGAAGAGTTTAGTAACAGGGAAACCAATTAGTAAAGAATTACAATAATCCAGGTGAGAATGAATGAGAGCGACAGTAAGAGTTTTTGCAGAGTCAACGGTAAGAAAAGGTCGAATTCTTGAGATGTTTTTGAGGTGGAATTCACAAGAACGAGCAAGTGAACGAATGTGGGGAGTGAAGGAGAGATCGGAGTCAACTATAACCCCAAGACAGCGGTCGTGCTGCTGGGGCGTAATTGTAGAGCCACACACAGAAATGGTAATATTGGGTTTCGGAAGGTTAGGAGAGGGAGGAAGCAGGAGAAGATCAGTTTTTGACAGGTTCAGTTTTAGATAGAGGGAGGACATGATGTTGGAGACAGCGGACAAACAATTGGTAGTATTTTGTAATAGTGCAGGGGTGATGTCAGGAGAAGATGTGTACAGTTGGGTGTCATCAGCATAAAGATGGTACTGGAAACCAAATCTGCTGATTGATTGTCAAATAGGGGCTGTGTATAGAGAGAACAGGAGGGGGCCTAGGACTGAACCCTGAAAAACCCCGACCGTAAGGGAAAGAGTAGAGGAAGTGGAGCCGGCAAAGGATACAGTGAATGAGTGGTCAGAGAGGTAAGAGGAGAACCAGGAAAGAACGGTGTCCTTGAGCCTGATAGAGCGGAGCATAGTGAATAGGAGCTGGTGATCCAAAGTATCAAATGCAGCAGAGAGATCCAGGAGGATCAGCAGGGAGTAGTGACCATTAGATTTAGCTGTTAGTAAATCATTAGAGACTTTAGTAAGAGCAGTTGCAGTAGAATGTAAGGAGTGGAAACCGGATTGTAGAGGGTCGAGGAGAGAATTATCTTACAGATAGCAGATTAGACGGGAGTGGCCCAGGAGTTTTGAGATGAATGGGAGATTAGAGACAGGTCTATAGTCAGCGGCACAATTTTGGTCCAGAGATGGTTTTATAAGTAATGGGTGTATGCTGGTATGTTTGAAGGAGGAGGGAAAGACACCAGAGGAGAGTGAGAGATTGAATATTTTAGTCAGGTGAGTGGTGACAGCTGGGGTGACAGATTTAAGGAGTTGTGAGGGAATAGGGTCACTGGTGCAGGTAGTAGGGGGAGAATATGCGAGGAGCCTGGTGACTTCTTCTGTGACTGGATCAAAGAGTGAAAGTGAGCTAGATGAAGTGTAGGAGGGCAGACAATGTGTGGTGTTATGTGTGGTGTTATGAGACTGGGAGGAAATTTCCTGGCGTATATGGTCAATTTTTTCTTTAAAATAATTGGCCAGGTCATCTGCTCTGAGGTTGGTGGTTGGGGCCAGAACTCTTGGTCCTAGGAGGGAATGGAAAGTATCAAAGTGTCGTTTAGGATTGTTGGCTAGAGAGGTGATGAGGGTGTTAAAGTATTCTTGTTTGGAGAGGTGAAGGGCAGCATTGTATGTTTTGAGCATAAACTTATAATGGATGAAATCTTCGGCTAGATTGGATTTTCTCCACAAGCATGCAGCGCACCTGGAACACCGCTGGAGAAAGCGTGTTTGCAACGTGTGCCAGGGCTGCTGCCGTCTGCGCCGAGTTGCTCTGCGTGTAGCAGGTGCAGTTTCATCTAGGGCGCTCTGTAGGGTTTCATTATAATGTTTTACAGCAGAGTCAGGACATGAGAGGGAGGATATTGGAGCCAGTGATGACTGCAACTTCTTCAGAAATTTCTGGTTGTTAATGACATATATATTCCTATATGGGAGGTAAGTGGGGGTGTCCTGAGTGGGTTGACAGCTCTTGACCAAGAATGAAAGAAGGTTGTGGTCAGAGAGTGGGAGAGGGGAGTTAGTGAAATCATACACTGAGCAGAGACGGGAGAAGACCAGGTCCAGCATATTCCCACCTTCATGTGTAGGAGAGTTAGTTAGTTGTGAAAGGCCAAGAGAGGAGGTTAGAGATAAAAGATGAGTGGCAGCTGGGGAGAGGGGATCATCAATGGGGATGTTAAAGTCCCCCATGACAAGAGTGGGGAGGTCACAGGCTAGAAAATGTGGAAGCCAGGTGGCAAAATTATCCAAGAACTGACATGTTGGGCCTGGAGGGTGATACACAACTGCTACTTGCAGGGAGAAGGGTCTGTAAAGCCTGACAGTGTGGATCTCAAAAGAAGGGAAGATAAGTGAGGGAACAGGAGGGTTGACCTGAAAAGTGCAGTTTGGGGAAAGCAACAGACCAACACCTCCACCTGATCTGTTGTCAAGTCTAGGGGTGTGAGAAAATTGTAGGCCACCATATGAGAGAGCAGCAGCTGCGGTGGTGTCTGACTGCTGAATCCAGGTCTCAGTAAGAGCCAGGAGAATAACGGAATTGGAAAGGAAGAAGTCATGGATGAAGGAGAGTTTGTTACATGCTGAGCGCGAGTTCCAAAGGGCACAGTTAAAAGAGACAGAAGGTATGCAAGGAATATTAATGAGATTTAGGGGTTTTCTGAATATGCCAGGGAAGGAATTGAGCTTACTATTATAAGAAGGTCCTTGATTAGGTGCAATATCTCCTGCTAAAAGGAGAAGGAGAATAGAGAGAGTGAGCATGTGGTTAAAAGATTTATGAGAGTGTCTATTACGTTGCATGGTGGGTGTGAATGGATCTGGATGGTTTAAATTTTTGAAAAGAGCATGAGAGCAGTACATAGGAGAGGAGACAAGGGCTGATATAGATGGAGTGTACTGGATGTGTGAAAGAGCAGTAGAAATGAGGGATTGAAGCAGCTAGCTATATATGGTACAAATACATAGGGTGGAAACATGTTGCAATACACCAAAATGTGGAGCAAGTTTGTTTGATTGTTTTGCATGCCTTACCTGTCTCCTGCCCTGTACAACTGCCATGAATAACTGCTGTGCACTTATTAAAAAAATCTGCACAAATGCCCCCTGCATAAATGCTTACCCTTAGCTAGGTTTACTTATATAGTAAGGTTTGTGCTTAAATCTGTGTCAGTTTAGCGCGTTAATCAATCATCTAACTTTAAACAAAAGAGGCAATAAGTTGTAATAACAACAAACATGCTTGCATGCTAGCAGGATCATAAACCTCAGGAGCAAGTGGGATGAAATTTAAACATCCAAAAAAAAGCTCAGTTGCAAACAGTTACAGCACAACAAATAAACACTTTTTGTCTGCTACTTGGCAAAAACCATGTGCCCTATACTACATCGAATGCGCTGAATCCAAATCTGAAGTTAGTTTTTTTGTAGCACGTCAGGATATTAAGTTATTCCAATTTTTGTGAAAATTAAAATAAGCAATTAATAAAGATACAGAATCGTTATGTCCCACAGTTTCACAACATGTATTATCATTTTTATTGAAAAAGAAGTATAGGTAAATAAACCAAAAAACTTAAAAATCACTTATAGTAGCTTAAGAAATCGCCTTGAACTCAGCAGAGTACTTTTAAAAGTGCTTCAGGCACTTGCTTTTGCGCTTGTGAGTGGTCCTAGTGGCCCGTTGCAAAAACCAGCAGTAATCGCCCATCATGTTGGGGTTAAAGCGACCTGGGTATCTTTTTTCCATAGTAGAAATGTCCTGGTGGAATCTCTCACCATGTTTGTCACTGACATTACCCATATTTGGAGGAAAGAAGTCAAGATGTGAATGTAGGAAATGCATTTTCAATGACATTCGGGCACCATGCATTTCGTATGCTTGAAGCATATTGTCTATTAGTTCAGCATAGTTTTCTGCTCTTTCGTTTCCAAGGAAGTTTTGAACTACTACTATAAATGCATCCCATGCAGTTAGTTCAAGTGGGGTGAGTTCTTTCTTGAAGATTTCATCATGGATTAGTTGGTGGATTTCAGGACCAATAAAGATTCCTGCTTTGAGTTTGGCCTCAGTTTTCAATGCACTAAACTTTTCCGTCAGATACTTAAATCCATTCCCTTGACGATCCATTGCTACTACAAAATTTTTCATTAGTCCTAGTTTAATGTGAAGAGGTGGAAGATAAACTTTAAGTGGATCGACAAGTGATTCGTGTTGAACATTGTGCTTACCAATCTTATGTTCATCTCTATTGGGCCACCGTTTAATTTTATAATGGTTGTTGTCATCTCGACTGTTCCATAGGCACAGAAAGCACATATGCTTAGTGTAACCTAACTGCAAACCAAGGACTAGTGCAACAACTTTGAGGTCAGCACAAATGTTCCATTGATGTTCTGAATATTTAATCAATTTCAGAATGATCTGCATAGAAGCATAGGTCTCTTTCATTCCAACCGCATGTGCAATGCCTTCAACAATGCCTGAATAGGTGTATGGCCTTTTCTAAGTATAACTCAAAATCTGGACGTGCTGTGCAAATTCTGAGTTCATATTTGGAATCAGCATGTTCAAATTAGTAAAGAACACATGTTTTACCCTCAGTAGCAAAATCATTGTTGTGCTGTGATACCATTTCATTGCTATAAGCAGAAAGCGGAGTTAGAATTCAGCAGATGAGAGGAGATGAGTTGATTATATATACCTGTATGAAGAGATGAGAGATGAATGTTAGATTCATGCCATGAGTAACTGCTGTGCACTTATTAAAATCAGCACTTGTTTAAAATCTGCACAAATGCCCCCTGCCTTTAAACTAACTTCTGAATGTTCTTTTCAAAATTTGAAGCCCAAAACTGAATCCATATTCTAGCTGTGGCCTTACAAGTGATTTATAAGCAGGTAACAATACGTTGGGATCACAGGATCTAATCTCTCTTTTTATACACCCTAAAATCTTGTTTACTTTTTCAGCTGCTGCCTGACATTGAGTACTGCTGCTCAGCTTATTTGTATCCTGATTACCCAAGTCCTTCTCCTGCTCTGTAGTCCCGAGTTTACTTCCATTTAATATATATGCAGCTATAGGATTTCTCCATCCTAGGTGCATTAATTTACATTTCTTAACATTAAATCTCATTTGACAAGTGTCTGCCCATTCTGACATCTTTTTAATATCCTACATAGTTATCAGCAAAGATTGACAGTTTACTATCAATCCCATCCACAAGGTCATTAATAAAGAGATTAAAAAGGATCGGTCCTAGCACACATCCCTGCGGTAACCCACTGCTGACTATAGCCCATTTAGAGAATATACCATTTATGACTACTTTTGTTTCCTATCTTTTAGCCAATTCCTTACCCATGTGCATATAGTTTCCCCTAGTCCCTGCTTCTGGAGCTTCAATATAAGGCTATTATGTGGTACAGTATCAAATTTTTTTGCAAAGTCCAAATAAATCACATCAACTGCTTTACCAATATCCATATTTGCACTTACCTCCTCATAGAACCCCAACATGTTAGTTAGACACGACTTATCTTTCATGAATCCATGCTGTCTGTCAGTTATTATATTATTTTCTGCAATATATTTTTACAAATTATTGGATAGTAGTTGCCTGGAACCACCCTCTTACCTTTCTTAAATATTGGTACCACATCAGCAATCCTCCAATCCTGAGGAACCATTCCTGATACAAGCGAGTCTAAGAAGATGAGATACAGTGGTCTGTCAGTTACTGAGCTCAATTCCCTCAATATTCGTGGATGAATGCCATCTGGCCCAGGGGATTTGTCAATATTTAATTTACTCAGATGCAGGCCTACTTCTTCTTGTGTTAAATTAATATCAGGTGGTGAACTTTGATTTTTGACTTGTTGAATGTTCCCTGGAACAGTCTGTTCCTTGGTGAACACAGATGAAAAGTTACTGTTTAATATCTCAATCTTTTCTTTGTCCTGTATAATTAACTGGTTATTATATTTTAAGGAACCCATATCATCCTTTGTTTTCCTTTTGGCATTAATATATTTATAAAAAATGTGAGATTTATTTTAATGTCCTTGTCCATTTTTGTTTCAGTAGCTAATTTTGCTTGCTTGATTTATTTTTTACATTTCCTTTTGAGATTCTTATACTCCTGAAATGCTATTTCTGTATTCTCAGCCTTCAAGATTTTGAATGCTATTTGTTTTTGTTTTATTATACTTTGTACTGTCTTATTTATCCATAGAGGTTTTGTTTTTATTCCTAGACATTTTATACCAGAAGGTATAAGTTTTTACAGGACTCTAGGAGTATATCATTAAACTTGCCCCATTTACTGTATGTTCGGTATCCCCAGTAACCATGACATTGCCCCAATCGACACAATTAAGTTTTTCCTTTAATTTGTTGAAATCAGCTTTCCTAAAATTCTAGGTTTTAGCATTTCCCCTTTCAAATGCTCTATTGAATAATAATTTGAAGCTTACCATATTATGATCGCTGGTGCCCAAATGCTCCCAGACCTGTAGATCTGAAATTATATCTGGTCTATTTGACAGGAAAAGATCTAGCAAATTATCTCCCCTCGTCGGTTCATCTACCATCTGAGAGAGAGATAATTGTCTTGAATTGTAGATAAGAAATTACAGCTTTTAGCACAACCAGAAGATTCTATGTCCCACCGAATGTCTGGATAGTTGAAATCCCCCATAATAAGAACCCGATTATTATTATTTGTTACTTTTTCAATTTGTTGCAGGATTTTACCCACTACCTGTTCAGGTATGTTAGGAGGCTTATAGCAAACTGCAATTAGCAGCTTTCCGTTATTCCCCTCCCCATGTACATTTTCCCATACTGACTCTACATTGTTGCAGCTCCCCCCAATGTCATCATTGAGCACAGGTCTTAGGTTAGATTTTATAAATATACCCCTCCACCTTTTTTGTCTTTCCTATCTTTCCTGAATGTAGTATAACCCTCTACGTTTGTCAGCCAGTCATGACTCTCATTCGTTTTCCGTAATGCCCACCACATCATAATCCATGATTGATATGAGTTTCCAATTCATTTTCTTTGCAAGACTATTTGCATTTGCCAGTAGATATTTAATACTATTAACACATTCCTTACTCCTTGCCTCCCTACTTTCCTTGCATGTCCCAGCCCCTCCAAATCTTCAATGACACCTACTGTCTCACTGTCTCTATTTGCTCTATCTATTCCTATTCTGTCTCTTCCTAGAAGCTGTGAATCCCAAGCGCTCTAATTATCAGTCCCTTAGATAACTGTATGCTTGTACTCACACTTCAAAGCATCAACAGATAGTTTTAAACTTCGCCAGAAACGATGACTTGTAGGAAGACAAGGAGAAACGCTGTAGTTTTCTTCTAGAATCTTGTATTAAGTACAAAGTAAAGGCAGGTGAAAAGGAATAATCTGTACAAGGTGTACACATGTGTCTTCAGCAATGGTTCCTCTAGACTAAACTGAGGAAGAAGGGAGGAGCATCCTGTACAAAAGCCAACTAAGGGAGGAACATAGGGACAAACTTCATACAGTCTAAATCTACCTAGTAACAATAAAAGAATTTCCTGATAGGAGGAAAAATATGCAATGCAAGAAATACTGTATATACAACAGGTTGTTCCCATTCATGGGACACAACAATCCACTTATTTGCTCCACTACCCTCCCTCCCCCAGATCCTAGTTTAAAAGCTCCTGCATCCGTCTGACCATTTTCTCCCCCAGCACAGCTGCACCCTCCCCATTGAGGTGCCGCCCCTACCTACCGTAGAGCCTGTAGCCAACTGAGAAGTCGGCAAAAGTTCTCCATGAACCCAAACCCTTCCTTCCTGCACCAATTTATAAGCCACGTATTTATCTCTCTAAGCTCCCGCTGTTTTTCTAGTGATGCTCGTGGCACCGGTAGTATTTCTGAAAACACCACCTTGGAGGTCCTGGACTTCAGCTTCTCTCCTAGTTCCCTCTAATCATTTTTAAGGACCTTCCATCTGCCTCTAACTTTGTCCTTAGTACCAATGTGCACCATGACCGCTGAGTTTTCCCCAGCCCCACCCAGCAATCTGTCTATACGATCCACAAAATACTGAAACAGAGCAACCGGAAGACAACACACTGTTCAGCATTCACAGTCTCGGCGGCAGAATACCCTGTCTATCTACCTAATTATAGAGTCCCCTACCACCAACATCTGTCTGGCCTTTGCTGCACTCCTATTTCCGTCCTTTCTACAGCAGTTGTTTTCCTGGTTGCTAGGAGCAACGTCCTGCTGTAGTGATCCTAGCCATGGGCCTGCATTCCTAATATCAGCCAAACAGGCATATTTACAAGGTTGTGCCAGATCAGGAGTAGGCTCCATGACACTTTTCCCTCTACCTCTTCTTCTGTTACCCAGCTACCTACCTCTGGGTCCTGACCTTCCCCTCCTCCACCCTCCTCCATAGCACTGGCCCCAGCCAGAGCCGCTCAGTGAGCTCTAAACTCCTCTCCAGGTTTGCAATGCCCCTGAGTGTTGTGAGCTGCATATTTAGATCAGTTACCTGGGCTTCCAAATATGTAACACGCTGACATCGAGTGCAGACATATTCACTCTCCAACGGCTGCTCAAGGCAGGCATTTACCTCACAAGACACACACCTGGTAGCATTGTCCATGGAGCAGCTATTAAATGGGGATGAACAGTGCAGATAAAAGTAGAAAAACAATGGAAAACTTGCAAGGATAATTCCAAACTATGACATTGTGTTTAAACTATGCACTTCCCGGCCCCCTCAGACTTTACCGCCCCTCACAAGCTCAGTGACCCTCGCTTACTGTGGCCGGGGTAAACAGTTCTGCTCGTACGCACACGGCTCCACTCTGTACACATGCGACTCCGCTCCGCACACGTTGTACACACACGGCTTTGCTCCGTACACCTCGTACACACACGGCTCCGCTCCGTACACCTCGTACACACACGGCTCCGCTCCGTACACCTCCTACACACGCGGCTCCGCTCCGTACACCTCGTACACGCACGGCTCTGCTCCGTACACTTTGTACACACACGGCTCTGCTCTGTACACCTCCTACACACGCGGCTCCGCTCCGTACACCTCGTACACACGGCTCTGCTACATCCACACTGTAAACCCCTCCTGACCCCACACATAAACTTCCCCTCATCCAGCACCATGACAACCAGCACAGCAGAGCCCTGCATACACTGAGGAGCTGATCATGTGACTCCTGACTCCTCCCCTCCATGTGACATCATCACAGGTCCTGTAAGCACAGAGCAGCCATATATCTAGTGTGCGGCTCTGCAGGTGGAGGTAGGTGCAGGGTATTATATATCTAGTGTGCGGCTCTGCAGGTGGAGGTAGGTGCAGGGTATTATATATCTAGTGTGCGGCTCTGCAGGTGGAGGTAGGTGCAGGGTATTATATATCTAGTGTGCGGCTCTGCAGGTGGAGGTAGGTGCAGGGTATTATATATCTAGTGTGCGGCTCTGCAGGAGGAGGTAGGTGCAGGGTATTATATATCTAGTGTGCGGCTCTGCAGGTGGAGGTAGGTGCAGGGTATTATATATCTAGTGTGCGGCTCTGCAGGTGGAGGTAGGTGCAGGGTATTATATATCTAGTGTGCGGCTCTGCAGGTGGAGGTAGGTGCAGGGTATTATATATCTAGTGTGCGGCTCTGCAGGTGGAGGTAGGTGCAGGGTATTATATATCTAGTGTGCGGCTCTGCAGGTGGAGGTAGGTGCAGGGTATTATATATCTAGTGTGCGGCTCTGCAGGTGGAGGTAGGTGCAGGGTATTATATATCTAGTGTGCGGCTCTGCAGGTGGAGGTAGGTGCAGGGTATTATATATCTAGTGTGCGGCTCTGCAGGAGGAGGTAGGTGCAGGGTATTATATATCTAGTGTGCGGCTCTGCAGGTGGAGGTAGGTGCAGGGTATTATATATCTAGTGTGCGGCTCTGCAGGTGGAGGTAGGTGCAGGGTATTATATATCTAGTGTGTGGCTCTGCAGGTGGAGGTAGGTGCAGGGTATTATATATCTAGTGTGCGGCTCTGCAGGTGGAGGTAGGTGCAGGGTATTATATATCTAGTGTGCGGCTCTGCAGGAGGAGGTAGGTGCAGGGTATTATATATCTAGTGTGCGGCTCTGCAGGTGGAGGTAGGTGCAGGTTATTATATATCTAGTGTGCGGCTCTGCAGGTGGAGGTAGGTGCAGGGTATTATATATCTAGTGTGCGGCTCTGCAGGTGGAGGTAGGTGCAGGGTATTATATATCTAGTGTGCGGCTCTGCAGGTGGAGGTAGGTGCAGGGTATTATATATCTAGTGTGCGGCTCTGCAGGTGGAGGTAGGTGCAGGGTATTATATATCTAGTGTGCGGCTCTGCAGGTGGAGGTAGGTGCAGGGTATTATATATCTAGTGTGCGGCTCTGCAGGAGGAGGTAGGTGCAGGGTATTATATATCTAGTGTGCGGCTCTGCAGGTGGAGGTAGGTGCAGGTTATTATATATCTAGTGTGTGGCTCTGCAGGAGGAGGTAGGTGCAGGGTATTATATATCTAGTGTGCGGCTCTGCAGGTGGAGGTAGGTGCAGGGTATTATATATCTAGTGTGCGGCTCTGCAGGAGGAGGTAGGTGCAGGGTATTATATATCTAGTGTGCGGCTCTGCAGGTGGAGGTAGGTGCAGGTTATTATATATCTAGTGTGCGGCTCTGCAGGTGGAGGTAGGTGCAGGGTATTATATATCTAGTGTGCGGCTCTGCAGGTGGAGGTAGGTGCAGGGTATTATATATCTAGTGTGCGGCTCTGCAGGTGGAGGTAGGTGCAGGGTATTATATATCTAGTGTGCGGCTCTGCAGGTGGAGGTAGGTGCAGGGTATTATATATCTAGTGTGCGGCTCTGCAGGTGGAGGTGTGTGGAGATTCCCCATTACTGGGCTCAGGCTCTCTGGGGGAATTAGCTCCATTGTCCTGGTGTGTGTGGCGTCTGCTGCACATGCTGGGACCTGGGCTGGGCCAGGGGGTTCTTGCCCAGGAGGGTTCCGGGTTGAGGAGGAGTGATCCCGTGCCTTGGGCACTTTAGAAATGGCAGCTATTAAGAATACTGTGCGGTTGGAGGTGGTGGAGGATGACAGGATGGATATTGGGCTGGAGTACATTGTCAGGAATGTGGTGATGGGGCTGGCCGGAGTACATTGTCAGGAATGTGGTGATGGGGCTGGCTGGAGTACATTGTCAGGAATGTGGTGATGGGGCTGGCCGGAGTACATTGTCAGGAATGTGGTGATGGGGCTGGCCGGAGTACATTGTCAGGAATGTGGTGATGGGGCTGGCCGGAGTACATTGTCAGGAATGGGGTGATGGGGCTGGCCGGAGTACATTGTCAGGAATGTGGTGATGGGGCTGGCCGGAGTACATTGTCAGGAATGTGGTGATGGGGCTGGCCGGAGTACATTGTCAGGAATGTGGTGATGGGGCTGGCCGGAGTACATTGTCAGGAAGGTGGTGATGGGGCTGGCCGGAGTACGTTGTCAGGAATGTGGTGATGGGGCTGGCCGGAGTACATTGTCAGGAATGTGGTGATGGGGCTGGCCGGAGTACGTTGTCAGGAATGTGGTGATGGGGCTGGCCGGAGTACGTTGTCAGGAATGTGGTGATGGGGCTGGCCGGAGTACATTGTCAGGAATGTGGTGATGGGGCTGGCCGGAGTACATTGTCAGGAATGTGGTGATGGGGCTGGCCGGAGTACATTGTCAGGAATGTGGTGATGGGGCTGGCCGGAGTACATTGTCAGGAATGTGGTGATGGGGCTGGCCGGAGTACATTGTCAGGAATGTGGTGATGGGGCTGGCCGGAGTACATTGTCAGGAATGTGGTGATGGGGCTGGCCGGAGTACATTGTCAGGAATGTGGTGATGGGGCTGGCCGGAGTACATTGTCAGGAATGTGGTGATGGGGCTGGCTGGAGTACATTGTCAGGAATGTGGGGATGGGGCTGGCTGGAGTACATTGTCAGGAATGTGGTGATGGGGCTGGCCGGAGTGGACCTAGACAAGGTGTTTTGCATCCAGGAATTTGCGAAGGCCGGTAAATTTGACATCTCCTTTTACACAGAGGAGGACTGCCTGAATTTTTACCAGCTGCTGAGAGAACCAGGCGCACGAGTTTCTGCAGTTTATCCTGGTTAAACCACTTTTTTCTAATGTGGAGAGGCCCATCACCGTCCATATGTATAACCCTTTTGTAGAAATAGCCATGATTAGAGCGTTTTTGGCCAGATATTGCTCATCTGTTAAAGGAGGCATTAAGCAGAAAAATAAGTTTAATGTGTTTAATGGGAATATAAAATTCTGGGTGCGTTTTAAACAAGATCCAGAGAACATTGGTGGTATAATGCACCCTCCCGGGAATTTTTCCATTGGGGGAGATAGGGGCTATCTTTTCTATCCTGGGCAGCCTTCTTTTTGCAGGAAATGCTTCAAATATGGACATGTGGCTGATAACTGCGAGGCAGGTGTAGCCTGCAGGAATTGCAAACAAGTGGGGCACGAAGCCTCGGAGTGCCCCTTTTCCCCTATGTGTGATATCTGTGGTGCAGGAGATCACACTTGTAGGTCTTGCCCTGGCTTGCATCGCCAGTCATTTTTGGAGAGATCTCAGTTTGTGAGGCGCAGAGACAGGGATAAGGCTGTGAAGCAAACACCAGCTCTGGAGAATGTGGCTGTTAACCCCCAGGTGTCTGAGGTGCCAGCTGTGTCTGTAATGGGGGCTGTGGTAGTTGATCTTCCCAAGATTGAGAAGCAAGCTATGTTGGTGGACATTGACCTTCCCCAGGTGGAAGCCCTATTGGGGGTGGCAGAGCCCTCTGTGTGTGCAGAGCAATTGGGTGTGGTGCCAGAAACTCCTAGTATGCCACTGCCTGCTTCTTCTGTGGATTTCACTCCTGCAGAGCTGATTGAGGAGTTTCTGAGCCCTGAGCCTGTTTCTCCCTTGAGCCCTAGTATGTATGCATTTTCTGTGTCTCCAGAGGAGAAGGAGGAAGCCAGGATGCCCAGGGCAGAGAGCAGTGCTATTTTCAAGAAGGTGCTGGACAAAAATAAAATGTCTCATAAATCTGTGAAGAGGTTAAGGAGTAATCTATTGGCAAGGGTTCATGCGCCTCCAATAGAAACACATAATCCTTATGCTATATTGTCTCCTGACTTGGGGGACGAGTTGCAATCTGAGGCGCTTTCTGCAGTTAATCCTATATCTCCCAGTGTGGGTTTTTTGGAGGACGGCAAGGTGGCTCTCTTGGAGGATATGCTTGAAGATCCGTCGTAATGTGAATGCTCTGCACCTGCTTGAATGCGGTTTCTTATTCCCCTCTTTGGTTCCCATAAACCTATACCTCTATGGTGTTACAACTAAGGATCCTATCACAAAATGTGCGTTTACCTCTTTGCCTAGGCGCACAGTGGTATTGGATTTTTTGGCCTCAAAGGGCAGTGATATTGTCTGTGTACAAGAGTGTGGATTAAAGAAACTTCCCAAGAAAAGTGAGTGGAAATATGGAGACTCTATCTGGTCTTTTTCTGCTTTGAATAGGAATGATGGCATTGGGGTGTTGATACAAAATAAGGACATTTCTGTCAAGGAATACACCGTGATTGAAGAAGGCAGATGTGTGCTGGTTTCTTTGTGTTACCATGGATGGGACTTCAGGCTCATATGCATTTACGCAAATGTGGACAAACATGACCGTCTTTTGTTATTTCAGAAGTTAATTTCATTTTTACACGGTAAAGTTCCTGTTTTTGTGGTAGGAGATTTTAATTGTGTATTTTCCAAATCAGCAAGAGCAAGTGCCTGTGAAAACAAGGTGGATGCAACAGGTATTTTGTGGAATAAGATAATGAAAGACTTTTCCTTAAAGGATGCAGTGGCTACTAAACCGGGACCATTTACTTATCATGCCGCGGATGGTCGCACGGACTCCCGGCTGGATTATTTTTTCCTTTCAGATGCAATTTACTGTACTAATTATGTCCAAGAGAGAGTGTGCTTTTCTGATCATGAATGTTTGATGGGAGTGTTTGAGGTGGATGAGTTTTCTTATGGAAGGGGTAGGTGGAGAATGAATGTGAGTGTGCTAGGGGATGAAAGGGTTACAAGAATGTTTGCTATGAGGTTTGCTGGATGGGTGAGGCAGAAAAATGATTTTGGTGATATTTTGCAATGGTGGGAATGGGTTAAATGTAGGATACGCAGTTTCTTTCGGAAAGTTGGTTGCACCAGGGCTAAACAGAGAAGATTGGCCTTTACCCGCTTTAATAGACGGATTGCTTTTCTGCGTAGGTGTAAATCGTTTGGTATGTGTGTGGAGAAAGAGTTGCAGGGAGCGCAGAAAGAGGTGAATGACTGGATAACTGAGAAGGGTCGAGAGATTGTGTTCCGCTCTCGAGTGAAAATCAAAGAGCAGAATGAGAAATGTACTCGATTTTTCTTTAAGAAAATGTGTGGAGGGAAGAAAGATATGAGAATTTTGCTGAATGAGGAAGGTGAAGAAGTGCGTGGAGAAGGTGTGATAAAAGAAGTGGCAAGATTTTATAGAGAATTGTATGATGTGAAGGAATGTGAGATGGGGAGGGACAATGAGTTTCTGCAGGTGGTGAAGAACTTTGTGGATGAGGATGAAGGGCTTAGGTTGCTGGATGATATTACTATGGGGGAACTCCATGATGTGATAAGCAAATCACCTAAGAACAAGTCCCCAGGGCATGACTGGATACCATGTGACTTTTACGTCAAGTTCTGGGACATTGTGCGTAAAGAATTCTTGGAGGTGGTGAAATTCTTATTCACAGGGAAGGAGATGCCGGACTCTATGAAGAGAGGATTGGTGGTTTTACTTTATAAAAAGGGGGATAAGAGGAGTTTGGTGAATTGGAGACCCATAACTTTATTGAATGCAGATTATAAAATCTATGCAAAAATTCTGGCAAGTAGAATGAAGGAGGTGATTGCTTCAGTGATAGGTGAGGAACAGGTGTGTGCGGTGCCTAAGCGTAGGATACATGACAATGTGTGCCTGGTGAGAGACGTGATTGAGGACTGTAAGAATAGGAAGAAAAGTCTAATTGTGTGTGCATTGGATTTTGAGAAAGCGTTCGATCGAGTGGCCCATTTGTTTTTGTTTGGTGTGTTGATTAGAATGGGTTTTCCTGAGCGTTTGGTTAGATTGATTGCGTGTTTGTATGAAGGTGCTCAGAGTGTGGTGCAGGTGAATGGTTTTTTCACGGAACCTTTCAGGATTTTGTCTGGTGTTAGACAAGGTTGTCCACTTTCTCCTATTTTATTTATTTGTGTGTTAGAACCTCTGTTACAATTGATTAGGCAAGATAAGGTTGTGAAAGGGTTTTTGGTTCCGGGTAGTGATGGTAAGGTCGTGAAGGCTGTGGGCTACATGGATGATGTGTGTGTGTGTTGTGTGACTCTGGGTGTGATTTGCAAAGGGTGAAATTGTTGGTGAAATTATTTTGTATTGCGTCTGGTTTCAAAATTAATTGGGGGAAAAGTAAAATTAAGGTTCTTTTTAGTCCTCAGGAGGTGAGGGATGTGGATATGGAATGTGTGAATGAGGGTATTGAGGTGCTGGGTGTTAGTTTGGATGAGGAATTGAAAGGTGAGAAAAGTTGGGATGTAATGAGTGCTACGATAGCGAGGAAATTGGATTTTTGGAGGCTGCGTGAATTATCCTTCACAGGGAAAATATTGGTCATTAAAAGTGTAATATTGCCTATGATTATGTATTTGGCGTTGGTGTTTCCTCCGCCGTGTGTCTTTTTTAGGCGTATAAATAGATTATTGTTTATATTTCTATGGGGTAGTAACATAGAGAAAGCTAAAAGAGATTCTCTTGAAAAGTAGAAGGAATGGGGGTTTGGGTTTCCCTAACCTGGAGGTTTATATTGGGTTAAATTGCATTAGGTTTTTAATAACTTTATTTGCTAAGGAAACTAAAGCTGCTAGTATGGCCAGATATTTGGCCGGCACTATGGCCAACCGACTACAATGGTCTTTTCAGGACAATAGTAAGCCAATTGCCTTTCTGTGTCCGCTGTGGTATTTGAGGGTGGAAGCCTTTATCAAGAAATTTCATCTGGAGAAAATGTCTATGTTGAGCTTTCTTAACAAGAAGGTTTTGACTAAGAGAATGTGTATGAATGATATGATGTGCGTGATTGCAGGGTTGAAGTCCGCAGAAGCGGAAGATGTCTGGCAAAAATTGGAGCGTTGTGACTTGTCTAATAAACAGAAGGATTTTGTGTGGATGTCTTTGCATGGGGTGCTGCCGGTGAGGAGCGTGCAGAAAAGAAAGGGGTTGGCTGTGTCTGAACGGTGTCCAAGAGTGCGGTGTGGAAGTGATGAGGAGGTGGGTCATGTGTTGTGGTCATGTAACTTTGCTAAGGATGTCTGGAATAAGATGAGTGGGTTATGTATGGAATTGACTGGGATACAGCGTCTGACTTATAAGATTATTATGTTTGGGTTATGTAAATTAAACAGGACGGAGGATAGATTGTTGTGGATATTTGTGGCTTGTGTGAAGGAAGTGCTCTGGAATTGTAGAAATCTGTATGTGTATAAGGAGGAGGTGATTGAGGTGACTGATTGCGTCAGTATGATCTTAGAGAAATTGCATTTCTATTATAAGTATGATTTGGAGAGAGGACTGGATGCAGAGGGGATGTGGAAGTTTTTGAAGTGGAAACAGATATTTGTGTGATTTGTATATTTGGATTTCATGGTTATAAGTTTGTAACAGTTATGGTTTTTCTTTTGTGATGACACTGAATTAAAGGAAAACCTTATATGATGATTAAGACATGACCATATGCTGTCTTCCTATGGGAGCACAGGGCTATGGTGGACACTCTATCTTAACCTGAAAGGTTTTATAAAAAAAAAAAAAAAAAATTAACCCCTTCAGCTCTGAGACTTTCTTGGTGTTCTCTTGCTGATTTCTATGAATCGTGAGGTTTTTGTTCCCTTTCCTCTGATAGATACAGACGCCCCAACTATGAGAGGCCGGAAGTGAGGAAACCCGTCTGCCCTCAGTCCTCGGCCCCTTTCTGCCCTCAGTCCTCGGCCCCTTTCTGCTCTCGGTCCTCAGCCCCTTTCTGCCCTCGGTTCCCGGCCCCTTTCTGCCCTCAGTCCTCAGCCCCTTTCTGCCCTCAGTCCTCAGCCCCTTTCTGCCCTCAGTCCTCAGCCCCTTTCTGCCCTCAGTCCTCAGCCCCTTTCTGCCCTCAGTCCTCGGCCCCTTTCTGCCCTGAGTCCTCGGCCCCTTTCTGCCCTGAGTCCTCGGCCCCTTTCTGCCCTGAGTCCTTGGCCCCTTTCTGCCCTCAGTCCTCGGCCCCTTTCTGCCCCCACACAGTATAATGCTCCCCCAGAATGTTCTCATTATATGTTTCCCCTTATTCTCTCCAGTAATTGTATTATTACAGCGGATTCTTTATGATGTTAAATCGTCATCTTCTCCCCATTCAGGTCCCTACAATATTGGATCCTCTCAGTGGAGATCTTCTATAGAAGAGAATTCTCCTGATTGCCCCATGAAGGATGGATATGGACAGGGACAAGATGGCGGAGAGGATATTACACCTCACCCTAGAGATCCTCTTCCGGCTTACTGGACAGGTGAGAGATTCTGATGATGTCACATTACATCATTCTTATCTATGGGAATAACAGATGAACAGAACTGGAGAGGTGAGGACTCTGGAAATGTCTGTAGTGAGATTTATTACTGTGTCTCTCCATAACCAGGATTACACAGTAATGAAGAAGACCTCTAGTGAGCGCTGTCAGGCCCCTGTGTCTGAGGGATGGGGAAGACCCCTGAGCCCAATCACGGGGCCTCCACCTCACCCCCCGATACATGAGGACATCAATGAGCAGAAGATCCTAGAACTCGCCTACAAGATGATTGAGCTGCTGACTGGAGAGGTGACACTGCTGGGAATGCTGGGACATTATACAGTAACGCTATGAAGGGATCGGGGGTGACGGTATCATTGTATGTGTCAGGTTCCCATAAGGTGTCAGGACGTCACCGTCTATTTCTCCATGGAGGAGTGGGAGTATTTAGAAGGACACAAAGATCTGTACAAGGACGTCATGATGGAGGATCCCCAGCCCCTCACATCACCAGGTAATAGACAGGACTAAATACACACGGCCTATAATTATCTGTATGTAAGGAATGAATTCAGTCCCTGTATGTGTCTCCTCCAGTTCTATCCAGTAAGAGGACAACACCAGAGAGATGTCCCCGTCCTCTTCTCCCACAGGACTGTAAACAAGAATATCCCGATGTTCCTCAGGATGTGTTTCCTCCAGCTCTATCCAGTAAGAGATATCTACTCATGTACTTTCTGCACTAATTTTGTGTTACATTTTTAGGTTTTCTGCTCTGTTTTTTTCAGCTGTATTTTCTTTGCTTCTGCTTCTTGTGCTGTTTGTTTCCAGTGCCTTCTCTATGCCGTTATGATGAAACTCAAAGATTTACAGAGGGTTCATGAATACCCTGTTTTCCTGAAAATAAGATGTACCCCAAAAATAAGCAGTAGCACAATTTTATGGGATTAAAAATAAGTTGTAATTAGAGTCAGGGCCAGCTTTGGGAGGAGTCAAACTGCGCAATTTCTCAGGATCCCCACTCTTTAGAGTCCCCATCAGTTGTATTCTAAGATTGATTAAAGGGAAGGTGTTGTCCAAAAATAAAAATTTCAATAACTGACTGAAAAAATATAAAGTATTAATGTTTTATTGTTTTTTTTTAGATATTATTATTTGTTTTTAATTGAGCAAAGTGTAAAAAAAAAATATAAAAAGTTTGATATTTTCCACTCTTAAACACTAGGGGGAGCAGCTACTGAAGTCTTACAAAAATCCTACTGTAGAAATAGCCTCAATTACAGCTGCAGTAAAAGTGGGCAGAATCTGCTCTCCTGTGTGTGATGTCACAGCTCCCCTCCCAATCTGGGTGCTTCCAACAGATAAGAGAGAATGAAGTGTAGGGACACAGTCCAGAGCCATTTTACTGGTGACCAGAAATGTCTAAAGTGTCACCAAGGACAGCAGGAGTATCACACAGGATAGGATTAGATACACAGCTCAGCAGACAGTATCACACAGGAGAGAATTAGATACATGGCTCAGCAGACAGTATCACACAGGATAGGATTAGATACACAGCTCAGCAGACTGTATCACACAGGATAGGATTAGCTACAAGGCTCAGCAGATGGTACCTCACAGGAGAGGATTAAATACACAGCTCAGTAGACAGTATCACACAGGATAGGATTAGATACACAGCTAAGCAGACAGTATCACACAGGATAGGATTAGATACATGGTACGGGGGGAAGCGAGGGATGTCATTGGAGACGGTAGCAGCGGCGTTGGGGGAGGGGCGCTGGTACTCACGCACTGCTCTGCATGCACGCAGCGGCTGCAGCAAGGAGAGTGGAGGGGGTGTCATTGGAGTATTGGAGACGGTAGCAGAGGCTGTGGTTAGGGGAGGGGGTTTCATTGGAGACGGTAATGGCGGGGGAGGGGAGGCGCCCCGGCGCCCCATACTCACACATCCCGGTGGTTGACAGGGGTAAAGTGGAGCAAACAGCATATGCTGTGAGCTCCACAATGATGGCGCTGATCTCCTCCCACTGCTGTGATCTGGACAGCCCATGGGGCGCATCCATTTCACAGAAGACGCCTTCTGTAATGTTTATAAATGTGGTCGGAGCCCGACTATCAGAGTCTATGCACAGAGGGCTGCCATCTGTCATTACAAAAAACAAATCCAACAGGGCAGCCCCCAGTGCCTTCAGTAAAATTAGAATTAAATAAAAACTAAATAAGCAGTGATTTTAATTTTGTATTAAAAATACTTGATTTCATAATCACTATTATTAATACAAAAATAAAAAAACGTGATACCCTTCCTTTAAGGATCTTTGATGACTACAAAGTCATGTGACATGATGTAACCAAAGGTCTTTTAATTTTAGGAGTCTAAATGAACTGAACAGAAGACAGCCTGGCATGCAAGACTGGCATTAGGGGAAAGGGAGAGCAAACTGGGCAATTTCACAGGACTCCCATTCTCCTAGGGGCCTTAGTGTTTATATGCCAATTATAGGACTGCTTAAGGATCTTTATGACATCATGTCATGTGACTAAAGGTCTCAATTGTAGGAGTCTAAAGCTGAAGAGGAGACAGGCTGGTGTTGATGAATCAAGCCGGTCTTGATGAATTGAGCCCAAATGTTTACCTTCACAGACAGCAAGACCCTGGTACCTGCTTTGGTTACAAAGCCTAAGGATAGGCCATCAGTGTTACAGTCCCAGACATCCCTGTTAAAGTTCCAGCATCTGACTTTAACTATTTTATTGTTATCTTGGCAAAAAAATCTCTTTGAAATTGTCTATGTTGTGGATCAATGTCACAGAGATGTTTGCAGGTTATTCAGCTGTCAAGGCAGTGTCAAGATCTGTGGAAACTACACTCTACCTGCTAACTTCTCTGATGTCTGTGAGCAGTGCATGGAGACACAGGCATCGAACTACAGACTTAGGCAGGCTAGCAAGAGTTAATCTCTGCTGGGCTACTGGTTAGTGTCTTCAATAACATACTGCGGGAAGCCAGTATCATTCTCTCCCATCCTGTTTATGCTGGCTGTACTATTCCATTAATGCCAGCTATAGTTTACCTATACTGGTCTGGTGAGGTGTTATGATACAGACTAACGGGTGGTTGTTGTGCATTATTGCTGTGAATGGTTGTGGTGTTAACCCTTTGTTTCTGCCTTCCTGCTCTTATTTTTCTCCTTAGTCACTCAATGTTTATTTCTGTGAGTTTGCAGTGTGTCTAACTTTTAGTTTTCCCATCTGTCTTAATCTGTATTTCCATCATACTCTTTCCCCTTCCTTCGGGGATCACAGATTAGACCTAGTCAGGAAAATAGTAAGGTACGGGACCAGAGCATCTTCACCTTCAAGGGTAATCCAGAGATTAGGGATAGCCTAGGGTCTCCTAGCATGAGGGACAGTATAGGACAATCAATCAGATTATTTACTGTAGCACATTCCAGAGAACTGATATTACTGGAGAGATGTCTTGGAGACAGGAATGAGAGGTCTGAGTTAACAAAGATGGAACGCTTTGAAAATTGGAAATTAGATTCAGAATACATTTTTTCCTAATTTAATTTCTGATGTTATGGTTTAAAAAAATAAATGTACTTTCAAGATATCATTAAAAACTAATAACATTGTGTTTATTTTTAGCAGATGATTGTATTGACAGTTCAGATGGACATCTAATATCTTTAGAATTTAAAACAGATGATGAAAGTATCACACATGATGCATATGAAGAGCATGCTGCTGTCCCAGATATACCTCCAGTCCTTCCTCGGAAAGCTTTATCATCTGATCTTTTCAAACAAGTCCAAAATTCAGATATATTACAGAATTTTAAGCAAAATAAAAGTTACAGAAGGGATGTGGAATATGAAACTGCTTCTACAAGGGAGAAACCATTTTCATGTTCAAAATGTGGGAAATGTTTTACCAGGAAATCAAATCTTGTTGCCCATCAAAAAACTCACACAAATGAAAAGCCATTTTCATGCCCCCAATGTGAGAAATGTTTTGCTGTAAAATCATATCTTGTTGACCATCAAAAATGTCACACTGGGAAGAAGCAATTTTCATGTCAAGAATGTGGGAAATGTTTTATTCAGAAATCATATCTTGTTAGGCATCAGAAAAATCACACAGGGGAGAAGCCATTTTCATGTTCAGAGTGTGAAAAATGTTTTATCTGGAAATCAGAACTTGTTGTGCATCAAAGAATTCACACAGGGGAGAAGCCATTTTCATGTTCAGAATGTGGGAAGTATTTTAGTTGGAAATCACACCTTGTTAGACATCAGAAAATTCACACAGGGGTGAAGCCGTTTTCATGTTCAGAATGTGGCAAATGTTTTTTTCAGAAATTAAACCTTGTTAGACATCAGAAAAATCACCACACAGGGGTGAAGCCATTTTCATGTTCAGAGTGTGGGAAATGTTTTATTGAGAAATCAGACCTTGTTAGACATCAGAAAAATCACACAAAGGAGAAGCCATTTTCATGTTCAGAATGTGAGAAATGTTTTATTAAGAAATCATACCTTATTATACATCAGAAAATTCACACAGGGGAGAAGCCATTTTTATGTTCAGAGTGTGGGAAATGTTTTATTCGGAAATCAGGTCTTGTTTCGCATCAAAAATCTCATACAGGGGAGAAGCCATTTTCATGTTCAGAGTGTGGGAAATGTTTTATTCGGAAACCAGAACTTGTTCTGCATCAAAGATCTCACACAGGGGAGAAGCCATTTTCATGCCCAGAATGTGGTAAATGTTTTACTAGGAAATCAGGTCTTGTTCACCATCAAAAAAATCACACAAAATAAACCATTCCTATGTTCTTAATGTGGAAAGTGTTTTTCTCAGAAATCAGTGTAACTACATGGACTCTCATGGGTTAAAGTTTCTTAACATTGAGCCAGATGTATTGTTCTTTTGTGTATTACCTCATGTTTGCTTAGCTATTGTTTCTCCAGACCCTTCCAGTAATCATTGTAATGTATTATTGTGTATTGCTAATGTAATTGGCTACTAAGGTATTGTCTAGTCGGAGACTTGCAGGCTCCATGTAGATATCCTCAGTCTTTCTACCCACATCATTTAAATGAACATTATCCATGCAGCTTGAAATTCATCCAATGGGAGAAGCAATCTTGTCCAACCAATCCGATGAGGACGCAGTGTATCCAAGTGGAAGGCTGTGGCTACAAAAAGGATTTCTTTAAGTCACCAGGTTATTGTTGATGGATGTGCATGATCCAGTCTAATCTCTTAGGAGCTGGCTAGAGGATCAGGATACCTTGTGGCTTCAATCTAGGGACTTCGGTTCCGATTGGAGACCATATCCACAGTCTAGGGATTTCGACTCCGGCTGCCAGGATTATATCATCATACCAGAGACTACTTAAGGAGGAAACCCAGGTTGGGACAAATCGGTCACCTGGTACAGACTTTGCAGACCTCAGCCAGCTTCCTAAATCTGGCGTTATTCCAGTCACGGTGCGTGCCCGCCAAAAGCGGGGTGCTGCTGGATTGGAGTAATTAGCCCTGGAACATCTGAGGCATGGACATTCTAAATCCCTGGTGAGCCAGCGGAAGGGTGAGGCTCTGTTGCTTATTACATTTGTGTGTTTTGCTGGTTATGTGTTATGTGCCGTTAATATTTTGGGGATCCAATAAAGTCTAATATTGTGATTCCCTTACCCTGTGTTGTCTGAGTAGTGTTCTGCCCACGGTTAAGGAGGTCGGAGTTCAGTTGGGATGAGCCTTGAGCCACGCTGTCTTTCTAAAGGCGGCTGGGCCAGAGGACGAGAGCACCCACTAAGCCCCGTGTCTCCACAATTCGTTCTTGTTAAACATGTGAACAGGGAAGGAAACTTTTTCATGTTGTGAATAATTGAAATGTTTAACTGGTAAATCAAGTCTTGCCGACCATCAGAAAACCAACGGAGCGGAGCAGCTATTCTTGCTTTCAGAATTTGCCAAATGTTTTTATGATTAAATCGGGTCCTGTTGTCAGATAAGTCACACAGGGGAAGCCATCATGATGTACTATAATTCAAAGAGTTTTATCAAAAAATCGGCTCCAATTTCTCAAGTAAGAATTGGTGAGGGAAAGAACTATATTCTCTCTTTTTAAACTTATCGTATTTTTCGGACCATAAGATACAATCTAGGTTCTGAAGAAGGAAAATAGGGAAAAAGATTGAAGCAAAAAAATGTGGTTATGATGCACTAATATGGGGGAATCTGCTACTGACACTGTTACAGGGGTAATATCCCCCAATCTCTAGCACAATGTGTTTGATGACTTTCTCTTTAGTGCTTATCACAAATCTGTGGCTGCCTTTTTTATTTACTAAAACAGTGGAGAACCACAGATTAGTGAATTTTCTAAATATAATCCACTACCAAAACTTTTGCAAGTGTCCCTAATGCCCCCAAAATTAACTTCTAGGTTGTGAGATCCCACAACCCTCAGTGATCACTCTCACAGTGAAAGAGTGAGCTCTATGACCCCAGCTCTGCGTCATTTTTCTTAAGCAGTTCTGTAAAATATTAAAGTATGTGACAGTGCTGGATTAGTTGAGAAAGAAATTTCTCGCGCTTGGAGCAGCTGCAGAGATTTGTGGGATCCCGCTCTGCATAATGAGATCCCACAAACTAGAAATTCAGGGTCAACTTGCTAGTAAGGGTGCTTGCACATCAGTGTTTTTTTACCTGTAGGCAAAAAATCGCAAACCGCATGTGACCGGATCCTGTGGATTGAATGTGCAACGCATGCAATCGCAATTGTTATTTTACAGGATCCTTCTGCAGCGGGACGCAGAATTTATCGTCAGGCACAGGAGTCAGCTGATCGGGAGTGTATTGCAAATATAAAAATGGCTATTTTTGAGCACATACATTATGTTATCCTATAACATATTGTATAATCAGACAGACAAAGTGTACATGGTTACAAAATCTTGTGTATCCTTAATGGTTTCTGTGTGTTTGTCTTGAATATACAGGCAGACAATATACCATTGTAGCAGAATCCTTCTGATTTACTTTCCTCAAATAGCTGATGTTTTATGTGTTTGCTATATACACAGACAGACAATATATCCATTTACCTAACTCAAATACCTGATGTGTATTCTTGGGAGATTTGAATGCTGTGGGTTTATTACCCCATTGTCTGATGTGTGGTGTATCTCTGATTCATCTATGCCCAAAGATTGGCCATCAAAGGGCATGAATCAATAAGACTACAACAAATTAACTCTAAGGTTTGTCATTTTTGGGCAAACTTCTATTAAAGATCAGCTGAAGTATAGCACAGACAGAAGCTCGTGTTTCCTGCTCCGTGAGACGTCCACGCAGTGATGTCCAGGAGTTCTCTGTCTATGTCATGCTTCTCTGACTGTAGTTCCAGACAGATGATGTTCCAAAACTCCTTGGTGATGTAAGTATTTAACTGTACTTAACTTTTGTATGTTGAATATACAAAAGTGTACGCAATATCATACTTTTCCTTTTAAGTTTGTATTTCATATTAACCTTTATAATAAAATTACTTAATTGCCTTCTTTAAAGCCGTATCTGAACCTTAGTGCTAAAAATATAGCAAAACATTTGGCGTAGTCGGTGAGATACGCAGAAGGCTCTGAAGATATTTTTTGTACAGTGTGATATTGCGTAAAACATGCCTCTTTTTAAGAAAAAAGTGGTTGTGAGTGAATGCATTGAGATTCCAGGTTGGGAACAGACTCCCTATGATATTTTGGCAACCAAGTGGTCACACAGTGTTGGTTTGAGTGAACCATGGGACAAATGTTTGAAAAATGCTGAACCTGTTGATGTGGTTGAATGCTTGCAGAAAGTGAAAGTGGAAAAAGGTAAAGAATTGGGTGCTGTTGGTAGGCGTGGATGGATCCTGTTGTCTGCATATAGAAAACAGCATGAGGAAAAGATACGTATGGTAACAAAAGTTCAGGAATTAGAGAGACAGTTGTGTGAGGTCCAGACAGCATTGGTCACAGCACAGTGTCAGAATAAGATGTCAGTAGACAAATGTGATGGATATCAGCATGATGCAGACAAGTCTGCTGTATGTATAGAGCAGTATAAATACAGAAAGAAGAGAGGGAAGGAGAATAGAAAGGAAGTAACTTTGGCCATAGCCAGAGCGGGGTCAGAGGGGAACTCAGATGAGTGGAATGGTGATGTACAGAACGCAACTGATTCTGAAAACATCACCGACCAAGAACAAAAGGATGAACATTTCAGTGGGATGAAGGAAATTGATCCTCCTCTTAACCCAGTAAAAGTTCATCCTATATACCATAGACGAGTTGTAGAAATAGCTACAGGTAAACAGAACAGAAATATGGTAGAGGATTACAGTCAAGAGGAGCTTAATGACCTTCATGATCGTTATTAACAAAGGTCAAATGAACCTTTGACAGCTTGGGCAGTCAGATTGTGGGAGGCAGGGGCTCATGGATTGCAGATGGATGCTGTGGATGGCCCAAAGTTTGTTCAACTCAGCCATGAACCTGTAGTGAAGGAGGCATTTTGTTCCTTGATAGTTCAGCAACCACATGTGGTGTGTAGTATGTTGGATGTTGTGGCTATGGCATTGAAGCATAAATACCCATCTGAGGTGGACTTGCTGTCCAATGAAAAACCATGGTTTACATTGAAAGATTGTGCACGGAGATTGAAGGAGGAGGCTATGAAAAATGCTATTTTAGCAAGTTCATATGACGATTACATGCAAGTTTTTGTAAGCGTTTCTATTAGAAATTGTATCATTAGAAATGCCCCTCCAGCTTATAAACATGTAATGATGGCGTTAATGGTAAATCAAACTTGGAAACCCATCTCCAATACATTGGAGGCGATCCAACAGTTAGGGGATCTAGGAGAATGGGGTCCCAAACAGAGAGGTCAGCTTTATTTTGAAGAACAGTGTGACAATGTCAAAAGTAGTAAAAATCATAGATCCCGTGTTACCAGGAGTTATATGTTTATGGTCCTGATAAAGGATTATGTTCCCTGGGATAAAATAGAGGGGATTAGTACTGACGAAATCTGGAAATTGTATCAAAAGAGAAAATTGTATCAAAAGAGAAGACTCAATAAAAAGTTAGGGGTTTCACATAATAAAAAGGTTACAGCAAAAGATTCTGAATCTCCACAGCAGGGGCACAGCAGGACACGGGGAGAAAGAGGGCCCACTTTCTCATCGTCACCAGCAAAGCCCACAGCACTGAGGTTTGAGGATATTTATGCTGATATCAAATGTTTGGTGCAGGAAATCAAAGCCCAGCAGAAGAGGCTGTCATCATCTTCCACCAAGATGTCTCCATCTGAAATGGAAGATAGATGGGGGGAAATTGATAAGGGTAATATTGAGACCACAGAGGAGATTGAAAAAGATAAGGGTAATACTGATACGATAAATGAGATTACCACCAATACAGAATGTACAGAAATATGTAAAGAGAAAAGTATTACAAAAGCCATTCCTGCATTCAAACAATGTAAAGCCGTCCAAATATTCACAAAGGAGAAAGTGGAAACAAGCAGGATCCCTGTGTTCAGTCTATTTGAAGGGCAATTATACTGGCAATTATATTTCAGTTGGTCACCGATCGCCATAGCACTGCTGCTAATTAATACAGCACAATATACCAATATGGTTGGGTAAATAGTGAACTTTTTAGGCTGTCAAGTTAGATGTGAATATTTTAGCATATGGATAATGGACTGGATAAAATCATGTTTTGTGTTTTATTTCAGCTTATATGCTAATCATGTTTGTGGGGTTTTTTTTAGACCGGAGACCAAAGTTTCACATGATATTAGAGCAATCAGACTAAAACAATGAAACAAGTAATCATCCCATTGTGATGAATGGGTATTGTATTTACCTAATGGTTGTTGTTTGTTTTATGTGTATGTTCAATCAGGACCACAATAGGCTTGTAAATGGAACCTTAAGGCCACATCACACTAAGCAACATCGCTAGCAACATCGCTGCTAACGAACAACTTTTGTGACGTAACAGCGATGTTGCTAGCGATGTTGCTGTGTGTGACATCCAGCAACAACCTGGCCCCTGCTGTGAGGTCGTTGGTTGTTGCTTAATGTCCTGGGCCATTTTTTAGTTGTTGCTCTCCCGCTGTGAAGCACACATCGCTGTGTGTGACAGCGACAGAGCAACAACTAAATGTGCAGGCAGCAGGAGACGGCTTCTGCAGAGGCTAGTAACCACGGTAAACATCGGGTAACCAAGAAGCCCTTACCTTGGTTACCCAATATTTACCTTCGTTACCAGCGTCCCCGCTCTCATGCTGCCAGTGCTGGCTCCCTGCTCTCTGCACACGTAGCCACAGTACACATCGGGTTAATTACCCGTTGTGTAGTCTGGCTGTGTGCAGGGAGCAGGGAGCCAGCACTGACAGCGTGAGAGCGGGGACGCTGGTAACGAAGGTAAATATCGGGTAACCAAGGTAAGGGCTTCTTGGTTACCCGATGTTTACCGTGGTTACCAGCCTCCGCAGAAGCCGGCTCCTGCTGCCTGCACACGTAGCAGAGTACACATCGGGTAATTAACCCGATGTGTACTGTGGCTAGGTGTGCAAGGAGCCAGCGCTAAGCGGTGTGCGCTGGTAACCAAGGTAAATATCGGGTTTGTTACCCAATATTTACCTTAGTTACCAAGCGCAGCATGCTTCCACGCGGCGCTGCTGGCTGGGGGCTGGTCACTGGTTGCTGGTGAGCTCACCAGCAACTTGTGTAGTGACGCTCCAGCGATCCCTGCCAGGTCAGGTTGCTGGTGGGATCCCTGGAGTGTCGCTAGTGTGACATCTCACCAGCGACCTCCTAGCAACTTACCAGCGATCCCTATCAGGTTGGATCGTTATTGGGATCGCTGGTAAGTTGATTAGTGTGACTGGGCCTTTAGCATTTTGGTCTCATATTCCAAAGGTCAGATTTGGCCTTAAACTGAATTCAGTTAATGAGACAAGGGATAGATCAGGATTATTAATTAAGGTAATTCTAATGAATAGTGGAGACACTGACATGTTAATACAGAAGTGAGATAGAATAGCTCAGTTGATGGTACTGTCTATTTCTAAAATGCAGATAGTCAGAGGAAGGGCTCCTAGAGTTCTGCAGAGAAGATAGATGATTTGGATTTTCACATCCTATTAATGATTGTGCAAAAATTTGGGTGAAACAATTGAGTGACAAAGGTATTCCAGAACCTGCTGAAGTCATTACTCAAGGAGCAGACAATGTGCTGACAGTTATGAAACAAGAAAAGTGGGAATACATCCCAACTGACAGATTAATAATATGTGTATTTTTGTCCCTTTAGATCAAAATCTGGAAATGTTGCATCATTGGGGCCACCATGTGCATGGTTCTACTTCCGTCAGAAGCTAAGCAATCTTCAGACCGAAAACAGAAAGACCAACCATGGAAAATGTGGCCTTATTGAAAACCAAACAGAATCTATGAGTTTACCTGGCTCAGCTGATGAACACGAGCTATTTTTTTATGACAAAGACTACCCGTGATGACAATATATGAGAAATTTGTATGGAGGCACTATTGACCCCTTTACATAAATGAAGACCTAGAAGAAGAAGATGTGACCTAAAACTTCATCTCCAATCTGTATTGTGCCTGTATAAACTGCACTGGGGAACATTCTCTAACAGAAGAGATGATTACCCTAAGGACTCAAAATATTACACCAGCTGATCTATCAGATGATGTATGATAGGAACAAAATAGGCAGATGTCAACAATTAAAAATACAGAATCAGACAGGGCATTGGGAGATTGCTATTATTTGTGTCTCTCATACAGATGAAAAATGCAAACGTATGAGGGCAGGAAATAATATGAGATGTAACAACATAGTGACCTCTATACACAAGATGTAAAATTGTTAACGATAATAGGATTATTCCTAATATTTGTAGGAACACTCACAGTAGCGGCATATGCAGCTAAAGCAAAAGGCTGATTCTCTTTTTGGTGGTTACATTTCTAAATACCACAAGTAGAGATACATATATACTAGATTAATTACATTACACAAGATAATGGTAGATGGTGGGAATGGGTACTTTCTTAGTTACCTGATTTTTGGATGTATGCATTATATATTAGGAGTAATTTTTGCTATTGTGCATGCATTGCTTTGTGTTGTATCATCCGCTAAACCTATGCCGTTAGGGTATGGTACTTGGTTTAAATAATGTATGGCTCAAAATAGCCAAGGGTGGAATGTACTGCAAATATAAAAATGGCTATTTTTGAGTTTATACATTATGTTAAACTATAACATATTGTTTAATCAGACAGACAAAGTGTACATGGTTACAAAATCTTGTGTATACTTAAGGGTTTCTGTGTGTTTGTCTTGAATATACCATTGTATCAGAAACCTTATGATTTACCTAGCTCAAATACCTGATGTGTATTCTTGGGAGATTTGAAGTCTATGGGTTAATTACCCCATTGTCTGATGTGTGTTCTATCTCTACTTGATCAATGTTCAAAGACTGGCCATCAAAGGGCATGGGTCAGTGAGAAATGCAACACATTGACCTTAAGGCTTGTAATATTGTGCAAACCTCTATTTAAGATCAGATGAAATATAGCACAGACAGACGCTCATGTTTCCTGCTCCGTGAGACGTCCGGGCAGTGATGTCCAGGAGTTCTCTGTCTATGTCATGCTTCTCTGACTGTAGTTCCAGACAGATGATGTTCAAAGCTCCTTGGTGATGTAAGTATTTAACTGTACTTAACCTTTGTATGTTGAATATACAAAAGTGTACGCAATATCATACTTTTCCTTTAAGTTTGTATTTCATATTAACCTTTATAATAAAATTACTTAATTGCCTTCTTTAAAGCCGTATCTGAACCTTAGTGCTAAAAATATAGGAAAACAGATGTCTACATAGCGGAGCTGTGTATGTAACGGAGCCGTGTGTGCATGACATGTATGTAGCGGAGCCATGTGTGCACAATGTGTATGTAGCGTTTACCCTCTTTTACCACTTTATTTATCCCGAAAATACCCGTACAGGTTCAACATAATCCACACGAGGTCCCACGATGATTCAAGCTCTGCTACATGTAAAGTCACAGCGCACTATCATGACACATGACCGCCTTCTATGAGGTACAGGCAAAGACTGAGCAGCGATCAGTGGTGACGTCACTTAGTTAGCCACAGCTGGAGGTTCCCATGGTCCTCCACTTGTGACCGCAGGTAACTTGACCTCAGGTGACTTCAGTGACCTCACCTGAGTTCATTCACCGCTCATCACGCGACTCACTCAGTCTGTGCCTGACCATCACAGTTTACGTAGGAAATACTGTGGATAGAAGTGCAGAATAGGCTCTTACCGGTTAAGGTAACAGATAAGCCAAGGTAATTTAAACCCAAAACTGCTGCTTTTGAATCCAGTAATTTGCATGATTTCACGCCAAATTTCATTACCACATACAGTAATGACTGTGTTTTTATTAGAAAAGTTTTGGAAAAACATTGGAACATGTTGTTAAAAGATCCTATTTTAAAGGATGTTATGCCTACTCATCCGGGTATCACTTTTAGAAGGGCCCTTACCCTGAGAAATATTGTAGTCCCCCGCAGGTTGAGAAGTTCTATGGGTATGACACGCCCACGGGGTCTTGGGGATTACTCGTCACCGGGCCGGTATTGGTTTGGGATGTCACATTGGCCGTACCCGGTTCCATGACCCCAGTGGTGTCAATAATAGTGGAGATGGGGCGTGGAGTTTGTATTTGTGACGACATCTGTGGAATGCGGCCAAGTATTAGCCGCAGCTGCGGGAGGTCTTCTCTGGTGCGGATGATCACGCAGCTCGGATGGTACAGCTCTCCACAGGCAGAGCTCAGACCCCAGTGTTGGGAGTAGTAATCCCCTATGGCACAGGGGTGCAATGATGGAAGCGCCGGCAGTGATGGGACGGCACAGAGGTTGCAGTCAAACTTCTTTACTCACTGAGATTACACCGCCTTTGCAGTGCCGTACTCTGTTGTTATGGTCTCGAGCCAATCCAGGATAGTTAGGAAGTTGAGGCAGGTGTTTCCTTCTGTGTGTCCTTTCTAGTGGTCTTCCCTCCACCACAGCTTATGGACTGTGGAACGGGTCATGCGTGGTTGCTGCACTCCTCGTGAACCCTGGGATTCCCCTTCTACCTAAGAACCCGGGTCAAGCCTCCAGCTCCAGACCATGGGCCCCTTTCTATTCTGTCTTCTTTTCCTTATGTCTCTGCCTGATGCCTTCTCGACCCCCTTCCTGGGTGTCAACCTAGCACTAACTGAATTTTGTGTGAGATGGCTCCTAACTTCACCTGAAGGTGCCCCGCCTCCTGGGTTGCTGAACTAGTGGGCAGGAGATCCCATACCTGTGATGGCCACCCCCGGCACCTACCCTGGCCCAGTCCCAGTGAAAGATCTCCCGTGTTTTGTGTGAGATGTGTTATGGTGGTTTACCGGTGATGACCTCCTCAGTATCCAAGATGAATACTGCACCCCAGATGAGGGCCGTCTCAGATGTCAGTCTTATTTTATTGTATACCTGATAGAATGTGAGTGTAATAAACAGTATGTGGGCAGGACCTATCAAACACTCCACAACAGACTTCATTCCCACAGGCAGAATATTAAAACTGTTTTTTACTACACAGACTCTCTAGGCATTGTACGGTAGTTCATAATAAAAAATATGGCTTTAAGGGTGACCCCATCGAAGAGATCCCTCTTAATACCCCTAATAGAGTGGAGGTATTAAGTACAAAAGAAACATTCTGGATATACAAATTAAACACTTTGAAGCCTATAGGTTTAAATGAGGTGACAGATTTGTGTTATTAATATTATTTTATCAATATATTTTTATTCAATTTAATAGATTTCTTGTTTTTATATTATTTATTTATATTATGATAATTTTATATTTTAATTCAGGTCCCGACTTTTAAATATGTTTCATTTTAATAATGTTAATATTTATACATTTATATAACTATAAATTGTATATGATTGATGTTAATGATTCATGTTTCTAATTGAGGGATGGGGTGCGTGATTATGGAGTCCTGTGTGTGGTTATTCCGGCACTGTCCTTCACACTGTAGTCATGCGGGAGGGCTTCTCATTTGAAGCTTGTGAACCTTCTGTAATCTGCGCAGACGCAGTGAGGTAATTACCACGGCCTGAACTCTTTTATCCCCCACGCATGCGCGGTGTGGTTCTCTCCCACGGACCTGAGCTCCTGTTACCCCTCACGCATGCGCACTCCTGCTTTGCTCTTGCACTCGCTTTCTGAACCTTCACAGCTAGAATCACTATACCAAGGAATACAAATATATGGTGCACATCAACACTCCCCACCAATAACTAATATTCTTTAATTCTATTAAAATTCATTATTTTAACATTCCTTTTGTTTTTAAAACTGAAGAAATGTTCATTAATTACATTCCTCCATGGATTTTTCTTCATTGCTTCCTGAGCAGCTTCATTTGCACAATATGAAAACCCGCAGGCGGACCGCCACCTCCATGGCTTCTAACTGGGTCTGTTTAGGGTCTTTATACAAAAAAAAAATAAAATTAATTTTCACCCATATTGTTTTTTTGCTTATATGAACTCCTTCTAGTACGTTAACCTCATATGTACGATTGCCGCACGCAATCTCTGCACACACACTGTATATAATGTCTGCACTACTATATGAAACCTCCCAACACTTCTTACCCATAAGGACTTTCCTGCTCGTGGTCTCTGAACATTCGCACTGCATATCAATGTTTGCACAACCCGTCACTATACACACGCAATTTTTTATTTTTCTTCAGTTTTTTCCTTTTTCCCTTTGATAAATAATACACGATTGTGAGATTCAAAGTTTTTCATTATTTTTATTTATTTTTTTTCTATTTCTGTAATATCATCATCAATTTATTTTTTCAATAGACCCCCCATTTTTTAACACAATAAATACCATGACCTTTCTTCTCTTCCCATTGTTTATCATGATCCCCTATATAGGGCTGTGGATAGAGCCTCCAGCCAGTGTATTACTACGATCCCCAGTAAATCCCACAGTTCTAGACTCTCCACATTCTGTTATATTGCCAAGAAATATTTTTGCATTATTCCTTTTCTCTTTTTCGTTTTTTGCTTTTTGTTTTGTAATTTCTATATTGTTGCGATATTTGTTACTTCCAGGACTTTTAAAGTCATCTTTTAATACATTATGCTTTCAATTTTGTTGCCGCTTATTTGATAAGTCGATTGTCCCGCCAGTATTTGAAATACAGCGGGCGGTCCTCTGACGTATCTGTATGTATATATATATATATATATCTAGGTTCTTTTCTCTGTAGTAGACTGTTGATTTTTCCTTGATGTCTTGATGAAGGAGACAGAGTTCTCTGAAACGCGTCAACCTGAATAAAAGCATAAAGAGATGAAATAATCAACATCTAATTTTCTGGTAAAAGCGCGGCATACACCCGATCTCTCCCCCGTTACGTCTGAATTCGCTTTCCAGGTCTGCGCTGCCCTGTTCAAAGTAGCCACCTTTTGTTTTCATTACTGCTTTGGACACTCTTGGCATTCTCTTGATGAGCTTCAAGAGGTAGTCACCAGAAATGGTTTTCCAACAGTCTTGAAGGAGTTCCCAGAGATGCTTAGCACTTGTTGGCCCTTTTGCCTTCAGTCTGCGGTCCAGCTCACCTCAAACCATCTTGATTGGGTTCAGGTCTGGTGACTGTGGAGACCAGGTCATCTGGCGTAGCACCCCATCACTCTCCGTCTTAGTCAAATAGCTCTTACACAGCCTGGAGGTGTGTTTGGGGTCATTGTCCTGTTGAAAAATAAATGATCGTCCAACTAAATGCAAACCGGGTGGAATAGCACACCGCTGCAAAGATGCTGTGGTAGCCATGCTGGTTCAGTATGCCTTCAATTTTGAATAAATCCCCAGCAGTGTCAGCAACAAAGCACCCCCACACCATCACACCACCTCCTCCATGCTTCACGGTGGGAACCAGGCATGTAGAATCCATCCGTTCACCTTTTCTGCGTCACACAAAGACACGGTGGTTGGATCCAAAGATCTCAAATTTGGACTCATCAGACCAAAGCACAAATTTCCACTGGTCTAATGTCCATTCCTTGTGTTCTTTAGGCCAAACAAGTCTCTTCTGCTTGTTGCCTGTCCTTAGCAGTGGTTTCCTAGCAGCTATTTTACTATGAAGGCCTGCTTCACAAAGTCTCCTTTTAACAGTTGTTCTAGAGATGTGTCTGCTACTAGAACTCTGTGTGGCATTGACCTGGTCTCTAATCTGAGCTGCTGTTAACCTGCGATTTCTGAGGCTGGTGACTCGGATAAACTTATGCTCTGCAGCAGAAGTGACTCTTGGTCTTCCTTTCCTGGGGCAGTCCTCATGTGAGCCAGTTTCTTTGTAGCGTTTGATGGTTTTTGTCACTGCACTTGGGGACACTTTCAAGGTTTTCCTAATTTTTTTGACTGACTGACCTTAATTTCTTAAAGTAATGATGGCCACTCATTTTTCTTTACTTAGCTGCTTTTTTCTTGCCATAATACAAATTCTAACAGTCGATTCAGTAGGACTATCAGCTGTGTATCCACCAGACTTCTGTACAACACAACTGATGGTCCCAACCCCATTTATAAGGCAAGAAATACCACTTATTAAACCTGACAGGGCGCATCTGTGAAGTGAAAACCATTTCCGGTGACTGCCTCTGGAAGCTCATCAAGAGAATGCCAAGAGTGAGCAAAGCAGTAATCAAAGCAAAAGGCGGCTACTGTGAAGAACCTAGAATATAAGACATATTTTCAGTTGTTTCACACTTTAAGTATTTCATTCCACATGTGTTACTTCATAGTTTTGATGCCTTCAATGTGAATCTACAGTTTTCAGAATCATGAAAATAAAGAAAACTCTTTGAATGAGAAGGTGTGTCCAAACTTTTGGTCTGTACTGTATGTCATACACACATTTCAGCGACTTGTGATCGTGACTGATCAGGTCCAAATGTTTTTCTTCTAAAGTCCCTTCTCCTCACCTGAACTTATCAATAAAGAATTCAATTTAGCAAAGATTGAAATGAATTTGAAGGGGTCACGTACATACGCAACAGGGGTCACATACATACGCAACAGGGGTTTACTATAACTGTCCACTGACACCGCACCTCATCCAGTGTGTGCACACATTAATATAGGACTACACTGAGGAGCTGGTCATGTGACCCTGACTCCTCCCCTCCATGTGACATCATCACAGGTCCTGTAAGCACAGAGCAGCCATATATCTAGTGTGCGGCTCTGCAGGTGGAGGTAGGTGCATGGTCTCTGTTATTTGGGGGGGGGGGGTCATAATTATCATTAACCCCTTCATGTCCAGTTTACTCCGGCTCTTGACCAGGCACAATTTTCATATTGTTTTGTACATGCAGTTTAACCCCTTTACGACCGCCGTACGGATAAAGCGTCAGTAGTGGAGGGCACTTCTTCCATATCTCCGTATTATAATGGCGGTAAGGTAAAAGTGTATATCGCCCCCCAGCGTCAGATAATCTCCAGGGTGTCAGCTAGCAGGGGTAGCGGAGACGTGATCACCGGTATACACTGTATATAGAAGATCACGATACAGTAAATGGCGGCGCCAGTAAAACATGATTTATCTCCCACCGGGCATGATCAAACATGTCAGATGGGAGATAAATCCCCTCCCCCGGTCCCAGGTGTGGCCAAAGTGCCCCCCATTCCCCTCCCCATACTGATCATCTAAGATGGAGGCCGCACGCTGCATTCATCCTCCTCCTCCTCTAATTTCTGTCCCATGTGACAGAAACATCCTCCCCAGGTCCAGCCAAGTCATCACCTGTCACTCCCCGGTCCTCCCCCGCTCTCCCGATACCTGCTGCTGCTCCGATACCCGCGATCCCTCCTCATCCTCTCACCCGGCCCCCTGCACACAGTGACACTGAGCTTACTGCAACTCACACTGCTCTCGGCTGGACCCATGGAGTGTGAGTGCAGTATTCTCAGGTCACTGCAGCCACACTGCTCACATGGATTGCCTGCACTTCCAGAAAATGGGGAAGTGTTCCCTGAGCATGCCCCCATATTCTGGAAGATCCATAATTGTTGTGGGACCGCCAAAATGGTTTGTGGCGGACTGGATTTTTTTTCTTTTCAATAAATTGGTAAAAGAGGGAATGTGTTGGGAAGTGTTTTGTCAAATTTGTTTTCGTTAACTTTTTTTTTTTAATACTGACTGGGTTAGTGATGTGAGGTATCTGATAGACGCCGCAACTTTACTAACCCCAGGGCTTGATGCAAGGTGACAATACACAACTGGTATCATCCCCATTTATTACCCCGTTTGCCACCGCACCAGGGCAATGGGATGAGCCGGTTCATAGCGTCAGAATTGGCACAACTAATAGGTGTGCCACTGCTGGGATGGCTGCAGCCTGCTATTTTTTGGCTATGAAGGGCCAAATAACCATGGCCTTTCCCACCCTGAGAATATCAGACCCCAGATGTCAGCTTCACCTTGGCTGGTAATCCAATTTGGAGGGATCCCAATTTTTGTTTTTTAAATTATTTATACATAATTAAAAAACAGCATTGGGTGCCCTCTGTTTTGGATTACCGACTAAGGTGAAGTTACCAACTGTGGTCTGCAGGCTGCAGCCGTCTGCTTTACCCTAGCTGGTTATAAAAACTGGGTGGGATCCCATATAGTTTTTTTAATGATTTCTTTTTTGTCTAAATACAAGGCTAAACACCCTTTAGTGCCATGTGAAAGTCACTAAATGGCGCCAGCTTAGAATATGCAGGGGGGTGGGACATTATATATGTGTTTTACCTCTGTCTCTCCATCCATCTATCCTTGTTTTTTAGGCTGCCTGCACACGATTAGGGTTTGCAGCGTTTTGGATGTAGAGTGCTTTTTCACGCGTCCAGAACGCTGCGTTGTGCAGTACAAGAGCATTGGAAGGATTTTTTGAAATCTCCTGAACACTGCTTGTTTTTTTCCGTTGCATAAACTGACCTGCAGTTGTCCACGGGGAAAAAGAGCTAAAGTCTTCAGCACCCTGAACCTGGATCGTAGGCACGGGCAGCTGCGTTCTCCAGTGGACAATACTCACATCTCTTCAGGAAGGCTGACACTGCATCCTAGACACAGTGTTGCTGGGTCGTAGGCACATAGCCTAAAAGTGAGAAATTTGGCACTACAGCAACATTTTTGTGAAGTATCTGTGGGTTCAAAATGCCCACTATACCCCTGAATAAAATCCTTGAGGGTCTAGTTTTCAAAATGGTGTCACTTGTGGGGGTTTCTGCTGTTTTGGTACTGTAGGGCCCCTGCAAATGCGACATGGTGCCCTCAATTTATTTCAACTTTTCCAAAATTCACATGGTGCTCCTTCTGTTATGAGCCCTCCCGTTTGTCCAAACAGAGGTTTTTAGCCACATGTGGGTATTACTGCACTCATAAGAAATTGTATAACAAACCGTGGTGTCCACATTTAGTGTTGCCTCTTGAAAGTGAGAAATTTGGTGCTAAAGCAACATTTTTGTGAAAAAAAAAAAATGAAAATTTTCAATATGACAACCTAAGATTATCAAATTCTATAAAGTACCTGTGGGTTCAAAATGCTCCCTATACCCCTGGATAAAATCCTTGAGGGGTCTAGTTTCCAAAATGTGATCACTTTTGATGGAGCTCCACTGTTTAGGCACCTCAGGAGCTCCAAACGCCACATGGCGTTTGCTAATGATTTCATACAATTTTACAGTCAAATGGCGCTCCTTCCCTTCCGGGCCCTGCTGTGCGCCAAAACAGTTGGTTTCCACCACATATGAGGTATCTGTGTACTCAGGAAAAATTGCACAATATATTGTATTTGCATTTTTCCTGTTACCCTTGTGAAAAAAAGAGCTTTGATGTCACTTTGATGGCAATTTTGTGCCAGTTTTATACTTTTTTTATTTGCTGCTTTTCAGTGTATTCACATCAGGTCTCCGCACTGTATTGTATTTTATTAATGTGATTTTTTAATGTTTGTTGTTAAACGTGTAAAGAAAAAACAAAAAAATAAAAACTGGAAAAAAATTTAAAAATTAAAGAACTTCAGCCTCGAACAAGAAACGTGATGAATAAGAAACCAACTGCAGCATTGTGTCTGATGTCGAGCGATACCAGATTGAAAATAAGGGAAATGTCTGTTATTACCACATATATACCCTGCCCCCTGCACTGACTGACAGCTGCTGAGCATTGGAACCTGCTGTAAGTCAGTGCTGAGAGTGCGGTATACTGAGCAGTGACTAAAACCGCATCAGTGCCACCCCTATGAGTGAAAGCTGGACGCCGTCTCAATATATGTCCATGATCACATTTACATATTTCATAGCTATTTAGTAACAGTTGGTATTTTTTATATATGGCTGTTTTTTACCTGGTCGGGGCTAACAACAGAGATTTGGATTGACAGTGATATTTTCCTATATGTCACACATTTGGAAGGGGGTGTGACTCGCCCACCCCAGGGCTACGGGACACCCGGTGCCGGGCCGGACTAGTCCGGGGGTAGTCAGTGGTGGCGGGGCCCGACTCCGTGGCCCTGGTGGGTGTCAGTTTAATATGGCTGGTGACTTGGGGTTTGAATAAAGTTTGTGTTCGTGACGCCACCTGTGGTATGCGGCTATTAAGCCACCGCTGCTGTGTGAGGCCTACGGGGTGATTATATGGCAGCAATGGTGGTACTGCTCCCCTTAGGTGGAGCGGTACCCCGGGGCACACTGTTGGTGCTCGTGAGAGTCTATGGTGTAGTGGAAGTCTAAGCAGACGGAATAACAGAGGCAACTCCAAGGGTGCAGTTTCAAGTTCTTTACTCACACGTCCTGGTAGGAGCTCACTGGTGCCCTCAGATGACTGGAACCCACTGTCAGGGACCTCCGCCGTTTCTGGGTGATTCCTGGAGTAAAAACCGGTACCCTTCTCTCTAAGGTGTCTCTGTCTTCAGCTGTCTTCCTAAGCCTAGCTCTTTTAGGATGAACCTGCTCGGCCTCCACTACAGCCTCCAGGCTGGGGAGTCACCTGTCGGATGATTATTCCCCTTCTCAGAGGTTCTGCTGTGGGCTGTGGCCCGGGGAGTTTACAACTTTCCCTGGGCCTCGGTTTTTACTGTTTGGAGATGATTTTGCACTCCTCCGGTTTCTAGGGACCGTCCCCTGGTGCAGCTTGATCCCTCCACCGATGTTCCTGTGGAACAGGCCACCACAGCTCTACAGCTATCCGTGGCCCTGGAATCCCTTCTTTTCTCTGCTTGGTGTCACCTGGACCCTCTGAGTCCCAGGATCTTCACCAGGAAGCGTCTCTTTCTTCTTCTCAGCTCCTGACTGACTAGAGCCTTTCTTCTACTTCTCCTCCTTGCCTGCCTCCTGCAGACCTCCTCCTCCTTCCCCACTCTCTCTCAGACTACTCAAACTTGACCTTCCTTTCTCTGACTGCTCTCTGATGGCTCCTCCCACCTCCCCAGTTGCTAAGCTGTAACCTATAGGAGCAGGGATGGGTCTTACGGCCCCTCCCAGCATGCAGCATGGGAGGGTTACTGCCACTGTCCCTGGTCCCAGTGTGTACCTAACAATGGGTGTTGTGTAGATTTACCAGGGGACCGGCGTTCACTCCTTTCCTCATCCAGAATGGGACATCACACCGCTGGATGGGGTGCAATGTCCTGTGGCGACGGAAGCCTCAGGGGCGCCACAGGTGGGGGAGGTCAATTCAGTATTTATTTATATTTTCATCTTACTTCCCTTGTAACTCGGGGCTAATACAATAATCACATGGCCTCTGTGTATGGGGGAGGAGGCACAGTCAGCTCTTTCTACCCTGTTTCCTCGAAAATAAGACCTATCCTGAAAATAAGCCCTAGGGGGATTTTTGGGAGCCTTTTTGAGTATACAGTCCCTGGCAGAAGTTCTGTCGCTTATCCATGTTATGTAAATAAAAGCTTATAACGTGACTTTAAATTCATCCATTGGTTTTATAAATTACTCTTTTGAAAGCTGAAACCCTCCCAAATTTGGTTTAGGTTATGAAAATAAAGTTGCTGCAAAGCTGAAATATTGATCATTTAATGAACACAGAAAGGTCAGATTTTGGCAACACAAAAGTTTTGTCGCCCACAGAAAGTAATGTGAAATTCAAACAAATAATTAACTTGTTACATAACATTGGAGAATGAAGTTGTGGTGCTATTAAAGCCATATTTAATATTTTGTGTGACTTCCATGAGCTTGAAGGACTGCATCCATGCGGTTCAACAATGTTTCATACAATTTATTGATGAAGTCATCAGGAATAGCAGAGAATGCATCTTACATGCCTCCCAGAGTTCATCTAGATTCTTTGGTTTTGTCTTCCAAGCTTCCTCTTTCCTCCTACCCCAAACATGCTCAATGATGTCCATGTTTGGTGACCAGTCCTTGAGCACCTTGATCTTCTTTGCCAGGAGGAGCTTTGTTGTACAGATGGATGTATGAGATGGAGCACCATCCTGCTGCAGAATTTTACCCCTTTTATGATTGGGAATGTAAGAGGTAGCTAATACTTCTTAATATTTTAGGCTATTGATATTGCCTTCCACCTTGCAAATTTTTCGCACACCTCCATACTGAATGTAACCCCAGACACCATGATCTTTCTGGGTGTATTTTGGATCCATATGGGCTCCAGTAGGTCTCCTGCAGTATTTGCGGTGGCTGTGATGTAATTCAACTGAAGACTCATCAGAGAAATCCACCTTCTGCCACTTTTCCAGCGTCCATCTGTTTAGCAGGCTGTGGGACTTGGCAAATGCCACACGGTTTTTTAATTGCCTTTTATTTAGTGCTGGCTTCTGGGCACTGATTCGACCATGGAGGCAATTTTAACACAGAATCCTACAAACTGTTCTAGTTGACACATGGACTTGAGGTGACCAGGCCTGATGGAGCTCTGCTGCAGTGGAAGAGGGGCTGGATTTGGATTTTCTAACCAACAAACGTTCCTCCTGAGCAGTTGTCTTGCGGGGTCTGCCGGACCTGGGCTTGTCAAAAACATCTCCAGTCTCTTCAAATCTTTTTTTAATTCTTTATACTTGACGCTGAGACACATTAAAGGTGCCAGCCACCTCTGCAGGGGATCTGGTCTTCAGCCTCTTGATAATCAAGGCTTCGGTCGCAGGGTGGATTTTTGGCATGTTGTCAGGTGAAGTTGCAGTTCAACTGAAGGTTGAAGGGTGCTGGGTTTCTTTTTATACACACTCACTAAATAACCGATCATTTAGTTAGCACAGGTGAGGATGTAAACTAGGATTGGGTGCATTATATGACAAGGCGACAAAACTTTTGTCTCGCCAAAATCTGACCTTTCTGTGTTCATTAAATGATCAATATTTTGAGCAACTTTATTTTCATAACCTAAACCGAATTTGGGAGGGTTTCAGCTTTCAAAAGGTTAATTTATAAAACCAATGGATGAATTTAAAGTCAGGTTATAAGCTTTTATTTACATAACATGGATAAGCGACACAACTTCTGTCAGGGAGTGTACTTAAAATATAAGCCTTACTCCAAAAATAAACCTTGGTTGTGGTTCCATAATGAATTGTCCAAACAGCTAAAAAAGTTAAAAAATACAGCAGGATGTTTATCAAAGAAAGCGGACACCCCAAAAGAAAGCAAATATCCCCCCCGAAAAAATAATTGCACTCACCAGGCCCCAAACAATTACAGTTCGCAAGTACCAATGGTGGATGGGCTCTCACACAGAGATCTGAGTCGGTGTCAGGTCCCTCACATTCCCGCTGCATTGCACCGCAGAGCTGTGTATACAGTGACAGAGAAGGCAGAGGCAGTAATAAACCGTGTCTTATGTAGAGATGGATGGATTTCCTCTCCATTGCTCTTTTATTTTTCCACCAACATCGCCGTATAAAGCATAGTGATTTTGTTTTTTTGTTTTTTTTCTTTAAAATGACTCATAGGTTTTAATTTTGCCATAAAATCTACTGGAAATTAAGTAAAAATTCAAAGTGTGGTGAAATGGTGAAAAAAAAAGTAATTCCATCATTTTTTTTTTTTTATATATATATTTTTTACTCCATTCCCGATGTGCTGAAAGTGAGCGGTCAGCGTGATTCTCCAGGTCAGTGTGATTACGGCAATATCAGACATTTCTTTTTATCTCACTGGTGACTAGAGATGAGTGGACCCGTGGACGTTCGGCTTCTGCTGGTCCAGCTGAACATTTGTAAAGATCGGTTCTGAACTTGGACTTGACCTGAACTTTATTTGAAATCACTGATTGGCAGTTCGGGTCTCCGCCCACATGCAGCCATAAACCGATCACTAACAGGGGAGGGCGGGGTTTTTCAGCTTTATTTCTTGGTGCACAATACATCTGATCACACGAGAGCGGTTTCCATACGTAAAGCCCCCGAACTCCAAACCTGAACTTTACTATCTTGGAGAAGTCTGAGTTTATAACGAACACCGAACTCCAGGTTCACTCATCTCTAGAAGTAAATAAAAATCAGAGTTTTGTAAAAAAAAAATCAGTTTGTGTCTCCATTTTCCGACATCGGAGTTGAGCAAGGGCTTGTTTTTCGCTTGATGAGCCGACGTTTTCATTGATACCATTTTAAGTGCAATACTTTTATGGGTCGGTTTTGCTACTTCATTTCATGTGGAAATTTTTTTTAACTGCCCAAATGATATCTTCCCTCCATTATTATCTCCATTAATTTTACATATCGGCTCATCTCCTTCCCATTCATGTCCTTATACTATTGTATCCTCTCAGTGGTTTTATTCTATATAAGAGAATTCTCCTGATTGCCCCGTGAAGGATGGATATGGACAGGGACAAGATGGCGGAGAGGATATTACACCTCACCCTAGAGATCCTCTTCCGGCTTACTGGAGAGGTGAGAGATTGTGATGACGTCACATTACATCATTCTTATCTATGGGAATAACAGATGGACAGAACTGGAGAGGTGAGGACTCTGGAAATGTCTGGAGTGAGATTTATTACTGTGTCTCTCCATAACCAGGATTACACAGTAGTGAAGAAGACCTCTAGTGAGCGCTGTCAGGCCCCTGTGTCTGAGGGATGGGGAAGACCCCTGAGCCCAATCACGGGGCCTCCACCTCACCCCCCGATACATGAGGACATCAATGACCAGAAGATCCTAGAACTCACCTACAAGATGATTGAGCTGCTGACTGGAGAGGTGACACTGCTGGGAATGCTGGGACATTATACAGTAACGCTATGAAGGGATCGGGGGTGACGGTATCATTGTGTCAGGTTCCTATAAGGTGTCAGGACGTCACCGTCTATTTCTCCATGGAGGAGTGGGAGTATTTAGAAGGACACAAAGATCTGTACAAGGAAGTCATGATGGAGGTTCCCCAGCCCCTCACATCACCAGGTAATAGACAGGACTAAATACACACGGCCTATAATTATCTGTATGTAAGGAATGAATTCAGTCCCTGTATGTGTCTCCTCCAGCTCTATCCAGTAAGAGGACAACACCAGAGAGATGTCCCCGTCCTCTTCTCCCACAGGACTGTAACCAAGAAGATCCCGATGTTCCTCAGGATCATCAGGTAGATGGAGAGAAGGTGCCATGAAATCCCCCTATGATGTGTAGACGGCTGTGAAGGTCTTGTGCTCAGTCTTGTTTTATCCTCCAGTATTATATGGTTTATACTTGTGTAATGAGAGCGGTGGAGATGGCAGGATTAGAGCTGATCATAGATGGGACTTCTCCATTTGTCTGTGACTTTTACAATATTTGTTTCAGGGGGAAGATCTGCCCCATATTAATACTACAGAGACATATGTGAGGGGTGATGAGCGGAGTAAAGAGGAAATTCCTACAGATGACAGTGCGGGTGAGTAGTGGTCTCTATAAACTGACGTGTAAAAGGATAACAATGTTTTGATCTTTTGACTTTCATTCTCCATACCTCACCATCACCTTGAACGGGAGACGACCTTCATTTTATAAACAATCATCTTGGCTATATCATACATAAATTATTTATTTTTTATATTATAACGCTATTTATTCCATGGCGCTTTACAAGTGAAAAGGGTATACATAAAAAACAAGTACAACAATCATGAACATTACAAAACAGACTGGTATAGGAGGAGAGAAGGCCTTGCGCGCGAGGGCTCACAGTCTACAGGGAATGGGTGAGGATACAGTAGGTGAGGGTAGAGCTGGTTGCGCAGTGGTGTACTGGACTGAGGATTATTGCAGGTTGTAGGCTTGTCGGAAGAGGTGAGTCTTCAGGTTCCTTTTGAAGCGCTCCATGGTAGGCAAGAGTCTGATATGCTAGGGTAGAGTGTTCCAGAGTATGGGGAAGGCACGGGAGAAATCTTGTATGCAATTGTGGGAAAAGGAGATAAGGGGAGAAGAGAAGGAGATCTTGTGCGCGTCTGAGGTTGCGTGCAGGTAGGTACCGGGAGACTAAGGCACAGATGTAAGGAGGACACAGGTTGTGGATGGCTTTGTATATCATGGTTAGTGTTTTGAACTGGAGTCTTTTGGCAATGGGAAGCCAGTGAAGGGAATGGCAGAGAGAAGAGGCCGGGGCATAACAAGGGGAGAGGTGGATTAATCGGGCCGCAGAGTTTAGGATAGATTGGAGGGGTGCAAGAGTGTTGGAAGGGAGGCCAGAAAACAGGAGGTTGCAGTAGTTGATGCAGTAGATGATGAGGGCATGCACTAATATTTTTGATGATTCTTGATTAAGGAATGCACAAATCTGGGAAATATTTTTGAGTTATAGTCGGCATGAAGTAAAGAGGGCTTGGATGTGTGGCTTGAAGGATAGCGCTGAGTCGAGGGATACTCCAAGGCAACAAGCTTGTGAGACTTGGGAGAGTGAGCAGCCATCAACTTTGATGGATAGGCTTGTTAGATGGGTTGAGAGATGAGGAGAAAAGATAATGAATTCTGTTTTATTCATGTTAAGCTTTATAAATCGAGCAGGGAAAAAGGATGAAATAGCAGACAGACATTGTGGGATTCTTGGTTAGTAAGGAGGTGATGTCAGGTCCAGAGAGGTAGATGTGCGTATCATCGGCATAGAGATCATATCGAAAGCCGTGTAACTCTATGAGCTGTCCCAGGCCGAAGGTGTAGATGGAGAGCAGCAGGGGTTCAAGAACTGAACCTTGGGGGACACTGACAGAGGGCGAGATGAGGAACTGGTGGGAGACGCAGAAAGTTTGGTTGGTTATTTATGAAGAGATCCAAGATAGGGCTAAAGGGGGCTTTACACGGTAGCGCTATCGCTAGCAATTTCTAGCGATAGCGACCGTGTAAGTACCCGCCCCCGTCGCGCATGCGATTGTTTGTGATCGCTGCCGTAGCGAAAATTATCGCTACGCAGCGTCACACATACTTACCTGGTCGTCGTCGTCGCTGTGACTGCCGAACAATCCCTCCTTCAAGGGGGAGGGACGTTCGGCATCACAGCGACGTCACCGCAACGTCACTAAGCGGCCGGCCAATCAAAGCAGAGGGGCGGAGATGAGCAGGACGTAACATCCCGCCCACCTCCTTCCTTCCTCATTGGGGCCGGCGGCAGGTAAGGAGACGTTCCTCGCCCATGCGGTGTCACACATAGCGATGTGTGCTGCCGCATGAGCGATGAACCACAACGCTAAACAACCCTTACCGATTTTTGACTTTGGGACGACCTCTCCATGGTGAACGATTTTCAACATTTTTGAGGTCGCCTAAGGTCGCTGGTAAGTATTACACGCTGCGATATCGTTAATGACGCCGGATGTGCGTCACTAACAACTTGACCCCGGCGACCAAACATTAACGATATCGTAGCGTGTAAAGCCCCCTTTAGTCTGTGATGCCCAGAGATGACAGAATGTGTAATAGGAGGGAGTGGTCTACTGTGTCAAAGGCAGAGGACAACTGATCTACAATGACCCTCCTGAAGGCTTCCATTTTGCAACCCTTTGGTGACTCCAAAAGGAGAGATGGAAATTTCTCCTTGTACCTTAGTTTTAGAATGGTGGCCAACCAGTATAGGATGTAGGATAAAATGTGTATCATGCGAGGGTCTTGCCATAGACACTAAAGGCTGCTTTACACGCAACGACATCGCCAACAAGATATCGCTGGGGTCACGGAATTCGTGACGCACATCCGGCGTCGTTAGCGACGTCGTTGCCTGTGACACCTCTGAGCGACCGCTAACGATCCGAAAAACGGCAAAATTTGTTGATTGTTGACACGTCGTTCAATTCCCAAATATCGTTGCTCATTTTGGACGCAGGTTGTTCGTCGTTCCTGAGGCAGCACACATCGCTACGTGTGACACCCCGGGAATGACGAACAACAGCGTCCTCCGGCAACGAGGTGGGAGTGACGTTAATGCGGCTGCTCTCTGCCTCTCTACTTCTACTGGTGGCCCGCTGTGTGACATCGCTGTGACGTCGCACGAACCTCCCCCTTAGAAAAGAGTTTGTTTGCCGGCCACAGTGACGTCGTTAGCAAGGTATGTGCATGTGATGCGTACTAGCGATATTGTTCGCCACGGGCAGCGATTTGCCCATGACGCACGCATGACGGGGGCGGGTGTGATCACTACCGACATCACTAGCGATGTCGCACCGTGTAAAGCGGCCTTTACACATGAACTGTGCCATGTGGGCCAAGCTGCAAACAGGCAAACGTTCTGTGTCCCAAAAAGGAGGAACAATACCCATCCTCTCCTCATGTTGACTCACCTACTCCTCCACCTCCTCCTCTCCAGCCCATCCATGTTGGACAGACATAATGCTGGGGTTGAGAGTTCCCTCAGTAGCATTGGGAATCACCTCGGTAGCACAGAAAAACAAGTCCTCTCTCTCCTCTTCCTCCTCATCACCCAATTTTGCCTCAGAAAATTGGCTGGACTGATTAGTATCACCCACTGGCTCCCTAGCCACATGCTGGACACTCAAAGCTTCCTCTTTGAGATTATGCAGTGACTGCTTCAACAGACATTTCAACAGACACTGCAGAGGGATGGTTAAGCTGATAATAGCCTGATCACTGCTCACGAACTTGGTGCAGTACTCAAAGTTCTCAAAAACCTCACAAATGTCAGCGATCCACACACAATCCACAGTTGTTATGTGTGGTGGCTGACTCTCAGTCTGACGGGGCATGTTGAAGCTGATATTAAGCTACTACCGTCTGCTGCTCACTAATCCTCACCAATAGATGATATGTAGAGTTCCACCACGTGGGCAGGTCACACATGGATCAGTGGCTTGGCAAATGACATGCTTTTGCAGCACTGTAAAGGCCCTGTCACACGGTACGATGTATCGTGCGATCGCACCCGTCCCTGTCGTTTGTGCGTCACGGGCAATTCGTTGCCTGTGGCGCACAAAGTCGTTTACCCCGTTACACGTTCTTACCTCCCTCACTACGTCACTGTGGGCAGTGAACATCCTCTTCCTGAAGGGGGAGGGACGTTCGAGGTCACAGCGACGTCACACAGCGGCCACCCAATAGAAGCAGAGGGGCGGAGATGAGCGGGATGTAACATCCCGCCCACCTCCTTCCTTCCGCATTGCCGGCGGGACGCAGGTAAGCTGTGTTTGTCGTTCCCGGGGTGTCACACGGAGCGATGTGTGCTGCATCGGGAACGACGAACCACCGGCGCGCAGAAGGAGGAACGACTTTATGAAAATGAACGTGTCAACGAGCAACGATAAGGTGAGTATTTTTGCTCGTTCACAGTCGTTCGGAGGTGTCACACGCTACGACATCTCTAACTATGCCGGATGTGCGTCACGAATTCCGTGACCCAGACGACATATCGTTAGATATATCGTAGCGTGTGATGGGGCCTTTAGACCAGCAAAAGCGGTAGAGGAATGGCGGAAATGGGCACTAATACAGCACACCTTCTCAAGGGAATCTGAGCTTACAAGTTGCATGTACACCAACTCAATACTCCGGCTCACTTTTTTGTTTTGTTTTTTTTACCTTCTCAAGTAGGTACGGCAAGTCAGGGTATGTTTTGAGAAATTTCTGAACAACTAGGTTCAGCACGTGAGACATGCATGGCACATGTACTAGCTTGCCGTCCTTTTAAAGCCACCACCAGATTACGCCTATTATCACAGATGACCAGGCCAGGTTGGAGGTGCAGCAGGGAGAGCTACTGTACGGTTTGTTCTTTTACACCTTGCCACAGCTCTGCTGCAGTGTGTGGTTTCTGACCTAAACAGATCAGCTTCAGCAGAGCGTGTTGGTGCTTAGACGATGCGTTGCTGCACAGCTCCCTGCTTGGCAGTGATGGGGAGGGTAATTCAGCAGAGGGTGAGGAGCAGGAGGAGGAGGAGAGACAGGAAGTGGGATATGATGAGGCAGAAACCCAGATAGGAGTTGGGCCCATTATTCTTGGCGTGGGTAGGATGTGTGATGTTCCAGTTTGCGACTTTGTCCCAGCCTCCACCAGGTTCATCCAGTGTGCTATAACAGATATGTATCGTCCCTGTCCACAACAACTTGTCCATGTGCCTGTTGTTAGGTGGACCTTCCCGGTTATGGTGTTGGTCAGAGCACAGTTGAGATTGTTTAACACATGCTTGTGTAACGTGGGGACGGCACACCAGGCAAAATAGTGGCGGATGGGAACACTGTATCGTGGGGCAGACACAGCCAAGAGATCACGGAAACACTGTGTTCCCACAAACCTAATCAGCAACATCTCCATGGCTAGCAATTTGGCAATGTGCGGGTTTTTGTACCTGTCGGTGCATGGCTGTGTATTTACGCTTCCTTTCTAAGCTCTCAGGCACAGACAACTGGATACTTCGCTGGGACATCGAAAGTGGATGTGGTTGATGTTTGCAGTGTCTCTTCAATCTCAGCTTGTGAGCAGGAAGTATGAGTCTGTTTCTTGGACAGCAGATTGTGAAGGACGTAGCACAGGTGACATGGCAGTGGTTTGACCCGCAGACACAAATTTGGTACCCTGATGTTCTGCCCACCTACTGTCTGTCTGCAGTTCCAACGTCTTGTCTGCTCTATATTTGAAACTTAACCTTTCCAAAACTGAACTACTTCTATTCCCTCCATCTTCTAACCTCCCTAAACCTGACATCTCCCTCTCTGTGTGTGGTACCACGATAACTCCTAGGCAGCAGGTTTGCTGTCTGTGGGTTATGCTCGACACCGATCTCTCCTTCACCCTATGTATACAATCTCTTGCCCGCTCCTCTCGCTTGCACCTCAACAACATCTCTAAAATCAGCCCCTTTCTTACCATGGAAACTACAAAAACCCTCACTGTGGCCCTGATCCACTCCTGCCTTAACAACTGCAATTTTCTATTAATTGGTCTTCCCCCTAACCCAGGGGTGGGCAATTAATTTTCCCATGGGGCCGCATGAGAAATTGGGATTGGTTTAGAGGGCCGGACTAATATAATTACCTCAGTTCTACCCAATATACTACATCACTACACCCCCTCCATATACTACACCTGTAATAAACTACACCACTACACCCCTATATACTATACCTGTATTATACTACACTCCCTCCATATACCTGTAATATACTACACCCCCATATACACCTGTATTATACTACACCACTATATAATACACCTCCGATATACTACATCATTACACCCCATATACTACACCTGTAATATACTACACCTCCATATAGCACACCTGTAATATACTACATCACTACATCCCATATAGCACACCTGTAATATACTACAACTCCATATAGTACACCTGTAATATACTACATCACTACACCCCTATATACACCTGTAATATACTACATCACTACACCCCTATATACACCTGTAATATACTACATCACTACACCCCTATATAGCACACCTGTAATATACTACACCTCCATATAGCACACCTGTAATATACTACACCTCAATATAGCACACCTGTAATATACTACACCTCCATATAGCACACCTGTAATATACTACATCACTACACCCCTATATAGCACACCTGTAATATACTACACCTCCATAGAGCACACCTGTAATATACTACACCTCCATATAGTACACCTGTAATATACACCTCCATATAGCACACCTGTAATATACTACATCACTATACCCCCATATACTACACCACTATATACACCTCCATATAGCACACCTGTAATATACTACACCTGCACCCCCATATCACACACACTACACCCCATACAGCCTGCACCCCCATATCACACACACTACACCCCCATATGTCACACACCCTGCCCACATATCTCACCCTGCCTGTACCCCAACTTACCCCTCTCAAACACTCTGCACCCCTTCACATCCTTTTGTCAGTCTGCAGCCCTCATATGCCACTCACCCTGCAGCCCCCCTCACCCTCATGTCCCCTCTTTTCTTATTACCAGTCATCATGTGTCCACATCTCCTTCAGCATTCAGCATGTCTTGCTTTCTCCCCGGCAATCCTGTCTCCTCCCATACAGTCACATGGGCGTGACATCATCGCAGGTCCTGGAAGATGAATTATTCCGTCTGCTCTGCTGTGCTGCTCCTTCTCCTGCACTGACTGTGCGGACCTGCACAGGATCTCTCCCTACTCGGCATGCTGCAGCCCGGCTCCACTGCACCGGCTGAAGACGGGCGGGCCGGTCACAGAGAGCAGGCGGGCCGGATGTGGCCCGCGGGCCGCCCGTTGCCCAGGTCTGCCCTAACCAGACTCTCCTCTACAGTCCATCCTTCATGCGGCAGCCAGGGTCACCTATCTGGCTATCCGTTACGCGGATGCTTCTGCTCTGTGCCAATCAGTGCACTGGCTGCCTATATATCACAGGATCCAATTCTAATTGTTTGTTCTCACCCACAAAGTTCTCCACAGTGCGGCACCCCCCTACATCTCCACCCTCATCTTTGTCTATCACTCTATCCATTCTCTACACTCTGCAAACGACGTTCGACTAACATCCACACTAAAGGCTGCTTTACACACTGCGATATCGGTATCGATATCGCTAGTGTGGGTACCCGCCCCCATCTGTTGTGCGACACGGGCAAATCGCTGCCCGTGGCGCACAACATCGCCCAGAGCCGTCACACATACTTACCTGCCTAGCGACGTCGCTGTCACCGGCGAACCGCCTCCTTTCTAAGGGGAGTGGTTCGTTCAGCGTCACAGCGACGTCACAGCTGCGTCACTGAACCGCCGCCCAATAGAAGCGGAGGGGCGGAGATGAGCGGGACGTAACATCCCGCCCACCTCCTTCCTTCCGCATAGCGGCCGGGAGGCAGGTAAGGAGAGCTTCCTCGTTCCTGCGCTGTCACACGGAGCGATGTGTGCTGCCGCAGGAACGAGGAACAACTTCGTTACTGCTGCAGTAACACTTTTTGAGAATGGACCCCCATGTCACCGATGAGCGATTTTGCACGTTTTTGCAACGATGCAAAATCGCTCATAGGTGTCACATGCAACGGCATCGCTAATGCGGACGGATGTGCGTCACCAATTCCGTGACTGCAATGAGTTCGCATTAGCGATGTCGCAGCGTGTAAAGCCCCCTTAAGCCAAACCTCCCACTCCCGGATCCAAGACTTCTCCCAAGCTGCACCGATCCTCTTGAATGCTCTGACCCAAGAAACCAGGACGAACCACAACTTACTCAGCTTCAGACGTTCCCTAAAACACAGCTCTTTAGGGTGGCCTATCACACTCCCTAATCAAATTAAATTCAGTCCATCCACAACTTCTCACAACATAACTCTCCATCAAACTCCACCACACCCAAAAGCATCTCAAAGATTGGCTGACTAGTTCAGGCAGCCTTTATCTATCCGCCATATCTTTTTGAGATAGCTGGATTGTCATTGGAAATGAGCACCTGTACCTTGTACCCCCCCCACCACCACCTCATTGTAGATGTAAGCTGGGTTGTTTTTGCTATAATTATCGTATTTTCTGGTGTGCTTGGCTGCCATGTGGTTCCACATACTGGTGGTGCTCAGGTTGCGTTTGACCTGCGCTCTGCTCAACTTAGTATGGCAGATGCTACAGATTACAATTTTTTTTCTCTGAAGGACCTTCAGAAAAAACGTCCAGACAGCGGCTGAACGCCCCCTTTCCCTGACTTGGACCACAGTGGGGGTGCTCTTCGGAACAGTTGACCCAGTTCTCACTCTGGGCAAACCACTACCCTTGGTGCCTGTGTTTGGTGCTACATATCCATCTTCCTCTGTGTTGCTGTGCTGGCTATGAATGTCAACGGTACAGGTCAGATCAGTGGACTCTTCATGGACCACCTCGTCTTCCATCTCATCCTCCTTCCCAGTTGAGATTGTAAGCTGCTCTAATGGCAGCTGTGTCTCACCATCATCAGTCTCCACCTCCGGAGACAGTAAATCAGGTTCCTCAAAGTGGCTTTCTTCTGGCCGTAGGTTCTCAAATACTGAACTCACACCACCTCCTCTCATCCCTCTTCAATGCTGCACGGTGAGGGGCCAGAGCCAACCAAAGGATACATACAAAACAGATCCTTACAGTGGCCAAGCTTGGGGTCATATGTCTCCTGTGACTGATGATGGGGGGAGGAAGAAGGACTAGGTTGAGGATTGGATGGACCAGCCTTCTGTGTATTCACAGTAGACTGTGTGGTCGTGGAAAATTTGTTTCTGCTTGAGAAATGTGAAGAGGCCTTGTTGTCTGCCATCCAAGATAGAATCTGCTCTCGCTCTTCTGGTTTACACACACGTTTACATTCCAGACTGGGAAATTTGAGGAGGAGGGTAAAGCCCAATGCTACAATGGGCGCATTGTAAACTGCTATGGAATATGTATTCCATTATCTGAGTCTCATTGAGGGAGGCACCGCCCAAATGTATAAGTAAGAGCAGTCCCTCCAAAATGTACGTTACTGGGCCACCTCAGAGCTCTCACCAAACTCAGGTTTCTTGACACCTGCAGACCCTCTGAAAATTTGAATTTAGTGCTACAGAATGACATGGAGGAGGAGGAGAGTAAAGCCCAACGATTAGGGATAATCGAATATCAAAATATCCGCTTGAACGAATATCCGACGAATAGTTCGCCGCTATTTGAGTATTCGTGAATATTCGACGCCCAATGTAAGTCTATGGGAAGCCCGAATAATTTCATGTTGGACCTAACGGTGACCTGTGGTGACTGAGGAAAAGGCTGAAATGGATGGGAAAAAGCAGAAACCGTATGGGCACAGCCTGTAGAAGGTTGCAAATAATTTGGAATCATGCCTGCTCTCTCTCTCTCTCTCTCTGTCTGTCTCTCTCTCTCTCTCTCTCCTCATTCATGTTTCCTTTTGTCATGCTTTACACTGCATGTGCGTTTCAAAACGATGCGTTTTGGATGCATTTTGAATGCATTTTAGATGCATTTTTGACAGTGCTGTCCCACTCAGCTCTGCTACATCCCCATAGAGCATGGCTGGCTGCGCGATCAGAATAAACTCGAATGAACGTCACCCGACTTCATTGTCTTTGCGCGGCTCTGTCTGATTTGTGATCACAGGTGAAGGAATCACCGGTGACCGCAAATCACCTGAGTGACTGAAGTGAGCCGCGCGATCAGCGGTGCTGTCACTCAGGTTACCCGTGGCAAGCTCGAGTCCTCTTCCTGAGAGTGGTGGCCGCGGGTAACCTGAGTGACGTCATCGCTGATAGCATCGCGGCTCACTTCAGTTGCTCTGTGGAGCTCACGGTGAGCGGCAGTGTTCTATGGCTACTCCTGTCATCTTCATGTAGCAGAGCTGGATGCGTCGTGGGACCTCGTGTGAATTACGTCGGACCTGGAGGGGTATTAGGGGATTTTAATAAAGTGGTGATAGAGGGTGTGTTTTTTTCGGCTTTTATTCCAAACAAAGGATTTTTTGGGTGTATATTTTCTTTAAAGGGGTTATCCGGCTTATTTTGTTTTTTCTTTATTATTACCCTATTGGGCTACATTGGGGCAGGTAAGTAGATAGTGACCACTTACCTGCCCTGCTGTTAGCCCCTCTCCCCTGGCTCAGAGCAGTCATGTGACCGCTCTTGCCGCGATTTTGCTGCTTCCGGTCATTTCATGTCAACATGGGCAGGACCATGTTGACATGCAAATCTGTGAACAGTTTGTTGCCACCCTACGGCTACAGTGCGTGAGTCCCCCGCCCCCTTCCCTGCACCCTCCCACATATTCCTCCGCACCCCGTACTCTCCCCACCCACGGTGTCACTGCCAGCACCGGGCCCCCTGCTCAGGATAGCAGGAGTGCCTGTGCAGTCTGTGTCCCGCTCCAGCCTCGCGGCTGCCTTCATTGCAGTATCATCAGCTTCTCAGACTGCAGTGCGGGCAGCCGCGGGGATGATGAGCGCTGCTGTCAGGAGATTAGATGAGATCATTACCTGCTGTGACTATCTTCGCTTCACTCCTGACGTCAGCGCTGTCACTGCCTTCTATGCCCGCTGCGTTCTGACGTCAGTAGCGGTGACGTCACGGGTGATACTGCTGAGAACACGGCGGGCATAGAAGGGAGTGACAGCGCTGACGTCAGGAGTGCAGGAGATCGTCACAGCAGGTAATGATCTCATCTAACCTCTTGACATCAGCGCTCGTCATCCCCTGCAGTAACCTGGGCTGACCTATTAATGTTAGCTCAGGTCACTGCTCAGCTCTCCCAGCCAATGGGGAACATTCTGTTCTTCATTGACTGGGACATTGACTATGGTATGGATCGTCGTGGGACCCCCTTATTGGATTACGCTGGACCCGGATTTGTTCTTTTTTTTCAATAAATTGGTGAAAGAGGGAATGTTTTGGGGAGTGGTTTTTCAAATAAAACATTTTTGTTGTCTATTTTTTTTTTTATTACTGACTGGGTTCGTGATGTCGGGTATCTGATAGACGCGTGACATCACTAACCCCACGACTTGATGCCAGGTGACATTACACATCTGGCATCAACCTCATATATTACCCCGTTTGCCACTGCACCAGGGCACGGGATGAGTTGGGGCAAAGCGCCAGGATTGGCACATCTAATAAATGCGCCACTTCTGGGGCGGCTGTAGCCTGCTATTTTTAGGCTGGGGAGTGTCCAATAACAGTGGACCTCCCTAGTCTGAGAATACCAGACCACAGCTGTCTGCTTTACCTTAGCTGGTGATCCAATTTGGGGGGGGCCCGTGTTTTTTGTTTTAAATTATTTATTTAATTTAAAATAACAGTGTGGGGTGCGCTCTGTTTTGGATTACCAGCCAGGGTCAAGCTGCCAGCTGTGGTTTGCAGGCTGCCGCTGTCTGCTTTACCCTAGCTGGCTACAAAAGATAGGGAGACCCCATGTCGGGTTTTTTTTTAAATTAATTATTTATTTATTTTTTGGCTAAATACAATGCTAAGCACCCTTTAGTGCAACATGAAAGTCACTAAAGGGTGCCAGCTTAGCCTATGCAGGGGGGTAGGACATTATATATGTCTTTCTCATCTATAATCTATCTATCTATCTATCTATCTATCTATCTATCTATCCCTCTGTTCATTCATTCATCCCTCTATGTCTCTGTCTCTATATCTATCCATCTCTAGATCTACTCATCTATTTGTCTTTCTTGCTGCTTCCGTTTTTTGCGGTCTGCAAAAAAAACGGAAGGCACACGGATGACATAAGGATGCATCCGTGAAAAAAACGGACCGTTTTTTGCGGACCGCAAAAACGAAACGGTCATGTGAATGTAGCCTACATGTGTTCCCTATGGGGGTAGGGGTCGGTACACAACGATGGTGGGGGGGTCAGTGCAGAACGATGGGAGAAGTCAGTACAGAGCGCCGTGTGTGTGTGTGTGTGTGGGGTAGGCGGGGAGGATTGCAGAGCCTGATGTGGTGTGGGGTGCAGAGCCCAATGTGGTGGGAGGTGTAGAGCCCGATGTGGGGCTGTTATTTCCAATGCTAGAGTGATAACAGGTCAGGTGCTGGAGCAGAATACTGACAGGAAATTTGTGTGCAAAGGGCGGGCAGGGGGAGGGGCTGGACACTGAGGCCGGCCGGTGCCAGCTCTGACTGGGAGGTTTGGCACAGGAAGAGGTCAGTTTGCTGGAGCTGAATGTAAACCAAGAGCTGCAGAGAATAAAGTCATAATTCAAGAGGAACAAAAGCTAGAAAACAAAAAATAACAATGTAGGGGTGTTTTATATGACAATGCAGCACAGATAAACGCAAAATTTTTTGGTAAGCCAATGTTGGACAACTCCTTTAACTTGTAGGTTAATCATGGGGGTGTCTCAGATGCCTGCCATGATTAACCTAGGACTTAATGGTAGCTATGGGCTGCCATTAACTCCTTATTACCCTGATTGCTACCACACCAGGGCAATTCGTGATGAGCCAGGTAGAGTCCCGGGACTGTCGCATCTATTGGATGCGGCAATTCCGGGCGGCTGTTGGCTGATATTTTTAGGCTGGTGGGCTCCGCATAACGTGGGGCTTCCCATCCTGAGAATTCAGCCATGTGGCTTTACCTTGGCTGGTATCAAAATTGAAGGGGACCGCACGCCGTTTTTTTAAAATTATTTATTTATTTTACTGCACTACATAGACCCGCCCACCGGAGGCTGTGATTGGTTGCAGTGAGACAGTTGTCACTCAATGTGGGGTCTCGTCAGAATGCAACCAATCATAGGCGCTGGTGGGCGGGGAAGCAGTGAATACGAGATGGAATAATGAGCGGCAGTTTCAAAAGCTGGAGAAGACGCCAGAGCAGTGTGACCGCCGTGCAGAGCCGTACTGGTGATCGTTGAGTATGAGACGGGTGGAGAGGGAGAGACAGACAGAGACCGACGGACAGACAGAGAGAGCCCTATATCTGGTTCTGCATTCACAGATTTGCGATTTGGCGATTTATGGAGCTGCTAGCAGTTACTGGACACAGTCTTCAGCCCTTACAAGGACTATTTATTAGTTGGATCTAAGAACGCTCTCCCGCGCACAATACAGTCTATCTACACCGCCAGCTCCCTATTACTGCGTGTTCACAAAATGGCCGCTGGCGTATATAGCCCCCAAGACGCTGTGCGGCCGAGCCAATCACAGTAACACCACAACAAAGATGGCTGCGGCATTACTGTGAGGGAAAACAACATCAGATGTGTTCACTGGCTGGAAAACAGGCGCCAGGATGTCAGAAATGAAAATGAAAGTATCGGAGTGGATGTTGTTTTATTCGTCAGATACCGAATGTCGCGAATAGCCTGTTATTCGTCGGATACCGAATAGTTGCGAATACATTCGCTCATCCCTACCAACGATACAATGGGCGCATTGTAAACTGTTATGAAGGATTTTTTTTGGTTGTTTTTTTTTCTTTAAATGATTTAGTTTATAATTTTACCATAAAATCTACTGGAAATTAAGTAAAAATTCAAAGTTTGGTGAAATGGTGAAAAAAAAATCCATTTTTTTTTATTGTTTTTACGCCATCAACGATGTGCTGGAAGTGAGCCGTCATTGTGATTTACGGCAATCTCAGACTCCCACATTTCTTATTATCTAAAGGTGGCTTTACACGCTGCGACATAGCTAATGCGATGTCGTTGGGGTCACGGAATTTGTGACGCACATCCGGCCGCATTAGCGATGTTGTTGCGTGTGACACCTATGAGCGATTTTGCATTGTCGGAAAAACGTGCAAAGACGCTCATCGGTGACATGGGGGTCCCTATTCGATTATCGTTGCTGCTTAAGGCACGATGTAGTTCGTCGTTCCTGCGGCAGCACACATCGCTATATGTGACACCACAGAAACGAGGGACCTCGCCTTACCTGCGTCCCACCCGCAATGAGGAAGGAAGGAGGTGGGCGGGATGTTTGTCTGGCTCATCTCCGCCCCTCCGCTTTGATTGGGCAGCCGCTTAGTGACATTGCTGTGACGCCAAACGAACCGCCGGTCACAGCGACGTCGCTAGGCAGGTAAGTAGTGTGATGGGTCCGGGCGATGTTGTGCGCCACGGGCAGCGATTTGCCCGTGTTGCACAACCGATGGGGGCGGGTACGCACGCTAGCGATATCGGTAATGATATCGCAGCGTGTAAAGCGGCCTTAAGTGGTGACTAAAGATGAGTGGACCCGTGGAAGTTCGGCTTCTGTTGGTCCAGCTGAACATTTGTATAGATCGGTTCTGGACTTGGACTTGACCTGAACTTTATTTGAAGTCACTGATTGGCAGTTCGGGTCTCCGCCCACATGCAGCCATAAACAGATCACTTCCGGGGGAGGGCGGGTTTTTTCAGTTTTATTTCTTGGTGCACAATACATCTGATAATATGAGAGTGGTTTGCATACGTAAAGCCCCCGAACTCCAAACCTGAACTTTACTATCTTGGAAAAGTCTGAGTTTGTACCGAACACCGAACTCCAGGTTCACTCATCTCTAGTAGTGAATAAAAATCAGACTTTTGTAAAAAAAAAAAATCTGTTTGTGTCTCCTTGTTCCGACATCGGAGTTGAGTGAGGACTTGTTTTTTGCTTGATGAGCCGACGTTTTCATTGATACCATTTTAGGTGCAATACTTTTATGGGTCGGTTTTGCTACTTCATTTCAGTGGTTTTATTCTGTTTTCAGAAAATTTCCTGTCCAGGATGGATATGGCCAGGGACAAGATGGCGGAGAGGATATTACACCTCACCCTAGAGATCCTCTTCCGGCTTACTGGAGAGGTGAGAGATTCTGATGACGTCACATTACATCATTCTTATCTATGGGAATAACAGATGGACAGAACTGGAGAGGTGAGGACTCTGGAAATGTCTGGAGTGAGATTTATTACTGTGTCTCTCCATAACCAGGATTACACAGTAGTGAAGAAGACCTCTAGTGAGCGCTGTCAGGCCCCTATGTCTGAGGGATGGGGAAGACCCCTGAGCCCAATCACGGGGCCTCCACCTCACCCCCCGATACATGAGGACATCAATGACCAGAAGATCCTAGAACTCACCTACAAGATGATTGAGCTGCTGACTGGAGAGGTGACACTGCTGGGAATGCTGGGACATTATACAGTAACGCTATGAAGGGATCGGGGGTGACGGTATCATTGTGTCAGGTTCCTATAAGGTGTCAGGACGTCACCGTCTATTTCTCCATGGAGGAGTGGGAGTATTTAGAAGGACACAAAGATCTGTACAAGGAAGTCATGATGGAGGTTCCCCAGCCCCTCACATCACCAGGTAATAGACAGGACTAAATACACACGGCCTATAATTATCTGTATGTAAGGAATGAATTCAGTCCCTGTATGTGTCTCCTCCAGTTCTATCCAGTAAGAGGACAACACCAGAGAAATGTCCCCGTCCTCTTCTCCCACAGGACTGTAAACAAGAAGAACCCGATGTTCCTCAGGATGTGTCTCCTCCAGCTTTATCGTGTAAGAAATATCTATTCATTTTCTTTCTGCACTAATTTTGTGTTTACATCTTTAGGCTTTCTGCTCTGTCTTTCCTTCAGTTTGTTTCTAGTGCCTTTTCTATGTTGTTATGATGGCAACTCAAAGACCTACATAAGGTTCATAAATACCGTTTCCCTGAAAATTAAACATAGTCCAAAAAAGGCAGAAAGGAGACGGGGCAGAGCCATGGGCGTAGTGACCCATGACTCACCTTTGCAGGGCAACAAGGGGTTAATTGTAATGTTATAGAAAGAGCGGGCTTTCTGCGGGGGTCAGGAGTTTAAGGGCTTGATTTATAGGGCCAGGGGAGGGAATAATGGGGGGGCTGTATATATATGTCCAGGGAGAGAGGGGGGGGGGCACCACTTCGGCCCGAGGTACCTATAGAGGAAGGTCCCCGTGTGGCGCCCCTGAGGCTTCCGTCGCCACAGAGTCATTGCACCTCAACCAGAGGTGTGATGTCCCATCCTGGGTAAGGAAAGGAGTAAACGCCGGTTCACAGGCAAATCTGCACTACACCCATTGTTAGGCACACACAGGGACTGGGGATAGTGGCAGCTACCCTCCCATGCTGCATGCTGGGAGGGGCCGTAAGGCCCGTCCCTTCTCCCATAGGTTGGAGCTTAGCAACAGGGAGGTGGGAGGAGCCAACAGCTAGTGTTAGGGGTGCTTCACACACAGCGAGCTCGCTGCCGAGATCGCTGCTGAGTCACGCTTTTTGTGACGCAGCAGTGACCTCATTAGCGATCTCGCTGTGTGTGACACTGAGCAGCGATCTGGCCCCTGCTGCGAGATCGCTGCTCGTTACACACAGCCCTGGTTCGTTTTCTTCAAAGCCGCTCTCCTGCTGTGACACACAGATCGCTGTGTGTGACAGCAAGAGAGCGACAAATGAAGCAAGCAGGGAGCAGGAGCCGGCGTCTGACAGCTGAGGTAAGCTGTATCCAAGATAAACATCGGATAACCAAGGTGGTTACCCGATATTTACCTTAGTTACAAGCCTCCGCAGCTCTCACGCTGCCGGCTCCGGCTCTCTGCACATGTAGCTGCTGTACACATCGGGTTAATTAACACGATGTGTACAGCAGCTAGGAGAGCAAGGAGCCAGCGCTAAGCAGTGTGCGCGGCTCCCTGCTCTCTGCACATGTAGCTGCATTACACATCGGGTTAATTAACCCGATGTGTACTGTAGCTAGGAGAGCAAGGAGCCAGCGCTCAGTGTGCGCGGCTCCCTGCTCACACTGGTAACTAATGTAAACATCGGGTAACCATACCCGATGTTTACCTTAGTTACCAGTCTCCGCAGCTTCCAGACGGCGGCTCCGTGCAAGCGCAGCGTCGCTTGCACGTCGCTGCTGGCTGGGGGCTGTTCACTGGTCGCTGGTGAGATCTGCCTGTTTGACAGCTCACCAGCGACCATGTAGCGATGCAGCAGCGATCCTGACCAGGTCAGATCGCTGGTCGGATCGCTGCTGCATCGCTAAAGTGTGAAGGTACCCTTAGAGTAGAAGCAGGAATCAGTTAGTTTCAATTTACCTCAGGGAGGGAGAGAGTGAAGACTGAGAGGAGAAGGAGGTAGTTACCTCAAGAAAAGTCTGAAGAGAGCTGAGTTCCTGGTGAAGACCCTGGGACCCAGCTAGGTCCAGGTGACACCAAGCAGAACATAGAAGATTCCAGGGCCACCGACAGCTTTCATGCTCGTGGTCTGTTCCACAAAGTCATCAGGTGGAGGGATCAGGCCGCATACAGGGAACGGTCCCTAGACGCTGGAGGAAGCGAAGTCAGTTCCAAAGGCAAACACCGAGGTCCAGGGTGGCTGCGAGCGCCCAGGGCTACAGCCCACTGCAGAACCTCTGGGAAGAGGGTGAAGTTCCAGCTAGGCAAGCCCTCCTTTTCCGGAGGCTGTAGTGGAGGCCGAGCCAGGTTCATCCAGCAAAGGCAAGGCCTAGAAGACGACCGAGAGAGGAGACACGATAGAAGGGTGCACCGGCTTTTGCCCCCAGGTCTACCCAGGATCGGCGGAGGTCCCTGACAGTGGGTCCCAGCAGTCCAGAGGCACCAGTGTGCTACAACCCAGAAACTGTGAGTAAACAACCTGAAACTGCACCCTTGGTGTTGCCTCTGTTATTTCACATGCACTGCATAGACTTCCATCAGCACCAACTGTTTCCCCGGGGCACCGCTCCACCTGTGGGGAGCAGGACCATCCAAGCTGCCATTCCACCAGCCCCGGAGGCCCCATACAGCAGCGGCAGCTTAATAGCCGCAAACCACAGGTGGCGTCATGAATATTATAAACTTTAATCACCCCCAAAGCATCCGCCATATTAATTGACCCCCCCAGGGTCACGGAGTCGGAGTCGGGCCCCGCCACCACTGACGACCCCCGGACTAGTCCGGCCCGGCATCGGGTGTCCCATAGCCCTGGGCGAGTCACCCGTGTCACGTCACTCGTTCCCCCTCCCATCCCCCCGACCTGATGGCGACGTTGGCAGAGATACTGGAGCAGCTTCGGGCTGCTGCTGGCGGCGAGGATGGAGCGGCGGTCAGGACAGCGATCAGGGAGATCCTGGGAGCTTCAGAAGCTGCTGCCGACGCTGACCCCCCCCTCCGCTCCGGAGCGCGCGCAGGGCGAGGGCGCCGGAGCGGTTCTCACCTGATGTGGCTCCTGGTCCTCAGCGGCGCCGTAGGAGTTCCTCCAAGGACCCTCCTCGCAGGAAGACTCCGGCAGTGTCTGCACGCAGGAGCAGGCGGGGGAGAAATCCTTCTCGGCGGCTAGGACCTGCGGAGGTGGGCGGTCCCTCCAGGGATCATGTGACCAGCTCAGCTGCCTCTACTGCTCAGGGCTACGACAAGATGGTGGCGGTCCTTCCTGGCGATGCTCCAGTCGGGGGGACTGCTGGACAGCGTGGAGATGTGAGTGCTGCAGGGCCCCCGGGGTCTGAAGTCCGGAGGACATCTGATCCAGGAACCTCGTCTGCGATGCCAGGGTAGGAGGCCAGCGCGTGCCGTGTCGGAGTCGTCTGACAGGTGTGGGGCGCTGCAGCGGAGGATGTCATCACCGGCTGGGAGGTCGCGGTCCAGGCACGCGTCGCCTTCAGGGAGGAGGAGACGGTCGTCGTCAGAGAGGTCAGCGCCGCGTTGAAATTCGCCAGCACGGCAGGGGCCCTGGGAGAAGGTCTTTTTCGTGGTCAAGGTCGCGTTCCAGGAGGAGGTCCCCTTATTGGACACGGGCGGCATCGGGGGCGAGCCAGCCTGCATCTCATCATACAGTCTGCTCCTTGGTCGTCCGACCAGGTTCGAGCGTGGCAGGCTCCCAGGTTCCCCCTGGTCGAGCTGCTGAAGACGCTTTCGTGCGGGGCCATTCCAGAGGGGATCGTCATCTGGAGTCAGGAATTTCGGCTGGTGGGTCTCATGTACCGACGCAGCTTGGTGAGTATGCCTCTATGTTTTGTACGTCCTCACCTAGTTTAGTTTCCCCGGGGGCTTGCGGTGGCCAGGCGCAAGGCATGGGGGGTTTCGGGGTGGCAGGGCCGAGCGAGGCGGGTGTTGAGATCGGTAGCCTCAGCGACGTGCTGAAGGGTGTGCGTGATTTGCTGGAGCGGATGAATAGGTCGAGTCGGGGGGCGGTCGGGTCTCCCGTCCCTGCGTGGGTACCGAGTTCTGGGGTGGCAGCATCGGCTGTTGTTGTTGGGCCGAAGGAGAGTGAGGCGGCTGCTGGGGATGGCGTGGCGGCTCCCGGGCAGACGGACGCGGATAACGAAGGGGACAGGATTATTTTGGATGATAGGGCCAGAGGGGAAGTGTACGTTTGCTTTGAGGGCCCTCTGGGGGCGCATTTGAAGACGAAGTGAAGGAAAAGATTTGGAAGGATGAGTACGTGGAGATCTTTTCCCTTCTCTCTCTGGAGAAGTTTAATTTAGATAAGAAAAAGAAGGATGATTGCAAGGAGGAGGAGGAAGAAAAGCGGAGGTGGCGGCTGATCCCTCAAACGTTTGCTAACTGGTTGCAGGCTTTTGCGATCCTAGCTAGCGTTATTGGCGAAAAGGCGCCGGATAATTGTTCTGGGCTATTCTGCTATATGGATGCTATAGCGGAAGCTCATAGGATTTATGGCAGGCAGACTTGGTTGCGGTATGATGAACAATTTAGGCAGTGGAAAGCTGTGCGGCCAAGTATACGATGGGATCAGAATGATATCTGGTTATGGTTAAAAGTTATGGCATCGGCTCGTTATGGTCAGCCCTTTCACAGGGGGGCCAGGTCGGCCGGCCAACATACTGTTGGGGGAGCGGGGACCAGGCAGGTAGCGTTGGTTTCAGGATTCCCCCCCCTTCCTCCTCATGTTGTTCCTTTTCAGTTAAAGAATTTGATGTCAGCAAGGCGCCACCCAGAGGTTGTGACTAAAAAGCTACTTGGGGAGGTTGCTTGTGGTCGGATGGCGGGTCCGTTTTCATCCCTCCCATTCTGAATCTGGTCGTATCACCATTAGGGTCATCCAAAAAAAGGAGCTGAACAAATTCCGGCTCATTCAGCATTTGTTGTTCCCCAAGGGTTAATTGGTGAATTATTATTATTATTATTATTATTATTATTATTTATTTATAGAGCACCATTGATTCCATGGTGCTGTACATGAGAAGGGGGTTACATACAAAATACATATACAAGTTACAGTAGACAGACTAGTACAGAGGGAAGAGGGCCCTACCCTTGCGGGCTTACATTCTATAGGATTATGGGGAGGAGACAATAGGTGGGGTGTAGGTCAGGCGGCAGCTCCGCACGGTGGTCGGGCGGCAGCGAGCTCATTGTAGATTGTAGGCATTTCTGAACAGGTGCGTTTTCAGGTTCCGTTTGAAGTTTGCAAGGGTAGGGGATAGTCTGACGTGTTGAGGCAGCGAGTTCCAGGAGACTGGGGATGCTCGGGAGAAGTCTTGGAGTCGGTTGCGTGAGGAGCGAATGAGAGAGGAGGAGAGAAGGAGATCTTGGGAGGACCGGAGGTGACGTGTTGGAGTGTAGTGGGAGAGTAGTTCGGAGATGTACGGAGGGGAAAGATTATGCACAGCTTTGTAGGTCAGTGTTAGTCGTTTGAATTGGATACGGTGGAAGATTGGAAGCCAGTGGAGGGACATGCAGAGGGGAGAAGCGGGGTGGTATTGAGGAGAGAGGTGGATCAGTCGGGCAGCAGAGTTAAGGATGGACTGGAGAGGGGCGAGCGTGTTGGCAGGGAGGCCACAGAGGAGGATGTTACAGTAGTCGAGGCGGGAGATTATGAGGGCATGCACTAGCATTTTAGTAGTGAATGATGGTATTGACCCGGAACTCTGTTCTGTGGTGTATACCTCGTTTGATGCAGCCATCAGATGGGTTCGGAGATGTGGTAGGGGAGCATTGCTAGCAAAAACGAATATCGTATCGGCATTCCGTTTGCTGCCGGTGCACCCTGAGAGCATGCATCTGTTGGGTTGTTTTTGGGACGGATCCTATTTTGTTAATCGTTGTTTGCCGATGGGTTGTTCCATTTCTTGCGCTTATTTTGAAGCATTCAGTTCTTTTTTAGAATGGGCAGTGTGTGACGTGGCACAGCTCTCGTCAATGATTCACTATCTCGACGATTTTTTGTTCATTGGCCCTGCTGAGTCGGCAGTTTGTCAGACGTTGTTGAGGATTATGCAATGGTTGTCTGGCCGGTTCTAGGTCCCCTTGGCTCAGGATAAGACAGAAGGCTCGTGTACTTGTCTCAATTTTTGTGTATCGCGATTGATACCGTGTTGGAGTGCAGGCTGCCAGAGGAAAAAATCTCAGCTTTACGGGCAGAGGTGAGTTCAGCTGTTCGCCTTAAAAAAAAAATACAGTTGAGGGACCTTCAGTCTCTGTTCGACAAGTAAAATTCAGCTTGCCCTATTATGCCCATTGGCCCGGGTTTTTCCACAAAGGTTGGCGTCGGCGACATCCGGGGCGCGTTCCCCAAGGATTACATATGGCTGACCCAGGACCTTAGGAAGGATTTGGCAGTCTGGGGAAGTTATTTAGAATAGTACAATGGCCGGTCGCTAATGATTGCGGAAGTTGTAGATGATTTTGATTGTGAGCTTTTCACCGACGCAGCAGGTGGTACAGGCTTCAGAGCTTACTTCGGAGGTAGATGGTGTGTGGGAGAGTGGCCAAAGGCATGGCATGAAGCAGGGTTTACGCGGAATTTGACGTTGTTGGAGCTTTTTCCAATTATGGTGGCAGTGTCTGTCTGGGGAGAGCATTTTAGCAACTAAAAAATCCGTTTTCACTGCGATAACATGTCAGTTGTCATGGTAATTAACTACTTGTCGGGTGCATCTCCTCCGGTTGTCCGCTTGTTGCGGTTCTTTGTGTTGCGGTGCCTTTGCCTTAATGCGTGGGTTGTTACGCTGAATGTACCGGTTGAGAACTCCATTGCTGATTCTTTCTCGCTTGCAGTAGGATCATTTTTGGAGCCTCGCGCCGGCGGAGCTCTTGGAGTTTGTGTTCGAGAGGCGAGCTCGCTGATCAGAGCGTCACTGGCTCCTGGTACGTGGGCTGCATATGAAGCAGCTTGGAAAGAATGAACGAATTGGAGGCAGGAATTTGGGGCAGGGGAGTCTGCGGAGGATTCTGTAGGTGCCTTACTTTGTTGGTTGTGTAGGATGGCTTCGGATCAGTGGTCTTTTCAAGGGTTAATTGGTATATGGCGGGGGTCGCGTTTGGTTGTAAATTACGGGGGGGTTGTGGACATAACAAAGAATTTTCTGGTTCGGCAAGTGGTGAGGGGCTTGAGGAAGGGGCTTCATAGACTGGACAGTCGGAGGCCGGTGTCATTCCAGCTGCTGGAAGAGCTGGGTGTTCAGTTGGAGCGAGTGTGTGTTTCATATTTTGAAATGGTTCTGTTTCGATTCGTATTTTTATGGGCTTTCTTCGGAGCTATGAGCATAGGCGAATTGGTGTCCCCAGCGTCATCCTGGGAGGGGGGTGTTTTGGGATAGGACACAGTCGATTTAGGGGACTCTGTAGAATTTTGGATCCGGCGGTCTAAGACGGATCAATTTGGCCGTGGGAGAAGGGTCACTTTATGGGCTTTGGCGGGGTCCTTGATGTGCCCAGCATCTTATTTTAAACGGTATTTAGAATTAGGGGTTGACTGCCCGGGCCCGTTGTTGAAGCATCAGGATGGTTCGTTTTTGTCCAGGTACCAGTGTGCCGCGCCCGTGCCAGCAGCCGGCGCTGCTCGGATCCGGACCTTCTGTGGGTGGCTTGAGGGTCTCTGGACCTGGGGGTCCTGCGGTCACTTCAATCAAAAAGGGGTTTATGGATTGGGGACGTAAATGTACGGCTGGAGCTGTGTTAAGTTCGTGACGCCACCCACGGTATGTAGTGAGCTGGGGCACCACCGCTGCTGTGTCAGGGCACCCGGGGGAGATGTTGTGCAGAATCTGTTAACCCCTCCGTGGGTAGGGACGATGGCCCTGGGACCCGGTGGGTGTAGTGCAGGGGAGAATGGCAACCGCCGAGGGTGCTGGTGTACTCACAGTTAGGAATGAACACACCAGTCTCTGTTAAACAAAGGTGGTGGTGGCCGGTGTCGCGGCCGGATGCATCCAGGGTCCCGCACCCGGCTAGTGGTCTCAGTCCTTTTCCTGCAGTGTTTCTCAAGGTGATTGACTTCCCCGTATGGAACGTGGAGTCCGCTCCCGGCTGTATGTGGCTAAGGAGCCGTGCCCGCAGACGCTGGCCCGTGGGATCTATGGGCTCTGGCGGTGGCCGCCTATCCCTTCTCAGTGGGCTGTTGTCTTCTATGAGGGACTTTGGGTTTGACAGAACCTCTAGTCCTGGCCTCAATCGGTTAATTAACCAACTCCAGTTGGTTCTGGCTGTTGGCGTCAGGGTCCGAGTACCCCCCTTTGTGCTACGGTTTCCGGGTCAGTTCTCCGTGCCTGTACCGGCGGGCTACGACCCTGGCCCGGTACGTCTCGGTTCCACCGAACCGTCTTCCCGTTTCCTGGTGACAGAGACCACCGTCTGCCTCCTAGCCAATGGCCCCAGGGCTCCTACCATGGTACCGTTCAACTTCACCTCCTGTTCTGGAGCCGCACACAGCCCCAGCACACCTCCTCTCCACTTGAACTCTCCTGACAACTCTCTTGACAACTCTCTGACTTTTTCCCGCCCTGGGCTGTCTAGACGCCTGGGTGGGCGTGCACCAACCATTTGGCCACGCCCACTGGTGTGTCTATCTGTCCCTAAGGGGGTGAATAGGTTGTAGTGGTTGGCTGTATGTTACCTAATGCGTGAACGGTGTAATGCAGGGGCCTATTTGTGACTACCTGGATTCTCTAGGGCGTCACACCAGTTTGTGGCGGTTTTTTGGAAATGCCTGGAGAGGTTGGGGTTGCAGGCGGACAAGTTTTCAGCCCATTCGTTTCGCATTCGAGCAGCGACTGAGGCTGACGGGTGGGGGCTCCCGGTGGAGACAGTGAAGAGGATAGGCAGATGGGAGTCGAGGCGGTTCAGGCTGTACGTCCGCCCCCATTTGTTGTGGAAGTCGGGGCGTGTTTTGATCTGGCGGGGTATTTTAAAAATAATAATAAAAAAAAAACCCCTGTGATGTTGTTTTTAAGTTAATGGTAGCTATTGGCGTGTGTCAGATTTTCGGCTGTTATATTCCCTCCCCCCCTTTTTTGTTTTGTTTCCTTCTATAGGTGGTACGCCCCTGGTCTGGATTTTCGGCCATTCATTTGTTTATAGGGGGGGCACTGAGAGCTGATGTACGGCGCAATGGTCTGCAGTTGGGTTGGTCCAGAGGCGAGGTAATCGTCCGTTGAATCGGGGTGCGGGACATGCGATGGCGGCAGGTGTTGGTGGATTTTCACCGGTTCGCCCGATTAGATCGCCCCCCCGGACGTGCTGGTGTTGCACATTGGGGGCAATGATTTAGGGGCCCGCCCCTGTCGAGAGTTGATACGGGATATCCGGTACGACCTGCTCCGCCTTTGGTCAATCTGCCCTACCCTCAGGGTGGTTTGGTCGGATATTGTTTCCATAAAGGTGTGGCGGGGGGCTCGGTTCCTGGAGAGGATCGACAAGACCAGGATAAATGTCAACAGGGGGGTTGGGAATTTTGTGTCCAGGAATGGAGAAGTTGTAGTTCGACACAGGGACTTGGAGTCGGGGGAGGGGAATTTTTGGCGATCAGATTGTGTGCACCTGACTGCCGTGGGTATTGGTCTGTGGGCCTTGAGCATACAAGGAGTAGAGCGGGCACTGGTTTTGGTGGGGTAACTCACATTATGAGGTGTCTGGTAATGCTCATGGTGGCGGTGGCAAGGGGGGTTCTTGGAGTCGGTGGAAATGTCGGGGTGGGGGGTGGTACATCGGATAGATGGGGAACCACCCCCCTTGTTTATTCTGGTATGGTAATTGCCTGGCGGACTTGGGGGGCTCTCCAGGGGTGGGGTCTCCTGAGAGTCGGTTAGGGACACTGTTTTCTGGCAAAAGGTGGTGCCCCCGTGCTTGTGGTCGCAGCTGGGGGCAAATATGCTGGATGGTTTGGTAACAATACTTGGTGTCCGCCAGGTTTTGGGGCTCCAAGAACCGCCCTTGCATTGGAAAATGGTTATTTTATAAAGGGTTATTTTATTTGTTATAATGTTTGTTAATAAACCGGGCTGAGTTGGCCAATTTATCCAAATAATGGCGTTGCGTGTTTATTAACGGGTGAAAAAGGGGGGTTTTGTTTGGGATTCTGATGAGCCAATGAGGGAAACCTCTGCAGTAGGGCAGTCATAACACTTAGCACAATTTTATGGGATTTTTGAAGAATGCTTGAAATATAAGCCCTACTCCATAAATAAGCTCTAGTTACAGTCAGGGCCAGCGTTGGGAGGAGTCAAACTGCGCAAATTCTCAAGACCCCACTCTCTTAAAGATCCCATCAGTTTTATTCTGAGGTTGATTGTTTAAGGACCTTTGATGGCTTCACAGTCATGTGACATGATGTAACCAAAGGTATCTTAATTGCAGGAGTCTAAAAGAACTGAACAGAAGACAGGCTGGCTTGCTGAACTGGCATTCGGGGAAAGGGAGAGCAAACTGGCCAATTGCACAGGGCCCCCTTTCTCCCAGGGGCCCCAGTGTTTATATACCAATTATAGGACTGCTTAAGGACCATTTTGACATCACGTCATGTGACCAAAGGTCTCAATTGGAGGAGTCTAAAGCTGAAGAGGAGACAGGCTGGTGTGTGTGTGTGTGTGTGTTTGTTCACGACAATTTTAACCAGCTCTGCCAAAATGGGCAGAGCTTGGCCAGAAGAAGGGTGTGATGCCACCGCTTCTCTAATTCATAACAAACTGCGATGTTCCCTATGCCAGAAATCTCACTCCAGTCCCTGACGTCATTTTTCAGTGTGCATCACCGGTCTTGATAAATTTGAACTTTAATGTTTATCTCTTCAGGCTGCAAGACCCTGCTACCTACTTTGGTTACAAAGCCTAAATATGGGCCATCAGCGTTACAGTTCCAGACAACCCACTTGAATTTTCAGCATCTGTCTTTATTTTATTTTCGTCTTTGAAAAAAACCTCTTTGAAATTGTCTATGTTGTGGATCAATGTTTCAAGGAGATGTTTGCAGGTTTTGCCAACTGACATGGCAGCGTCAGGATCTGTTGAAATGATAGACTCTGGTACTTTGCATGTAAATTTCTCTGCTGTCTATGAGCAGCGCAGGGAGACGCAGGCATCAAACCAAGGCTTGGGCAGGCTAGTAAGAGTTATTCTCTGCTGGGCTGCTTGTTAACGTCTGTGATCACATGCTATAGAGGAGAAAGTATTGTTTGCTCCCGTTCTGTATGTGCTGGCTGGACTATTTCATTAATGCCAGCTATAGTTTACCTATACTGATCTGGCAAGGTGTTGTGATCCAGACTTATGGGTGTTTTTTGTGAATTATTACTGTGAGCTGTGGTGGTGTTAACCCTTGTTGTCATTTTTGTTGCTGCCTTCCTGCTTTTGCTTTTCTCCTTAGCCTCTCACTGTTTTTTTTGTGAGTCTGCAATGTGTCCCGTCTGTCTTAATCTGTGTTTCCATCATATTCCTGTCCCTTTCTTCCCCAGGGGAATCACAGATTAGATCTAGTCAGGAGACTAGTAATGCACGAGACTCCGGCATCTCCATCTTCAGGGGTAATTCAGAGGTTAAGAATAGCTTAGGGTCCCCTAGTGTGAGGGACAGTATAGGAGCACCCTGTCCCTCATTATCCTGCAGTCACATTGTGACAATCAATCAGATTATTTACTGTAGCACATTCCAGAGAACTGGTGCTAGGAATGGGAGAGCCGAACTAACAAAGATGTAACTCTTAAGGCCACTTTACACACAACGATATCACTAGCTATCTCGTTAGCGATGTGACACACCAAGATCATTGCTACGATTTGCCGAGATCGCTCATAGGTCATTTTGTAGCGGTCACACGTACCCATCTCACAAATGATGCTACATCGTTCAGCGAGATATTGTTTGACCAAGGCGGTCATGTGGATGTTTGTAGTAATGAAAAGAAAGATATGCGGGGCACTACTTCCACTGAAGACTGTCCACATCAAACAACCAGCGGCTAATTGCAGGAGGCACACGCGGTGCTATTGATCTCTGCAGTAACAAGTGAAAACTTCCAGGACGGACTGTGCAGAGTACAGCTACGGGGTGCTTATTCCAAAAGCATCAGAGCATGAAGCATTAAGCAAAAGGAAAAAAGGAACCAGCACTCACCGATATTTGCTGTGTAGTACTCAGGTTTATTTCATGGTCGGAGGATACATGCTTCGGCGTTACAGGGAGGGAATGAGGATGGTCAGCACAAAAAGACAACGGCCGTTTCGCCCCTGTGGGTGGGGCTTCGACGGGTCTTACAGACCCGTCGAAGCCCCACCCACAGGGGCGAAACGGCCGTTGTCTTTTTGTGCTGACCATCCTCATTCCCTCCCTGTAACGCCGAAGCATGTATCCTCCGACCATGAAATAAACCTGAGTACTACACAGCAAATATCGGTGAGTGCTGGTTCCTTTTTTCCTTTTGCTTAATGGGTCATGTGGATGTTGTTCGTCGTTGGCAGGGTGTCAAACGTAGCAATATGTCTGCTGCGTTCCAAACGACGAACAATATTTTGAAACTGAACGTCGTGTCAACGATCAACGGTTTTCGCTATTTTTAAGATCGTTCGGAGTCAGATGTAGGTGTCACACAAAGTAACGTCGTTAACGACGACGGAAGTGCGTCATGAAAACCGTGACCCCCGACGACATACCGTCAGATAAATCGTAGCGTGTAAAGGGGCCTTTAGATCTCGATATTGGACAACAGATTCAGAATAATTTTTTCCCTAATTTAATTTCTGATGTTATGGTTTAAAAAAATAAATGTACTTTCAAGATAATATCATTAAAAATTAATAACTTTGTGCTTATTTTTAGCAGATGACTGTAATGGGAGTTCAGATGGATCTCTAATATCTTCCGAATTTATAACAGATGGTGAAAGTATCCCACATGATACATATGAAGAGCATACTGTTGTCCCAGATATAAATCCAGTCCTTCCTCGGAAAGCTCTATCATCTGAGTTTTTCAAACAAGCCCAAAATTCCCATTTATCACAGAATTGTAAGCAGAATAAAAGTTACAGAAGGAATGTGGAATATGAAATGGATGAAACGGTTCCTACAAGGGAGAAGCCATTTTCATGTTTAAAATGTGAGAAATGTTTTATTCAGAAATCAAATCTTGTTAAACATCAAAAAATTCACACAGGTGAGAAGCCATTTTCATGTTCAGAGTGTGAGAAATGTTTTATTTGGAAATCAGAACTTGTTGAGCATCAAAGATGTCACACAGGAGAGAAGCCATTTTCATGTTTAGAGTGTGGGAAATGTTTTATTCAAAAATCACACCTTGTTAGACATCATAAAATTCACACAGGGGACAAGCCATTTTCATGTTCAAAATGTGGACAATGTTTTATTGCAAAATCAAATCTTGTTTTGCATCAGAGATCTCACACAGGAGAGAAGCCATTTTCATGTTTAGAGTGTGGGAAATGTTTTATTCAAAAATCACACCTTGTTAGACATCATAAAATTCACACAGGGGACAAGCCGTTTTCATGTTCAAAATGTGGACAATGTTTTACTAGTAAATCAAATCTTTTTAGACATCATAAAATTCACACAGGGGAGAAGCCATTTTCATGTTCAGAATGTGGACAATGTTTTATTGCGAAATCAAATCTTGTTTTGCATCAGAGATCTCACACAGGGGAGAAGCTATTTTCATGTTCAGAGTGTGAGAAATGTTTTATTCGGAAATCAGAACTTGTTGAGCATCAAAGATGTCACACAGGAGAGAAGCCATTTTCATGTTCAGAATGTGGACAATGTTTTATTCAGAAATCACACCTTGTTAGACATCATAAAATTCACACAGGGGACAAGCCATTTTCATGTTCAAAATGTGGACAATGTTTTTCTAGTAAATCAAATCTTTTTAGACATCATAAAATTCACAGAGGGGAGAAGCCATTTTCATGTTCAGAATGTGGGAAATGTTTTATTGCGAAATCAGATCTTGTTGTGCATCAAAGATCACACACAGGAGAGAAGCCTTTTTCATGTTCAGAATGTGGGAAATGTTTTATTGTGAAATCAAATCTTGTTGTGCATCAAAGATCACACACAGGAGAGAAGCCGTTTTCATGTTCAGAATGTGGGAAATGTTTTATTCAGAAATCAGATCTTGTTGTGCATCAAAGATCACACACAGGAGAGAAGCCGTTTTCATGTTCAGAATGTGGAAAATATTTTATCCAGAAATCATATCTTGTTAGGCATCAAAGATCTCACACAGGGGAGAAGCCATTTTCATGTTCAGAATGTGGGAAATGTTTTATTCAGATATCACATCTTGTTAGACATCATAAAATTCACACAGGGGAGAAGCGATTTTCATGTTCAGAATGTGGGAAATGTTTTATTCAGAAATCAGATCTTGTTGTGCATCAAAGATCTCACACAGGGGAGAAGCCATTTTCATGTTCAGAATGTGGGAAATGTTTTATTGAGAAATCAGATCTTGTTGTGCATCAAAGATCTCACACAAGGGAGAAGCCATTTTCATGTTCAGAATGTGGGAAATGTTTTACTAGTAAATCAGGTCTTGTTAAACATGTGAAGAAGCCGCACAGGGAAGGAACCTTTTTCATGTTGTGAATAATTGAAATGTTTAACTGGTAAATCAAGTCTTGCCGACCATCAGAAAACCAACAGAGCGGAGCAGCCATTCTTGCTTTCAGAATTTGCCAAATGTTTTTAAGACTAATCAGTTCCTGTTGTCCGATGAGTCACACAGGAGAAGCCATCATGATGTACTATAATTCAAAGGGTTTTATAAAAATATTGGCTACACTTGCTCAAGTAAGAATTTGTGAGGAAAAGAACCATTTTATTTCTTTTTAAACTTATTGTATTTTTTGGACCATAAGACATACCTAGGTTTTGAAGGAATAATATAGGGGAAAAGATTGACACAAAAAATGTGGTCATCACGCACTGTTATGGGGGGGATCTGCTGCTGACACTGTTACTGGGATAAAATCCCACAATTCTGTACTGATGTCACCCATCCTGGGCCCCTTACAGGTACTGTTGATGTGTCTCCCATCCTTGTGTATACTGTATATCCATCCTGGTATATATATTGCCCATCTTTATCCCATCCTGGTATATATGATTCTTGTCATAGTATATATGTCCCCATTCTTGTATATATATATATATATAGCCCTCATCATGGGTCCATGCCGGTATATATTTCCCCATCACACTGCACACATAATAAAAGAAATGATTACACTCCCCATCCCTCCGCTGTCCCGGTGCACGGTGTTCTCTTCTGATGCTGGCAAGTGACTTCACCATGTAAGTGGAGAAGCGCATGACATTACTGCCATGTGGCCCCAGTTACACGCAGACATAAGTGTTAGAGAAAAGTCAGCCATAATATGCTGAGCAGCCATGTAGTATCTAACAGCCATCTTGGGAAGACTTGAGCAAACTACCGTATTTTTCGCTTTATAAGACGCACTTTTCCTCCCAAAAATTTGGGAGGAAAATAGGGGTGCGTCTTATAATCCGAATATAGCGGTACCTAGGGGTCCTGTCTGTGCGGCGATTGGGCGGCCGGGTGCCTGTGGCTGCGTGCAAGCGGCTGGGTACCTGTGCTCTTGTGCGGTGGCAGCCGGGTACCCGTGACTGTGTGCGGGCGGCGGCCGGGTACCTGTGGCTGCGTGCGGCCGGGTGCTGTGTGCGGGCGGCGGCCGGGTGCTGTGTGCGGGCGGCGGCCGGGTGCTGTGTGCGGGCGGCGGCCGGGTGCTGTGTGCGGGCGGCGGCCGGGTGCTGTGTGCGGGCGGCGGCCGGGTGCTGTGTGCAGCCGGGTGCCGTGTGCAACCGGCGGTCGGGTGCGGTGTGCGGGCGGCGGCCGGGTGCGGTGTGCGGCCGGGTGCCCGTGTGGGCGGCAGACGGCTGCCGCCCTCACACAGGCACCCGGCTGCTGCACGCGAGCACAGGTACCCGGCCGCTTGCACGCAGGGTGGGCGGGCAGCCTGCTGGCTGCCACTCTGTGCGTGCGGGTAGGGCGGTTGTGCTGCAAGTTAACCCAGTTTGTCTGCGGTCCCAGTTTCAAATAATGGTGCCGCGAGTGGGCGCGTGCGCAGATGGAGCTCTTGGATGAGAGCTCTATCTGCTCATGCGCCGCTCCAGGCGCCATCATTTGAACCGGGACCGCGGACACTCACTGCAGCGGCCTGCTGCACGACTCACCCGCCGCTGCTACTGCTGCTGCCACCATGGGCCCCGCGGCTCCTGACGCCGCGCTCCTGCCACCACGGACGCCGCGGCTCCTGCCACCACGGACGCCACGGCTCTTGCCACCACGGATGCCGCTGCCACTGACCCGCCGAGCCTGCCAGCACAACCTCTGCCTCCTGTGACCCCCGCTTCACCAGCACTGCTGCCCCCCTCCGGTAAGAGAACACCGGAGTATAAGACGGACCCCATTTTTCTTTTTTTTTACCTTTTTTATGTCTAAGTTTGGGGTGCGTCTTATAATCCGGTGCGTCTTATAAAGCGAAAAATACGGTAACTTTGCAGCTAATGAGATGCACTGGCTAGAGTTCTCCCCCAGAGAGGAGATAGAGATGACATCAGTGTAATTAGCAAGTATAAGAAAAGGTCCAAAAAAGGTTAAATCTAATAGAAGAATACAATTGCATCAGTTGATTGACGGTGATGTGTAGTCATGAATAGCAGGTATATTGAATTGATAAAGAAATTAAGTAGTCAATAGAGTTGTCAGTGTTTGAAGAGTTATGTGAAGTAGAGGCGCCTTCAGGGATCAGAAATGTCAGCAATGACGACATGGCTGAACTAGTGAAAAGTATCATGGATGCCCATAGGAAATCAATAAGTTTTTACCGCAATGCTCGTAAATAATGTCATGATGTATCATTATATTCTTTGTTCTCCAACGTATACGCCTTTCACTGCAGTATGAGCTTTCCTTTGTCTAACATGTATAAGAGCCCCACATGCCTTTCGGGGTACACTTCTTCATCTGTTGCTAATTCTGCTGTCCTGCCAGACACCTGCGTGTGTCATCCTGCCGCATAACCTGTCTTATCTGCTCTGTTGCTATCTGAGAATAAACTTCAGTCTTTGCTTGGAACGGATCGTCTACAACGTCTTCTTAGCTCTCAAGGTCTACGGACATTTTCTTTCGGTAAGCTGCCAGAATTTTCACTGCTCCCCACAGCCGGGATTATGGGTTTGGGGAGCAGTGAATTTTCAATGTCTAATACTAGACACACGTGATCGCCCAGTCATAGCAGTAAGCGGGCGGCTTAGTAATCATGTGTACCCGATATTAAAGAGAGTGAATATTCACTGCTCCCCATGCTAATAATACCGCCTATTATTTGGTGCTGGCTTCATTGCCTAGAGGTGGGCGGGATTATGGCGTGGGGAGCAGTGAATATTTTTAGCTGCACACTGTTAGCCTTTTTGAGAGCCTTTAGGAACATTTGTGAAAGGTTTTGATACTGGATTATATTTAAATCACTAATCTCAGGTTTCCCACTGCTTTATTTACTAAAAAGCGCAGCCCCAGATTGGAGACAGGAACTCTGAAGTATATCACATTGTATATAATTGCATTTCAAATCTTGTTATTTTGTTAATAAATGAGTGTAAATATATAGTCTTCATTCCTGTCTTTCTCTATTGTCTAGATGTGATGATTTTGCCTCAGAACCTCTGGAGTTGGCGCAGAACTGTAGGCATTTCACACAAAAATAGTGAGGGGAAAATCTATTCACACTGCATCCTAGATATGTGGAAGTTGTTAAGACGCTCTGTTCCCAAATTATCAAAGCTTTTATGCGAAAAAAAACTGTCACAAACATTTGGAAAGTTGTGCCAAGATTTGGCATTTTCACTCTAAAATTGGCAGAGCTTAGGTGGGACGGGGGCGTGACAGCACAGCTCCTATAATTCATGACGAGCTGTGGTGTTCCCTATGCCAGAAATCTCACTCCAGTCCCTGAAGGGAGTAATATTTCAAGCATGGCACGAAGAGGCACATGCCGCTGAGCACCACGTGTACCCGAACACAGCGATGCTAGATCGAGTGGTTAGGATACATAATGAACCCGATCTCCGAATTCGAACACTAATTTTTTTTTTTTTTTTTACAAAGTCTGTATTTGATACGAACATCAAACTTTACTATTTAGGTTCACTCATCTCTGTCCACAAACCTTTATTACAGTTTGGATTCTGGGTGTAGAAGAGACCAGAACTGAAAGGGCTCTATCTCTTTGGGAAAAGCAAGAAACATTTATGATGCAATGTACAACAGATTCAGCTCACCGTAATGATCAGTCTCAACCACCTTCTGGAGCCTGGACAAGGGGCTGCCACACCTCAGGCAAAATCCATATGAAAGAAATCCAGCTTCACAGAAAGGCATGTCAATTTTTTTTCTTTTTTTATTTTCCTTTGGCACAAGTATAACATCACATAGCAGTCAAGGTGATAACATGACTGACGTCAACGACGTTTTTCAAGTGACACCGCACTCTTAATCAGGATGATTAAGAGTGCGGTGTCACTTGAAACGCGTCGTTGACATCGGTCATGTTATCACCTTGACTGCTATGTGCTGTTATACTTGTGTCAAAGGAAAAGAAAAAAAGAAAAAGAATTGACACGCCTTTCTGTGAAGCTGGATTTCTTTCATAAACATTTATGATACCTATGCTGGGGTTTTGTGAATTTAATAGGTTTCTGTCACTACGTGTTTACCACTTACAGTTAAGTCCAGAAACATTTGGCCAGTGACACAAATTTTGGCATTTTACCAAAACATTTTCAATATACAGTTATGTAATCAATATCTGTTCTTAAGTGCATATTCTCAGCTTTAATTTTAGGGTATTCACATCCTAATTGGAGTCAGGTTTTAGGAATTACAGCCCATAAACATGTAGCTATCTGTTTATAAAGAGATAAAAAAATAACTGGACAATTATCTCAAAAGGTCTTTAATAGTCTACATGGGATATTTCCTCATTAATCCACTATCAATTAAGCAGATAAAAGGTCTGGAGCTGATTCCAGCTGTGACATTTGCATTTGGAAGCTGTTGTTGTGAACTCACAACATGCGGTCAAAGGAGTCCTCAATGGAGGAATAGCAGACCATCATTGGGATGAAAAAATGAGATCTAGCGGTAATGTTAGGGATGGCCAAATCAACAATTTGGTATATTCTGAAAAAAACATGACCATACTTGAGAGTATGGGAACTCAAAGAGGTCTGGATGTCCAGACAAGACAATAGAGATGGATGATTACAAAATCCTTTCCTTAGTGAAGGAAAATTCTTACACAACATACACCCAAGTGAAAAAACATTCTCAAAAAAGTAGATGTTTCAGTATCTAATAGTACCACAAAAAGAAGACTTCCTGAGTGCAAATACAAAAGATTCACTACAAAGAGCAAACCATTAATCAGCCTTAAAAATAGAAAGGCCAGCTTAGACTTTTTCAAAAAGCATCTAAAGAAGCCGCCCCAGGTCTGGAAAAGTTCTATGGACAGATGAGACTAAGATCAACCTGTACCAGAATGATGGGAAGAAGGCTTGGAATGGCTCATGATCCAAAGCACACCATATCTACTGTAAATCATGGTGGAGGCAGTGTGATGGCCGGGCATGCAGGGCTAACCATGGCCCTGGGTCACTATTGTTTATTGATGATGTGACTGAAGATAGAAGGAGACGGATGAATTCTGAAGTGCACAGGGCAAGTCTGAGTCTTTCTGCTCAGGTTCAACTAAATGCAGCAAAATTGATTGGATGGTGATTCACAGAACAGATGGACAATGACCCAAATATACTGTAAAAGCAACACAGGAGCTTTTTAAGGCAAAGAAGTGGAATATTCTGCAATGGCCGAGTCAATCACCAGATGTGAACCCCATTGAGCTGCATTGCACAAGCGTAATACAAAACTTAAGGCAAAAAGAAACACAAACAAGCAACAACTGAAGTCACTACAGTAAGGGCGGCAAAATATCACAAAGGAGGAAACCCAACGTTTGGGGATGTCCATGGCATCCAGACTTCAGGCCGTCATTGCCTGCAAAGGATTCTCTATGAAGAATTAAAAATGAACATTTTTTTTATGGTAAATAAATTTCTGCAAGTACTTTTGAGTCTCTGAAATGAGGAGGCTTTGGAGAAAAATGGCTGCAATTCCTAAATGTTTCAAAGGATATTTTTATTCCAACCCTTTAATTAAACCTGAAAGTCTCCACTTCAATTGCATTTCAGTTCTTTCATTTTAACACTAGAAGTCCCAGAAAGTTCGAGCTTCCCCTGAAGTCCCGAAAGAGGGTCAAATGACAAATATAATATAATGAATAGAACTAACTAGAAACTAAATAGCTAAACTCAATGGAAAACAACCACCTCCTGTGGTGCGACAGTAATGGCCTTAATTACAGAACAAAAGACGGTGATTATAGGATGTTAGCTAAAATCCTTCAGGTCATTTGACCCGTCTCTGGGTTCCAAAGGTAGAAATGTTAAATGACCCCTCTCTGGGACTTCTAGTGTTAAACCAAAAATAGCAGCTGCAGAGCTGAAGACACGGAGATTCGATCACTGTCCAGATATATCTGGACCTAACTGTAATTAAAAATCTGATTTATATAAAGACAGGGACTCTGATTCCAATGATGTGTCACTTACTGAACTGCTTGCTGTAGTTTTGATAAAATCACAGTACTATTGCTAGCGGATTATCACTAGAGAACTAGTAAACCTGCTGCTATGTTTCCTCCATCTCCATTAGCTCTGTATAACCCCATCCCCACCTGATTGGCAGCTTTTTGTCTATGCTCATTGTACACAGCTGTCAATCAGTGGTGTGGGAGAGTTTATGCACAGAGCAGCATTTCAAGAACTGGTAGATCTTAAGCAGATAAAACTGATGTTTATCAAAACTTCAGGAAGCAGCCAAGTAAGTGACACATCGCTGGAATCAGGGTCTCTGCTGATACAGGTCGATTAGACACACGTTACAGGTAGCTTTGTTCTACTTAATCTATAAACCACATCCCGAAGCCATACACTATTAATTGTTATACATTTAACCTGAAAAGTAGGCAGTGTTTACAAAAGACATTACAAAAGGGAACAAAACAATACAGCATATCCAATTACATAAAATAAAAGGAAATATTAGACCCCCATACTTCCCCTCTGGTGACTCATAGCAGGGCTGAACTTCAGATAACTATAGACTGTATCTAAGGGGTATTTGCACGCTGCGACATCACTACTGCGATATCGTCGGGGTCAAATCGAAAGTGACGCACATCCGGCGCTGGTAACGACATCGCAACGTGCAAAGCCTAGATGCACCGATAAACGATCGCAAAAGCGTCGAAAATCGGTGATCTGTGTAGCGTCGGTCATTTTCGTAATGTTGCACCAATAGGAGCTACGATGTTGTTCCTCGTTCCTGCGGCAGCACACACCGCTGTGTGTAAAGCCGCAGGAGCGAGGAACATCTCCTTAGGGCCGTTTCATATTTGCGCTATTTTGACGAAAACGGGTTCTGTCACACATACAGTACAGTTCATTTATTTACAGTGGAAGCGCGATATCATGTTGACACAAGCGGGTACTGCATGAAACACACAAGACGCATTGTATCTCGCTTCAAATGTAAATAAATGAACTGTACTACATTAGTGACGGATTCCGTTTGCGTCAAAACAACACAAGTGTGAAACTAGCCTTACCTGCCTCCACCGGCTATGCGGAAGGAAGGAAAGAGGTGGGCGGGATGTTTACGTCCCGCTCATCTCTGCCCCTCCACTTCTATTGGCCACCTGCCGTGTTACGTCGCTGTGACGCCGCACGACCCGCCCCCTTATGATGGAGGCGGGTCGCCGGCCAGAGCGATGTCGCAGGGCAGGTAAGTGCTTGTGAAGCTGCCGTACCGATAATGTTCGCTACGGCAACTATCACAAGATATCGCATGTGCGATGGGGGCAGGTACTATCGCGCTCGGCATCGCTATCATCGGCATGCGATGTCGCAGTGTGCGAAGTACCCCTAAGTCTTAGAAAATGATGAGATTCCAAGGCAGGAGATATTACCGTCATCTTTCCTATCACAATTTTATCTGTTCATAGATGGAAGACATTGCATAGATATTTTCATCTCTCTGGCCAATATCCATTTGGCCGGACCCCGGCCATCACCCAATGTTGCAGAATGATGCTTTGCGTTCTCCACTTTATCACAAATTTGAAAATATTACTTTCCTATCTATTATAGTTCGGCTACTTTCACATTTCGTTTTTTTGCATCAGTCACAATCCGTTGCCTTGAGAAAATACAGTATCCTGCAAAATAGTTTGCAGGATTCATTTTTTCTCCCATAGATTTGTATTAACGACAGATTGTGACTGATGGCCTTGCGTTGTATCCGCTGCGCGACGGATCAGTTGTGGAATGACTGACTGTCGGGTGGAAGGAACTGACACTGTTCATTTTTTGGAGCATCAAAATAAAGCACTGCACAGGATTCCATCGCAATCCGTAAAGAGGTATAATGGTTGTCTATGGTGCTGGATTCCGCTGTAATCCGTCGCACAATGGAATCCAGTGCTGGATTCTGTCCTTTTCTACTGAGCATGCCCAGCATGTCTGGCACTCCCATTGGGCTGTCCCAAAAACAAATGGATCATGACGAATCCATCGTAAAACAGTTGCAAAACGGATGAAACGGACGCGACGGATCAGTTTTTTCACAGGATTCCAGTGAATGGAATTCTGTGAAATAACTCATCCGTTTCGTCCGCTGACAGCTAAAAATGACGGATCCATCATTCAGTCGCAACAACAGACCTTTTGGATATGAAAAGACTGAAGTGTGAAAGTAGCCTTCAACTTCTGCTCTTATCTCTACCGGTCATAAATCTGTCCTTTTCTGCATTCTTCTGCATTCAAACTGAGATTGGCCTAACATCTGCTAGAGGATTCTTTTTACTTACCTGTTTCCAAAAGAGGGGGTCAACTTCATAGGGGTGTCGTTGAGTCTTTATGGATTTTATAACTTCTATACGACACATGACTTCATATTGATGTTTTTCCAAAATCAAGCTTTTAACTCCTTGAAAGGCAAGGTCATATTTTGGACACTTTCCTCAACTTGGTGCTTGAAGCTTTCATTAAAATAAGAAATATTACACTCCCATCTACACAAACTAACTTTAATGAAAAAGAAAACATTGCCCTAAAATCATAATACAATGATTCAGATATAGTAACTATCAGCCGACAAGGGGGATGGAATAGTCATCCAAAAAATGGATGACTATATAAGGAAGCTCAGAATATTCTCTCCAACCCCATACACTAAGAGATTACAACTATGAAGCCTTTTTCTACATTTAAAACAAAATATGCTCTCCTCATAACAAAAGCTTTTGAGAAAGGAATCCTAAAGAGAAGCAACCACCATCCAACATATTGTATAATGATTTAGAAGAGACATCAGCTGGATTGATTGCAATCTACGGTAAGTAGTATTAAGGCCGCTTTACATGCAACGACATCGCTAACGTGATGTCGTTGGGGTCACGGAATTCGTGACGCACATCCGGCCTCGTTAGCGACGTTGTTGCGTTTGAAACGCACGAACGACCGTTAAGGAGCAATTTTTCTTACCTTATCATTGATCGTTGACACGCTGTCCAGTTCCCAAATATCGTTGCTGTAGCAGGACGCAGGTTGTTCCTCATTCCTGCGGCAGCACACATCGCTATGTGTGATAAGGCAGGAATGAGGAACAACCTCGTACCTGCGGCTGCCCGCAATGAGGAAGGAAGGAGATGGGCAGGATGTTTGTTCCGTTCATCTCCGCCCCTCCACTTCTGTTGGGCGGCCGCTTAGTGACGTCGCTGTGACGCCGAACAAACCACCCCCCTTAGAAAGGAGGCGGTTCACCGGCAACAGCGACGTCGCTAGGCAGGTAAGTCCGCGTGACGGGTGTAAGCGAGGTTGTGCGCCACGGGCAGCAATTTGCCCATGACGCACAACCGACGGGGGGTGGGTATGCACGCTAGCGATATCGATATCGCTGCGTGTAAAGCGGTCTTTAGTTTCCAAAATGTCATATTTTAATTTTTCATATAAAGAGGCATCCACTAGCACTATACATCCCGCCTTGTCTGACTTACGTATAACCAAATAGTTGTTATTTTTTAGTTCACAATCGGCATTACATTTATTTTTTCGTTAAATTATATACTTTATTTTAATTGGAGGAGACATAACAGTGCAGAGCCAATTGGTCCTTTTCTATCATATTCTGGAACATGTGTAATGATGGTACGTGAGATTTTACTGGATAATAATGAGGGTTTGAGACCTTTTGTTTTACGTCATGGTCCCCCACCAATTCTTCCAAATTACAATCCTCATCCATTTAGTTTAGCATTACAATGGCCTTCTGTTCAGAGAAGGAGAATCCTTCCAATTCATTAAAGGTTGTAAATTTATTACTAGAGTAATTATAACCTGAAACATTTCTATCCTCAGCAAAAAAAATGCCACTGACAAAATTTAAGCCCCTGTCCAAGACTTCAATCTGCTCAACCAATAAGACTGTGGGTGTCAAAATCAAAACATTATGTCACGCCAGAACGTTCAGACACTCAGCATGCAGCGTAACACAAGGGTAACTATGGAAATGGTAAAAAGGAAGGCCCTGACGATAGGGAGAGGGGACACTTCCTGCAACTCACCTGAGTTTGTACCCTATGGTCCCAAATGTCTCTATACGGGTGCTTCCCCCCATCATCATAACATACCTAGGCACTCATTCACCCTGGGTAGTGAGAAGGCTGGCAGGAGCAGTAGTCTCACCACTGCAATATTATAACACAAGGTAAAGGAGACAGAGGGAAAATAGACACAAAAAGGAAAAACGCTTCAAGTTCTTCCAATGCAGCTAAACACCACAGCAACAATAGTAACAACTCCTCAGCTTCTTCCAAAGAGGTCAGCATGGAATGTTTGATCAGTGTTGGAAAAAATAAAATACGTTTTTAGTATAGATTATTACTTATGTTGTGCTCTGATCTGAAAGAACATGGATTTTTAGCACTTTGGGAACTTAGAAAACTTCACAGAATGGATTAATAAAGGTATAACTTGATTGCTGCCCATTATTTAGAGGAATGTAATATGTACATTGTGTAATGTTCAGCAAAGATTTGGGTAACAGAAGAATGACTTTCACTATCTGCAATTATTATTTTACTTGATAAAAATAAATGGTATTCACTGATAAAGGGGAGAATGGATCAATAGAATAATTAATCAATAGATGTAAGGATAAGAAAAATTCAGAGTTGTCACAATTTTTTGGATCATTGTTGGAAATTTGGCTGACCACATACACTTGTTACACGCCTGTCCCGTGTCTGGGATCTGCTCCCTTCCCCCGGTTTGTTAAACGTTCTTGTGCCCCATGTTGGGCTTTGCAAGTAGCCGGACACGCTCCATGTGCTGAGCTTAACTGGCCTATATGAGGCTACCAAGATACACCCCTGTGTCCTGGTTTTAGTACTATTAGTGTGTGCAGCGACCTGTCTGCAGCCTCCAGAATATCTCCAGACTATCTGTGGCCTCCAGCACCTCAGCTACCAATCTGCCTGTGGCTTCCAGTATGTCTGCCCCTGTCTGAGGTCTCCAGGACGTCTGCGGCTTCCAATACCTCAGCTACCAATCTGCCTGTGGGTGTCAGTACCTCAGTTACCTGTCTGCCTGTGGCTTCCAGTATGTCTGTAACCTGTACCACATTCAAGTTAGTCTGCAGTTAGACTTTAGCTATTAGATTTTTATTCTTCTATGATGCACCAACGTACTGAATCGTACATAAGTTTAATTTGATAAGAGGTACCCTGGACCACAAGTACTCAAAATGAACATCTCAATGTCCTGAATAATATGTGCCAAACAATAATCAACTCTATGTATAGTTATTCACGTAAATCTGTGTTACATAATGCTATATGCGCATAATCAAACGTACTCAATCGTACCTACCGTAAGTTTAATTTGAAAAGAGGTACCTGGACCACAAGTATCAAAATGAACGTTGGGAAACTCAAACCTGTTATTTCAACGATGGGTATAGACTCAACCATTGAGACATACTAAAGTCTCTTATCTGCCTTTTAAAAATCTTAATGTGGCTCTTCGTACATCAAAACATTCCTAAGCCGGCAGCCTAAAAATTTTATTAAAATTATCCACTATATTTAAAATGCATGAATGTTACACTTTTCACAATGATACAACTTACTTTAGTTGCATTTTATAGATATTACAAGGATTGTAACAACTAAAATGTATGTCTAATTATCATAGTTTACTAAAACCATACTACTAAATCACCAGCCTTGATCAGGTACATAAAGCTTAATAATCTACATATTTTTAAATTATTGTAAGTTACATGACATACCGTATTTTTCGGACCATAAGACGCACCCTGGTTTTAGAGGAGGAAAATGAAATTTTAATAAAGAAATGTGGTCATGACCCATTGTTATGGGGCGAGGATCTGCTGCTGACACTGTTATGGGTGTAATGTCCCCAAATTCTCTACTAAGGTGCCGCATCCTGGTAATGATCCTCCTGCCTTGTATATGATCCCCATGCTTGTATACATATGTCCCTCATCCTCGTATAGCCCCATCCTGCTTTATACTGCCATCCTGGTATGTGCTCCCATCCTGCTAAATACCCCTTCCTGGCGTCATCCTGCTATATACCTCCATCCTGGTGTATGGCCGCATCCTGCTATATACCCCCATCCTGGCATATGGCCACATCCTGCTCATAATATACCCCATCCTGGTGTATGGCTGCATCCTGCTATATACCCTCATCCTACTATATATCCCATCCTGCTATATACCCCCATCCTGCTATATACCCTCATCCATCCTGCTATATACCCCCATCCTGCTATATGGCCTGCATCCTGTGGCAAACAAAAAATAAACATTCATACTCGCCTTTCCTCACTTCCTGCAGCATCGCTCGTCTCCCTGTCTGTGCCAGCAGCAGTGCCGCTTACCTGTGTGGAGCCGGCCACGCTCCCTGCAGCATCACTTGTCCTCCTGTCTGTGCCGGCTGCTACTGTGTGTGTACTGTGGACACATGAGCACAGCGATGACATCATCGCTGTGAGCACCGCTAGTCTCTAAACACAGCCGAGGCCGGCAGACAGGAGGACGGGCAATGCTGCAGGGATCGTGGCGAGTATACTGATTCACTACACCCTGCGCTGATGATGATGCGCGGGGAGCAGTAAATACAGCCGCACATGATCACTCCAGGCTGTAGTTGCCAGGGGTGATCATGCTGTTTAGTATGCGCACATCCCCCGTCCATCATCCCGCCCACCTGTCAGCGCTGACTTCAGAGCTGAGAGATAATAGGCGGGATGATGGGCGTGCATATTAAATGAGCGGGCCCATGTGGTCACGGTAGGCATTGCTACAGCCTGCTCATGCCCCCGACGACCTGCTCCACCACAGCACTCTCATTCCCCGCAGCCATACCCTACATTCAGACTATAGGACGCACCCCCCACTTACCCCCAACATTTGGGAGGAAAAAAGTGTCTTATAGTCCGAAAAATACAGTAATAAGCATTTATAATATGTAAACTTTCTAATATTATTATCAATGGATTAATTTAATTTCACACAATTTGTGCCTATAAGGCCTGCAACACACATCCGTGCCTCCGGTACGTGTTTGGTACGTTTTTGCACGTACCGGAGACACATTGACCAATGTTACCCTATGGGTGATGGCACACACGCGTAAAATCACACGGAACGTGTGTCCATGTGGTAAGTACTTGTGTGCGTGTTCCCGCACGGATGACATGTCCGTTTTTAGAGGTCAGAACGCAGGCACGGACCCGCTAAAGTCAATGTCATCATCCGTTTGGCGCTCGGTCTTATATCTTCCCCTGTCGCATACTCACCGATCCCCGATCATCAGTGCGGCGAAGAACAGCTATTCCAAAGATACGCGGCTTCAATTAATTTGAAAATGCCAGCCGCTCATTATTCAATCTACTATTCCCTGCTTCCCCCGCCCACAGGAGCCTTTGATTGGTTGCAGTTAGACACGCCCACATGCTGAGTGACAGCTGTCTCACTGCAACCAATCACAGCCGCCAGTGGGCGTGTATATACTGTGCAGTAAAATAATTAATTAATTAAAAAAAAATGACGTGCGGTCCACCCCAATTTTGATACCAGCCAGGGTAAAGCCATACGGCTGAAGGCTGGTATTCTCAGGATGGGGAGCTCCACGTTATGGGGAGCCCCGCATCCTAACAATATCAGTCAGCAGCCGCCCAGAATTGCTGCATCCATTTGATGCGATAGTTCTGGATCTCTACCCGGCTCTTCCCGATTTGCCCTGGTGCATTGGCAATCGGGGTAATAAGAAGTTAATGGCAGCAGCCCATAGCTGCCACTAAGTCCTAGATTAATCATTGCAGGCATCTATGAGACACCCCCAATGATTAACCTGTAATTTAAAGTTAATAAACACACACAATGAAAAATCCTTTATTTGCAATAAAAAACACTAAAAAATACCCTCGTTCACCACTTTATTAAGCCCCAAAAACCCATCCATGTCCGGCGTAATCCACGGAGGTCCCACGTCGCTTCCAGCTCTGCTACATGAAGGTGACAGGAGCTGCAGAAAAACACCGCCGCTCCTGTCCGCTCCACACAGCAAGTGAGGTAAGTAGCGCGATAAGCGCTGATGTCACTCAGGTAACTCGCTTCCACCGCTGGATCCTCCAACTGTGACAGCAAGTCGCCCGAGTGACAGCGATGAAGTCACAGGTGAGTTGCGTTCTCGGGGGAGGACTCCAGCTGGCCACGGGTAGCCTGAGTGACAGCAGCGCTAATCGCGCTGCTCACTTCAGTCACTCGGGATTAGCGGTCACCGGTGAGTCCTTTATGGGTGACCGCTGATCAGTACGCGACACCCAGACAGAGCCGCGGTATGACAATGAGGTCAGGTGAAGTTCACCCGAGTTCATTCTCATCGCGCAACTCTGTCTGCTGTCAGCCGACATGTATCAATGACATTGAGCATCACACATGGATCATTTCACACGGACATTACACGTACGCATACACAGCCATTCCACATGCACACACGGCTAGCATACGCCATCACATGGATGTCATACGTACGGGAGAAACGCCCCTGAAAAACGGAACACGGACCCGAAAAACGGAATGTTAAACACGTACGTTTTTTATGCCGAAGTGTGTTTTTGGCCTAATACATAGCGTATGAATATCCATTTGAAGCACTACTTCCTTGCACAACAGATGTAAACAACATCTGAACAAAAACATGTGGGGGAGATTTTTGGTGACCACCACTGATTACCATAACCCCTATATAGGACTAGAGGGGAAATAAATCCCTAGTAGAGACTCAATAAGCATCATAAACCAAAGAAACGAGTCATTAACACTACCTTAATGCAGAAGGTGTACAAATTTTATTAATCAATTGCATAAAAAACACAAATTAAAAACGATTCAAGGAGTGCTGGCGGAGATACAAAAAGAGAAGCATTCACCCCACTAGCTGAATATGTGTAGAAAACACATCATACCAAGGCTGGTAATAAGAGTGTCTACAGCAATACTACGAAGAATTTTCCTCTCTAAAATGAATGCTCCGTGGTTTGTAAGTAGAGACACAAAAATACAAAAAGGTGCCAAATATAAATTAATGCTAGGCACTAAGATCAATTGCCTCATACATAGCGTAAAATACTAAAAAATGATGATAAAGGGGGGAGAAGATGAAACTCACCCCAGGCACCAGAATAACGTAACCAAACAAATGATGCACAACAAGAGGATTAATTAGGACACATACCCATAATAGCCAAGTCAGCAAACGAGGGATGCAGCTCCACAGACCCCAAAGCGTTTCGCGAGGGCTTCTTCAATGGGGGTCACAAAGGCAAAGTGTAATTCCCAGGGTATAAATACCCACCAAACAGCTGTTGCAAATCAAGAAGTAGCGACACAAGTAACGGCGCATGCGCGGTCGGCTAGAACGAGTCGACCGGAAGCTGCGTCAGCACTCCAGTGTCTGGGTCCGAGAGGGAAAACCCCTTCCGACGTCATGACCGTCCCGTCACTGAATGGAGGTGTCAGTAGCAGGCCGAGCGCGCATGTGCGCGGCGTCATCCACGATAGGACACAGATCCCACAGGAACCATCTTGGGAAGGTCGCATCAACCCTGGATGCAGACCGTCACCATGATGGGAAGGTCAATCAGGGAGCATAGATATCATCAGCCAAAGCTCAATAGAAATAACATCAGTACAGACACATATACAAATATGAAAAGACATAATAAGTCATTACATATAACGAACCAAGAAAAGGACAAAAGATATATACAGGTAAAAATTATACAAATAGACACTAGGTTCAGAAAGCAGGCCGATGTTTATCCATAGTCCCATAGAAAAGGTTGTTGTTTTCATAGTCCATAGAATCAGGAATATATAAATAAGGGGGGTAGCGTGGAAAAAAGTCCATTGGTAAATAGCCACAGCACTAAAAGGATTAAAAAAAACAGGAAAAAACACACAAATTAAAAATGTGGAAAAGAACAACACATATCACTAATAAAGATGAATCAACAAAGAGGCGCCTTGGTGTTAACACTAGATATAGGATTCCTGTATGAGAAGGGAAAAGGGGGAAGGGGAAAAGGAGGGAGACCCGGGGGAGAGGGGGGGGGGAAGAGAAGGGGGAACAGGAGTTATATATATAACACAGCTTCCTCCTTCCTGTGCAAATGTATTTGCATCTTTCAGACGTAAATACATTTGAACAGCGCGCCGGGACTGTGCTCCGCCCCCGACGTGCAGCAACGTGATGAGATCAGCACCTTGCTGACGTCATCACAGTGCTGCGGGCGTCGGCACACAGGAGACATCAGGAAGCGGTAAGCGCTCCATGGAGGAGCCGAAGAGACAGGTTTAATTAATGGGGATGAGTGAGGAGAAGCTGAGGACAAATAATGGGGAACATTTGTGAAGGAACACAGCTTTGTGACAGGCAGAGGGGGAGCGCTGTTTTCCGAGGGAGGGGGGAGGCAGGAGTGTGTAGTGATGGGGAAGTGTAATTTGTGTGTGTAGGGGGTGATGGGGGGTGCATTGTATTGTGTCTGGGGGGGGAGGTAATGGAGAGTGCATTGTATTGTGTGTGGGGAGGGGTAATGGGGGGTGCATTGTATTGTGTGTGTGTGTGTAGTGCGTGATGGGGGTGTAATGTATTGTGTGGGGGGAGGGGTAATGGAGCGTGCATTGTATTTGTGTGTGTTTGGGTAATGGGGGTGTATTGTACTGTGTGTGGAGGGGTAATGGGGGTGCATTGTATTGTGTGTGGGTGATGGGAGTACATTGTATTGTATGTGTGTGTGGGGAGGGGTAATGGGGGTGCATTGTATTGTGTGTGTATGTGTAATGGAAGTGCATTGTTGTGTGTGTGTGTGTGTGTGTAATGGGGGTGCATTGCACTGTGTGTGTGTGGGGGGAGAGGTATAGGGGGTGCATTGTATTGTGTGTGTGTGTGTGTGTGTGTGTGTGTGTGTAATGGGGGTGCATTGTACTGTGTGTGTGTGGGGGGAGAGGTAAAGGGGGTGCATTGAATTGTGTGTGTGTGTGTGTAATGGGGGTACATTGTACTGTGTGTGTGGAGGGGTAATAGGGGTGCATTGTATGTGTGTGTGTGGGGGGGGGAGGGGTAATGGGGGTGCATTGTATTGTATGTGTGTGTGTGTGTGGGGGGGGGGAGGGGTAATGGGGGTGCATTGTATTATGTGTGTGTGGGGAGGGGCGTGGAGTCATTAATCGAGGACTAATTAGTATGATATTCGTGATATTAGTCCTGGCATGTCCGCACAGGTACAATCCCCTGTAGTGACTGCAGAGCTTGTAGAGTGATTAGGACACAGGTATGTGGCGGAACAATCCACAAATCAGGGAAGCAAAGAGCAGAAAATACATCAAGGTCTGCTACACACTGCAAAAATGTGTCACATAGTGCCATACAGTACTCACATAGTGCCATACAGTACTCACATAGTGCCATACAGTAGTCACATAGTGCCATACAGTGCTCCCATAGTGCCATACACTGTCACATTATGCCATACAGTGCTCACATAGTGCCATACAGTACTCACATAATGCCATAGTGTCACATAATGCCATATTATACTCACATAATGCCAAACAGTACTCACAATGCCATACAGTGTCACATAATGCATACAGTGCTCACATAGCGCCATACAGTGTCACATAGCGCCATACAGTGCTCACATAATGCTATACAGTACTCACATATACAAGTGCAAAAATATATTACACATTCACCACTGGAAAAGTGGGCCTGTGTACCCCCAAATGCCAGGGCTGAATTTTAGTCCCAGTCCAGCCCTGCTCAGGGCTCATGCGCACATTGCGTCCTGGGCCAGTGCAGAAATAAATGCACCCTCTGGCAGACGTGACGCTGTGTGTTGACAAAAAAGAATGCATCCAAAACACATGTATTTTGGATGTATTTTGCATGGATTTTACATGCGTTTTGGATGCATTTTTGTCAGTGCGATCCCCCAGCTCTGCTACATGCCAGCTGACAGCAGACACAAACAGAGCCGGGCAATGAGAATGAACTCGGATGAACTTCACCCGACTTTATTGTCATCCCGCGGCTCTGTCTCTGTGTGCTGTCATGAACTCAGATGAACCTCCGACGTCAGTGCCAGGACACAGGAGTCCGCAGCAGTGACGTCAGAGCTTCACCCGATTTCACTGACGTAGCGCGTCTCTCTCCCTGTGTCGCAGCCTGATTTTCGGTCACACATGAAGGACTCACCTGTGATCGCAAATCCCGAGTGACTGCAGTGAGCCGCGCGATCAGCTGTGGTTTCACTCAGGTTACCCGCGGCCACAAATGCAGTCTTCCACCTGAGAGCGGTGGCCGCGAGTAACCTGAGTGACAGCATAGCTGATCGCGCGACTCACTTCAGTTGCAGCATGGAGCTCACAGGAGCGGTGGTGTTCTTCTGCCGCTCCTGTCAGCTTCCAATGTAGCAGAGCTGAAAGCGTCGTGGGACCTTGCGTGGATTACGTCGGACCTGGAGGTGTTTTTGAGGGGTTAATAAAGTGGTGAAAGAGGGTGTTTTTTTGTCTATCATTCCAAATAAAGGATTTGTTGCATGTGTGTGTTTATTTTCTTTAACTTACAGATTAATCATGGAAGGTATCTCAGGGAGACGCCTGCCATGATTAACCTAGGACTTAGTGGCAGCTATGGGCTGCTGCCATTAACACCTTATTACCCCATTTGAAACCGCACCAGGGTAATTCGGGATGAGTTGGGTAGAGTCCCGGTACTGTCGCATCTAATGGATGCGGCAATTCCGGGCGGCTGCTGGCTGATATTGTTAGGCTGGGGGGCTCCCAATAACGTGGGGCTCCCAATCCAGAGAATACCAGCCTTTAGCCGTGTGGCTTTACCCTGGCTGGTATCCAAATTGGGGGGACTGCACGTCGTTTTTTTTTATTATTTTTTTTTACTGCTCGATATAGACACGTCCACCGGCGGCTGTGATTGGTTGCAGTGAAACAGCTATCACTCAGCGTGGGGGCATGTCTGACTGCAACCAATCATAGGTGCTGGGGGGTGGGGGAAGCAGGGAATATGAGATGGATTATTGAGTGGCCAGCATTTTCAAAAAGGGAGAAGCCACCACAGTGTGAATGCTGTGCAGCACCACGCCGGTGATCAGGGAATATGAGAGATGGGGTGGGAGGGAGAGACCGACATGGACAGAGAGAGAGATAGAGGCAAAGAGAAACCGAAAGACCTGCGTTTATTATGTTAAAAAAACATGCGGATCGCAACAAAAATGCAGTGAAAACGCACTGCTTAGTATTTTGGCAGTGTTTTTCTACAACTCATTGATTTCAATGGGTGTAGAACGCTGCCAAAACGGACAAAAGAAGTGACATGCTGCTTTTCTAAACGCAGAGATTTTGACAAATTTTTGACAATCAAAACGCCGCGTTTCAAAAAGCATTGTGTGCACGGATTTTGCATGATTCTCGTAGACTTTGCTAGGGAAGCAGAACGCATGCACTTTGACAATGTGACACTGCTGCTCAAAATGCTGCAGAAACGCAAAAAAATAAGCAACGTGTGCATGAGCCCTCACTGTCAAAAGGTTTTTACTCCAAAATCTAATCTGTGACACGTCCCAATCAGTTTCACCCCATTGCTTTTAGTCTTTCCATGTGCAAATGAGAATAGGGCTGACCCCTCTACAGTGTGACAGCCCTTCAGATATTTGTAGATGGCTATTAAGTTTCCTCTCTGGTTTTTTTTTGCAAGCTAAACATTCCCAAATCCTGTAACCGTTCCTCATAGGACATGGTTTGTAGACCTTCACCATTCTGGTCGCTCTTCTCTGAACTTGCTCCAATTTGTTGAGGTCTTTTTTAAGACGTGGTGCCCAGAATTGCAGATGAGGTCTGACCAAAGAGTAGAGGATGATAATTGCTTCATTTGATCTGGACTCTGTGCTTCTGTTAATACATCCCACAATTGTGCTTGTCTTTTTTTGCTGCTGCATCACACTGTTGACTCATGTTCAGTCTGTCATGTATTAGTATACTATTAGTAGTACTAGATTTCAAAGTGTTGACATTAATTTTTTTCACATAGGCTAAGTGATGTGGAAGACTACAAAGTAAGCTCGTAGGTTGCATGTGTGACGCCCTGGACTAGCCAGGTAGTCACAGGCATGACACCGCCCACACCCCCTCCCCTAGACAGGTCCATCCGTCAAACTGTGGACTACCGTTGGGAAACCATCATAGTCAAGTCAGTTAAAATGTGCAGGGAAAGACAGCCGCCACCACCTGTCCGGGGAGAACACAGAAGCAGCAGCCGGCTGCGGGACCCGTCCATCCAGCCGTTTGGTTTACCGAGGACTTTGTGCATTTTTGTATCTGAGTGAGTACAACTGTGCCATCCGGCACCGCGCCGCGCCTGCGACCCTGCACCCCAGCCATCCAGACTCCCCGCATCATAACCGGGCCCCGGGATCACCAACCCCTACCCACGGAGGGGACAACACCCTAGCTGCTCCCTACCATCGCTCCCGGGATCCCCGTCACCAGCAGCGGTGGTGCCACCATCACCACGACCCGTGGGTGGCGTCACGAACAATGTTCCCCAAACAAACCACCCCTTTTCACTCACGGGCAAGAAGCGCTGCTCGAGTCCCCAGGTCCGGCCCACCGCTCGAGCCACCGAGCAGCAGCAGAGAGAAGCCCTGGACTCGCGCGTAGCGAGCGCGGCTCCTCCGCCCGCGACAACTTGGCGTCACGAACAGGATAGAACCAGTCTACCTACCGGTAGAAGTGCGCCTTGCATTCCCCGGCGGTGGCGTCCGGCCGAAAAATTCGAAGTTCCGCCATCTTTTGGCGTGAAGATTTCCCGCTCGAGCGTCTTCCCTGAGCAGTGAATGCGCGAAAGTGAAGTCCTGCCCCTGAAGCCGGAAGTGCGCAGAAGAACCAAGGGGGACGGATGGAGAGATGGCGGCGTCCTCGGGTTGGAGCGCAGGAGCGCCCGCCACCGGAGCGTCGAGGCTCTGGAGAAACAGAGGAGGAGTAGCTTTTGAAGACCGGGACCGCTGCTTGGCTGGAGCGGGAGCTGGGCCGGTTTTGCCTGAAGGTGAGGGCGCAGAGCCTGCAGCAGCTGCTAGATTGGAAGGCGGAGGTACGCAGAATCGTTGCCGTGGTGTGGCCCCGTGAGCAAGGGGCCGCTTCGGCCGTGCCGCGTCGCGATTAAGCCACACAAGCTCCTGAACCAGCCTTGATTGAGTGGGAGCCGGGGTCCGGTGCCGCAGCGGGAGGTCCAGAGAGGGTGCAGCTGATGGAGGAAGAGGTCCCGAGCACGCTACCCCCGCCATCGTTTCCAGTGGCTATCCGTGGCTCCGGAATGAGTTGCATATGGAAGGAGAACCCAATGTATCGTCCGGTACCCGACCGGGCCGACCCCCCGCGGTGGTAGCCGCCCTGAAAGCATGGAGTTTTCACCGAAAAGAAAAAAAGTTGTCCCCGTTGATACCCTCAGCATGTTGATTGTTCCGGTTATGAATGACTGAATGCTAATCACCGAGTTGTAACCTGATTGCCGTCAGTTTTCAAAAAGAACCATTGTTCCCAGTTAAATTAAGCCCCCACCGCATGAGGAACTGCTCATGGACAAAGCCGAGAACTTGCAAGCCAGCCACGGACTTGTGGCCTTGTAAATAAGTTTTGTGGGCTGGGAACCGTTGCCGCCTCCGGAGAGGCAGGTTGGAGGAAGGACCCGCAGGGTCCGGTCACCACCAGGACCGGTGACCATCCTCCGGGGGTCAGGGGTCCTCCTTGACGTGGGGTCCCCTGAAATAGCAGCTGGGTGCGAGACACCGTACCCGTTCTCGCTCGGGTGACCTGGACCTGGACTGGGGTGAAAGGGGTGCTGCCCACTTCTTAGGGGCAGCATCAAGGTTTAGGTTGCTTGGGTGGGAGAGCGGAAGACCATCCGTTGTTAATAAAAATGTTTTTATATGTTTTATATGTTAGCAACGTTTAAGAATAGCCTCCCGTCAGGGAAGATAAAAGAATGCATATTGTTTACCTGTTAATGTTTATATCTTTTGCAGTTTGAAAAATAAAACCGGTTATGTACGGGCAGCCCGCGGACAGTCTGCATTTCACCAAGGGAGAATGTGACGCCCTTGACTAGCCAGGTAGTCACAGGCATGACACCGCTCACACCCCTTCCCCTAGACAGGTCCATCCGTCAAACTTAAAAATCCTTGTTGCCTCCTCCAGGGGCTGATGTCCAAACCAGGTGGGGTGGAACCAGGCGGTTGGCCCCACGGACCGAGGAGTTCACAGTCCAGAAGGTGGGGGAAAAACGAGCAGATAGTGTCAGAGAGTCGAGGAGAGAGGAGTGAAGTGAGGAGCCCAGGGTGGGCAGGAGAGAACTAAAGTGGAGAGGAGTAGAACTGCTGGTGTCTGGGACGGAGCCCAGGCACCGTGAGCAAGGTCGGCAGACGGTGGTGGCCGTCTGCAGGAGTAGGTGCAGGTCGGTGAAACCGAAGGACCGGAGAGCGGCAGTGACCCGCCGGTACCGAGCCGGGAAGCAGAACCTGTATCAGCACAAGAGGGCAGGGCCATCGGACCCCGACCAGGCTAGAAGCCGCCGGCAAAGGTCAAATCCGAGTGTGACCGGAACCCCCGAGGTTCCCTAACTACCAAGTCCCGTCAGAAGGCAACCGCCGAACCCGTCCGGATAGAGAGCCACCGCTAAGGGCTAGAGATCCAAAGGGCCAGCGCCTGCGGGCAACGAGAGCTCCCTTGGGCCAATACACCAGGGAGTGGACTACCGTTGGGAAACCATCATAGTCAAGTCAGTTAAAAGGTGCAGGGAAAGACAGCCGCCACCACCTGTCTGGAGAGAACACAGAAGCAGCAGCCGGCTGCGGGACCCGTCCATTCAGCCGTTTGGTTTACCAAGGACTTTGTGCATTTTTGTATCTGAGTGAGTACAACTGTGCCATCCGGCACCGCGCCGTCCTTACGACCCTGCACCCCAGCCATCCAGCCTCCCCGCATCACAACCGGGCCCCGGGATCACCAACCCCTACCCACGGAGGGGACAACACCCTAGCTGCTCCCTACCATCGCTCCTGGGATCCCCGTCACCAGCAGCGGTGGTGCCACCATCACCACGACCCGTGGGTGGCGTCACGAACAATCTTCCCCAAACAAACAAACCACCCCTTTTCACTCACGGGCGAGGAGCGCTGCTCGAGTCCCCGGGTCCGGCCCACCGCTCGAGCCACCGAGCAGCAGCAGAGAGAAGCCCCGGACCCGCGCGTAGCGAGCGCGGCCCCTCCGCCCGCGACACATGTACAGCAGCTGACGCAGTGTCAGCCCGCCTGTGGAAATGCGAGTTTGCTCTGCAGTAGAACACAGCAGCCCGTGCCTACGATCAGGGTTCGGGGTGCTACCAACTTTTGCTTTTTTCACCATGTGGAGAACAGTTGGGCCAGAGCAACAGAAATTGACATGTTGCAGCTCAGAAAGCCACACCATATATCAATTTAAGGAGCAGAGAAAAGAAGCTCAGTGGGCAGGAGATTTCTATAAATCCATCCACTGTGCTTGTACTGAAAAATGGAAAAACACGCTACTTCCAAAACGTTGCAAACACTGACTGTGCACATACCCTTACAGTCCCAAACCAGATTGAGCATGGTCTTTGCTGCTGTCATGTTCTATGCTGTTTGGCTGTGACATCACTTCAACATTGCTGCAGCCAATCACAGATCTCCGTGGCTCATCCGATGTAGCTGGAACGAGTTGCTAAGGTCAGTGATTGGCTACAAGAGATGGTACTAAAGTTTCTTGTTGTGTTACACATGGGATCAAAGGGGAAAAAAAGAGTGATTCAGGACAAGACCTTTAGTTGCAGGGCGCCCTTTGCAGATATTTTTTTTCTTTCAACTCACTATTACAAACTTTGCTATGGAAGGTTTATTCCATTTAAAGTGGTTATTTTATGAAATAAATCTATTCACAATTTTGTACAAGCTGCCATAATCATCATCTAGGTCAAATGTGTCTGACCGCAGCTTGTAAGTAATGTATTCCATGTAAGGCTACTTTCACACTTGCGTTGAACGGTATCCGTTGCATTGCGTTGTGTAACGGATGCAACGGATGTGTTGCATATAGTGACACAACGGATGCAACGGATGCTGCAAAACAACGCAATTCGTTTTGATTTTTTTTTTTTTTTTTCCCGGTTTTACCAGCGGCAGACTATAGTGAACGATCAGCTGATCGTTCCCTGCAGCCGGCCGCTGGGTGATCAGCTGATTGCTCCCAGTAGCCGGCCGCCGGGTGATCAGCTGATTGCTCCCAGTAGCCGGCTGCCGGGTGATCAGCTGATCGCTCCCGGCCGCCGGGTGATCAGCTGATCGCTCCCTGCAGCCGGCCGCCGGGTGATCAGCTGATCGCTGTCACTTGCCGGCGCCCGGGCATGCCGGCGGGCGGGCGCTCAGCTGAGCGCTGTGACTTGCAGGCGGCCGGGCATGCTGGTGGCCGGTCATTCAGCTGAGCGCTGTCGCTTGCCGACGGCCGGGCGCTCAGCTGAACGTTCGGCCACCGCGAGCCAAAATAAAGTTTGATTTAAAAAAAAAAAAAAAAAAAAAAAAAAAAAAGAGCATGCGCAGTGAAATCCAGAGGATTCCGCTGCTCAAAATAACGTTACATGCTGCGTTCCTCCCGCTGGGCGGAAGCAACGGAGCGTCGCCCAGCGGAAGCAACGCAGCTCCTTTTGGTACAATCCGTCAACCATACAAGTCTATGGGAAACAGCGGAATCCGTTAACGGATTCCGCTGTTTCCCAAAAGGGCGGATTGTAACGGAAGGAAAATAACGCAAGTGTGAAAGTACCCTAAGGCTGCTTTGACACATCCGGTTTGAGCAGTACGGCTCAATCCGGCTGTGAAGCCTATGCAACGGATGCGGTGAAAACACCGCATCCTTTGCATAAGTTTTTTACATGCGGCCGGTCCGGTTTTTGCCGCTTGCGGCATGCTACTGAGCATGCGCAGTGGCAAAAACCGCATGCGGCGGCCGGATGCGGTTTTTGCCGCATCGCGCCGCATCCGGCATCCATAGGGATGCATTGGGAAAAGCGCCGTATCGGTCGGATGCGGCGCGATGCGGTTTTTTTTGCTGGAGCAAAAAACGTACCAGGGAACGTTCCATCCGGCCGCCGCATCGGCTAAATCTGCCGCATGCGGCAAAAACCGGACCGAACGCAAGCCCATGCGGCACAATGCGGCACTAATTAAAGTCTATGCAGGAAAAACGCAACCGGCAGCAAAAAAAACCGGTTGCGGTTTTCCTGCAAAGTGCCGGATTGTGCCGCATTGCAAAAGCCGGATGTGTGAAAGCAGCCAAATAGGGCGGTCGTTCTATGCTTCATAACTTCTGTCAGGGCCATCAATCAGTGAGTAACGTTATACCAGGTAATAAAATGAAGAGATAAGGATGTGGTGCGGTCAGAGGCCGTTCTCACACCTCCTGTCTGTCTGCCACACATTACACACCGGCCAGGTAATACAATGAAGAGCTAAGGATGTGGTGCGGTCAGAGGCCGTTCTCACACCTCCTGTCCATCTGCCACACATTACACACCGGCCAGGTAATACAATGAAGAGCTAAGGATGTGGTCCGATCAGAGGCCGTTCTCACACCTCCTGTCCGTCTGCCACACATTACACACCGGCCAGGTAATACAATGAAGAGGTAAGGATGTGGTCCGGTCAGAGGCCGCTCTCATACCTCCTGTCCGTCTGCCACACATTACACACTGGCCATGTAATACTATGAAGAGCTAAGGATGTGGTGCGGTCAGAGGCCGTTCTCATACCTCCTGTCCGTCTGCCACACATTACACACCGGCCAGGTAATACAATGAAGAGCTAAGGATGTGGTGCGGTCAGAGGCCGTTCTCATACCTCCTGTCCGTCTGCCACACATTACACACTGGCCATGTAATACTATGAAGAGCTAAGGATGTGGTCCGATCAGAGGCCGTTCTCACACCTCCTGTCCGTCTGCCACACATTACACACCGGCCAGGCAATACAATGAAGAGCTAAGGATGTGGTGCGGTCAGAGGCCGTTCTCATACCTCCTGTCCTTCTGCCACACATTACACACCGGCCAGGTAATACAATGAAGAGCTAAGGATGTGGTGCGGTCAGAGGCCGTTCTCACACCTCCTGTCTGTCTGCCACACATTACACACCGGCCAGGTAATACAATGAAGAGCTAAGGATGTGGTGCGGTCAGAGGCCATTCTCATACCTCCTGTCCATCTGCCACACATTACACACCGGCCAGGTAATACAATGAAGAGCTAAGGATGTGGTGCGGTCAGAGGCGTTCTCACACCTCCTGTCCATCTGCCACACATTACACACCGGCCAGGTAATATAATGAAGAGCTAAGGATGTGGTGCGGTCAGAGGCCGTTCTCACACCTCCTGTCCATCTGCCACACATTACACACCAGCCAGGTAATACAATGAAGAGCTAAGGTTGTGGTGCGGTCAGAGGCCGTTCTCACACCTCCTGTCCATCTGCCACACATTACACACCGGCCAGGTAATACAATGAAGAGCTAAGGATGTGGTGCGGTCAGAGGCCGTTCTCATACCTCCTGTCCGTCTGCCACACATTACACACCGGCCAGGTAATATAATGAAGAGCTGAGGATGTGGTGCGGTCAGAGGCCGTTCTCATACCTCCTGTCCGTCTGCCATACATTACACACCGGCCAGGTAATACAATGAAGAGCTAAGGATGTGGTCCGGTCAGAGGCCGTTCTCATACCTCCTGTCCGTCTGCCACACATTACACACTGGCCATGTAATACAATGAAGAGCTAAGGATGTGGTGCGGTCAGAGTCCGTTCTCATACCTCCTGTCTGTCTGCCACACATTACACACCGGCCAGGTAATACAATGAAGAGCTAAGGATGTGGTGCGGTCAGAGGCCGTTCTCATACCTCCTGTCCATCTGCCACACATTACACACCGGCCAGGTAATATAATAAAGAGCTAAGGATGTGGTGCGGTCAGAGGCCGTTCTCACACCTCCTGTCTGTCTGCCACACATTACACACCGGCCAGGTAATACAATGAAGAGCTAAGGATGTGGTGCGGTCAGAGGCCGTTCTCATACCTCCTGTCCATCTGCCACACATTACACACCGGCCAGGTAATACAATGAAGAGCTAAGGATGTGGTGCGGTCAGAGGCATTCTCACACCTCCTGTCCATCTGCCACACATTACACACCGGCCAGGTAATACAATGAAGAGCTAAGGATGTGGTGCGGTCAGAGGCCGTTCTCATACCTCCTGTCCGTCTGCCACACATTACACACCGGCCAGGTAATATAATGAAGAGCTGAGGATGTGGTGCGGTCAGAGGCCGTTCTCATACCTCCTGTCCGTCTGCCATACATTACACACCGGCCAGGTAATACAATGAAGAGCTAAGGATGTGGTCCGGTCAGAGGCCGTTCTCATACCTCCTGTCCGTCTGCCATACATTACACACCGGCCAGGTAATACAATGAAGAGCTAAGGATGTGGTCCGGTCAGAGGCCGTTCTCATACCTCCTGTCCGTCTGCCACACATTACACACTGGCCATGTAATACAATGAAGAGCTAAGGATGTGGTGCGGTCAGAGTCCGTTCTCATACCTCCTGTCTGTCTGCCACACATTACACACCGGCCAGGTAATACAATGAAGAGCTAAGGATGTGGTGCGGTCAGAGGCCGTTCTCATACCTCCTGTCCATCTGCCACACATTACACACCGGCCAGGTAATATAATAAAGAGCTAAGGCTGTGGTGCGGTCAGAGGCCGTTCTCATACCTCCTGTCCGTCTGCCGCACATTACACACCGGCCAGGTAATACAATGAAGAGCTAAGGATGTGGTGCGGTCACAGGCCGTTCTCATACCTCCTGTCCATCTGCCACACATTACACACCGGCCAGGTAATACAATGACGAGCTAAGGATGTGGTGCGGTCAGAGGCCGTTCTCATACCTCCTGTCCATCTGCCACACATTACACACCGGCCAGGTAATACAATGAAGAGCTAAGGATGTGGTGCGGTCAGAGGCCGTTCTCACACCTCCTATATACGGATAAGGCTGCACATCAAACTTAGATAATAGTATAATGCCTCAAGCATATGGACAAATATTGGAATATACAATGAAAAATGCTACTTGCTAATTTGAACATGTGAATAATGAATTGCATACCTGCCATGAATATTAGGAAAAAGGAGATATTTAGCAATCGCATTGATCAATGTAACTGAGCCCCAAGGCCTCGTCAAGGCATATCTCTATATTGGGGTCCCTAGCTCTGTGACCCTAACTGTGTGTCATCTCATTGCAATTAAAAACTGCTATGGGTGGAGAGGGGTAACTAAGGACTTTCTTATATAGGAGATGGAAAAAACATGGCCGAAAGGGGCGGAGCTGTGTTCACATTCAGAAAAAAACTACATATAACTGAATAGGATAACTGAAGTGAGCACTAATATATATATTATGAGTGCAAGCCAAAAATTACATACTATATAAGGATAAGGCTGCACATCAAACTTAGATAATAGTATAATGCCTCAAGCATATGGACAAATATTGGAATATACAATGAAAAATGCTACTTGCTAATTTGAACATGTGAATAATGAATTGCATACCTGCCATGAATATTAGGAAAAAGGAGATATTTAGCAATCGCATTGATCAATGTAACTGAGCCCCAAGGCCTCGTCAAGGCATATCTCTATATTGGGGTCCCTAGCTCTGTGACCCTAACTGTGTGTCATCTCATTGCAATTAAAAACTGCTATGGGTGGAGAGGGGTAACTAAGGACTTTCTTATATAGGAGATGGAAAAAACATGGCCGAAAGGGGCGGAGCTGTGTTCACATTCAGAAAAAAACTACATATAACTGAATAGGATAACTGAAGTGAGCACTAATATTCACATGTTCAAATTAGCAAGTAGCATTTTTCATTGTATATTCCAATATTTGTCCATATGCTTGAGGCATTATACTATTATCTAAGTTTGATGTGCAGCCTTATCCGTATATAGTATGTAATTTTTGGCTTGCACTCATAATATATATATTAGTGCTCACTTCAGTTATCCTATTCAGTTATATGTAGTTTTTTTCTGAATGTGAACACAGCTCCGCCCCTTTCGGCCATGTTTTTTCCATCTCCTATATAAGAAAGTCCTTAGTTACCCCTCTCCACCCATAGCAGTTTTTAATTGCAATGAGATGACACACAGTTAGGGTCACAGAGCTAGGGACCCCAATATAGAGATATGCCTTGACGAGGCCTTGGGGCTCAGTTACATTGATCAATGCGATTGCTAAATATCTCCTTTTTCCTAATATTCATGGCAGGTATGCAATTCATTATTCACATGTTCAAATTAGCAAGTAGCATTTTTCATTGTATATTCCAATATTTGTCCATATGCTTGAGGCATTATACTATTATCTAAGTTTGATGTGCAGCCTTATCCGTATATAGTATGTAATTTTTGGCTTGCACTCATAATATATATATTAGTGCTCACTTCAGTTATCCTATTCAGTTCTCACACCTCCTGTCCGTCTACCACACATTACACACCGGCCAGGTAATACTATGAAGAGCTAAGGATGTGGTGCGGTCAGAGGCCGTTCTCACACCTCCTGTCCGTCTGCCACACATTACACACCGGCCAGGTAATATAATGAAGAGCTAAGGATGTGGTGCGGTCAGAGACCGTTCTCATACCTCCTGTCCGTCTGCCACACATTACACACCGGCCAGGTAATACAATGAAGAGCTAAGGATGTGGTGCGGTCAGAGGCCGTTCTCACACCTCCTGTCCGTCTGCCACACATTACACATCGGACAGGTAATAAAATGAAGAGCTAAGGATGTGGTGCGGTCAAAGGCCGGTCTCACACCTCCTGTCCGTCTGCCACACATTACACACCGGACAGGTAATAAAATGAAGAGCTAAGGATGTGGTGCGGTCAGAGGCCGGTCTCATACCTCCTGTCCGTCTGCCACACATTACATACCGGCCAGGTAATACAATGAGGAGCTAAGGATGTGGTGCGGTCAGGGGCCGGTCTCATACCTCCTGTCCGTCTGCCATACATTACACACCGGCCAGGTAATATTATAAAGAGCTAAGGCTGTGGTGCGGTCAGAGGCCGTTCTCATACCTCCTGTCCGTCTGCTGCACATTACACACCGGCCAGGTAATATAATGAAGAGCTAAGGATGTGGTGCGGTCAGAGGCTGTTCTCATACCTCCTGTCCGTCTGCCACACATTACACACCGGCCAGGTAATACAATGAAGAGCTAAGGATGTGGTGCGGTCAGAGGCCGTTCTCATACCTCCTGTCCATCTGCCACACATTACACACCGGCCAGGTAATACTATGAAGAGCTAAGGATGTGGTGCGGTCAGAGGCCGTTCTCACACCTCCTGTCCGTCTGCCACACATTACACACCGGCCAGGTAATATAATAAAGAGCTAAGGCTGTGGTGCGGTCAGAGACCGTTCTCATACCTCCTGTCCGTCTGCCACACATTACACACCGGAAAGGTAATAAAATGAAGAGCTAAGGATGTGGTGCGGTCAGAGGCCGGTCTCATACCTCCTGTCCGTCTGCCACACATTACACACCGGCCAGGTAATAAAATGAAGAGCTAAGGATGTGGTGCGGTCAGAGGCCGTTCTCATACCTCCTGTCCGTCTGCCACACATTACACACTGGCCATGTAATACTATGAAGAGCTAAGGATGTGGTGCGGTCAGAGGCCGTTCTCATACCTCCTGTCCGTCTGCCACACATTACACACCGGCCAGGTAATACAATGAAGAGCTAAGGATGTGGTCCGATCAGAGGCCGTTCTCACACCTCCTGTCCGTCTGCCACACATTACACACCGGCCAGGCAATACAATGAAGAGCTAAGGATGTGGTGCGGTCAGAGGCCGTTCTCATACCTCCTGTCCTTCTGCCACACATTACACACCGGCCAGGTAATACAATGAAGAGCTAAGGATGTGGTGCGGTCAGAGGCCGTTCTCATACCTCCTGTCCGTCTGCCACACATTACACACCGGCCAGGCAATACAATGAAGAGCTAAGGATGTGGTGCGGTCAGAGGCCGTTCTCATACCTCCTGTCCATCTGCCACACATTACACACCGGCCAGGTAATACAATGAAGAGCTAAGGATGTGGTGCGGAAGAGGCCGTTCTCATACCTCCTGTCCGTCTGCCACACATTACACACCGGCCAGGTAATACAATGAAGAGCTAAGGATGTGGTGCGGTCAGAGGCCGTTCTCATACCTCCTGTCCGTCTGCCACACATTACACACCGGCCAGGTAATATAATAAAGAGCTAAGGCTGTGGTGCGGTCAGAGACCGTTCTCATACCTCCTGTCCGTCTGCCACACATTACACACCGGCCAGGTAATACAATGAAGAGCTAAGGATGTGGTACGGTCAGAGGCCGTTCTCATACCTCCTGTCCATCTGCCACACATTACGGTCGCGGGCGGAGGAGGGGACGCCGCTCTCTCCCTCTGCTCGGGTCCGGCTGCCGCTGCGGCCTCTGCTGCTCGGTGGCTCGAGCGATGTGCCGGATCTCGGGGACTCGAGCGACGCTCCTCGCCCGTGAGTGAAAAGGGGTTTGGTTTGGGGGATTTATTGTCCGTGACGCCACCCACGGTTGTGGTGATTGTGTGGATACCACCGCTGCTCTGTGTGGGGATCCCGGGAGTGATGGTATGGAGCAGCTAGATGTTGGCCCTCCCCTCCATGGGTAGGGGGTTTAGTGGTCCCGGGGCCCGATGATGGAGAGTTAGTATGGTTGACAGGCGGGTTATGGGGCCTGTTGAGGTGCAGGGGCAGCGCTGTGCCGCACGGCACGGAGGTACTCACTCAGCCCAAGGATGATGACACAGTTCACGGTAAACAAGCGGCTGGTTGGACGGCTCCCTCGGACGGCTGCGGTGTTGATGTTCCCTGCAAGTTAGCGGTGACTGTCTCTTTCCTGCACCTAAATACGGTTGTTGGTAGCGATGGATTCCCACCGGTAACCCGCTCCCCAGCTTGGATATGAGCCGGAGGAGCCCCTCTTTTGCCCGCAGGCGCTGGCCCTGAGAAACTGGTGCCCTGGCGGTGGCGGTGTCTCTCCAATATGGTTGGACGGTTGCCTTCAATCGGGACTTTGGCTGTTGGGAGACCCAGGAGGTCCCCTTCACTGACGGATTTGGCAAATTCACGACGACTCCTAGCCTTGCCGGGATCCGAAAGGCCCCTGCCTATGGTGCTGGCTTCTCTTCGTATACCGCTCCGGTACCGCCGGGCCACCACCCGTCCACGGTCCATTCGGCAACCTCCGATCAGCCTCTCCTGCAAACGGTCACCCCCGTGTGCCAACCTTGCTGTCTCAGTCCGGGGCACACACCCGGACCAACTTCAGGCTCTAACTGTCACTTTCTCTTCCACCTTAACTCCTCTCTCTTGCTCCTCTACCACTTCACTTCAACTCTAAACTTCATCTCTCTACTGCACTGCACTGCACTGCACTCCTGTTACGGGGGGACCGGCAGATTAGGACCAGGGGGTATATATCCTAATCGCCAATCGGGGCCCACCGTGCTCCAGATGACAAAGGAGCTGCTGGCACCTGAGGGCTAGGCGGAGACCATAGAGCTGGATGGCTCCGAGACAACCCAGGAACTCTGGGAACCGGTCACGTCAGACCGGACGACAACCCGATTAGCGTTTTGGTGCACCTAGCGCTACACCAACCACGTGTGCAGGAAACACGTCAGGCCGGGTGGTAACCAGGTAGCGTTGACCGGAAGACCGCCACGAAAGCGCCCTGTCGGCCACGTGTGTAGGACACGTCAGGCTGAGCGGTCCTCCGATTAGCGTTTCTGGCCACCTCTCGACTGGCCACGTGTGTGTAGGACACGTCAGGCCAGATGGGTACACCAGTAGCGTTGACCGGGAAGCCGAGGAGGATAAGGAACACCCTGTTAACTCCACAGGGGTCCTGGGGTACACTGTCCGTGCGCGTAGGGGGCACAACCGGACAGGTGGCGCAGCAGGTGTGTTGTCCGTGTGCGTAGGGGGCACAATCGGACAGGTGGCGCAGCAGGTGCGTTGTCCGTGTGCGTAGGGGGCACAATCGGACAGGTGGCGCAGCAGGTGCGTTGTCCGTGTGTGTAGGGGGCACAATCGGACAGGAAGCACAGCAGCCGCAACCCAGTTAACGCCACTGGGCTGCTATAGCAAGACTGGAACGGCAGGAGGGAAGCACGGCGCCTGACCCTGATGTGCCGAGCCACGAATCTTGGCGTGACAGGCACCGTTCGCCTAACCCTACCCAACGCTTCCCAACATAGGCTTATGCCGCAATGAGGCTCTAACATGGAGGTGTGCTCTGACTGAGCAAAAGTGAAGACTGCGCACCTCCATGTTGTCTCCAGCCCCTTTTATAACCTGGGTCCGCCCCAAACCCAGGGTGGAACCAAGGTCCAATAGCAGAGTGCCATGTCATCAGTGACGTCACATGCGACCTATCCGGAACTGCCACGTCATTGATGACCTCATGGCAGCCACGCCCCAAACACTTCACCAGTCATCGTCTGACGACCAATACTGAGGTGCCAGATCATAGGGGCGGGCCTCTGCGAGCCAGTCCGGAGTTGCCACGTCATCAGGACACCTGACACCCTCTGCCCTATCAGGGCCTGCCACCTCACGGACATGCTCAGTGAGGTCCTTACCGGACCTAGCCTCTGATGCACTAAGTGCCTGAGCATGCTCAGTAGCCTGAACTGAGGACTTAGTCTCAGACATAACACAAACAGGCTGAGCATGCTCACTAGGCAAAACACCGGGCTTAAACTCTGGCTGGGGTAAATCGGCGCACGCATGCGCACTAGCCGCCTCTCCACACTTAGATGTGGTGGAAGGAACAGCCAACTGGATGACCCGAGGCACGGCCAAGAACGGCAGCCGGCGCCTGGGCGCAACAGGAACCGCAGCAGGCTGCTTGCGGCTATGGCGGCGCCGGTTCGTAACAACTCCCCTCCTGGTTTTCCCGCCTCCAGGACTGTGAACTCCTCGGTGGGCGGAGCCAACCACCTGGCCCACCCCCTTGTGTGGACATCAGCCCCTGGAGGAAGACAACAAGGATTTTGTGTTCTGACCTTGGTGTTCCTGCAGGGAATGTGGGGTGTGTGGTGGTATCATGACCTGTGACCCCTGGCTTGCCCAGGGCGTCACATTACACACCGGCCAGGTAATATAATGAAGAGCTAAGGATGTGGTGCGGTCAGAGGCAGTTCTCATACCTCCTGTCCATCTGCCACACATTACACACCGGCCAGGTAATATAATGAAGAGCCAAGGTTGTGGTGCGGTAGAGGCCGTTCTCACACCTCCTGTCCGTCTGCCACACATTACACACCGGCCAGGTAATAACATGAAGAGGTAAGGCTGTGGTGCGGTAGAGGCCGTTCTCACACCTCCTGTCCGTCTGCCACACATTACACACCGGCCAGGTAATATAATGAAGAGCCAAGGTTGTGGTGCGGTAGAGGCCGTTCTCACACCTCCTGTCCGTCTGCCACACATTACACACCGGCCAGGTAATAACATGAAGAGGTAAGGCTGTGGTGCGGTAGAGGCCGTTCTCACACCTCCTGTCCGTCTGCCACACATTACACACCGGCCAGGTAATAACATGAAGAGGTAAGGCTGTGGTGCGGTAGAGGCCGTTCTCACACCTCCTGTCCGTCTGCCACACATTACACACCGGCCAGGTAATATAATGAAGAGCTAAGGATGTGGTGCGGTCAGAGGCCGTTCTCATACCTCCTGTCCGTCTGCCACACATTACACACTGGCCAGGTAATATAATGAAGAGCTAAGGATGTGGTGCGGTCAGAGGCCGTTCTCATACCTCCTGTCCATCTGCCACACATTACACACCGGCCAGGTAATAAAATGAAGAGCTAAGGATGTGGTGCGGTAGAGGCCGTTCTCACACCTCCTGTCCGTCTGCCACACATTACACACCGGCCAGATAATACAATGAAGAGCTAAGGCTGTGGTGCGGTAGAGGCCGTTCTCATACCTCCTGTCCGTCTGCCACACATTACACACCGGCCAGGTAATACAATGAAGAGGTAAGGCTGTGGTGCGGTAGAGGCCGTTCTCACACCTCCTGTCCGTCTGCCACACATTACACACCGGCCAGGTAATAACATGAAGAGGTAAGGCTGTGGTGCGGTAGAGGCCGTTCTCACACCTCCTGTCCGTCTGCCACACATTACACACCGGCCAGGTAATATAATGAAGAGCTAAGGATGTGGTGCGGTCAGAGGCCGTTCTCATACCTCCTGTCCGTCTGCCACACATTACACACTGGCCAGGTAATATAATGAAGAGCTAAGGATGTGGTGCGGTCAGAGGCCGTTCTCATACCTCCTGTCCATCTGCCACACATTACACACCGGCCAGGTAATAAAATGAAGAGCTAAGGATGTGGTGCGGTAGAGGCCGTTCTCACACCTCCTGTCCGTCTGCCACACATTACACACCGGCCAGGTAATACAATGAAGAGCTAAGGCTGTGGTGCGGTAGAGGCCGTTCTCATACCTCCTGTCCGTCTGCCACACATTACACACCGGCCAGGTAATACAATGAAGAGCTAAGGCTGTGGTGCGGTAGAGGCTGTTCTCACACCTCCTGTCCATCTGCCACACATTACACACCGGCCAGGTAATATAATGAAGAGCTAAGGATGTGGTGCAGTCAGAGGCCGTTCTCATACCTCCTGTCCATCTGCCTCACATTACACACCGGCCAGGTAATATAATGAAGAGCTAAGGATGTGGTGCGGTCAGAGGCTGTTCTCACACCTCCTGTCCATCTGCCACACATTACACACCGGCCAGGTAATACAATGAAGAGCTAAGGATGTGGTGCGGTCAGAGGCCGTTCTCACACCTCCTGTCCATCTGCCACACATTACACACTGGCCAGGTAATATAATGAAGAGCTAAGGATGTGGTGCGGTCAGAGGCCGCTCTCACACCTCCTGTCCGTCTGCCACACATTACACACCGGCCAGGTAATACAATGAAGAGCTAAGGATGTGGTGCGGTAGAGGCCGTTCTCATACCTCCTGTCCATCTGCCACACATTACACACCGGCCAGGTAATAAAATGAAGAGCTAAGGATGTGGTGCGGTAGAGGCCATTCTCATACCTCCTGTCCATCTGCCACACATTACACACCGGCCAGGTAATACAATGAAGAGCTAAGGCTGTGGTGCGGTCAGAGGCCATTCTCATACCTCCTGTCCATCTGCCACACATTACACACCGGCCACTGTCACAGGTCTGGGAAGTTGTGTAGCAGCAATTCCATCTTTTTAGGCCCTGTGCGCACGCTGCGTTTTTTGCCACGTTTTTGGGTGCAGTTTGTTGCCCAAAACTGCATGCATTGCCTTCCCCAGCAAAGTCTATGAGAATTCAGACAGGCTGTGCACACGTTGTTTTTTTTTTCCCTTGCAGTTTTTGTGGAAGAAAAAAAAAGCAGCAGCATGTCAATTCTGTTTGTCTTTTGTCCCTGCGTTTCGGAGGACGGGCAGATCAATCCCCCGCTGATTCCGGGTCATTGGGGGATTGATCCCCGATGTCTGGTCAGATGCTGGTCCCCATGTAAAGTCTATGGGGACCAGAATCCGGCACAAAGGGGTAGGAGCAAGCACTTCATACTCACCGATCACCGGCGCGGCTGTCACACTGCTCCCACGGCCTCTCATTCTTCTTCCCGGGCTCCTCATTAGGCTCATACATATTCATGGCTTCCCCTGCTCACTGGTGGCTGTGATTAGTTGCAGTCAGATGCGCCCCCACACTGACTGACAGCTGTCTGACTGCAACCAGACGCCGGTGGGTGGGTCTATATTGTACAGTAAAATAAATAACAGCGTGCAGTCCCCTCAATTTTGATACCCAGCGAAGATAAAGCCTCACAACTGGGGGCTTGTATTCTCAGACTGGGGAGGCCTATGGTTATTAGGCTGCCCCCCCCCCAGCCTAAAAATATCAGCCTGCAGCCTCCCGGATTGCCACATCATTAGATGTGACAATCCCAGCACTTTACCCAGATCATCTAGATTGCCCTGGTGTGATGGTAATCGGGGTAATAAGGAGTTAATAGCAGCCCATATCTGCCACTAAGTCCTAGATTAGTGATGGCAGCGTCTATGAGACCCCAAATAAGAGAGGAAATCCAGAAACAGCTTCATTAAAAGAAAATTTATTAAAGACAGTGAAAAAGCACGATGTGAAAAAAAGGACACCCTGTCCATCACCGCGTTTCACACAGATGACTGCTCTTACATGACAATATCAAAGTGAATGCGGCCACTTATAAAACCCACACAACCTCTGAGGGGGGAACAAACACCGTCACCGAATCATCACATCACCAAGACACAAGCAAATGACAACTTACCATGATAGAAGATTACAAGAAGCATCAATACAAACATTATATAAGTACACCCCATATAATACACAACACAGAGAATATATAAGTACACCCCATATAATACACAGTACAGAGAATATATAAGTACACCCCATATAATACACAGTACAGAGAATATATAAGTACACCCCATATAATACACAGCACAGAGAATATATAAGTACACCCCTTATAATACACAGCACAGAGAATATATAAGTACACCCCATATAATACACAGTACAGAGAATATATAAGTACACCCCATATAATACACAGCACAGAGAATATATAAGTACACCCCTTATAATACACAGCACAGAGAATATATAAGTACACCCCATATAATACACAGTACAGAGAATATATAAGTACACCCCATATAATACACAGTACAGAGAATATATAAGTACACCCCATATAATACACAGCACAGAGAATATATAAGTACACCCCTTATAATACACAGCACAGAGAATATATAAGTACACCCCATATAATACACAGTACAGAGAATATATAAGTACACCCCATATAACACACAGCACAGAGAATATATAAGTACACCCCATATAATACACAGTACAGAGAATATATAAGTACACCCCATATAATACACAGCACAGAGAATATATAAGTACACCCCTTATAATACACAGCACAGAGAATATATAAGTACACCCCATATAATACACAGCACAGAGAATATATAAGTACACCCCATATAATACACAGCACAGAGAATATATAAGTACACCCCATATAATACACAGCACAGAAAATATATAAGTACACCCCATATAATACACAGTACAGAGAATATATAAGTACACCCCATATAATACACAGTGCAGAGAATGTATACACAGAGATATCCTCTTATGTCACTTGTGGGATTCTCTCCAATAGATGAAACCTTCATATTCAGTGGATGAGGAAGAATTCTCTGTTGAGCCGACATTGCCCCGAACTCTATAAAGAAAAATGACAAATAATTAGTAATAATAATAATGCCACAAATTCCCATAAACTGTGTATAATGAATGCGCTGATAATCACCTGCTAATAAACCCATCAGTATCAGTCACAGATCATTGTGGAATTCAGCCCTTTGTGATCTCTGGTTCCACCTTTAATATCCAATGTTCTTCATATACAGTGACCGCTCCAATCCCCTCCTCTTGGATCTATCCCCCCGCTCCATGCCTCTAATGGGAAAAGAGGAAAGGGACCCTGGGTGCTGCTCTGCGACTCCCCCACAGACAGAGCATCGCACTCTCTACCCCTTCCCTCATAGACAGAGCATCGCACCCTCTCTCCCCCCAGGCAGAGCATCGCACCCTCTCTCTCTCCCCTTCCCCCAGGCAGAGCATCGCACCCTCTTTCTCTCTCCCCCTCCCCCCAGGCAGAGCATCGCACCCTCTCTCTCTCTCCCCCTCCCAACAGGCAGAGCATCGCACCCTCTCTCTCTCTCCCCTTCCCCCCAGGCAGAGCATCGCACCCTCTTTCTCTCTCCCTCCCCCCAGGCAGAGCATCGCACCCTCTTTCTCTCTCCCTCCCCCCAGGCAGAGCATCGCACCCTCTCTCTCTCTCCCCCTCCCCCCAGGCAGAGCATCGCACCCCCTCTCTCTCCCCTTCCCCCCAGGCAGAGCATCGCACCCCCTCTCTCTCCCCTTCCCCCCAGGCAGAGCATCGCACCCTCTCTCTCTCTCCCCTTCCCCCCAGGCAGAGCATCGCACCCTCTCTCTCTCTCCCCTTCCCCCCAGGCAGAGCATCGCACCCTCTCTCTCTCTCCCCTTCCCCCCAGGCAGAGCATCGCACCCTCTCTCTCCCCCTTCCCTCAGGCAGAGCATCGCACCCTCTCTCTCCCTCCCCCCAGGCAGAGCATCGCACCCTCTCTCTCTCCCTCCCCCCAGGCAGAGCATCGCACCCTCTCTCTCTCCCTCCCCCCAGGCAGAGCATCGCACCCTCTCTCTCTCCCTCCCCCCAGGCAGAGCATCGCACCCTCTCTCTCTCTTCCTCCTCCCAGGCAGAGCATCGTACCCTCTCTCTCCCCCTTCCCCCAGGCAGAGCATCGCACCCTCTCTCTCTCTTCCTCCTCCCAGGCAGAGCATCGCACCCTCTCTCTCCCTCCCCCCAGGCAGAGCATCGCACCCTCTCTCTCCCCCTTCCTCCAGGCAGAGCATCGCACCCTCTCTCTCCCCCTTCCCCCAGGCAGAGCATCGCACCCTCTCTCTCCCCCTTCCCCCAGGCAGAGCATCGCACCCTCTCTCTCTCACCCCCTTCCCACAGGCAGAGCATCGCACCCTCTCTCTCTCACCCCCTTCCCACAGGCAGAGCATCGCACCCTCTCTCTCTCACCCCCTTCCCACAGGCAGAGCATCGCACCCTCTCTCTCTCACCCCCTTCCCACAGGCAGAGCATCGCACCCTCTCTCTCTCACCCCCTTCCCACAGGCAGAGCATCGCACCCTCTCTCTCTCACCCCCTTCCCACAGGCAGAGCATCGCACCCTCTCTCTCACCCCCTTCCCACAGGCAGAGCATCGCACCCTCTCTCTCACCCCCTTCCCACAGGCAGAGCATCGCACCCTCTCTCTCTCACCCCCTTCCCACAGGCAGAGCATCGCACCCTCTCTCTCTCACCCCCTTCCCACAGGCAGAGCATCGCACCCTCTCTCTCTCACCCCTTCCCACAGGCAGAGCATCGCACCCTCTCTCTCACCCCCTTCCCACAGGCAGAGCATCGCACCCTCTCTCACCCCCTTCCCACAGGCAGAGCATCGCACCCTCTCTCTCACCCCCTTCCCACAGGCAGAGCATCGCACCCTCTCTCTCTCACCCCCTTCCCACAGGCAGAGCATTGCACCCTCTCTCTCTCTCCCCCTTCCCACAGGCAGAGCATCGCACCCTCTCTCTCTCTCTCCCCCTTCCCACAGGCAGAGCATCGCACCCTCTCTCTCCCCCTTCCCACAGGCAGAGCATCGCACCCTCTCTCTCTCCCCCTTCCCACAGGCAGAGCATCGCACCCTCTCTCCCCCTTCCCACAGGCAGAGCATCGCACCCTCTCTCTCCCCCTTCCCACAGGCAGAGCATCGCACCCTCTCTCTCTCCCCCTTCCCACAGGCAGAGCATTGCACCCTCTCTCTCTCTCCCCCTTCCCACAGGCAGAGCATCGCACCCTCTCTCTCCCCCTTCCCACAGGCAGAGCATCGCACCCTCTCTCTCTCCCCCCCCCCTTCCCACAGGCAGAGCATCGCACCCTCTCTCTCTCTCCCCCTTCCCACAGGCAGAGCATCGCACCCTCTCTCTCTCCCCCCCCCCTTCCCACAGGCAGAGCATTGCACCCTCTCTCTCTCTCCCCCTTCCCACAGGCAGAGCATCGCACCCTCTCTCTCCCCCTTCCCACAGGCAGAGCATCGCACCCTCTCTCTCCCCCTTCCCACAGGCAGAGCATCGCACCCTCTCTCTCCCCCCCCCCCCTTCCCACAGGCAGAGCATCGCACCCTCTCTCTCCCCCCCTTCCCACAGGCAGAGCATCGCACCCTCTCTCTCCCCCCCCCCCCTTCCCACAGGCAGAGCATTGCACCCTCTCTCTCTCTCCCCCTTCCCGCAGGCAGAGCATCGCACCCTCTCTCTCCCCCTTCCCACAGGCAGAGCATCGCACCCTCTCTCTCCCCCTTCCCACAGGCAGAGCATTGCACCCTCTCTCCCCCCCCCTTCCCACAGGCAGAGCATCGCACCCTCTCTCCCCCCCCTTCCCACAGGCAGAGCATCGCACCCTCTCTCTCTCCCTTCCCACAGGCAGAGCATCGCACTTACTGCTGCACACTATTGCACCCAGAGACGGTGACCTACAATCCCTTTTTATTTCCCCCTGAGGCTCATACATGATAAGCTCCATCAGATATTACCTCCTGTTATATCACACCCAGGGCTGGAAACAGCAGAAGCAGGGAAGAGGGGAAACATCCTGCTGCTTGTACGGCAACTGCGCACTGACTGCCGGGAACTACAGGCTCCTCCCACACAAGAGGCCGGTCACATGGGCGTGACGTCAGCAGAGGTCCTTCTGGCCACTGGGATCTAGACTCTACCATATATCTAGTGTGCGGCTCTGCAGGTGGCGGTAGAGTCCTGCATACACTGAGGAGCTGATCATGTGACCCCTGACTCCTCCCCTCCCTGTGACATCATCACAGGTCCTGTAAGCACAGAGCAGCCATATTTCTAGTGTGCGGCTCTGCAGGTGGAGGTAGGTGCAGGGTATTATATATCTAGTGTGCGGCTCTGCAGGTGGAGGTAGGTGCAGGGTATTATATATCTAGTGTGCGGCTCTGCAGGTGGGTGTTTCTCCATGTGTATGGGCACATGTTGTATATAGGGGGTATATGGAGATCAGGTATATAGGAGGCTGTGTGGGGCTCACAGAGTATACAGAAACTATCTTGGGTAATAAAGTATATGAGGCTATATGGTGCACAGGCTGTATATAGAGGTGTGTATGGGGGCACAGGCTGTATATAGAGGTCTGTATGGGGGCACAGGCTGTATATAGAGGTGTGTATGGGGGCACAGGCTGTATATAGAGGTGTGTATGGGGGCACAGGCTGTATATAGAGGTGTGTATGGGGGCACAGGCTGTATATAGAGGTGTGTATGGGGGCACAGGCTGTATATAGAGGTCTGTATGGGGGCACAGGCTGTATATAGAGGTCTGTATGGGGGCACAGGCTGTATATAGAGGTGTGTATGGGGGCACAGGCTGTATATAGAGGTCTGTATGGGGGCACAGGCTGTATATAGAGGTCTGTATGGGGGCACAGGCTGTATATAGAGGTCTGTATGGGGGCACAGGCTGTATATAGAGGTCTGTATGGGGGCACAGGCTGTATATAGAGGTCTGTATGGGGGCACAGGCTGTATATAGAGGTCTGTATGGGGGCACAGGCTGTATATAGGAGGCTTCCAAGTTTTGGCTATAAGTAAAGACTTTTTTTCTGGCCCCTCTTCCATAAAGGCCGGCTCTATGGAGTGTATGGGTTATTGTGGTCTTATAGACAGATACTCCGGTCTCTGCTTGGGAACTCTATAGCTCCTTCAGGGTCACCTTTGGTCTCTGCGCTGCCTCTGATTAATGCCCTCCTTGTCTGGGCTGAGAGGTTTGGTGGGCGGCCTGTCTTGGCAGGTTTATTGTGGAACCATGTTCTTTCTATTTGATGATAAGAACCCAACCCTGACTTGTTCTTCTCACCACTTTGTCTCTGACTTGTTTGGAGATCTCCTTGATCTTCGTGGTGTTGGTTTGGAGATCTCCTTGATCTTCGTGGTGTTGGTTTGGAGATCTCCTTGATCTTCGTGGTGTTGGTTTGGAGATCTCCTTGATCTTCGTGGTGTTGGTTTGGAGATCTCCTTGATCTTCGTGGTGTTGGTTTGGAGATCTCCTTGATCTTCGTGGTGTTGGTTTGGAGATCTCCTTGATCTTCGTGGTGTTGGTTTGGAGATCTCCTTGATCTTCGTGGTGTTGGTTTGGAGATCTCCTTGATCTTCGTGGTGTTGGTTTGGAGATCTCCTTGATCTTCGTGGTGTTGGTTTGGAGATCTCCTTGATCTTCGTGGTGTTGGTTTGGAGATCTCCTTGATCTTCGTGGTGTTGGTTTGGAGATCTCCTTGATCTTCGTGGTGTTGGTTTGGAGATCTCCTTGATCTTCGTGGTGTTGGTTTGGAGATCTCCTTGATCTTCGTGGTGTTGGTTTGGAGATCTCCTTGATCTTCGTGGTGTTGGTTTGGAGATCTCCTTGATCTTCGTGGTGTTGGTTTGGAGATCTCCTTGATCTTCGTGGTGTTGGTTTGGAGATCTCCTTGATCTTCGTGGTGTTGGTTTGGAGATCTCCTTGATCTTCGTGGTGTTGGTTTGGAGATCTCCTTGATCTTCGTGGTGTTGGTTTGGAGATCTCCTTGATCTTCGTGGTGTTGGTTTGGAGATCTCCTTGATCTTCGTGGTGTTGGTTTGGAGATCTCCTTGATCTTCGTGGTGTTGGTTTGGAGATCTCCTTGATCTTCGTGGTGTTGGTTTGGAGATCTCCTTGATCTTCGTGGTGTTGGTTTGGAGATCTCCTTGATCTTCGTGGTGTTGGTTTGGAGATCTCCTTGATCTTCGTGGTGTTGGTTTGGAGATCTCCTTGATCTTCGTGGTGTTGGTTTGGAGATCTCCTTGATCTTCGTGGTGTTGGTTTGGAGATCTCCTTGATCTTCGTGGTGTTGGTTTGGAGATCTCCTTGATCTTCGTGGTGTTGTTTGGTTAGTCGTGCCTCTTGATTAATGATGTTGCAGTCTCTGTGGTCTTTCAGAGGAGGTGTGTATATACTGATAAACCCCAGGACACATAGATTGCACAGACCGCGTTGACGGCTTCTCTCCCGACTCCCCCATACACCAACACTCCAGCTTTCCTGTGGTCACTATGAGAGAGGCGCCTCCAGACTCCTAAAGCAGAGGATTATCTCCAGGAAGAAGAAACAGATCAGTCTCTGAAATTCAGCATGCCGGATCCTTCTCTGCCCTGACGTCATCTGTCGGGAGACTCCATATATATTCTACAGCGACCAATCTCCTCCACTATCAGAAGCCGCCGCTGAATTCAGTCTGATGTATTTGAGGCCTAACAGCTTATTGGAAGCAGCCTCTGGCAGAGATTAATAGACTTTGTACATTGCAGACTCAAAAACCATCATTAGGCCTCTAATTACCATGGCAACTAAACAGATCACCATGATCAAAAATGAGTGGAGACAGGGGAGCAACGAGAATCTGCTTAATTTTCTAGACTTTTTCATGTAATATACAGAAGCCTAAGGGGAAAATGCCCCCTACAAAACATAACATGGGTTAGAAAAAAAAAAAGAAAAATGCCTAAAGTAAACCCCCGTCCATGTAGACATTTTCCTCTTTAGTGGTGGTGATGGGGTCATTGACTGACTCCGGACAAATCTGTTTATAGAGACACAGAAGAGGATGAAGATCTCGTCCTCATCATGAAGCCATTATTTCTCCTCTCACGTGTAATGAATTTCTCCTGCAGTTTTGCTGATGCTGATTCCAGTGTCGGTAAATGAGAGGAGAATTAGAGATATGGAAGATGAGTCTATGAGGAACGTATTCAGCTGCCGACTCCGAGGAGGAAACTGCTTGTTGTGTGTGTGTGGCCTGAATATATAGGATTTATTAGTAGATAGAAAAAACTGACTTGTTATGATCTGGAACCATGGAAGACCACAATAAATCATTGGTAAAAGGTGACAAGAGCATTGGCAACTAATCCGGCCGCCATCCCCTTACTAACCATCAACACTAGAAGTAGCCGAGGGGTGAACTAACATCCTGTGCACCGCGAACCCAGCCGGAGAAGCTAGCTATCCTAAAGGAAGGAAAGATGAATAACTCTCTGTCTCAGAAAATAGATAAAGAATAGCAATCCCCCCACATTCAAAGACTGCGGTGATATAGGAAAACACAATACACAGATGATAGGATTAGCAAAAGGTGAGGCCCTACTGACTAAATAGGACATGACAGGAAAGGGACTGATGGTGGCCAGAGAAAATTCCTGCAAAAATCCAAATACCTAATAGTACAAAAAAGCCCTCAGATCACTAGATCTGAACTCCATCCTATACCAGGCTCTCTTGTCATACCAATGAATATAAAGCAGGAATCATTACAAATTTAAGAAGAAGCAAACACATGGACTTACAGGAGCAATACTCCAAACATAGCTGTAGGGAGCTTCCCAGCTAAGCAACTGAGAGGGAAGATCCCTGCATGCAAATAAACTGACAACAACCACAGCAAATGACAAACTCTTCCAACAAGCCTACAACCTACAATAGCCCTCAGCCCAGTAGACCACTGCGCAACCAGCTCTGTCCTCACCTATTGTACCATCACCCATTCCCTGTAGACTGTGAGCCCTCGCGGGCAGGGTCCTCTCTCCTCCTATACCAGTCTGTCTTGTACTGTTAATGATTGTTGTACGTATACCCTCTTTCACTTGTAAAGCGCCATGGAATAAATGGCGCTATAATAATAAATAATAATAATAATAATAATAATAACTCAGGTAACAGCCAAAAGAACCAAACAACAAATAAAGAGCAAAGCACTTATCTGAGGTAGATGTGGTCTGGAGCAGGATGAAGCAGGCTGGTGAACAAGGAACAACTGACATCCGGCGTAGCCTGCTATCAGATCAGGGTTTAAATAGGCAGAGAGTTAGCAATGGAAACGCCCATAGCTCAACACACCTGGTCTCTGACCAAACCATTCCTGGCCACAAGAGGGAGCCTCACAGCAGCCAAAGCATAACTGACATTCACAACACTGACTACTGTAAAATACTAACAATAGTAAAATATATCTTTGTACCGTGTTAGCCAGTAGAGATAAAAAAAATTGTTGGACTCTCTGTTCTTTTAAACAATTTTTTTTAACAATAGTAACACATAATGATCCCCCCATTACTCCTGTGCCCCCGCTGCTGGGGTCCCCACCAGTCTCTGGATTTCCTGACAGTTTAGTCACTGATAACAAACGTGATCTCTGCCGTCAATCAGTGGCTGAAGCATTGACCAAAATAACCAGTGATTGGGAGCGGAGGAGACGTCTAAAGCCTGCTTTACACGTTTCAATTTATTGTGCGATCGCACCCGACACCATCGTTTGTGCGGCACGGCCGTGTCGCACAATATTGTAACCCCCGTCACACGTACTTACCTTCCAAACAACCTCGCTGTGGGCGGCGAACATCCACTTCCTGAAGGGGGAGGGACGTTTGGCATCACAGCGACGTCACACAGCGGCCGGCCAATCGAAGCGGAGGGGCGGAGATGAGCGAGACGTAAACATCCCGCCCACCTCTTTTCTTCCACATTGCCGGCGGCCGCAGGTAAGCTGCAGTTCATCGTTCGCAGGGTGTCACATGGAGCGATGTGTGCTGCCTCGGGAACATTGAACAACAGGACGTTCGATTTTTAGAAAATGAGCGACGTGTCAACAATGAACGAGAAGGTGAGTATTTCTGCTCGTTCATAGCTGTTACACGCTACGATATAACTAACGATGCCGGATGTGTGTCACTTACGACGTGACCCCGCCGACATCTCGTTAGATATATTGTAGCGTCTAAAGCCCGCTTTAGTCAGCAATTCAATTTATGTTCCAGTCCATACGAGACAAGAGCGAACGTTCTGAATCCTCATATGTTTCCCCTTATTCTCTCCAGTAATTTGTATTATTACAGCGGATTCTCTATGATGTTACATCGTCATCTTCTCCCCATTCAGGTCCCTACAATATCGGATCCTCTCAGTGGAGATCTTCTATAGAAGAGAATTCTCCTGATTGCCCCGTGAAGGATGGATATGGACAGGGACAAGATGGCGGAGAGGATATTACACCTCACCCTAGAGATCCTCTTCCGGCTTACTGGAGAGGTGAGAGATTCTGATGACGTCACATTACATCATTCTTATCTATGGGAATAACAGATGGACAGAACTGGAGAGGTGAGGACTCTGGAAATGTCTGGAGTGAGATTTATTACTGTGTCTCTCCATAACCAGGATTACACAGTAGTGAAGAAGACCTCTAGTGAGCGCTGTCAGGCCCCTGTGTCTGAGGGATGGGGAAGACTCCTGAGCCCAATCACGGGGCCTCCACCTCACCCCCCGATACATGAGGACATCAATGACCAGAAGATCCTAGAACTCACCTACAAGATGATTGAGCTGCTGACTGGAGAGGTGACACTGCTGGGAATGCTGGGACATTATACAGTAACGCTATGAAGGGATTGGGGGTGACGGTATCATTGTATGTGTCAGGTTCCTATAAGGTGTCAGGACGTCACCGTCTATTTCTCCATGGAGGAGTGGCAGTATTTAGAAGGACACAAAGATCTGTACAAGGACGTCATGATGGAGGTTCCCCAGCCCCTCACATCACCAGGTAATAGACAGGACTAAATACACACAGCCTATAATTATCTGTATGTAAGGAATGAATTCAGTCCCTGTATGTGTCTCCTCCAGTTCTATCCAGTAAGAGGACAACACCAGAGAGATGTCCCCATCCTCTTCTCCCACAGGACTGTAAACAAGAATACCCCGATGCTCCTCCGGATGTGTCTCCTCCAGGTCTATCCAGTAAGAGGACAACACCAGAGAGATGTCCTCGTCCTCTTCTCCCACAGGACTGTAAACAAGAATACCCCGATGCTCCTCCGGATGTGTTTCCTCCAGCTCTATCCTGTAAGAGATATCTACTCATGTACTTTCTGCACTAATTTTGTGTTTATATTTTTAGGTGTTTTGCTGTTTTTCTTCCGCTATTTGTTTCTAGTGTCTTCTCTATGTCATTATGAAGACAACTCAAAGACCTGCAGAGGGTTCATAATTACTGTGTTCTCCAGTAAATCAGCTCTACTCCAAAATTAAGCCCTAGTTACAGTCATGGCCAGCTTTGGGAGGAGTCAAATTGAGCAATTTCTCAGGAGCCCCACTCTCTTATGGATTCCATCAGTTGTATTCTAAGGTTAATTGTTTAAGAAACTTTGATGACTTCAAAGTCGTGTGTGTGTGTGTGTGTGTGTGTGTGTGGTCACGCCAGTTTTAACCAGCTTTACCAAAATTGGCAATTCCCTTTGCCAGAAATCTCACTCCCAGTCCCTGGTGTCATTTTTCAGTGTCCATTGCTGGTCTTGATGAATTGGAGCCCAAATGTTTATCTGCACAGACCACAAGACCCTGCTACCTGCTTTGGTTACGAAGCCTTTGGATAGACCATCAACGTCATAGTCCATGACATCCCCGTTAAATTTCCAGCATCTGTCCGTAACTATTTTATTTTCGTCTTGGAATTGTCCATGTTGTGGACCAATGTCACAGAGATGTTTGTAGGTTATTCAACTGTCAAGGCGGTGTCAGGATCTGTGGAAAATACACTCTGCCTGCTAACTTCACTGATGTCCGTGAGCAGTGCAGGGAGACACAGGCATCAAACCACAGACAGGCAGGCTAGCAAGAGTTAATCTCTGCTGGGCTGCTATTTAGTGTTTTTGCTCACATGCTGCGGGAAGCCAGTATCATTCTCTCCCCTCCTGTATATGCTGGTTGGACTATTCCATTGATGCCAGCTATAGTTTGCCTATACTGGTCTGGTGAGGTGTTGTGATACAGACTAACGGGTGGTTGCTGTGCATTACTGCTGTGAACTGTTGTGGTGTTAACCATTGATGTCCTTTTGTTACTGCCTTCCTGCTCTTGCTTTTCTCCTTAGTCTCTCACTGTTTGTTTCTGTGAGTTTGCAGTGTGCCTAAGTTTTAGTTTTCCCGTCTGTCTTAATCTTTAATTCCATCATACTCTTTCACTTTCCTTCCCTGGGAAATCACAGATTAGATCTAGTCAGGAGAATAGTGAGGTTACAGTACAAGGGCATCTCCACCTTCAGAGGTAATCCAGAGATTAGGGACAGCTTAGGGTCTCCTAGCGTGAGGAACAGTATAGGAGCCCACTGTCCTTTGATATCTTCACATTGTGACAATCAGTCAGATTATTTACTGTAGCACATTCCAGAGAACTGGTGCTACTGGAGAGATATCCTGGAGACAGGGGAATGGGAGGTCTGAATTAACGAAAATGTATCTCTTAAGCCTGCTTTACACGCTGCAATGTATCTTACGATGTGTCGGCGGGGTTACGTCGTAAGTGACGCACACCCGGCATTGTAAGGTACATTGCAGTGTGTGACAGGTACGTGCGATTGCGATTGAACGGTAAAACGTTCTTCGCATACACATCGTACCTTTCTCTAGAATTGCACGTCAGATTGTTCATCGTACCCGGGGTATCACACATTGCAGTGTGTGACACCCCGGGAACGATGAACAGATCTTACCTGCGTCCTGCAGCTCCCGGCCCACAATGCAGAAGGAAGGAGGTGGGCGGAATGTTTACGTCCCGCTCAGCTCCTCCCCTCCGCTTCTATTGCCCGGCTGCCGCGTGACGTCGATGTGACGCCGAACGTCCCTCCCACTCCAGGAAGTGGACGTTCGCCGCCCACATCGAGGTCGTATGGAAGGTAAGTACGTGTGACGGGGGTTAATCGTTTGTGCGGCACGTTCAACAAATTGAACGTGCCACACATACGATGGGGGCGTGGAAAATCGCATACGATATCGCATACGAAATTGCAACGTGTAAATCAGGCTTATGATCTCAAAATTGGAAAACAGATTCAGAATGATTTTTTTTTCTCTAATTTAATTTCTGCTGTTATGGTATAAAAAAAAAATAAATGTACTTTCAAGATATCATTAAAAACTAGTAACATTGTGTTTATTTTTAGCAGATGACTGTATTGGGAGTTCAGATGGAAATCTAATACTTTCATCATCTGTTATGAATTCTGAAGATATCACACATGATACATATGAAGAGCATGCTGGTATCCTAGATATACTTCCAGTCCTTCCTCGGAAAGCTCTATCATCTGATCTTTCCAAACAAGTCCAAAATTCCAACTTATCACAGAATTTTAAGCAAAATAACAGTTACAGAAGGGATGTGGAACAAGAAACGGCTCCTACAAGGGAGAAACCATTTTTATGTTCAAAATGTGGGAAATGTTTCACCAGGAATTCAGATCTTGTTAACCATCAAAGATCTCATACAGGGGAGAAGCCATTTTCATGTTCCGAATGTAAGAAATGTTTTAGTCAGAAATCAAATCTTGTAACGCATCAAAAATATCACACTGGAAAGAAGCAGTTTTCATGTTCAGAATGTGGGAAATGTTTTATCCAGAAATCACACCTTGTTAGACATCACAAAAATCACACAGGGGAGAAGCCATTTTCATGTTCAGAGTGTGGGAAATGTTTTATTCAGAAATCAAAACTTGTTGTGCATCAAAGATTTCATACTGGGGAGAAGCCATTTTCATGTTCAGAATGTGGGGAATGTTTTATTCAGAAATCAGATCTTGTTTGTCATCAAAGATTTCACACAGGGGAGAAGCCATTTTCATGTTCAGAATGTGGGAAATGTTTTATTCAGAAATCAAATCTTGTTGTGCATCAAAGATCTCACACAGGGGAAAAGCCATTTTCATGTTCAGAATGTGGGAAATGTTTTATTGAGAAAGCAAAACTTGTTGTGCATCAAAGATCTCACACAAGGGAGAAGCCATTTTCATGTTCAGAGTGTGGGAAATGTTTTATTCAGAAATCAAATCTTGTTGTGCATCAAAGATCTCATACAGGGGAGAAGCCATTTTCATGTTCAGAATGTGGGAAATGTTTTATTCAGAAATCAGTTCTTGTTAGGCATCAAAGATCTCACACAGAGGAAAAGATGTTTTCATGCTCAGAATGTGGTAAATGTTTTACTAGGAAATCAGGTCTTGTTAGGCATCAAAACAATCACACAAAATAAACAATTTTTATGTTCTAAATCTGGAAAATGTAATTCTCAGAAATCAGATCTTGTTAAACAGGTGAAGAAGCCGCACAAGGAAGGAACTTTTTTCATGTTGTGAATAATTGAAATGTTTAACTGGTAAATCAAGTCTTGCTGACATCAGAAAACTAACAGAGTGCAGCAGCCATTATTGTTTTCAGAATTTGGCAAATGTTTTTTTATCGTTAATGAGGTGATGCTGTCAGATGAATCACACGCGAGAAAGCATCTTGATGTACTATAATTCAAAGGGTTTTATCCAAAAATTGGCTACAATTCCTCAAGTAAGAATTGGTGAGGGAAAGAAGCATTTTCTTTCTTTTTAAACTTATTGTATTTTTCTGACCATAAGACACACCTAGGTTTTGAAGAAGGAAAATAGGGAAAAAGATTGAAGCAAAAAATGTGGTCATGCTGCACTGATAGGGGGATCTGCTGCTGACATTGTTACGGGGGGTGCCATCCTCCAATTTCTAGCGCACTTTAAATAGTGCTTATCACAAATCTGTGGCTGCCTTTTTTTATTTACTAATACAGTGGCGAGCCGCAGATTAGTGAATCTTCTAAATATAATCCAGTACCAAAACTTTTGGAATTGTCCCTAATGTCCCCTGAAAGGAACTTCCAGGTTGTGAGATCTCACAACCCTCAGCAGTGTGAGCTCTACAAACCCAGAGAGAGCCTTTATGAACATTTGTAAAATGTTTTGATACTGGATTATATGTAGATAATTCACTAATCTCAGGTTGCCCACTGCTTTATTTGCTAAAAAGCGCAGCCCCAGATTGGAGATAGGAATTCTGAAGTATATCACATTGTATATAATTGCATTTCCAAACTTGTTGTTTTGTTAATAAATGCTTGTAAAATATATATTCTTCCTGCCTAGATTTCTCTATTGTTTAGATGTGATGATTTTGCCCCATCTCTGGAGTAGATATTTCACACAAAAATAGTGAGGGGTTGTCACATAGGTGTCACGGTCGGCTGACACTCCATTGGCAGCAAGTGTTGGAAAATCCCAGAGATTGACAGCACGGGTTGTTATCTGAGAGTTGTCTGTTTCTGCAGCAGTGAACTCTATGACCCTGAGAACCTGTCAGGTTTTCCCTCTGTTGCCAGCCTCTGACTTTCTTTATAAACCTCACCCTGGGATGCTTTGGGTGTGGTTTAGATTTGTTCCTGGCTGTGGTCTGCAGTGGTTGCCTCGTCTTGTTTTTCCAGATATTTCTGTGGTAGCTGCTCCTAAGAAAAGTATAAAAGTGAAATAAAATAATAATTTTATAGTATTCTATGCCACAGTTATTCAAAAAGGATATAGATAGGGTAAAATAGGGTAAATAGACCGAGAGGAAATTTTTTGTTCTTTATTTTTCCACCAAAAATAGTTATAGACACTCAAAAAAAAAAATAAAATCAATTGTTTGATAAAGATCAATAATTAAATGATGTGCATATAAAATATTTGTGGCAGCTACAAATAAGTGCACACAAATAAAAGCCCCGGCCGGCGGCTGATGTCTGGAATACGCAGTATGATATTACTTGTATTTCAATGGTCGCAGGAAATAAGCCTTGAATAAAAATATATTAACCCTTTCACCCCCGGGCGTTTTTCCGGGTGTTTTTTTTCCTCTCTTCCGAGAGCCGTAACTTTATTTTTCCATCACTCTTATTCTATGAGGGCTTGTTTTTTGCGGGACGAGTTGTACTTTTAAATGAAACCATAAGTTTTACCATATAATGTACTGTAAAACAGCAAAAAAAAATTCAAGTGTGGAAAAACTGCAAAAAAAGTGCGATCACACAATAGTTTTTGGGATATTTTATTCACCATGTTCACTATATGGTAAAACTGATGTGTTGCTGTGATGCCTGAGGTCAGTGCGACTTTGTAGACCCCAAACATATATAGGGTTACTTGTATCTAAGGGGTTAAAAAAATTCACAACTCTGTCCAAAAGAAGTGGTGCACGTTTGCGCCATTTTCTGAAACCCGTAGAGTTCTCATTTTTCTGGATCTATGGCTCAGTGACTGCTTATTTTTTTCCTTCTTGAGCTGATATTTTTAACAGTACCATTTTTGCACAGATGCTACGTTTTGAACGCCTGTTATTGCATTTTGCGCAAAATTTGCGGCGACCAAGAAAACATAATTTTGCCGTTTGGAATTTTCTTGCCGTTACGCCGTTTACTGATCAGATTACATGATTTTATATTTTGATAGATCGGGCCTTTCTGAATGTGGTGATACCAAATATGTGTATGTTTTTATTTTTTTAATTTTCAATGCGGTGAATGGGGGGTGATTTGAACTTTTATTTTGTTTTATTGTTTTAAATTTTTTAAAACTTTTTTTTTTCATTTTACTAGTCCCCCTAGGGGACTATAACGATCAGCAATCTGATCGCTCTACCATATCTGCATATCACAGCTACACAGCTGAGATCTGCAGAAAAGGAGCTCTCCTGTTACACCCGGCAGACTGCGGTGTGTAAGAGGAAGTGACTCATAATAGCTACAGGTGGCATCACATGACCCTGTGCTACCATGGCAACCACCGTAAGTCACGTGATCATGTCACGTGACTTCCGATGGGGGAGGGGTAAGTGATCCTAATTGCGACGCGCATATACATCAGTTGCCAGATTTTGGCAGTGAGATGTAAGGGGTTAATAGTCGCGGGTGGAACGCGATTTCACTGGCGACTAGCAGGCACACATGTCAGCTGTTGATCCATGACGTACCCAGTACGTCATGTGTTGTGAAGAGTTTAAAAAATCATTTGAATTTTTACAAAAAAACTAACTCAGTGGGTAAAGAAGTTGAACTGCACTCCCTGTGTCGACCCTTTCCTACCGGCGCCCACAACACCGCCAGATAGATAGAGAAGTTGTGGAAATTCTGTCATTTTAATTAAGTTAACTCTACCCAGATATGATAAACTGAAGATTTTCCATTTAACCAGAGTGGATTCTAAATTGTCGCTATACAGTTTGATATTAGTATTATATAATCTGGCCAGGAGCCTCGTCACGTTCACTCCCAGATATTTTAAAGAGCAGGTAGTCTACTGACAGGGAGATCTCGATGCCCACAATGGCCTGGGGGCTCGTAGCATTATTACCTCTGTTTTATCCCAGTTAATAATATAACCCGATAAGTCACCCATTACTTCTAAGTCTTGTATAAGTGAACCTAGGACTTGATTAGGGTTGGCCATGATCAGTAAGAGGTCATCTGCGAATGCAGCAATTTTTAACTTCCTAGAGTCAGTCTTGAGTCCCCTAAAGGTAGGCGTTTGCAACAGATAACATAGTAAAGGGTCAATAGAGAGGTTATATAAAGGAGGTGACAACAGGCACCCCTGTTTGACTCCTCAGAAGATGTCTATTGGTGGTGTGATATAACTATGTACTGTCACACAGGTGATTGCATTTGTGTGTAGGTATTGAATATATTGTCGGAATTTTGGACCGAATCCTCCCCTACCTAAAACTTCATATAAGAAGGATCATGCTACTTTGTCAAAGACCTTTTATCATCCAGACTCACCAGTATTGCAGCCGGTTGCGATGGATCTTGGGTAAGGACAGTAGTCGCGACCGCAAATTGTATGTTTACCACACTGCTTCGCCCTTGGGTAAAACTCGTCTGGGCCTCGCAGAGAAGACCCAGTAGTAGGACCTGTAAGTGGCTTGCCAGAATTTTCGCTAACAGTTTATAATTGTGGTTGAGAAGTGAGATAGGGCGGTAAGACTGAGGCAGTTGTAGGTCTTTATTTGGTTTAGGGATAACTATGGTGCGTGAATCAGTGTACAGGTCTATGGGGATCCCTTGGAGGAAAACTACATTTAAAAGATTAGTAAGGATGGATCAGGTCAGGGGATAAAATCTTATGATATTCAGCGGTATAACCATCAGGGCCTGGAAATCTGCCATTAGACGCACCTGCTATGGCTTGTCTTACTTTATCCTTTGTTATCCTTCAGTCTAGCATCTCCTGTTGCTCACTAGTCAGGGAAACATCTGTCTTTTTATAGTAATGCTTCAAAGAACCAGCTGCAAACAATGACATAAAGCCAGGGTGATAACATATAAATCCCTTAATTCCCAGCTCACCAGATAAGGAACTTGTGACCATTATCTATTATAAATAAGACTTTGTTTGGTCTTCAATAAATCTTTTGTCTTCTGCCCTATTGCCCAGACAGGAGAAGCCTAGATAAAGTCTGGACAATAACTAACGCTCCCCCTCTTCACACATCAGCAGATACAGAATCATGAGTACAGAGAACTACAATTACTGATAATATCCAGCTATTAATATGAGATTATAAGTCGTGTTATAGGAATTTTAATGAACACAGACTATTGAAAATTAATATGAGATTAATATTTTCATAACAACCTCATGTTGTGAGCCCTTGACAGAATCCAAGACCATGGTTCCCAATGGTGCAGTTATGAACTCTTTTGGGAGAGTCCTTTTGAGGGGGTCCTGTCACACACCTGTCCTGGGTCTGGGCTCTTCTCCCTACACCACGGTCTGCTAAACTTTCTTGTGCTCCACATTGGGCTTTGCCAGTATCCCAGCGTGCTCCATGTGTTGAGCTTCCTAGGCCTCTATAAAACCTATCAAGACATAAACCTGTGCCTTGGTAGTAATGGTCACGTCTCACTAAGCGACATCGCTGCTGAGTCGCGGGTTTTGTGACGCAATAGCGATCTTGCTAGCGATGTCGCTGTGTGTGACATCCAGCAACGACCTGGCCCCTGCTGTGAGGTCGCCGGTCGTTGCTGAATGTTCTGGACCATTTTTTTGGTTGTTGCTCTCCCGCTGTGAAGCACACATCGCTGTGTTTGACAGCGAGAGAGCAACGATCTGAATGTGCAAGGAGCAGGGAGCCGGCTTCTGCAGACGCTGTTTACCAAGGTAACACATCGGGTAACCAAGCAAAGGCTTTGCTTGGTTACTCGATATTTCCCTTGGTTACCATCGTCCGCAGCTTCTAGAAGCTGGCTCCCTACTCCCTGCACATGTAGCCAAGGTACACATCGGGTAACTATTAGCAAAGCGCTTTGCTTAGTAACCCAATGTGTACTATAGTTACGAAGCACAGCGTCATTACACGGGTCGCTGGTGGCTGATCTCTGATCGCTGTGGAGATCTGCCTGATTGACAGCTCACCAGCGACCATGTAGCGACGCTCCAGCGATCCCTGTCAGGTCATATCACTGGTGGGATCGCTGGAGCATCGCTAAGTGTGACGGTACCTTAAGACTTTTACTTTGTATGTGCACACTACACCAATTCTCATTATGCAGTGTGATATGTATATGCACCAATACTCGTTATGCAGTGTGATATGTATATACACCAATACTCATTATGCAGTGTGATATATATATATATATATATATACATATATATATATATATATATATATACACAATACTCGATATGTAGTGTGATATGTATATACACCAATACTCGTTATGCAGTGTGTATGTACAGTTAGGTCCAGAAATATTTGGACAGTGACACAATTTTCGCGAGTTGGGCTCTGCATGCCACCACATTGGATTTGAAATGAAACCTCTACAACAGAATTCAAGTGCAGATTGTAACGTTTAATTTGAAGGTTTGAACAAAAATATCTGATAGAAATTGTAGGAATTGTACACATTTCTTTACAAACACTCCACATTTTAGGAGGTCAAAAGTAATTGGACAAATAAACCAAACCCAAACAAAATATTTTTATTTTCAATATTTTGTTGCGAATCCTTTGGAGGCAATCACTGCCTTAAGTCTGGAACCCATGGACATCACCAAACGCTGGGTTTCCTCCTTCTTAATGCTTTGCCAGGCCTTTACAGCCGCAGCCTTCAGGTCTTGCTTGTTTGTGGGTCTTTCCGTCTTAAGTCTGGATTTGAGCAAGTGAAATGCATGCTCAATTGGGTTAAGATCTAGTGATTGACTTGGCCATTGCAGAGTGTTCCACTTTTTTGCACTTATGAACTCCTGGGTAGCTTTGGCTGTATGCTTGGGGTCATTGTCCATCTGTACTATGAAGCGCCGTCCGATCAACTTTGCGGCATTTGGCTGAATCTGGGCTGAAAGTATATCCCTGTACACTTCAGAATTCATCCGGCTACTCTTGTCTGCTGTTATGTCATCAATAAACACAAGTGACCCAGTGCCATTGAAAGCCATGCATGCCCATGCCATCACGTTGCCTCCACCATGTTTTACAGAGGATGTGGTGTGCCTTGGATCATGTGCCGTTCCCTTTCTTCTCCAAACTTTTTTCTTCCCATCATTCTGGTACAGGTTGATCTTTGTCTCATCTGTCCATAGAATACTTTTCCAGAACTGAGCTGGCTTCATGAGGTGTTTTTCAGCAAATTTAACTCTGGCCTGTCTATTTTTGGAATTGATGAATGGTTTGCATCTAGATGTGAACCCTTTGTATTTACTTTCATGGAGTCTTCTCTTTACTGTTGACTTAGAGACAGATACACCTACTTCACTGAGAGTGTTCTGCACTTCAGTTGATGTTGTGAACGGGTTCTGCTTCACCAAAGAAAGTATGCGGCGATCATCCACCACTGTTGTCATCCGTGGATGCCCAGGCCTTTTTGAGTTCCCAAGCTCACCAGTCAATTCCTTTTTTCTCAGAATGTACCCGACTGTTGATTTTGCTACTCCAAGCATTTCTGCTATCTCTCTGATGGATTTTTTCTTTTTTTTCAGCCTCAGGATGTTCTGCTTCCCCTCAATTGAGAGTTCCTTATACCGCATGTTGTCTGGTCACAGCAATAGCTTCCAAATGCAAAACCACACACCTGTAATCAACCCCAGACCTTTTAACTACTTCATTGATTACAGGTTAACGAGGGAGACGCCTTCAGAGTTAATTGCAGCCCTTAGAGTCCCTTGTCCAATTACTTTTGGTCCCTTGAAAAATAGGAGGCTATGCATTACAGAGCTATGATTCCTAAACCCTTTCTCCGATTTGGATGTGAAAACTCTCATATTGCAGCTGGGAGTGTGCACTTTCAGCCCATATTATATATATAATTGTATTTCTGAACATGTTTTTGTAGACTGCTAAAATAACAAAACTTGTGTCACTGTCCAAATATTTCTGGCCCTGACTGTATATACATTAATACTCATTATGCAGTGTGATATGTATATACACCAATACTCGTTATGCAGTGTGTATGTATATACATTAATACTCATTATGCAGTGTGATATGTATACGGTATAAATGTCGCATGTGTTAGATATACTTTGTATTGATTTTGTCATGTATAATGAGTCTGCTGATATGAGTGTATGTTACGTCCGATATGTTGCACATTAATGTATCATTTCTGCAAATTTAAAGAACTATTTCACACCGTGATGTGAGTCACAGTTTATGACATCCTGGCCAAAACATCAATCTGTTTAACACTATAAAGGCTGCTTTACACGAGTCGATCTATTGTGCGATGCATCGTTGGGGTCACGGATTTTGTGACGCACTTCCGTCATTCGTAACGACATCTCCTCATGTGACAGCTCCTTGCGAGTCCAACCGATGCCTAATCGTTTGAAATTCGGCCATCGTGTACTCATCGTTTAATTCCATAAAATCGGTCAGTTTAGTCTTAATGAACGACACAACGCAAAGTGTGACACCGTGTAATCGTCCATCCTCGTAGTTGTTTGTGACGTCAGTAAACGTTCAGGGCGTATTTGTGGTTTTAAATAATCACGCCTAATCTAATTGGATTGGTTGTAGCAGATGCGTTTTGATTGGTTATTACTGTTATACGGAGCTGTAGTCATGATGTGTGAACATTCAGCCTTGGCGTCATGCACAGTGTTTTATAGTGCATTACTCCTAATTTTTCTTACGTTTGTTTGTTCGCTGGATTTTCCGCCCTCACTCCTTGTTATCCCTTTTTTGTGGTAAGTTGTTATATGCCAATCTTTCCTTTTTGGATCAAAATCGACATTAACCAGACCACAAACAACAAACAAGAATGATGCTAAGGACACACGAGGCAACAAAGACAGACGCAGAAGAGAAACTATATATATATGGGATGTAACCAATCAACCACATTAGCAGAACTGGATTGAGCAGGTCAGAAGAATTCAGGGCGTGCAACAATCCAGACAACGTCACGGAGGGCTTTATAGTTTGCCTAATTACGCCCATACAAAAGACAGAATGTAATACTTATATATGTTCTGAGGATTTCGATAGCGTAGGGCAACAGAACAGTAAACTCCATGTTAACCGAGGGCAAGCTCATTCAAAAGAGAACTGGAAAACCTGGAAACCTGACATTACTCCCCCCCCAGAGACGGCCTCAGGACGGATCAGGGCCTGGTTTGTCCGGGTACCGTCGATGAAACTGAGCAATCTTCCGGGGTGCCCGAATGTTACCCACCGGTTCCCAGGAATCGTCCTCGGGGGCGTACCCCTGCCAACGTACCAGATACTGAAGCCGACGACGATGGAGCCGGGAGTCAATAATGTCCTCAACCACGAACTGCTCCTCACCGTCGACCATTACAGGCGGAGGAGGAGGCACGACACGACCATGAAACGTATTAGGAGAAACGGGTTTGAGGAGAGAAACATGAAAGACCGGGTGTACCTTCAGATGGTGCGGTAACCGCAGCCGACAGGCCACAGGGCTCACGATTCCGGTGATCTTAAACGGACCGATGAATTTTTGTCCCAGCTTCTGCGAAGGAACACCCAATCTCAGGTTTTTGGTGGATAACCATACAGAGTCCCCTACCTTGTACATGGGTGCCGGTTTCCGGTGAGTGTCTGCCGACCTCTTGTAACGCTCCTGGGCCGTAGCCACAGTGTCCTTTAGAACCTCCAGATTTTGTCGTAGTTCTGTCAATCTGTCCTCCACCGCTGGCACCGAAACCGCAACCGGTGACCTAGGCAAAACAGTCGGATGGTAACCCAGGTTAGCGAAAAAGGGCGTTACCTTAGTGGAGCTGCTCTGAGTGTTGTTATATGAGAACTCCGCCAACGGAAGCATCTTCAACCAATCGTCTTGGAGATGGCTGACATAACATCGAAGGTATTGTTCCAGGGTTTGATTCGTCCGTTCGGTTTGCCCATTTGTCTGAGGATGGTATGCAGAAGACAAACAGACATCAATCTGGAGTGCCGTACAAAACCCCTTCCAGAATCTAGACGTGAACTGCACGCCCCGGTCAGAGATGATCTCGTCTGGTACCCCATGCAATCGGAATACGTTCTGGATAACCAAATCCACTGTCTCTGCGGCTGAGGGAAGACCGGTACACGGAATGAAGTGAGCAGCTTTAGTCAATCGATCCACCACCACTAAAATGGTATTGTGCCCGCCTGAGACTGGCAACTCCACAATAAAATCCATGGAGATAGACCCCCAAGGGCGAGATGGCACGGGTAACGGTTGGAGGAGTCCCGTAGGAGCCACACGAGGGACCTTGCACCAGGCACAAACCACACATGAGTGGACATAGTCCTTCACATCCTTTAAACAGGTAGGCCACCAGAAAAAATGGCTCAGAAATTCCTGCGTCTTCTGTACCCCCCTATGACCAGCCAACACGGAGTCATGGACCAACTTGAGAACCCGAAGTCTTACGGCCTCCGGGACATAAATGCGTCGCTCTCTCAACCACACACCATTCCGAAGAACAAGAGTTACATCATTCGGGGGGGCAGCAAGAAATACGTCACCATCATAGGCCAGCTTGATGTCCTTCCACAAGTCCTGGTCCTGGATTACTCCAACGAAATTGGCATCCGATAACACGGTCTGAGACGGGGTTCCAGGCACGGAGTCCACGGCGTGGATTCGGGACAAGGCATCGGCTTTCCCATTACGTGAACCTGGACGGTATGTAACGATAAAATTGAATTGGTTAAGAAATAGGCTCCAACGGGCTTGCCGTGGAGACAGGCACCTGGCAGACTTAAGAAATTCCAGATTACGATGATCTGTGAGTACTATCACTTGCTGCGCGGCTCCCTGTAAGTGGTGTCTCCATTCCTTGAAAGCGGAAATAATCGCCAATAATTCCTTGTCCGCAATGTCATAGTTCCTTTCTGCAGGGGACAACCGGCGGGAAAAGAAGGCACACGGATGCAAGAGACTCTTGTCCCCGGTCCTTTGAGAAAGAATGGCCCCTAATTCATAGTCGGAAGCGTCGACCTCCACGATAAAGGGAAGTGCGGGATTCGGATGTACTAATATTGGCGCTGAGGTAAAACATACCTTGAGACGATGGAATGCTTCCTGGGCCTGGGCGGACCACACAAACTTCTGTCCCTTCTTGGTTAACAGAGTGATGGGACGAACAATCTCTGAAAAGTTACGGATAAAGCGTCGGTAAAAGTTGGCAAAACCGACAAAGCGTTGTACCTCTTTGATGTTTCCCGGTTCCGGCCAGTCTAGAATGGCTTGTATCTTGCTAGATTCCATGTTCAGTCCCTGAGGAGAGATGACATAACCTAAGAATTGTATTTGTGAGCAGTGGAACTCGCATTTCTCCAGTTTAATGTACAGGTGGTTTTCCCTCAGACGGGTAAGTACGGTCTTGACGTGCTCCTGGTGTTCCTGTAGAGAATCAGAAAAGATTAGGATATCGTCCAGATAGATCACCATGAATTGGTCCATGATATCCCTAAAAATATCGTTAACTAGATGTTGAAATGCCGCGGGAGCGTTACAAAGTCCAAAAGGCATCACTAGGTACTCAAAATGTCCGTACCGACATCGGAACGCGGTCTTCCACTCGTCTCCGGGACGTATACGAAGCAGATTATATGCCCCACGGAGGTCTAATTTGGTGAATATTTTTGCCTGTTGGACCCTCTCCAATAGCTCAGGAATCAACGGTAACGGATACCGGTTCCGGATGGTTATCTTATTCAGTTCCCGGTAGTCAATACAGGGTCTCAGAGTCCCCTCCTTCTTTTTCACGAAAAAGATGGGTGCCCCTGCGGGTGAGGTAGACGGACGAATAAATCCCTTGGCTAGGCTTTCATCAATATACTCTTTTAGTGCTTCTAGCTCAGGTGCCGCCAACGGGTAGACATGACCAAACGGAATCTCCGCCCCTGGGAGTAAGTCTATGGGGCAGTCATACGGTCTATGCGGGGGAAGCCGATCAGCTTTTCTTTTGTCGCATATATCAGCGAAGTCACGGTAAACCGGGGGTAAAACAGGTACCTGTACAGTGCCCTCCGTATTTGGTGTTACTGGAACCGGAACAGTTGGACAAATGGTCGGACCACTCTGCGGTGGGAAGGATATTTCTTTAGTCTCCCAATCGATGACTGGATTTGTAGACCGTAGCCACGGAATACCTAAAATAATCGGAAAATGAGGAGAAGAAATTATTATGAAAACAAGGGTCCCCTGCTGACCTGGCTTCATCACGCATTCGAGCGGTACTGTTTCCCGATCCACTGGTCCAGAGATTAACGGAGATCCGTCTACCGTCTCCATGGTAACCGGTGAGGATCTTTGCTGAGTCCGGATACCGTGTTTCCTGGCAAAGGAAGAGTCCATGAAATTTCCCCCTGCCCCAGAGTCTATCATTGCAGAGGTAGGAATTAGCTGTCCCTCCCAACGGATCTGAATGGGGAGTGAGCAATGGGTATATTTCCCCTCTGAGTCCTTCGGTGAGGTAGACATTACAGTCAAGGGAAATACCGCATCCAAGTGTCCACTTGCCTCAGAGATATCGGACTCTGCGTCCGTGTTGTCACACTCTGCCATGGCGGCCAATACCTTATTTGGACGATTTGGACGTTTCGGGCAGTCGATCAAGAAATGGTCCGATTGACCGCAATAGAAACACAAACGCTCACGGAGCCGGTGTTCACGACGTTCGTTGGTCTCTCGTTTTTGCAGAGAGTCCACTTGCATAGGTACGTCCTCGGCCTCCCGTGGCGTCCTGAGAGCGGGTTCTCTGGAAGGAAACGCAATATTGTTTACACGGTTTACAGCTGCCCATTTTTCCTGTCTACGTTCCGTCAAACGGGTATCAATGCGCACACAGTGCTGGAGAAACAGTTCAAAATCCCCTGGAGATTCGGAACGGGCTAACTCGTCCTTGATGGTACCGGACAAACCTTTTCTGAAAACAGACAATAAGGCATTGTTTCCCCAGTCGGTGTCTACCACTAACCTCTTGAACTCAGTGGCGTATTCAACGACAGAACGCTTTCCCTGACGTAAGGAAAGGAGAGCCGATTCAGCGGTAGCACGGCGATTCGGATCATCAAACATTTGCGCCATTGCGTTCAGGAAGTCATCCAGGTGATTCAAACGGATGTCCCGATTCTCTATCATGGGATTAGCCCAAGCCAGTGCTCGTGCGGTTAATAACATAATGATACATAACACCTTTGACCGATCAGAACGGTAATACTCAGAATGTACATCGAAAAACAGTATACATTGGTTAACAAATCCACGGAACTGACTACGATCACCATTGAAACGGAATGGGGGTAACCTAGGCATACCGGCAGCTGATACGGACGTAGTGGGGACGGCTTCCTGAGCCTCCACTCTGACTTGCAAATCCTGTATAGCCGGCCCCAGTACCTGGTGATCATGGCCCAGCTGTGCCTCCACATCTCTAAGTTTATTCTGCACCGCCTCCATCTCCTGCTGCAGGGAGTTAATCATGGAGAAGAGCTGATCTACTCGTGTCTCAGTCATTGCCCCAGCGAAATCCTCTTATGGCCTGAGTATAATGTAATACTTATATATGTTCTGAGGATTTCGATAGCGTAGGGCAACAGAACAGTAAACTCCATGTTAACCGAGGGCAAGCTCATTCAAAAGAGAACTGGAAACCTGACACAGATTGACCAAAGGAAAACATGTGTGAAGCCTTTTGGACGTCCGCCATGGCCAATCAATATATCGATGAGCGCTTTGTGGTCGTTTGACAACACTCAACGTGTGACACATGGACAACTACCTATCAGCGATACAAACAAAAAAAAAAAAGACTTTGCCAAAGAAATCGCACGATGGATCGACTCGTGTAAAGCAGCCTTAAGAGATGTCAACAAATTTGCCCGACTTTTAACAGTAAAAAGGCATTCTTTTCTGAAAATAAATTTGATATTGCATCTTGTGGAAAATGTATAACCAATGACTTTATGGATTTGCAATATAATGCACAATGTGCCCTCCTGAACCTCCAGCATCTTCAGGGTGAGAACCATAATAATCTGTCTGATGAGGACATCACAGCTAATTTTGGGAATCCTTTAGACTATCCATTGGAATCAAGAGTTCCGCTCTTCATTTATTCCAGCAATTAGTTGAAAAAGATCTTAAAGAACTGTCTGATGATACTAACGTACTCCCTTATACAATGCAAATCTATATAATTATTTATACACAGCTATCAAAGAAATAAAGAATAGAAATGTCACCAGACTATCAGATGCGGCTGGAGTTGTGGTGGTTCTGGACGCCATGTTATATCGGGATCAGGTACAAACTATGAATAATCACAGAACGTATAGGACAGTCATAGCGAACCTTTTACAGGCCGAGTGCCCAAACTGTAGCCCTAAACCCAATTTTTTTTCTGAAGTGCCAACCAATCCTATCATGTAAATAATTGATTGTAACCTTACCTTTGCAGTCTTCTCTTCAGCAGGGGGCATCAAGCTCATGCCTGCTTACCACACATTGAAGCTGAGCCCCTGCCCTTCCTAGACACAGCAGTTGGATTGATCTTTCTGGAAAAAATTGCAGCATATTAGACAGAGCTTTTAGCATAGAATGCAATCAGATTTCACCCTGTAATCCACATCTACATTTCAAAGTCTGAACATCTTGAAATCCCATAAAGAAGTACGAGTTGATCCCCTTCCCTTTCATTGTGTAGTTATGTCCCCCTTCCTGGGCCATTTCTTGGTAAACATGTCCCCCATCCTGATATATATTTCCTACATTCTGGTATATTTGTCCCCATCATGGCCCCATCCTGGTAAATATACCTCATCCTGGTAAATGTTCCCCATCCTGGTAAATGTACCCTATTCTGGCATGTTCCCCCATGCTGGCAAATGTACCCCATCCTGACATATTGCCCATCCTTGTAAATGTTCCCCCATCCCGACATGTACCCCATTCCTGGTAAATGTCCTTCATCCTGGTAAATGTTCCCAATCCTGGTTAATGTACCCCATCCAGGTAAATGTCCCCCTTCCTAGCATGTACCCCCATCCTGGTAAATGTCCACCTTCCTGGCATGTTCCCCTTCCTGTTAAATGTTCCCCATCCTGGTTAATATTCCCCATCTTAACATGTTCCCCATCCTGGTAAATGTTCCTCTTCCTGGTAAATGTACCCTATCGTGGCATGTTTCCTCCATCCTGGCATGCATGTTTCCTCCATCCTGGCATGCATGTTTCCTCCATCCTGGCATGTATGTTTCCTCCATCCTGGTATGTATGTTTTCCCCATCCTGGCATGCATGTTTCCTCCATCTTGGCATATATGTTTCTCCATCCTGGCATGCATTGTTCCCCATCCTGGCATGTTTGTTTACCCATGCTGGCATGTATGCTTCATCCATCCTGGCATGTATGTTTTCCCCATCCTGGCATGCATGTTTCCCCATCTTGGCATCTATGTTTTCCCCATCCTGGCATGTATGTTTCCTCCATTCTGGCATGCATGTTTCTCCCCATCCTGGCATGCATGTTTCCCCCCATTCTGGCAAGCATGTTTCCCCCCATCCTCGCATGCATGTTTCCCCCCATCCTGGCATGCATGTTTCCCCCATCCTGGCATGCATGTTTTCCCCATCCTGGCATGCATGTTTCCCCCCATGCTGGCATGCATGTTTCCCCCCATCCTGGCATGCATGTTTTCCCCATGCTGGCATGCATGTTCCCCCCCCCCCCATCCTGGCATGCATGTTTCCTCCATCCTGGCATGTATGTTTCCTCCATCCTGGTATGTATGTTTTCCCCATCCTGGCATGCATGTTTCCTCCATCTTGGCATATATGTTACTCCATCCTGGCATGCATGTTTCCTCCATCCTGGCATGCATGTTTTCACCATGCTGGCATGCATGTTCCCCCTCCCCATGCTGGCATGTATGTTCCCCAGCCCCATGCTGGCATGTGTGTTCTCCCCCCATGCTGGCATGTATGCCCCCCCCCATGCTGGCATGTGTTCTCCCCCCCATGCTGGCATGTATGTTCCCCCCCCCATGCTGGCATGCGTGTTCTCCCCCCATGCTGGCACTGGCCCCCTCATCCCACCTTGGCACAGCTACACACAAGTTACAGTCATATGAAAAAGTTTGGGCACCCCTATTAATGTTAACCTTTTTTCTTTATAACAGTTTGGGTTTTTGCAACAGCTATTTCAGTTTCATATATCTAATAACTGATGGACTGAGTAATATTTCTGAATTGAAATGAGGTTTATTATACTAACAGAAAATTTGCAATCCGCGTTTAAAAAAAATTTGACCGGTGCAAAAGTATGGCCACCCTTATCAATTTCTTGATTTGAACACTCCTAACTACTTTTTACTGACTTACTAAAGCACTAAATTGGTTTTGTAACCTCATTGAGCTTTGAACTTCATAGGTAGGTGTATCCAATCAAGAGAAAAGGTATTTAAGGTGGCCACTTGCAAGTTGTTCTCCTATTTGAATCTCCTATGAAGAGTGGTATCATGGGCTCCTCAAAACAACTCTCAAATGATCTGAAAACAAAGATTATTCAACATAGTTGTTCAGGGGAAGGATACAAGAAGTTGTCTCAGAGATTTAAACTGTCAGTTTCCACTGTGAGGAACATAGTAAAGAAATGGAAGAACACAGGTACAGTTCTTGTTAAGCCCAGAAGTGGCAGGCCAAGAAAAATATCAGAAAGGCAGAGAAGAAGAATGGTGAGAACAGTCAAGGACAATCCACAGACCACCTCCAAAGACTTGCAGCTTCATCTTGTTGCAGATGGTGTCAATGTGCATCAGTCAACAATACAGCGCACTTTGCACAAGGAGAAGCTGTATGGGAGAGTGATGCGAAAGAAGCCATTTCTGCAAGCACGCCACAAACAGAGTCGCCTGAGGTAGGCAAAAGCACATTTGGACAAGCCAGTTACATTTTGTAAGAAGGTCCTGTGGACTGATGAAACAAAGATTGAGTTGTTTGGTCATACAGAAAGGCGTTATGCATGGAGGCAAAAAAACACGGCATTCCAAGAAAAGCACTTGCTACCCACAGTAAAATTTGGTGGAGGTTCCATCATGCTTTGGGGCTGTGTGGCCAATGCCGGCACCGGGAATCTTGTTAAAGTTGAGGGTCGCATGGATTCAACTCAGTATCAGCAGATTCTTGACAATAATGTGCAAGAATCAGTGACGAAGTTGAAGTTACGCAGGGGATGGATATTTCAGCAAGACAATGATCCAAAACACCGCTCCAAATCTACTCAGGCATTCATGCAGAGGAACAATTACAATGTTCTGGAATGTCCATCCCAGTCCCCAGACCTGAATATCATTGAAAATCTGTGGGATGATTTGAAGCGTGCTGTCCATGCTCGGCGACCATCAAACTTAACTGAACTGGAATTGTTTTGTAAACAGGAATGGTCAAAAATACCTTCATCCAGGATCCAGGAACTTATTAAAAGCTACAGGAAACAACTAGAGGCTGTTATTTTTTCAAAAGGAGGATCTACGAAATATTAATGTCACTTTTATGTTGAGGTGCCCATACTTTTGCACCGGTCAAATTTTGTTTAAATGCGGATTGCACATTTTCTGTTAGTACAATAAACCTCATTTCAATCCAGAAATATTCCTCAGTCCATCAGTTATTAGATATATGAAACTGAAATAGCTGTTGCAAAAACCCAAATTGTTATAAAGAAAAAAGGTTAACATTAATAGGGGTGAGAAATGAAGGAAAGCAATCCAGCTGAGTGACCAGGTGATTTATTCAGTGCAGTACAGACATGGCATAGTCGTGGTTAACGCGTTTCTGGCTTAACGCCCTTAATCATAACAACTAGTGAATGTTGCCAGTGCCGCTATATACTCCCCTCTCCCTCTGGGGCAATCAAGCGGAAAATGGAAACATTTGTGTCAGCAGACAAAGCTGGATGAGAAAAAAAGTAAACAAGTGAAAAAAAACAGCATATATATGTATATGTGAAACAAAAATACTTCTGCTAGAATCACATATGAATGCTCTATCATTTTTATTTGTCATTAGATGACCCTGATAATCAAGAACAAAAGCTAAACAACAAATGAATATATCATATATTCATGCTATTTATAATTTTACATTAGCAATAATAAAAAAGGATCATGTATATATATTTATTATCCACATGACCCTTCTATTTGCATGTTTATATTTAATACTTGTATATTATTAATTTATATTAAAAAATAAGAATGCATGAGTGAAAATATAGAGCAATCATATGGGGTTTCACAAGTATAATATCAATATGATACAATATTACATAATTGTATTAAGGTGGAAAATGTACTTTAAGTGAACAGTAGTTGATCTTAAAATTTCCATTAGGATTTCTCACAAAACTGGAAAACCAATAATTTATATAAAATTAGTTAAAGTGATTCACATTCGTAAATTTATACAAAAAACATGAAAAATTATACACAAATTCATCGGACATTGTGGCAAGTGCCATTTATTATATATATTACTTATAAATGGATGATTCAAATAGTCCATATTGATTGAAATAAAGCAGTTCATTTCGTTTGGAAACAACAAGAGAAATTCCTTTGTGTTAAGTCAGTATCTCAATTGCGACTTTCTGGGGAAACTCCAGGTCTGGTTCAGTTGGAAAGTTCGTATCATTATAGATCAATGTGAACAAAGTCCTACATCGATTGATCCAAACCTCATTTTGTGAATAAATATATATATATTGTGAGACTGTGACCAGGGTTGTCTATGACGGCCGGTACGTCTCGCTCCGGTTGTCCTCCCTCCATGTATAGAAAGCAACTCCACTCCAGGGTTAATGCTGTTTCCTTGCAGGCTGAAAGGAGGGTTAAAAGGAAACAGGAACATGGGCGTGGGCCCCTAGTGTGAGAGAGTGAACACAACTCCCTGAGTTTCTGCCAAAGAAACACATGTGAGCCATTTCTGGAACCTGGCTTGTTGGTCCAGGAGGAGGACATTCTGGAACGTGTTGTGTGCTGTTTTGGACTTTGTGCAATAAACCGTGTGCTGTGACCATTGGTGCCTGGATCCCGTGTCTTCTGCCGCGCAGCCGACCACGCTACCTCACAGATGGTGGAGAACGTGGGCATGCCAGCCCGGTGAGGTGTAGCATCCATCCCTGGTGACCCAGTAGCGCATGTCCTGGATTTGAGCGGCTATACTACAGCCCAAACCCGGCAACGCCATGGAGGACATACTAAAGCAGCTGGCTCAGGCTAATGCACAGCAACAACAGTCCAATGCACACCTGCTCTGGTCGTTGGATCGTCAGCAGCAACAGCACCAGCACTCCTTGCAATTGCAGGAACAAAGGCACCAAGAACAGATGGTTCTCCTGGCCAAGTCGATCCGTGCTGGACCGGCAGCAACAACCCCGGGACCGGGTGATGACGGCAGCGTCCGGAAAGCGGTGAGACAAGCGTTGCAAAAGATGACCCCGGGGGATGATGTGGAAGCGTTCCTGGCGGTGTTTGAGCGGGTGGCCGAGCGGGAGAAGCTGCCGACCCCCCAGTGGGCTGAGGTATTGTCGCCCTATCTGACGGGGGAGCCCCAAAAAGCGTACCTGTACCTCTCTACCAAGGACGCCATAGAATATGAGACCATGAAAGCCGAAATACTTGCTCGGTTGGGGGTGAATACCTCTGTACAGGCTCAGCGGGTAAATCAGTGGTTCTATGAGGAAGTCAAACCCGTACGCTCCCAGGCCTATGACTTGTTGCATCTGGTAAAGAAGTGGTTGCAGCCTGATAATCTGAGCCCTGCGCAAATGGTGGAGAGGGTAGTGGTTGATCGCTTTGTGCGCACTTTACCCGTCACCATTCAACGGTGGGTAGGACAGGGCGACCCAAGTACCCTGGACCAATTAGTGTGCCTGGTGGAGTGGCATGTGGCTACGCAGGACTTGATACGGGACACTGAGACTTTGCGTGCCGCCCGTCGGTCCGGCCCCTCCAAGCCTCGGGCCAAGGACCCACCGCTGACACCGGTGCGGGAGTCCGCTACCGTCCCGTCTGAGGCCGCGCCCGCCATCCCTGAGGGTCGGAAGGCTATGTACCCTAAACGACAACTCGTCAAGGGGGTTTCCTTCCCTATTAGATGTTGGCGGTGCCAGCGGGTGGGATATATGGAAGCCCATTGTCCACTCACCACGGAGCCCATGGATTGTGGGGTTACCCGGCGGGGTTCAATGTATGCTCAGGCGGTGTGTACCGCGGACCTTGTCTCCCCGGAGACTGAGCCCCACTTGTGCCAAATACAGGTGAATGGATGTCCGGTTACAGGCTTGTTGGATTCCGGAAGCTTAGTGACCCTTGTGCGATCAACCCTAATGGCTGAAGTAAAGGCCACAGGATGTACAGTGGGGGTGGTTTGCATACATGGGGACCGCCGAGACTATCCCACGGGGGTTGTCACCATCACAGCACCCTGCGGTCAGGTGCAACATGAGGTGGGACTTATGAACACTCTTCCCTATGACGTGATCCTAGGAAGGGATCTGCCGTATTTTTGAACTCTATGGAAGGGGCCTCCTAAGTCCCCTCAGGTATTGGACAGTCCGGGACCTGAGCCCGACAATCCCGAATCCGGGACGCCTGCCGTAGGGGTCCCCATGATAGGGACAGAATGTGAACCCGATAGGTCACCCCTAGAGGTATTGGCAGGAGAGACTGAGATGGTCGAGCCCATCCCGGAGTTGGAGGCGTCCCCGGATATGTTTGGGACAGCCCAACTCCAGGACCCTACATTAATACATGCCTGGAGTCGGGTGACAGTGGTTGACGGGGTGGCACAGCTGCCCGGTGCCCAGGTAAGGTACCCCCATTTCTTTCTTAAGCAGGATTTACTCTACCGGGTAGATGAAATACGGGGCGTGGGGGTAGAGCAGTTGGTGGTGCCCCAGCCGTATCGCCGGCGGGTCCTCGACTTGGCTCATAAACACCTGATGAGTGGCCACCTAGGGGTCAAGAAAACGCAGGAGCGAATATTGCAAAGGTTCTATTGGCCCGGGGTCTTTGGGGAGGTAAAACGCTTCTGCGAAACCTGCCCGGAGTGTCAGCTTACCGCACCCCTGGCCCACTTTCGCAGTCCGTTGGTACTGTTGTAGCTGTTCTGTTTTGTCACAAGTCAGCTTATGGGATCACCAGTGAGGTTCTCTTGAGTTAGGCCTCTTCAGATTTAATCAAGATCGAGCGCTCGGAGAGAAAAGACCAGCATCCATGTGGGCATGATCAATTTCTTCTGTTTATTTCATCAAAGTACAGTTTATTTATACCATTTACAGATCAATGTGATATTGCAAAAGAAAAAGAAAAAAACTTCGAGCTGAACTTTACTAATTGTTCATATGACCTTTAAGTTTTAGCAAAACAAAAATGTAGAGTCATGCATATGAGATAAGAAGAACATTTAGAAACCATAATAATCCTTGAGTCTGTCTCTTATTCCGTAGGCTCCATAATGACTATGAACTACCATCAGATATACTTACTAATAACAATAAATCTTTAATAAAGAAAAAGAGAAACTATTAACCCTTCTATATCAATTTCCCCCTTTTGTAAATGGTATAACCTTCACTACACGGTCAGTAGGCGTCCAAACAGGAGCTGCTGGCTCATGGGCCTAGTACCCATGAGGGGTCTTCCTACCACTTCACCCATCCACCCTCAGTGTGGACACCTACTCCCCGTCAGCAGAGGCCATTTGGGGTCCGTAGTAAACTACAGAGGGTTCAATGCTGGGACTCTTAGAACATACATTATTCAATAGTTTAGGTAATGCATATATCAATGTTTTTACAGCTATATAAAGCAGTAGACAGAACAACAATATTTGCATACAGGTTTGTATAATGCCAGAAACCCAACCTGCTATGCCTTTAAACCAATTGGCTGGATTCATAAAAGAAAATGTATTTCCCCACCAGGAGTCCTTGTTGGCATCGTGCTCTTTTAACCATTTATCCCTAAGTTCACTTGTTTTCTGTATATCTGCTCTAACCTGGAGGTTGCCTGCAGGGTCAATGTAATGGCAACAGGCAGGACCAATTATTTGACACATTCCGCCGTCTTTTGCTGTCACAAAGTCTAGCACTATAGTATGCTGGTTAGTGACTACAATTAATTGTTTTTGTATAGCATTGGTAGCATTTAGAATCTCAAGAACCCGAAAAATTTGATCATCCAGGTAGTCAGTGGACTCTACTAGCTTGTCCCACATTTGCATTAAGAAAGGGTGTATGAAAATAGCACTAAATACCTTATTTGCTTTTCCCAATTCTACTACATGAGGCCTACCATTTGGCCGGGGCTTATTATCTGCTGCTCGTTTATACAAGGTATGAATTGGGACAGCTGCTACATCTACTTCACTATGAGGAACTATGAAAGTGGCTGGTGTAAGTCTGGCAAGTGTGCAAACCCCTCTCATGTCAGGGCTCACCCACTTGTGAGCACGATTCCCACAAACCAAAAACACTCCCTCTGGGAAAATACAAAAGTGAGTTTGACTTTGTACACAATAAAGCAGATTCAGAAGCCCCTTCATGACTTTATGAGCACACCACGTATTGTTCATTTGTTTTCCGGTCATACCCGAGATACAGCTACCCCGCTCCCTCCTAAAAGTCCGTCTAATAAATGATGATGTACAGCCCTCAATACCCTTCTGATATACTGTCTCATTGTCCTTGGTTGAGTCATGTGTATGTATATAGAAACAGTTATTGTCTTCTCCACAATTTCCAACACCATTGTATTGAAGACTGAACCATAATCCATCATGGGGAATGGGGCCCGAATGAGGAATCTTAGTCTTTATTTTGGCAATTATGCCCATGTCTGAATCGTATTCCATCCACCACGAGTATCCATCGGGTCGTGTGATATTTAGCTGGAACCAGGGTTTAGTGACCCATCCAACTATAGTCAATGTAGCAGATACATCACGAGGTACATCTTCTCCCAAAAATCTAGATTGAGTCCAGGTTTCATTGTGTATACAGTCTGGTACCAATACCTCCTGTGGTTCCAGAGGTAAGGCTAAATAAGGCATAGTCTTTGAAGAAATAGGACTGTGTGTGCAGATCCAACAGTCTTTTGGCTTTTCTCCCTCCATGTCCTCAGTAAGAGAAATATGGTGGCGAATGAGTTTATTATCCCAGTCCGTATTAAAAAGTTCGCTCAGTGTCTTTGTTTGTTGCAGCAACCCTGTTACACCTAGCAGGATAATTAGCAAGACTGTCATTCTGCCGGTGGAGTGACCTTTTTACAGTGACTGGCGTGGATCCAGGTGGGTTTTCCCTCAAGTTTTACTGAGGTGGATGTGGTCAGCTGGACTTGGAATGGGCCATCAAAGCGTGGATCTAGGCTCCTTCTCACGTGTCTGCGCACGACCACCCAATCACCTGGATTCAGCTGATGCACATCTGCACTTGCATTGGGATCTGGAATGGATGAAAAGACATGTTTATGCACCACATTAAGTCTTTCCTGTAAGGCCTGGACGTAGGCTGTCATAGTGCCGTGTTGCATCTGTAACACTTGTGGAAAGTAGAGACCTGTTTTTGGGGCACTACCAAAAAGGACTTCAAAAGGAGACAAGCCTGTCTTCCTATTTGGAGTGTGTCTGACTGAAAAGAGTGCCAGGGATAAGCACTCTACCCAATTCTTTCCTGTCTCTGCCATGGCCTTTTGAATTTTTAGTTTAAGTGTCCCGTTTAATCTCTCTACTTTTCCACTGCTCTGTGGATGATAAGGGGTATGGAATGCCTGCTCTATTCCCAGGGCCTGCATAATGTCCCTCATTATTTCTCCAGTGAAGTGTGTACCCCTGTCACTTTCTATGGCTTCTGGGATGCCATACCGACAGACTAGTTCCTTCATCAGTTTTTCTGCAGTTGTTTTAGCATTTGCACATTTTACTGGATAGGCCTCAACCCATCCTGAGAAGAGATCTACACATACCAGGGCGTATTCATACACTCCTACCTTGGGTAGTTGTATGTAGTCTATCTGCAGTCGTTGAAACGGATAGAGCGGTTTGGGTGTTGCTTTCTTAGGGACTTTTACTGTTTTACCTGGGTTGTGTTGTGCGCAGATAATGCAGGATTGTACGTGTTTGGAGGCTACGTAACTGAAGCCAGGAGCGATCCAGAAGGCATTCACCTGGTTACACATGTGACTTTTTGAGGCGTGAGTGGGGCCATGTGTTGCTTGTGCCATCATAGGGAACAGGGACCTTGGTAAACACAACCTGTCCTTACTTTCCCATACTCCATTCGAGTTCAGCCCAGCTCCCATTTTCCCCCAGTGTTCCTTCTCTGTTTGGGCAGCCTGATGCTGGAGGGATTTCAGGACATCCAGACTCACTGTGGCTGGGACTTGCTGGCTCCCTGCCACTATCCTCTGATCCCTAGGCCTCTTTGCCGCTGCTTTCGCAGCCGCATCCGCCCTTCTATTGCCCGCTACCTCCAGTGAGTCACCTTTTGTGTGTGCTTTCACCTTAATGATGCCAACCTGGACTGGTAACATTAGTGCCTCCATTAACTGTTTTACCAATTCTGCATTTTTAATAGGCTTACCAGCTGACGTAAGAAAAGCTCTACTTCTCCAGATAGGGCCAAAATCATGACAGATCCCAAATCCATACTTTGAGTCTGAATAAACATTAATTTTCCTACCTGACCCCGCTCTACACGCCTCAATGAGCGCTGTTAGCTCCGCCTCCTGCGCGGACATGTGCGGCGGGAGTGGTTCAGCTCGGATTACCTCATGCGAGGATACTACTGCATATCCAGTGTAGAATCTCCCATCCAGGTGGTATCTGGAGCCATCTACAAAAAACTCAAAATCTGCATTAGTAATAGGTGTATCATAGACATGTGGAAAACCTGCTGTCTCCTGACTCATCAGCTCTATGCAGTCATGCTCGTGCGTCATGTCAAAGTATTCATCCTCACTTGCTACCATTGTCACCAATTCCCCCTTTTCTGAATCTACTGGCAAAAGGGTGGCTGGATTCAGAACATTACACCTCTTGAGGGTGACATACTCAGGAATCAGAAGGGCACATTCAAGTCTGAGCTGTCTGGCCATAGACAGGTGTTTTGGTTGGACTTGCACAAGTATAGCATGAATGTCATGCGGGGAGTAAATTGTTAAGGGAAATGTCAATGTGATCTCGCAAGCTTTCCCTAGCAGTACTGCAGCAGCCGCTACAGCACGGACACACGTGGGTGACCCTCTGACAACTGGGTCCAATCGCGCTGAGTAGTAAGCTATTGGTCTTTGTTTGTCACCATGTTGCTGTGTGAGGACGGCTGTCGCATGCCCTCCCTGTTCTGTGCAAAACAAGAAAAATGGTTGATCGTAATTTGGAATACCCAGGGCTGGGGCAGATACAATGAGTAGTTTAAGGGAATGAAAGGAATCAATAGCTTCCTGAGTGAGGTCAAAGGGGTCAGATGACAGACAATCATAGAGGGGTTGCATCATTTGCGAGGCAGACCTTATCCAAGGCCTGCAGTATGACACTAAGCCCAAAAAGGTGCGCAGTTGCCGGTGGGACCTGGGTAAGGAGAGATTTTGGACTGCTTGTTTTCTCTCCTCAGTCAGGTGTCTCGTACCTTCAGAGATACAGTGACCCAAAAATGTTACCTTTTGCTTACAGTACTGTAATTTTTCACGTGAAACTTTGCAACCATTCTCTGCCAGAAAACACAACAAAGAAATTGTGGCTTCCTTGCAGGACGTCTGGTCTGGACAGCAGAGCAAAAGGTCATCCACGTACTGCAATAGCGTAACCTGTGGATGAGGCGGTTGCCACTGCTCCAGAATTCCTGCCATAGCTGTAGAATAAATGGTAGGTGAATTCATTCCTCCTTGCGGGAGGACTGTCCACATGTACTGTTTCCCCTCATGTGTGAAGGCAAAAAGATACTGACAGTCAGGGTGTAGAGGCACTGAGAAAAAGGCATTTGCCAAATCAATTACTGTAAAACATTTGGAGGTCCCTGGGATTTGTGACAGTAAGGTATGTGGGTTTGGAACAATTGGTGTTACACTCTCAGTGACAGCATTGACAGCTCTCAAATCATGCACCATTCTGTACGTGTCAGGGGAACCTTTGGGCCCTTTTTTCTTGATTGGATACAAGGGAGTGTTACAGGGGGAGGACCTTTGTACTAGAGCCCCTGCTTCCACATATTCTCTTATATCTCTGGTCAGGGCCATTGATTTGGCTGGACTTAAGGGATACTGTTTTAAACAAGGAGGAGTGGAGCCTTCTTTTAATTTTATCATGACTGGGGGAATAGGAAGCCGACCAACATCAGTTTTTCCCTTTGCCCATACAATGTCTGGAACTTGTTGCATTGCTATGTCTTCACTAGTTCTGGTATCGGACACTCTCGCAGATTTGGACATGTACACCATTGCTGCAATCTTGCACAAGTGTTTGTCAGAGAGGGGACTTGTGACTGTAATACCTTCTGGGGTGTATTGTATGGTAGCCTGGATAGCACTTAACACATCAGCCCCCAGCAAATTCATAGGAGTGTTTTCACTAACAATAAGCTTTGTGAGAATTTCCTGGCTATCTTGTAATCTCAGCTTCATCTGTTTTGTCAAGGGAGTTTCAGACACCAATCCCTCCACCCCAACACACTCCACAGTCTCGTCAGTGATCATATCTGGCTTTATCAGGTCTTTATGTACCACAGTGCCGGCTGCCCCAGTGTCAATTAAAAATTCTGCCTCTTTCCCCCCTGGCATGGTTATGGTCGTAAGTAAGGTGGGACCAGGTCCTGAGGGAACGAAAACAGGGTACACATTTGTCACTGGGTTGCCAGTTTCCTAGGTCAGAGGCAAGGGAGGAGGGAAATCAGTCTGCTCACTCTCCTTTTTGGAGTTTTTGCACTGTCTGGCATAATGTCCATTCTGTCCACAATTCCAGCACTGTACGGTCGCTCGGTCACCTGGTGCCCCCCCCCTCTGTTTCCACTGTCTTCCTTGTGCTCTAGCATACATAACTGGTCGCTTGCATTTTGTCAGTTCAACCCCCTTAGCTACTTGCAGAAGGTCTGTTGGGTCCATGTTTCTCCACTCAGGTCTGGCTGTCTGTACTGCTTCTCGTAAAAACTTATTCATACCGTCAATGAATGCATTCACCAATATTTTGATATCAAGGTCGTTTCTTGCACTGTACCCCATGTCTGTCCACTTCAGCTGTAACCTCCCAAAGTACGTCTCTATACTCTCCCCTTTTTGCTGTGTCACGTCAGTCATCAGTACAGACTGCTCTGTTTGTTTCTTTGTAGCCCATCCTTTCAATGCCTCACAGTACGTCATTCCAGACCTCTCAGACTGAACATCCATGACCCATGATTGCTCCTTCATCATATCAGTATGGGATTTAATTATGTGTCCCAGCACGTCACCTGCTTTTGCAGTCACCAAACTCTCGAGGTCTGCCCAAGTGCATTTATAAGTCACCTGTATTGTCTGTATTTGCCTGTAAAATGGGAAAGGTTGGTTTTCAGGGTCAGGTAACTGTTTCAACATAGCTAGCTGGTCAGAGGGGCTCCAGGGGTAATATTCCTGTGTCTGTCTGATTCTTGTGACCTTCCTCGGTCGGGATGTATCTGATTTTTTTGTACTGGTCCCAGCGCGTTCTTTCCTTTCCTCACCGTCAGCTTCCTCCGCAAAACTCAATTCCTTCACTACCTCTGTCTCAGTGTCAGCGTCCTCTGTCATCACATGTGATCTGGTTCGAACAGGATTTAGTGCAATCCGCTTAGGGCGAGTAACATTACATGTAGCACAAGTACCTCTCCAGTCTGGGTTTTTCTGACTACAATGTTTACAAGTCCATTCATCTGGTCTGGGTTTCTGCTTATGAGAAGGGGGGGCGGTAGCAGTCACAATTCCTGCTTTTGGTGCATTAAAACATTCATAATACACCTTATCTCCCGCTGTGGTCTCTTTATATCCACAATGCTGCACCTCTTCAGCCACACGACACCATTTATTTACTTGTTGCTCTACCCTCTTGTCTTTTATCCAACCTCTCTTTTCTTCCCTGAATCTGTGCCATTTCTCAACATCCAAACATCCGTACTCTGGCATGTCTGCCTTTTTGAGTATCGGTCTGACATTTTTCACTGCTTCTTTGCCTTCTCTTTCTTGCACTATCTGTTTGGCTGTTTTGGATCCTGCTGGAGCCCCACGCTGCACACTGAACAAGTTGCCCATGGCTTCAACTTATTCCCACACAGCCCACCTTTCTGCAAATGCCCTCTCAGTGTCCCTGAACCTTGTTAACAGGCCACACGTCTCCTGGCAAGTCAGAATGGGCTCTCAAGTGGTAGCAAGAAGGCTCAATCAGCATTCACTCTCACCTGCTACACTTGTAGGGCGTATTGGGAAGGGTTAAAAAACACCTCTCACCCAATAGACCAGATGACTAAAGCAGGAAGGACCAGGTGTGATAGTCCTCTCACCTGCTAGACCACCTCCATGTAAGTGGGAAGGCCACACGGCTCTCTAACCCACTTGACCTGATGTGTGCAGTTTGGCTACTCCATGCTGGTCCTTTACAAAGTATTTCAGCAACAAACGTAAGAGTTAAACCAAAACAATTAACAGAGCTGACTTCTCACAGAGGGCAGAAAATCGCGCAGCTGTTCACTTGACCCCTCCCAAAAGAATGTCAGCCAGCGCACAGTTTGTTTAGCAAGAGTCTTATCTCGTTCAGATTCAGCTTCCAAAACACAATCCTAATACCCACTGGTATAATACACAATCCCTGCAGAAAATTGAGACCACTTATATACCTTCACAGCACTAATATTCTACTTTACTATAAAACCTTCATCCCCATTTTGAGGGGAAGAAACACACAATATCTCACTATAAGGACAGATCCCAGGACCACTTGTCTTACTCATTCATTGATTCCAGAAGCATAGGTAACAATACACCTTCCAAGGATCAGTTAACCTCACATGCAAATAAAATTATCTAAACCGCTCTTGATACTGATGGGAAAAAATACATATGTCAGGTATCCACTCAAATACTCTATATGGCTATGCCCTGTGACATTTCACAACCGGAACATCTTTTCACAGTCCACAGTATGACATATAACCATTAGACTTATACATACATATTATTTCACCAAGTCTCTTATCACAATTACTTGTCACTTTGTTATTCAGAGGCTTCTCATCAATATACAACAACCTATTGCCTCCCTACTTTATCTAGGCATTAATATGAAACCACTTATGAACACATATCCCTAGACCAGAGTATTGCCACAAAAACACAAAACACAGCAACACAGCAAATGCAATTATACAGAGACTGTCCCAAATTCCGTGCTATGCACTCTATGCAATCAGTTAATGGACGGACAACAGATTATCTTATTACTCTATATTTCAACTCTCATTCAGACATGCATGAAAAAAACAATACTCACTGGTGATGCCAGAGTTCTTGAACCGTGTGTACAGCCTTACCCAGAATATTCGGGAAATCAGAGAGAGTGAAATGAAGTGTAAGAATAAAGCTTCTCACCTTGCTGCAGCTGAAATTTCACTGTCTCAAGAGTCCCCAAAACTTCTTCCGAATAGGCCGGTTGGCCACGGCTCCACGTTGGGCACCAAACTGTTGTAGCTGTTCTGTTTTGTCACAAGTCAGCTTATGGGATCACCAGTGAGGTTCTCTTGAGTTAGGCCTCTTCAGATTTAATCAAGATCGAGCGCTCGGAGAGAAAAGACCAGCATCCATGTGGGCATGATCAATTTCTTCTGTTTATTTCATCAAAGTACAGTTTATTTATACCATTTACAGATCAATGTGATATTGCAAAAGAAAAAGAAAAAAACTTCGAGCTGAACTTTACTAATTGTTCATATGACCTTTAAGTTTTAGCAAAACAAAAATGTAGAGTCATGCATATGAGATAAGAAGAACATTTAGAAACCATAATAATCCTTGAGTCTGTCTCTTATTCCGTAGGCTCCATAATGACTATGAACTACCATCAGATATACTTACTAATAACAATAAATCTTTAATAAAGAAAAAGAGAAACTATTAACCCTTCTATATCAGTACCATTACCCATTATAGAAGTCCCTTTTGAATGGATAGGGATGGGTCTGGTGGGGCCCCTCGTAAAGTCCGCTCAAGGGCACCAACCCATCCTAGTGATCGTTGACTATGCCACCCGGTATCCAGAGGCGATACCTCTCCGACATACTGCGGCGAAGCTTATAGCTCAGGAGTTGTTTGCTGTGTTCTGCCGGGTGGGGTTGCCCAAGGAGATCCTTACGGATCAGGGGACCCCATTCATGTCTAAAGTGACCAAAGAGCTATGCCGGCTATTCCAGATCAAGCAGTTGCATACGGTACGTCTGTGTATCATCCTCAAACGGACGGTTTAGTGGAGCGATTCAATAAAACTCTGAAAACCATGCTCAAAAGGGTGATTTCCAAAGACGGGAAAGACTGGGATATGATGCTTCCCTATTTGATGTTTGCCATCCGAGAGGTGCCACAGGCATCCACGGGGTTTTCGCCTTTTGAGTTGTTATACGGGCGACATCCCCGGGGATTGTTGGACCTGGCAAAGGAAACATGGGAGCAGGAGCCCACCCCCCATAAAAGTGTGATTGAACACATTTTAGGAATGCAGAACCGCATAAGCGCGGTCATGCCAATTGTGAAGGAGCATTTACAGGAGGCTCAGGCCGCGCAAAGCGGCCGCTACAATAGACAAGCCACCGTGCGGACCTTTAACCCCGGGGATCGGGTGTTGGTATTGGTCCCCACGGCAGAGAGTAAATTCCTGGCTCAGTGGCAAGGCCCCTACGAGATAAAGGAAAGAATCGGGGTGGTCAACTATAAGGTATTGCAGCCCGGTAGGCGGAAACCTGAACGAATATACCATGTCAACCTGTTAAAACCTTGGCAGGAACTGGAAAGCCTGATGGTTGATTTTTCCCCATCTCCCTCCTCTTCGGGTCGTTCAAACCCGGCTCCAGCAACCTCCGGAGAGGACAAACCGGAAGTAAGGATTGGAGAAGCCCTCACCAAGCAACAGAGGCGAGAGGCCAGACGGCTGGTTCAGCAGAACCCCGATGTCTTCTCCGAGCTGACTGTTAGGACCAGTCTGATATGACATGACATTGTCACCGAGCCTCACCTGAAGGTACGCCTGAAGCCATACCGGGTGCCGGAGGCTCGAAGACAAGCCATATCAGAGGAAGTGAAGACAATGCTATGCCTGGGGGTCATCGAAAAATCCCGGAGTGAATGGGCTAGTCCCATTGTCCTAATACCAAAACCCGATGGCTCCTTAAGGTTCTGCAATGACTTTAGGAGATTGAACGAAATATCCAAGTTCGATCTCTACCCCATGCCCCGGGTGGATGAGCTGATTGATAGGCTGGGACAGGCGCGATATTTCACCACGCTCGACCTGACCAAGGGGTACTGGCAGGTGCCACTGACTGAGTCCGCCAAGGAGAAAACCGCTTTTGTTACGCCGGAGGGTCTCTTCCACTATGTTGTCTTGCCTTTTGGGTTACATGGCGCTCCGGCCACGTTCCAGAGGTTGATGGACTTGGTGCTGGAACCCCACCAGGCGTATGCATCAGCGTACCTTGATGACATCATTATTTACAGCTCTGAGTGGCAGACCCACTTGGAACAGGTACAAGCGGTGGTGAGCGCGCTCCGAACAGCCGGATTGACAGCCAATCCCAAGAAATGTGCGTTGGGGCTCACGGAAGCCCGCTACTTGGGCTACGTAATAGGCCAAGGAGTGATTAAGCCCCAAATTAACAAAGTTGAGGCGATCCAGAAGTGGCCTAGACCCCTGACCACGAAGCAGGTTAGGGCCTTCCTGGGTATCGTGGGGTACTACAGGAGGTTTGTAAAAAATTTTGCGGGACTATCAGCCCCCTTGACGGACCTTTTCAAAGGCAAGAAGTCCGTCATGGTGCGCTGGACTCCGCAGGCCGAGGACTCCTTCCGGGCCCTGAAGGGGGTCCTGTGCGGACAGCCCGTTCTTGTCAACCCTGATTTCCGGAAGGAGTTCGTAGTACAGACTGACGCCTCTGAGGCCGGCCTGGGGGCAGTGCTGTCTCAGGTGGTTCAGGGGGAGGAACACCCCGTCACCTTCTTAAGTAGGAAGCTCACCCCTCCCGAGCGGAATTATAGCGTAGTGGAGAAGGAGTGCCTGGCGATCAAGTGGGCCTTGGAGTCCCTACGCTATTACCTGCTGGGACGGCAGTTTTGCTTGGTGACTGATCACTCTCCGCTGGTCTGGATGAGGTCCGCCAAGGAACGGAATGCCCGGGTTACCCGGTGGTTCCTTTCTCTACAGAACTTCTGGTTTACGGTTGAACATCGGGCCGGTAGGTTGCAGGGCAACGCCGATGCCTTGTCCCGCGGCCCGTGTTTGATGGCGGGAGTTCAACCCCGCACGCTTGAACTGAGGGAGGGGGGGTGAGACTGTGACCGGGGTTGTCTATGATGGCCGGTACGTCTCGCCCCGGTTGTGCTCCCTCCATGTATAGAAAGCAACTCCACTCCAGGGTTAATGCTGTTTCCCTGCAGGTTGAAAGGAGGGTTAAAAGGAAACAGGAACATGGGCGTGGGCCCCTAGTGTGAGGGAGTGAACACAACTCCCTGAGTTTCTGCCAAAGAAACACATGTGAGCCATTTCTGGAACCTGTCTTGTTGGTCCAGGAGGAGGACATTCCGGAACGTGTTGTGTGCTGTTTTGGACTTTGTTTGTGCAATAAACCGTGTGCTGTGACCATTGGTGCCTGGATCCCGTGTCTTCTGCCGCGCAGCTGAAGTTGATGCATTCTTTTACAAGATGTTTCTGTAGAATACAAAAGTATTTTAGTTTTGAACAAGATCAAATTAACATTAACAAAATTGTTTCAGGTGTAACAGCAATATGGTCAGGAAAGGACTTTGTACCACTGCACTGTTATACAGGTTATCACAATAGTTGAAAACATGGCACATTAGTAGCCAAAACCTTTATCAAGTTTATCAGATATTTTAGGCAGAATCAAATGGCCAATTTAAAATCCTTGACACAGTAATATCGCAAATTGCTTATTGATTATTGTAAAGAACAGATAGTATTAGATAAACCACCTAAAATAGTCTGAAAGGTAAATGAGTAAACAGACTGGTGACACATTGGACCAAAATGTTCCTGTGAACAAGCAGGCACACCCATGTCATAAAATTACCATAATTGTGCACAATACTTCCATCAAAACCAAAAAACTCCACAAAGGGGAAATAGAGGAAAAAGTGACGCTCATCACATAAAAAGACTGTAATTGCGATTTAGATCATAGTGCAGTGACATTCCAAACTGGTTGCAATACAAATCCAGACATTAATAATGTAACATTATATCGCGTCTAAGATTCAAGCCATGGGGAACTCTGGTATTCAATTGAAAAATCCACCATGCCTCTCTATTTCTCAGACCATTTAAGCTGAAAGCATGTCTGTGTTTTTTATGCAGTTTTTCAATCGCATATGCAGAAAAAATTCAATTGAACTGTTGTGTTCCTGAATAAAATGTTTAGAAGCATGTGATGTATTTTTTATTTGATTATTTTTGGCAATATCATGAAGATGTTGCTTTATTCTGGTGCAAACCGTTCGCTTTGTGCTGCCAACATATTTTAGATTACATTTATTGCACTCTATAATATAAGTGACCCATTTCGTGTTTCAGTTTAAAAAAGAATTAATTTGATATTTATTATTGTTGGATGTGTCAGTGAAAAATTTACATTTTTTTGTAACTGTACACATCTTACAATTGTGCAAACCGCACTTATAAAAACCCTTTAATGATAACCAATTGCCTTTAGTTTTTGGAAATCTGACAGCACTAGGTGAGAGAATATTGGCCAATGTGGTTGCTTTTTTATACACTACTCTATAGTTGTTGTGTAAAATATGGTTCAAGGTGTCATCTTCTCTCAAAATAGAAATATTCTTATGAAACATACGTTTAATGAGATCAAATTGGTTACTGTATTTTAGAACGAGATTAAGTGAGTTGTTTTGTGATGTATAATTTTTTTGGTCCATTTTCTTGAATTATTTAGTTTTTTTGAGTTGTCATTAGGTTTTAATTATGAGGAGTAAGAATCATTATCAATAATAATTTTTTTGGCCCTAGTGATCATCCAATTTTTATAACCTCTAGCTTGTAAGCGGGTCTCAATATTTTCTAGTTCTGCAGAATAGGAATCAGGGGTATTACAATTACGTTTTGCTCTGATAATTTCACCTAAGGGGATTGCTTTAATCGTATGTGCTGGATGATGACTAGTGGCATGTAAAATTGTATTCCCTGCTATTTGTTTTCTATATGTTTTGGTGGAAATTTTGGAGAACATTTTCCCCTCTAGGGTTAAATCCAAAAACTGAGTAATATTACGACTATGTTGGACTTTAAATTCAAGATTAAAGACGTTATTATTTAGGTAAAAAATAAAATCCTGTACGGCAGATTCATAGCCCGTCCATATGATTAACCTATCGTCTATGAATCTGCCGTACCATATTATGTCCTTTAGAAAGGGGTTCTGTGAATCGTAAATATATATTCCTTCCCACCAACTCATAGTCAAATTAGCCACAGAGGGTGAATATTTAGCTCCCATTGAGACTCCAGCACTCTGAACAAAAAACTTGCCATTAAACTAAAAATAATTGTTTAACATGAGAAATTGAACCACATTCATGATGTAATCAATAATATCCATAGTCATATCAGAATATGTGGTCAAATGATGTTTAAGTGCCGATAAAGCCACTGCCACAGGAATGGATTGGTACAAAGACACTACATCTATAGTTAGCCAAGTGTATTGTGGAGACCAACAAATATTTTTCATGCTTTGTAAAACAGAAGAAGTATCTTTGAGATAACCAGGGACTCTACGTACCAGGGGTTGCAATATTCTATCCAACCATTCCCCCAATTGTTCACTGATAGAACCGATTCCAGATATGATCGGTTGCATGGGGGGGGGTGAAATCCCTTTATGAGTTTTGGGCAGTGCATGCATAATTGGTGTTGTGGCTTCTGTTTAAGAAATTTCACCTCTCTGGTATTAAAACAACCTAAGTGAAAACCCTCGTCTATGAGCCTGTCAAAATGGATTTTCAATCTATTTGTGGGGTCCGATGGTAGTGGCGAGTACGTGGAGGTATCACTTAACATTTTCATTATCCACTCAATGTAATCCACAGTATTCATCACCACCACCGAGCCCCCTTTATCTGAACATTTGATGGTAATATCCAGATTATCTTTTAATTGTTTCAATGCAAGTCTTGCTTCAACAGATAAGTTGTTATTAAATGCAATTTTTTGACATTTATCATTCTGAAGTGATAGATTACGAAGATCTCGTTCCATAGTAACTTGGAATTTATCCATGGCAGGACAACGGTCCTGCGCTGGATAAAATCTCTTGTTTTTAATTTTGGGATGGTTTTTCTCAATGATATTACAAATCTCTGCATTTGAGTCTCTGGCTAGATCGTTTAGACAAGAGAGAGTAACTTGATCCTCAAAGTTAAAAAATTCAAATGAGTTATTCTGATCCAAACTAGCAACATCACCATCATTAATGTTTGAATTATTTTCATTATAAAAATGTTTTCTCAAAACCAAATCTCTCACAAACTTATTGATATCACAAATTGTTGTAAATAAATCAAAATTACAAGTAGGGGAAAAATTTAACCCCAAAGAAAGAACTTTTTTTTGCTCATCATTAAGAGGAAAATTAGACAGATTAATAATGTCATACTTCCCTATGTCTTTCAACGTCGTGAATTGTGCTTGTGGAATACCCAGGGATCGATGTGTTCTCCCTCCTCTTCTCCTAGTTTTCTTTTTGAGAAAGTTCTGTTCCTGAGATAGTAGTTTTTTGACCTAGGGGTTTGGACTTGCTGACGGTTTCCTTGATCCAATTCTGAATCTTCAGTCTGGCTTGCTGACGTATCCGGCTCAGTCGAGCTAAATGAAACCCTGATGGGTTGCAATTTATTCCAATTTTTATTAATGCGAGGAGTCCTCAAGATAGATCTTTGTGGATTTTCCCAACGGCCCCATTCATAAACTTGATTATTTGTATAATCGTATAGATCTCTATTGAATTTCCTTTTTTTAATGTCCATAATTTTATTTTCAGCTTTATCAATAGTTTTTTTCATGTTGGTTTCCAGTTCATCAATTTGTGCTTGTGTTGCATCCTTTAAATAATCCTGTTTCAATGTGTCCAGATCTTTTTGGACCTTTGTGAGTTCTTCCTCTTCATATTTTATTATAGTATTAATTAATTTAAGGGAGCAATCTGACAGTATTGTATTCCACTGTGTCACAAAGTCCTCTGAATAGACATAATTAGGGACTTTTTTCAATCTTAGACCTCTTGGAATGATTGTTCTGTCAGAATAATTTTTTAATGACGTTAAATTCCACCATAAGCGGTTTTCTTTTTCTGCTGACTTGATAATCTTGGCTACAGCACTTTCATTATCAGGATTTTTAGGGTTGTTATTCAACTTTGTAAATAATTCCCTGGCCCGCTCACTCCTTTGTTGGCGGTAATCCATAATAAAGTTAAAAGTTTCTTTACCTTATAGAAGCGCTCATTGTATTAAAACCAAGAGGAGATTTTCTACACAGCGTTGTCTGGATGCATCAGAGATTTGCTGGTTGATAGGGGACCACGGAAGGCAATGTAGAAACTTGTAATGGAATAGCAGCTGGATCGCTTTCCTTCATTTCTCATTGCTGCGGCCGGGGCAGGGCCAGATCCGTGTCTGAGGTGCGGTGAGGTCAGGCGTGGGTGAGCTGGATTCCATTATTAGTATTCGTGCCTGATTAGGATATCAGTGAGCGCTTCGTAAGTACGGGCTTTCAGCTCCTTTTTAGGAGAATTTAGCAAGACACCATAGCTGCCACTAAGTCCTAGTTTAGTGATGGCAGGTATCTATGAGACACCCCTTCATCACTAAACTATAAGTGAAAGTAAATAAACACAAACACCCCAAAAATCCGTTATTTGAAATAAAAGACAAAAAAGCCCCCTCTTTCACCACTTTATTAACCCCACCAATAACAGCCCTCCAGGTCCGACGTAATCCAAACGAGGTCCCATGACGCTTCCAGCTCTGCTACACCTGACACTCACATTGAGCGCCATAGACCATGACCGCTCACTGTGAGGGTCAGGCCACAAGTGAAGTGAGCCATGCGGGATCAGCTGTGACTTCACTCATGTGCTTTGCGGTGACAGGTGGAGGACTCAGCTGTCACTGCACATCAGCTGACTGAAATCACTGCTGATCTTATACTCACCTTCTCCAGCGAGGCTGCCTCCGGACGCTGGTCTCCTGCTTCCAGGCCGGCTCATGCATATGCAGTTCTGCACTCCACAGCCGACCCGGAAGTAGCAGAGCGCCGGAGACAGCCACACGGGACAGAGCATCGCGGGACACTTCAACACCACGGACAGAAGGAGCGGGGACAGGTGAGTATCTCCCTGTGCTATTAAAATAACGCAGGGACATACCACAGCAAAACCACAGAAAATCCGCAGCAAACCGTGGTAAAACTGCATGTGGATTTCAGGTGCGGTTTGCTGCGTTTTTTTGCCGCAGGTGCGGTAATCTTTTAGAGGGTGCGGATTTTTCTTAAGAGAAATCCTTTGTCTAGTGAGCACATAGCCTAATAGATTAAGAGGAACAAAGCTACCTGTAACATGTGTCCAGTTGACCTGTATAAGCAAAGACCCTAATTCCAGTGAACTGTCACTTATTTGGCTGCTTGCTTAAGTTTTGACAAAAATCAGTTTTATCTGCTTAAGGTCTACTAGTTCTCAAAATGCTGTTGTGTATAACCTCACCCATATCACTGCTTGGCCGCTGTGTACAATGAGCGTACACAAAAAGCTTCCAATCAAGTGGGGGCGGGGTAATACAGAGCTAATGGAGATGGGGGATATATGGTAGCAGGTTTACTAGTTCTTTAGTGATAATCCCCTAGCGATAATACTGTGATTTTATCAAAACTACAGCAAGCAACCCAGTAAATGACACATCATTGTAATCAGAGTCCCTGTCTGTCACGGGTAACAGACAGTTCTGTGGTTATCGGCGTTAGAAGGTCACAGCATTTGGCTGCGCAAAATAGCCCTGACTTTCTATTGTTCCTGCTGTCAGTATTCAGTGCACTCGTATCTCCTCTGCTGGGTTTTCATCCTTTTTTTTAAGAACTAGTTGAGCTCCTCTTCCCTTCAGTTGCTAATAATATGTATTTCCTCTTGGGTTTAAATACTTTCATTTTCCCTGGACTTGTGGTGGTGATATTGTTACTTCACAAGCTCTGGAGGCAAGCAGGTGGCTTGCACACACCAGTAGGATTGTTGTTGCTTTTTACTGAACTTCTTACAGAGTTGTCTAGAGATAAGTTGTTTGTTGTTTCCCATTGTTTGTTATCCCTGTGTGTCCTTTAGTGCTTAGTGGGGTTGATGAAGAGCTCATCCCATCCGTTCCTTATTTAGACTATGTTCACACACTGCGTTATTTACCCGCGTTTTTGTTGCAGAAAGTTCTTGAGAAATTCTTGTAACCTTTCTGCAGACATTCCCCAGCAAAACCTATGGCAAAAAAAATTAGCTGTGTGCACACTGTGTTTTTTTCTTAAGCAAATTCAGTAGATTTTCTTAAGAAAAAGAATGAGCATGTCACTTCTTTTCTGCAGCTAACTGCGTTATTTCACTCCATTGACTAATGTAATGCAGAGTAAGCACACACATGACACTCACACAGACACACACATATGACACTCACAGACAGACACAGATATATAGAATACACATAGAAATCAAACGTACATATTAAAAATAAAAAAACAAAAAAAAATGCGTGTGCTCCGGCGTATGTTTACTGTCCAGCCAGGAAAGCACACAGCGGCGGCCTGGTATTCTCAGGCTCGGGAGGGCGAGGGCCATGGTTAATGACTCCCCCCTCCCGCAACCAAGAATATCAGCCCGCAGCTGCCCCGGGACTGTCGCATCCATTAAGCGACAGTCCCGGAGTGTCCCCGACACTTCCTGTTGCCGGGATGCGGTACCAATCAGGGTAATAACGAGTTAATGGCAACCAATAGCTGCCGCTAAGTCCAAGAATAGTAATGGCAGTGTCTATGACACGCCATTACTAATCTGTAAGTGACATTAAAAACACACACACACCCCGAAAAATTCCTTTATTTGGATTAAAAGACAAAAAGCCCCCTTTCTCCACTTTATTAAACCCCCGAACACAGCTCCGACATAATCCACAGCGATGTCCTGTGGCGCTTCCAGCCCTGCTCCAGCCATGACTGACAGTTCTCCACGCAGCCTCATTCAGCGAGCGAGTGCTGAATGCGGCTCCCTGAGCGAGGCTGTGGGTAACTCCAGGACATTTTTCACGGCCGGTGATGTGAACAAACATCATAAATAAAGCTGGAATATCTAGCCCTCTATTATGTATCTATCTATGTATCTATATATCCCTCTATCTATTTATCTATGTATCTATCTATGTATGTATCTATATCTATTATCTATGTATCTCTCGCTCTATTATCTATCTATTATCTCTAATTATCTCTATTATCTGTTAAAGTAGCTGTTAAAAGCATTAAAAAACGCAGGGACCAACCTGCAAAAAAACGCACCAAAACGCACCTGTGATACTGGTGCGTTATTTTAACGCAGGTGCGCTAATCCTTCACTCTCAAGAAATTTCTTAAGAAAAATCATTTTTCTAGTGTGAACATAGCCTATGGTTCCAGATCAGGGTCAGCATAGGGTGAGGTATCCGGCTCAGCGTGGTGACGGAACTCAGGGCACAGCGGTAGGCTTAGTCAGAGGTTACCATCTCCCCTTTCCCTAGGCACATGGTTTCTTTCCCTTTCGCCGTTCGCTTGCTACTTCACCGTTCATAGCGTAACACTGTCTTTACATTATTCTGATTTTTAATTAAGTAGTAAACACTTAGTGACCGAATCCAATTAAATTCACAAAAACCCCAGCATAGGTAACATAAATGTTACTTGCTCTCCACCAAGAGATAAACCTCTTTTAGTTCTGGTCTCTTCTAAACCCATAATCTGAACTGTAATAAAGGTTTGTGGACAGAGACGAATGAACCTAAATAGTAAAGTTCGGGGATTGTACCAAATACAGACTTTATACAAAAAATCAGTGTTAGAGTTCGGAGTTCGGGTGCTTTATGTATCATAACCACTTCATCTAGCATCGCTGTGCTCGGGTACACGCAGTGCTCAGCACAGTGCTAGCTGCAGTGTTTGAATCGATTTCGTGGGGGATAAAACCATCATTATAGGATGTATTGTGTAAAAGAAAAAATAATTGGAAATGCTCTCTTTATGGCCGGTTGCATGTGGGTGGAGACCTAAACTGCCCAATCAGTGACTTCCAATGGGGTTCTGGTCAAGTCCGGTTCCCGAACAGAACTTTATCTAAAGTCCGGCTGAAAAACCGAACCCGAACTTCACCAGGTGCACTTATCTCTATTTGTGAGTAGCCGCATTAAGAAATAACCACTTGGATATCAGACATGTAAAATCCTTTCTTTGTTTATTACAACAATTATCCTTTATAAAGGGATCATTTTTTAAAATAAAGGGCCAAATGTATGAGCGGGCCACTCCTGATTCATTAAGTGGTCCATGCCTCTTCATGAATTTGGAGCGTTTGATGAGTGGCATGTGCCTCCTTGTGCCATGCTAGAAATATTACTCTCTTCAGGGACTGAAGTGAGATTTCTGGCATAGGGAATGCCACAGCTCGTCATAAATCAAAGAAGTTGTGGTGTCACATCTCCGTCCCACCCAAACTCTGCCAATTTTGCAGTGAAAATGCCAAGAGCCGCAAAATGCTGGCACAACTTTCCAAATTTTTGGAATTTTTCAGAACTTAGTGACAATTTTTTTTGCCACAAAAGTTTTGAAGAATTGGGACCAGAGCGTCTTTACAACGTGCACATATCTAGGATGCAGTGCAATTCAATTCCCCCCTCACTATTTTTGTGAGCAATACCTACAGCTCTGCCTCAACTACAGAGGTCCGGAGGCAAAATCATCACATCTAAACAATAGAGAAAGCTAAGCATGAAGAATATATATATATTACAAGTATTTATTAACAAAACAACAAGTTTTGAAATGAAATTATATACAATGTGATAAACTTCAGAGTTCCTATCTCCAATCTGGGGCTGCGCTTTTTAGTAAATAAAGCAGTGGACAACCTAAGATTAGTGAATTATCTAAATATAATCCAGTATCAAAACGTTTCATGAATGTTCCTAAAGGCTCTCAAAAGGGCTAACAGTGTGCCAGCTAAAAAAGAAAATTAATATTCACTGCTCCCCACGCCATAATCCCGCCCACCTCTAGGCAATGAAGCCAGCGCCAACCAAGAGGTGGGCGGTATTGTTAGCGTGGGGAGCAGTGAATATTCCAGTAGCTGACGTCCGCATGTAACTAGGGGCGCATGGCAGTAATGTCATGCGCTGCGCCGCTTACATGTTGAAATCACTTGCCGGCATCAGAAGAGAACAACGTGCACATGAAGACCGGAGGGATGGTGAGTATAATAATTTATTTTCTTATGTGTGCAGCGTGATGGGGAAATATATACCAGAGTGGGCCCAAGTTGAGGGCCATATATACAAGGATGAGGACATATATACTAGGACAAGGGACATATATACCAGGATGGGGATCATATATACCAGGATGGGATAAAGATGGGCAACATATATACGAGGATGAAGGACATATACACAAGGATGAGAGACACATATACCTGGAAGGGGACCAGGATGGGGGACATTAGTACAGAATTGGGTCACTTTATCCCCGTAACAGTGTCAGCAGCAGATCAACCTCCTTAACAGTGCTTCATGACTACATTTTTTGCGTCAATCTTTTTCCCTATATTCCGCCTTCAAAATCTAGGTTTGTCTTATGGTCCCAAAAATACGATAAGTTTAAAAAAAAAGGAAATGGTTCTTTCCCTCATCAAATCTTACTTGAGCAATCGTAACCAATTTTTTGATAAAACCCTTTGAATTATGGTACATCATGATGCCTTCTCCAATGTGACTCATCTGACAACAGGACCTGATTAGTCTTAAAAACATTTGGCAAATTCTGAAACCAAAAATGGCTGCTCCGCTCTGTTGGTTTTCTGATGTCCGCAAGACTTGATTTACCAGTTAAACATTTCAATTATTCACAACATGAAAAAGGTTCCTTCCCTGTGTGGCTTCTTCACATGTTTAACAAGATCTGATTTATGAGAATAACATTTTCCACATTCAGAACATAAAAATGGTTTAATTTGTGTGATATTTTTGATGGTGAACAAGACTTAATTTCATATAAAACATTTACTGCATTCTGGGCATGAAAACGGCTTCTCCCCTGTGTGAGATTTTGATGTACAACAAGTTCTGATTTCCAATTAAAACATTTCCCACACTCTGAACATGAAAATGGCTTCTCCCGTGTGTGATTTTTCTGATATATAACAAGATGTGATCTCTGAATAATACATTTCCCACATTCTGAACATGAAAATGTCTTCTCACCTGTGTGAGATCTTTCATGCCTAACAAGATCTTATTTCTGAATAAAACATTTCTCATATTCTGAACATGAAAATGGCTTCTCCCTTGTGTGACATCTTTGATGCCCAACAAGATCTGATTTCCGAATAAAACATTTTCCACACTCTGAACAAAAAAATGGCTTCTCCCCTGTGTGAGATCTTTGATGCACAACAAGTTCTGATTTCCAATTAAAACATTTCCCACACTCTGAACATGAAAATGGCTTCTCCCCTGTGTGATTTTTCTGATGTGTAACAAGATGTGATCTCTGAATAAAACATTTCCCACATTCTGAACATGAAAATGGCTTCTCCCCTGTGTGAATTCTTTGATGCTCAACAAGATCTGATTTCTGAATAAAACATTTCCCACACTCTAAACATGAAAATGGCTTCTCCCCTGTGTGAGTTTTCTGATGTGTAACAAGATGTGATCTCTGAATAAAACATTTCCCACATTCTGAACATGAAAAGGGCTTCTCCCCTGTGTGAATTCTTTGATGCTCAACAAGATCCGATTTCCAAATAAAACATTTCCCACATTCTGAACATGAAAATGGCTTCTCCCCTGTGTGAATTCTTTGATGATTAACAAAATTCGATTTCCAATTAAAACATTTCCCACATTCTGAACACGTAAATGGCTTCTCCCCTTTGTGAATTGTCTGATGTGAAACAAGATGTGATTTCTGACTAAAACATTTACCACATTCTGAACATGAAAATGGTTTCTCCCCTGTGTGAATTTTCTGATGTCTCGTAAGGTTTGATTTCTGAATAAAACATTTCCTACATTTTGAACATGAAAATGGTTTCTCCCTTGTAGGAGCTGTTTCATGTTCCAGATCCCTTCTGTAACTTTTATTTTGCTTACAATTCTGTGATAAATCAGAATTTTGGTCTTGTTTGAAAAGATCAGATGATAGAGATTTCCGAAGAAGGACTGGAGATATATCTGGGACAGCAGCATGCTCTTCATATGTAGCATGTGTGATACTTTCATCATCTGTTTTAAATTCTGAAGATATTAGATTTCCATCTAAACTCCCGATACAGTCATCTGCTAAAAAATAAACAAAATGTTATTATTTAATGATATTATTTTGAAAGTACATTTTTTTTAAACCATAACATCAGAAATTAAACAAATTATTCTGAATTTGTTGTCCAGTTTCGACATCTAAGAGTTACATCTTCGGTAATTGAGATCTCCCATTCCTAGCACCAGTTCTCTGGAATGTGCTATAGTAAATCTGATTGATTGTCAACAAGTGACTCCAGGATAATGAGGAACAGGGGGCTCCTATACTGTCCCTCATTATAGGGGACCCTAAGCTATTCTTAACCTATGGATTACCCCTGAAGATGGAGCTGCTGGAGTCCCGTGCCTTACTAGTCTCCTCACTAGATTTAATCTGTGATCCCCAAGGGAAGGAAGGGGAAGGAGTATGATGGAAATATAGAGTAAGACAGATGGGACACATTGCAAACTCACAGAAATAAACAGTGAGAGACTAAGGAGAAAAGCAAGAGCAGAAAGGCAGCAACAAAAATACAACAAGGGTTAACACCACAACAGCTCACTGTAATAATGCACAACAACCACCGGTAAGTCTGGATTACAACCAGGGCCGGCTCCAGGTTTTTGTGGGCCCCGGGCGGAAGAGTCCCAGTGGGCCCCATAAACACGCAGACACACACCCACACACACACACACATATTTAAATACAAACTCACAAAAATACATATAAACAGACAAATCTATACAATCATATACACTGACATACATAGATACATATCATACATGCATACAGACAGACACACACAGCTCTGCTGCATACATACAGAGAAACACACTGCTCTGCTGCATACATACACACACTGCTCTGCTGCATACATACAGACAGACACACACACTTTTCTGCTGCATACATACGGACAGACACACACACTGCTGCTGCATACATACATACAGACACACATACTGTTCTGCTGCATACATACATACACACACACACTGCTCTGCTGCATACATACAAACACACACACACTGCTCTGCTGCATACATACATACAGACAGACACACACATACTTCTCTGCATCATACAGTCATATGAAAAAGTTTGGGTACCCCTATTAATGTTAACCTTTTTTCTTTATAACAATTTGGGTTTTTGTAACAGCTATTTCAGTTTCATATATCTAATAACTGATGGACTGAGTAATATTTCTGGATTGAAATGAGGTTTATTGTACTAACAGAAAATGTGTAATCCGCATTTCAACAAAATTTGACCGGTGCAAAAGTATGGGCATCCCTATCAATCGCCTTTTTGTATGACCAAACAACTCAATCTTTGTTTCATCAGTCCACAGGACCTTCTTCCAAAATGTAACTGGCTTGTCCAAATGTGCTTTTGCATACCTCAGGCGACTCTGTTTGTGGCGTGCTTGCAGAAACGGCTTCTTTCGCATAACTCTCCCATACAGCTTCTCCTTGTGCAAAGTGCGCTGTATTGTTGACCGATGCACATTGACACCATCTGCAGCAAGATGATGCTGCAGGTCTTTGGAGGTGGTCTGTGGATTGTCCTTGACTGTTCTCACCATTCTTCTTCTCTGCCTTTCTGATATTTTTCTTGGCCTACCACTTCTGGGCTTAACAAGAACTGTACCTGTGTTCTTCCATTTACTTACTATGTTCCTCACAGTGGAAAATAACAGTTTAAATCTCTGAGACAACTTTTTGTATCCTTCCCCTGAACAACTATGTTGAATAATTTTTGTTTTCAGATCATTTGAGAGTTGTTTTGAGGAGCCCATGATGCCACTCTTCATAGGAGATTCAAATAGGAGAACAACTTGCAAGTGGCCACCTTAAATAACTTTTCTCATGATTAGATACACCTGCCTATGAAGTTCAAAGCTCAATGAGGTTACAAAACCAATTCAGTGCTTTAGTAAGTCAGTAAAAAGTAGTTAGGAGTGTTCAAATCAAGAAATTGATAAAAAATGCCCATACTTTTGCACCGGTCAAATTTTGTTTAAATGCGGATTACACATTTTCTGTTAGTACAATAAACCTCATTTCAATCCAGAAATATTACTCAGTCCATCAGTTATTAAATATATGAAACTGAAATAGCTGTTGCAAAAACCCAAATTGTTATAAAGAAAAAAGGTTAACATTAATAGGGGTGCCCAAACTTTTCCATATGACTGTACATACATACATAAATGCATGCATAGATATATACATACATGACAGACACCTTGCTCTGCGGGGCCCACACACGCGGCTCCGGGGGCCAGCACATATGGCTTTGTGGAGGGGAGGGGGGGGCAGGGCATACATTGCGTGGGGCAAAAGCCCATACAGTTCACCTGGGCCCATAAATCGGGTAGCGGGTAGGGCACATACAGATCGAGTGGGGGTGGAGGGGTGTCCCACATACCGCTCAGGTCACGGTGGAGAGGGGGCCCACACAGCGCCGGAGAGAAGCGCTGTTCTGGGGGTCGCTGGCTGGCACTGCGCCTCCATTTGTGGGACCGAGCAGGACGCCGTGCGGTAGCTCCGCCCACAGATGAAGGAGGACGCAGCGAACACTGTTGTCTGCGCGCCTTAAAGGGACGGCAGCCACAGTTTCCTGCCGAGGACTGAGGTCCCCGGAATTCGGCCCGGGGTCAGCAGAACTGAAGAGGCCAAGTGGGCCCCTCCAGCTCTCAAGGGCCCCGGCATTTGCCCGGGTATGCTGGATGCTGACGCCGGCACTGATTACATCACCTCACCAGACCAGTATAGGTAAACTATAGCGGGCAATAATGAAATAGTCCGGCCATCATATACAGAACGGGAGCGAACAATAATTTCTCCTCTACAGCATGTGATCAAAGATATTAACAGGCAGCCCAGCAGAGAATAACTCTTGCTAGCCTGCCCAAGCCTGTGGTTCGACGCCTGCGTCTCCCTGCGCTGCTCACAGACATCAGAGAAGTTAACATGCAAAGTACCAGAATCTATAATTTCCACAGATCCTGACTGAAAACCTCTCCTTGAAACATTGATCCACAACAGACAAATTCAAAGAGGGTTTTTTTGAAGACGAAAATAAAGACAGATGCTGGAAATTTAACTGGGTTGTCTGGGACTATAACGCTGATGAACCATCCTTAGGCTTTGTAACCAAAGTAGGTAGCAGGGACTTGCTGTCTGTGCAGATAAACATTAGGGCTCCAATTCATCAAGACCGGTGATGTACACTGAAAAATGACGTCAGGGACTGGAGTGAGATTTCTGGCATAGGGAACATCGCAGTTTGTTATGAATTAGAGAAGCGGCATCACACCCTTCTTCTGCCAAGCTCTGCCCATTTTGGCAAAGCTGGTTAAAATTGGCGTGAACACACCCAGACGCACCAGCCTGTCTGCTCTTCAGCTTTAGACTCCTGCAATTGAGACCTTTGGTTATATGCCGTAATGTCAAAAAGGTCCTTAAGCAGTCCTATAATTGGCAAATAAACACTGGGGCCAGTAGGAGAAAGGGGGACTGTTCAATTGCCCAGTTTGCTCTTAAGAGACCTTTGGTTACATCATGTCACATGACTTTGAAGTCAAAGGTCCTTAAACAATCAACCTCAGAATACAACTGATGTGGTCCCTAAGAAAGTGGGGTCTTGAGAATTTGCGAAGTTTGACTCCTCCCAACCCTGGCCCTGACTGTAACTAGGGCTTACTTTTGGAGTAGGGCTTATATTTCAAGCATTCTTCAAAAATCCCATAAAATCGTGCTAGGTCTTATTTTTGGACTAGGTTTAATTTTCAGGGAAACAGGGTATTCATGAACCCTCTGCAGGTCTTTTAGTTGCCTTCATAATGACAGAGAGAAGGCACTAGAAACAAACTGAAAGAAAGACAATACAGTTGAAAAAACAAAACAAAAACAGAGCAGAAAGCCTAAAATTGTAAACACAAAATTAGTGCAGAAAGTGCATGAGTAGATATCTCTTACTGGATAGAACTAGAGTTAACACATCCTCAGGAACATCGGGATCTTCTTGTTTACAGTCCTGTGGGAGAAGAGGACGGGGACATCTCTCTGGTGTTGTCCTCTTACTGGATAGAACTGGAGGAGACACAGGGACTGAATTAATTCCTTACATACAGATAATTATAGGCCGTGTGTATTTAGTCCTGACTATTACCTGGTGATGTGAGGGGCCGGGGAACCTCCATCATGACGTCCTTGTACAGATCTTTGTGTCCTTCTAAATACTCCCACTCCTCCATGGAGAAATAGACGGTGACGTACTGACACCTTATAGGAACCTGACACATACAATGATACCGTCACCCCCCGATCCCTTCATAGCGTTACTGTATAATGTCCCAGCATTCCCAGCAGTGTCACCTCTCCAGTCAGCAGCTCAATCATCTTGTAGGTGAGTTCTAGGATCTTCTGGTCATTGATGTCCTCATGTATCGGGGGGTGAGGTGGAGGCCCCGTGATTGGGCTCAGGGGTCTTCCCCATCCCTCAGACACAGGGGCCTGACAGCGCTCACTAGAGGTCTTCTTCACTACTGTGTAATCCTGGTTATGGAGAGACACAGTAATAAATCTCACTCCAGACATTTCCAGAGTCCTCACCTCTCCAGTTCTGTCCATCTGTTATTCCCATAGATAAGAATGATGTAATGTGACGTCATCAGAAACTCTCACCTCTCCAGTAAGCCGGAAGAGGATCTCTAGGGTGAGGTGTAATATCCTCTCTGCCATCTTGTCCCTGTCTATATCCATCCTTCACGGGGCAATCAGGAGAATTCTCTTATATAGAAGATCTCCACTGAGAGGATCCGATATAAGGACCTGAATGGGAAGGAGATGAACCGATATTTTATCTCCCTTATTATCTGCAGTATTTTGTATATCACTTGGGTAGGAAAAAAAATTTCAACATGAAAAGAAAGCCATGGAACCCATAGGGTGGAGGGGCGACATGACTAGAGGGAAGGGAAGGAGTGATGGGGTTAATGGAAACAGGAATGGTTTGTTTATAAGGCAGAGTAAAGGGATTGGTGGGTAGGAGGAGTTCCCTGGAGGAAGAGGTGGGACAGTTGAGGGGTGTAAGTAAAGGACTTTGACTTACCCCCTCTCTCTTGACTTCCGGATATGGAACGATCTGACTGGAGAGGTTCCTATAAGGTGTCAGGACGTCACCTTCTATTTCTCCATGGAGGAGTGGGAGTATTTAGAAGGACACAAAGATCTGTACAAGGACGTCATGATGGAGGTTCCCCAGCCCCTCACATCACCAGACTTCCGGATATGGAACGATCCGGACGTGCGACAGGATGGCTGCTACCCGGGAGCAGCGGATTCATCATGGCAGTGCACGGGCCCCTGGCAGCGCGGTCCCACGTCTTGGCTGCTGGGGGTTAACCCGTTGGCACTTTCCCCTCGCTCCCCTGTCAGCTGCGGGCGGCGTCCCCCCTCCCTCATATCTCAGGTACTTGCCGTGTGCGGGGGGAGCGAGGAGGAGATGCGAGAGCCCCTTCGGGGACCCTCCGCGGTAGGACGTGGGCAGGGCAGTACTCAGCTGCTGCTCCGGCCGCGGGAGGAATCTCCGTCCGGGCCGCGGCAGCCGGGAGGGGGGCGTGGCTTGGCTGCGGCCTACTTCCGGTCCGAGCCGCGGCCTGGATTGCTGGATGCGGCGGCTCCCGGACGGGGAGAGCGCCCGGCGGTGACAGAGGCCAGGTTTACCCCTCGCGGAAGGCGGGGGGGGGGGCCGCGGAGCTGCAGCCAGTGGTGGGTCCGGCACCAGGGCAGGCGGGCCTGGGGCGACGGGTGCCCAGGAAGCGTCGGTGAGTGGGGGTGACGGCAGGGGCCCTGCAGTTCCTGCTTGGTCACCCAGATCAGGTTGCAGCTCCCGGCCGCGGCGGTCTCCCCCCAGGAGGGGGAGGGCCCAGCGGACAGAGGCTTTCATGGGGCCCAGGAGGGCTGGATGCGGCGGCTCCTGGCCAGGAGAGCGCCCGGCGAGGACGGAGGCCAGCGTTACCCCCCCCCCAGCGGGTGGAGGGGCGGGGGGGGCGGGGGGCTGCAGCCAGCAAGGGGTCCGGCACCAGGGCAGGCGAGCATGGTGCGACGGATGCCCGGGAGGCGTCGGTACGTGGGGGTGACGGCGGGGGCCCTGCGGTCCCCGCCTGGTCACCCAGAGCAGGCGTGCAGCTCCCGGCAGCGGCGGTCTCCCCCAAGGGGGGGAGGGCCCGGCGGACGGATGCCTTCTGGGCCCAGGAGGGCAGGAGGCTGGCGGCTCTGGATGGGAGTCTGCTGGCAGCGGGTCGGGCCACAGGTACCCCCTGTCCTTGCAGGTAGCAAGGGGGGGTCAGGCCAGAAGATAAGGCCCGCGGTGGCAGCCCGTAGGACGGGACGATTTCCGGGGTTGTCGCCGCGGGACAGAAGATGGAGCTTGGAGGATGGTGCCCACGCGGCGTACCAGGAGGACGGCCGTGGTGGTGGCAGCGCTTCGGCGGCGTCTGCATTACATGAGCCAGAGCGGTCGGCTCCAGCGAGGAGGAGGAGGAAGCAGCGACGGATGAATCAGACGTCCGGATGGCGTGATTTTTATTCCAGGATATGCCGGGTCGCGGTCGGGTGAGACGGCCGTGGATTTGGCAGGGTTGGGGGGGGGGCGGCTGCGGACACGGCAGCGCCGAGTGGGTTGGTGTTTTGACCAGGTATGGGTTTTACTGAAGTGGTGTATACGGTTGTGGAGAGTGCGCATGCACCGCCGGCGGCATGGACGGGATCGGTGGTTAGTAGGCGCAGGTGCGGCAGGCAGAGTAAGGGCGCATGAGGCGGCAGGGGAGCATTTTCGGGCAGAGGCGGCAAGGGCTGTGACAGAGTGAGTGGTGAGGAACGAAGAGGGGGATGAGGTGGTGCGTCTGGCTGACAGTGGCCAAGTGTGAGAGGTATGGGTGCTTCAAAGGCCCGCTGGGGGGGCTCACTTGCTGGAGGATGTGAGGGATAAGATTTGAATGGGGAACGTGTAGCAATAGTTTCGCTGCTCCCCCGGGAACAGTTTCACCTGGATTAGGTTAAGCCAAGTGATTCCAGGAAGGATAAGTAGAGGGAGGGGAGCGCCGGTGGAGGCTCACCCTCGTACATTTGCAACGTGGCTGCGGGCATTTGCGTTTTTTGGCAAGGGTATCGGGGGAAGGAATTGGGTAATTGGTTCGGCATGGTTCGGTTATATGGATCCATTTGGGGTGGCTTGTTAGGTCATATGGCGGTTTAGTCTGGCTTCAGTACGCCGAGTAATTTCAGCAAGGGAAGGTGTTGCGTGCCAGTATGCGGTAGGATCACACGGGCACATCCTTATGGCTGCAGTGGATGGCGGCTCCTAGTCAGCCCCCCCCCCTTTTTGGGGGGTAGTTGGCTGTTCGGGGCTTGGAACCCCGGCGACACGGACGATGAGGGTTTTTTGGGGGGAATAGAAGGATGGGTGGTGCAGATTTGGCGCGGACGGTTGTCTTAAGCATAAGTGTTGGGTTGTGGTAAGGAACATAGTAATTCTGCGTCATTCTATTTATATTGGTGGATCTTTGCCTCCTTATTGGAAGTTTGCGCTGGGCTAGGGGACACCTGGTGGTTGTCAGTGGAAAGAGGGGTCAGGAAGTGGTGTTGGGCAGGATGGGTGGGCCATTCGGGGCCCTCCTTGTCACGATTGGGTTTCTCTGTTGGGGGGTAGTGCCGGAAATGAGCCGTATATAGATGTATATATTTCGGCTTGTTCAAAACGTATCTTATCTGGAGGAGTCATCGGTGTATGCCTGCTTGGCTCCAGAATTGTCGGCGGTTTATTATGTGTCGTTTGACAGAGGGTGGGATTTGGTAAAGGCGGTGAGCCGGGGAGCATTGATGGCAAAGGCGAATTTGGAGGCGGCATTTAGGTTGTTACTGGTCCACCCTGCTAGCTAGCAGTTCTGGTGCTGCGGCGGGGAGGGGAGTTATTATTATGTTGATCGGTGGGTGCTAATGGGTTGTTGTCCCATTTTATGTTCTTTTGGAGGCGGTTATTTCTTGGTGGAGTGGTTTGTGCGTGGTGTGTCCCAGCTTACACCTCTTATTCATTATAGGTTGATTCTCTTTACATCGGGTTGGCGGGTTGATGATTCGTTGAGGTTGATTGTTTTATTACAGATGGTGGTGGATACTCTTTTGGGCCTGTTGGCGCAGGCGAAGACTGAGGGTCCAACGCCAGTGATACGGTTTGTGGGGATAAAGTTTGATGTTATGGTCAGAGGGGTAGGATTCGTGGGTAATGGTGTGGTCCTATGGGCTGCGATAGAGGCAGTTAGGTCAGCTAAGACGGTGCGGTTTCAGGCGGTGCAGTCTTTGCAGGGGCGGTCGAACCACGGGTGCAGAGTTACGCCGCTGGGGTGCGTGTCTGCTGGACGGCTGGCGATGGCTGCGCCAAGGGTGCAGCCATCGGATCCTTTGTGTGTGGTCACGAGGGAGATCAATGATGATCTGATGGTGTAGGAGGTTTTTTCTTACGGCGATTTAGTGGCCGCGGATTGTGGCTGGGTAAGGTGCTACCTGATGGAACGTAGCTGCGGTACTCGGAGGCAGCGGGTCCAGTTGTTTTCTGGTTGGGCATTGTGGGGTAGCGCTTCCAATCGGTGGTAGTGGTCGGGTGGTGGAGGTTGGCAGTTTTTTCCAAGAGGAAGGTGTGCTGTCATTCTGGCTATCAGTTGGTGGAGAATTCGATTAATAGTTGGTTTGCTAATCCTGGGGCCAAGGGTGGCGTACTTGCGACAGTTGGTTTCTCAATTGGATGTGTTTTAAAAAAAAAAAAAAAAAAAATGTTATGCGTGGCGCAACCAGTACTGGGGTTCGCCAAGGGAATAGCAGCTGCTGTGTTTCCTTCCAGTTCTGCAGGTCTCGGGAGTTGAGGCCGGGTAGCAGACGAGGTGGGCACGGTGTGTCCGGAGGGCTTGTGGAGTCTGGTGTGGCTGTGTTGGGGAGCGGCTCGGTGCCCAGTGACTGAGGTTATTTGGGGCTGATATTCAGAAGTATGGGTGGCGCGGATAACGTTTGGGACAATGTGTGAGGAAGGCCCGGTGGAGTATTTGATGGTGGCGTTGGCAGTGGTGAGTAACGGTTTTCAGGCTGCTAGGCCGGCGTCCGCAGTGGAGCAGAGGGTGGCGGCTGTGGCTGTCTTGTTAAGGATTAGATGTGGAGAGATGTTTTCGCAGGATCTTAGGGCGCGGCAGGCCTTGAAGGGTTTGGTCGTAAGGGTGTGAGGGAGCGGGATGCAAGGGTCCATCTCCGTTGTTTTGTGGCAGCGTTTGGTGAGTGGTTTGTGGCGGCTATGTTCATCTGAGCACGAGCGGGTTTTTGTTTGCCTTGTCCAAAACGGTTTGTGTTAGCCTTTTGGGGGGCTTTGAGATTGTGGGGTTGGTCAGCCCATCTACGGTCAAGAGCGGAGGTTGGATGTTGGAGGATGTGTCCGAGGTGGTGCAGTGGGTTGAGCGCCGGCTTTGTCGCTCACCGAATTAGATTAGGCGGGTGGTGAAGGTTGGTGTTGTTATACGCGGTCCCGGGTGCGGAATTATGTTGTGAGGGCGCCCAGGCTCATTATTGTGTCGCGTTTGTTAAGGTACCATTTTGAGGCAGTGCTGCAGACTTGATTGCAGGTGGCGGGGGTGGGCGCCCGGAATACTATGGGTCGTATTCCTTCTGGATTGGGCTGCCACGGAGGCCCCTCGGTGGGCTCAGAAAAGGGGTTGTGAGAAGTATTGGGAGGTGGGAGTCCTCTTGTTTCGGTGTTACGTTTGGCCTCAGTTGTTATCGGGTTAAGGCAATGGGGGCATTTGAGTCTTTTGGGAGTGGAATGGGTTGGCGTAACAGGTTGATGTTATCTGTGGGTTTATAACCCCTGGGTTTTTGTGGTGAGGGTGTGCCTCATTTGGATATTTGGGCATTCGTTGGTTCTCGGGGCCTCGACGGTCTGAGGCTCGCCTGAATGTTGCCAGTTGGGTCTGGACGGGTCGATGGTACTGGTCCAGTAAATTGGAGGCAGCGATTTGGTATCTCGAGAAGTTATTTATGAATGTTTAAAAAAAAAAAAAAATAGTTGGTTGTTGCATTGTGTAAGACATACCTGAGCTTAATCGTGGGGTAGTTTTGATAGTGTGACCAGGTTGGAATGGCGTGTGGCTCGTGCGATAGGCAGTATCAATCGAGCCTTATTGGGGGGGCGGCGCCAAAAGTTGGTGGCGCTGAACTGGTGGTTTTGGGGATGCGATGGGGGTGCATCTTCACGTGCTTGGTGCTGTTTTGTGGACGCTGGGATTGCGTGGAGGTGTGGTACAAGCTTTGGGTGTGTGGCGGGTCCAGGCCACGTAAGGAGTCACGTGCCCTGTCCTGTGGCGGGGGGTAGGTCTGGTCCAGAGGCGGTTGAAGGCAATGGTAACTGGACAGAGAGACACCATCTTGGTATGGTGGCTCCAGGTTCCGGGATGTTGCAGGCACGGGGTTCTGCAAAGTTGGGGGGTTAATCCGTAGGTGATTAATACCTCATCTCTGGGTCGGTGTGTTGCGGCCAGGGATACTGGGGTGAGAAGTGGTTCCTGGACTGGGCCTACTCAGGGTTGTATATTTACTGTATTGGTTACTGTGTTACCTATTGTTATTTGTTGGGGTCACCCGTTGGACGGCGCCCCCTTGTGTTAGTATGTAAATAATAGGTAATAAAGGCTGCTGTGGCCAATTTTAAACCAAGTCACATGCAGTTCGTGTATTATTTACAGATGGTATTGGTGGGTAACACACATACAGCACGACTGGAGAATCCTTCCTCAATGGTCAAGAAAGCCATGGAACCCATAGGGTGGAGGGGCGACATGACTAGAGGGAAGGGAAGGAGTGATGGGGTTAATGGAAACAGGAATGGTTTGTTTATAAGGCAGAGTAAAGGGATTGGTGGGTAGGAGGAGTTCCCTGGAGGAAGAGGTGGGACAGTTGAGGGGTGTAAGTAAAGGACTTTGACTTACCCCCTCTCTCTTGACTTCCGGATATGGAACGATCCCCGCCCACCCTCCCTTGTGTTTAATGCCGAGGGGAATTTGGTCTGGGTTGTTTCTTTGTCACAGCAGCGGGGGGTAGGTCTGGTCCAGAGGCGGTTGAAGGCAATGGTAACTGGACAGAGAGACACCATCTTGGTATGGTGGCTCCAGGTTCCGGGATGTTGCAGGCACGGGGTTCTGCAAAGTTGGGGGGTTAATCCGTAGGTGATTAATACCTCATCTCTGGGTCGGTGTGTTGCGGCCAGGGATACTGGGGTGAGAAGTGGTTCCTGGACTGGGCCTACTCAGGGTTGTATATTTACTGTATTGGTTACTGTGTTACCTATTGTTATTTGTTGGGGTCACCCGTTGGACGGCGCCCCCTTGTGTTAGTATGTAAATAATAGGTAATAAAGGCTGCTGTGGCCAATTTTAAACCAAGTCACATGCAGTTCGTGTATTATTTACAGATGGTATTGGTGGGTAACACACATACAGCACGACTGGAGAATCCTTCCTCAATGGTCATGTGCTTTGTAAGTAGTAAAACCACCGATAAAAGTAGCACATTTTTATAGCAATATAAATACAATGAAAAGTGGTGAATTATCCATATTGCACTAAAGGGGGCTTTACACGCTGCGACATCACTAATGCGGAGTCGTTGGGGTCACGGAATTTGTGACGCACATCCGGCCGCATTAGCGATGTTGCTGCGTGTGACACCGATGAGCGATTTTGCATCGTTGCAAAAACATGCAAAATCGGTCATCGGTGACATGGGGGTCCATTCTCAATTATCGTTACTGCAGCAGTAACGATGTAGTTCGTCGCTCCTGCGGCAGCACACATCGCTCCGTGTGACACCGCAGGAACGAGGAACCTCTCCTTACCTGCCTCCTGGCCGCTATGAGGATTGAGGAAGAAAGGAGGTGGGCGGGATGTTCCGGCCACTCATCTCCGCCCCTCCGCTTCTATTGGGCGGCCGCTCAGTGACGTCGCTGTGACGCCGCACGGACCGCCCCCTTAGAAAGGAGGCGGTTCGCCGGTCACAGCGACGTCGCCGGGCAGGTAAGTATGTGTGACGGGTCTGCGCGATGTTGTGCGGCACGGGCAGCGATTTGCCCGTGTCGCACAACAGATGGTGGCGGGTACCCACGCTTGCGATATCGGGACCGATATCGCAGCGTGTAAAGTAGCCTTTAGAATGGCATCAATAAAAATGTCGGCTCATCAAACAAAAACAAGTCCTCACTCAACTCCATCGACGCAAAAAGAATAATGTTATTGGTGTCGGAAAATGGCAACACAAACTGATTTTTTTTTACAAAAGTGATTTTTATTCACCACTAGAGATGAGTGAACCTGAAGTTCAGTGTTCGGTATAAACTCACTTTTCCAAGAAGGTGCGGAGATCGGATGCTTTACGTATGACCGCTCACTTTTAGCACACAGTGTACATAGTAAAAACAACACTAAAAAACAAAATAGTGGAATTCTTTTTTTTTCCCCACTATTTCACCGTGCTTTGACTTTTTACTTAATTTCCAGTCCATTTTATGATAAAATTAAAAACTATGAGTAATTTAAAAAAAACAAAAACAATCCATCATATGGGAAGGTAGGCAGAAAAATAAAAAAGCAGTGCAGCAACAAGCAAACATGTAGCAACGGAGAGGAAATCTGTCCATCTCTACATAAGGCAGAGATGGTTTATTACTGCCTCTGCTTTCTCTGTCACTGTATACACAGCTCTGCGGTGCAATGCAGCTGGAACAGTGAGGGACCTGACAGCGACACAGATCTCTGTGTGAGAGCCCATCCACCATCGGTACTTGCCAACTGTAATTGTTTGGGGCCTGGTGAGTGCGATTTTTTTTTTGGGAGGCGTTTGTCTGCTTTCTTTTGAGGGTGTCCGTTTTCTTAAATAAAACACTACAGTTACTTACCGGTAGCCGGTTTTTCCAGAACCCATGACAGCACCACGTGAGAGAGGGATCCGCCCAGCAAGGACAGGAAACCATTCTGAATAAAAGGGCGGTACTTCTCCACTTCGTCAGTTGATTACCGAGAATGAGAGGACCTCCAACAATCGTTAGAACTTACCCCACCACCACTAAACACTCACAAGCACACCGAAAAAGTGCACACCAAGGATCAGAAAGCGAGGGAATATAAGGGTGCTGTCATGGGTTCTGGAAAAACCGGCTACCGGTAAGTAACCGTAGTGTTTTCCCCTCACCCATGACAGCACCACGTGAGAGATTTCCAGAGAAACCCATTTAGGGAGGGACCACCGCCTCAAGCACCCTTCTACCAAACGAAAGAGCAGCCGAGGAGGATAGGTCCAACCGATAGTGTCGGAAAAAAGTAGATTGTGAGGACCAGGTAGCGGCCCTACAAATTTGTTCAAGAGATACCTGTGCACGCTCAGCCCAGGAGGTAGACACCGCTCTGGTGGAATGGACCTGGAGGTTCTCCGGAACAGGCGCTCCACTGGAGGAGTAGGCTAAAGTAATGGCCTCCCTAATCCACCTAGCGATAGTACTCTTGGACACCCCCTGACCCTTGGTACTACCCTGAAAGGAGATAAATAACGACTGTGTCTTCCTCACTGCCTGAGTGACCGAAAGATAGTGTAGGAGGGCCCTGCGGACATCCAGGGTGTGAAATCTACGTTCCCCCTCATTAGTGGGATGGCTACAGAACGAGGGCAGGACTATTTCTTGCGTTCTATGAAAATGAGAAGCGACCTTCGGGAGATACGCTGGGTCCGGCCCGCCGGTTTTCAGAACAGGGGTCTCCCATCCAGGACAGGAAACCAACTGACGAAGGGGAGAAGTACCGCCCTTTTATTCAGAATGGTTTCCTGTCCTTGCTGGGCGGATCCCTCTCTCACGTGGTGCTGTCATGGGTGAGGGGAAAAGTTTTGCTGTATTTAACTTTTTTAGCTGCTTGGACACTTCCCTATGGAACCACAACTAGGGCTTATTTTTGGAGCAGGGCTTAGGGTATGACCGCACTTTGCGTTGTCCAAAACGCATGTCAAAACACACCCTCTGGCAGTAATTGATTTAGCCCAAAGTTGGTTTTGACCACAAATTAGCGCTAAAAACGCATGCGTATTTACCGCATTTTAGATGCGTTTTTAGCGCTTTTTACATGCTTTTTCAATTGCGTTTTGAGAGATGCGTTTAGAACATAAAGACACTGCTTAATAAAGTTTAAACAGTCAAACTCAATGAAAAAAAGGAAGAAAAAGAAACAAATCTATATTTTTAAGAAAAATAATGGAAATAGACATTTAATAAAATTATTGCGGTAATATTATATTTATTGCAAAAATAGCAATAAATTAATTTCTTTATTTTAATTGTCGGACTATGTGTGTGTGTCAGGCCCCTTTCACACATCAGTGATTCTGGTACGTTTGTGCTTTTTTTTAAACGTACCAGAATCACTGACATACGCAGACCCATTATAATGAATGGGTCTGCTCACACATCAGTGATTTTTCACTGCACGTGTCTCCGTGCGGCGTACCCACGTGTCCGTGATTGCCGCACGGAGACATGTCCATTTTTTTTGGCATCACTGATGTCCCACGGACCACGCAGTGGTGTGGTCCGTGAAACACGTGCCAGAAGAAAAACGTGCTTTTAAAATAAAAATCATTTTTACTCACCCGGCTCCAGCGATGTCCTCTGCAGCCCGTGCAGCTTGCTGCTTCTGAGCCGGCTCATGACTGTCTCGCATATTCATGATGCACGACACAGCCGACCCGGAAGCAGCTGCTGCGGGGGTCAGCGCCGGCTGGATGCTGCACCGCGGGAGCGTTCAGCACCATGGAGAGCGGGAGCGCGCACAGGTGAGTTAATCTCTAAGTGCAATCACGGGCACGGAGAACGGAGCCCGGATTGCACTTAGACAACCCACGTGTGCCGTAATTCACGGCACACGGAGGGACATGTGCGTGTTTTACACGCCAGTGAAAAACGTCAGTGTTTTTCACTGACGTGTGAAACGGGCCTAAAGGGACATAAGTAATCATTATTTTGATGTCCAAAAAGCATGCGTTTTTTTAAGTCCAAAACGCATGTTTTCTGCACCTAAAAAGCATGTAAAACGCTGGAATTTTGATGTTTCTTGGTTATTGCCATTTCTCATAGACTTCAATGTTAGCAAAACGCACCCAAAATGGCAAAAACAATTGACATGCTGCTTCTTTGAACGCACAAAATATCCAAATTAAACGCTGCGTTTTAAAATGCAAAGTGCGGACAGGAATTCAACATTTTCCATAGACTTTGCTTATTTTCCAGGTAGGTCTTATTTTCGAGGAAACAGGGAAGAAAGAGCTGGTGGTGCCTCCTCCCCCATACACAGAGGATATGGTCACCGCAGAGTCCTTATATCAGCCCCAGTTACAAGGAAAGTAAGAAGAAAATATAAATAAATACTGAACTGACCCCCCCCCAAATGTGTGACATATAGGAAAATAACACTGTCAATCCAAATCTGTTATTAGCCCCGACCAGGTAAAAAACAGCCATATATACAAAATAATAAGCGTTACTAAATAGCTATGAAATATGTAAATGTGATCATAGACATATATTGAGACGGCGTCCAGCTTTCAGTCATATGGGGTGGCACTGATGTGGTTTTAATCACTGCTCAGTATACCGCGCTCTCGGCACTGATAGACAGCAGGTTCCAATGCTCAGCGGCTGTCAGTCAGTGTGGGGGGTGCGGTATATATGTGCTAAAAACAGACATTTCCCTTATTTTCTAAGCAGTATCGCTCGACATCAGACACAATGCTGAAGTTGGTTTCATATTCATCCAGTTTCGTATTCGGTGCCGAAGTTGGTTTATTTTTTAGATTTTTTTCATTTTTTTGTTTTGTTTTTTACAGGTTTAACAGCAAACATAAAAAACCCCACGGGGGCGTGTCCGGAACTCCATGAGGCAAGACGCCTAGGTCCTGAGCTCCTTCTCCCGGGATTATAAAAAGCACTTATACACAAGCCCGGAGGATCCAAAATGGGGAAGAAGAAGCCCCCAAAGATGGCTAAAGACCCTGGGACCCCAGCAGCACTCACCCTGGACTCCTACTTAACAAGGGAGCCGCCCGGCGAGCAGGAGCAGGAGGAGGCCCGTGCTATGAAGGTGACTCAGCATCTCTCCCCTCGCCTGACAACAGCTGCGGAGGAGACCTCACGGGGACTGCCGGTACGGGCTGCAGAGGGAAGAGGGAGCGAGGTCCCGTGAGCGCCGGCGAGACGGAGGCTTCCCACGCGGTCAAGATGGCGGCGGCGGGGAAGACGCGCGGGGACTCACCTGTGGCCCAGCAAGAACGTGGAGGTGGTGAGCTGGAGGACCCGGAATACCCCCGATCTCCCAGGCCAGGTGAGCGACTGCCGATCTCCCTAGAGGCGAGCCCTGGGAACCAAGTGAGGACAGCGGTGATGATGCCGCCCCTCCCCCCCCTGGAGGTGCTGGAGCGCGGCGGCGGCTGGAGCCCTGCGGCCCACGTGGACGCCACACAAAAAGTAGTGAGTGGCACAGAGTGGGGAGTAGGAGAGCTGGGACTGGAGAGCAGAGGCCATGGGGGAATGGAGGACATGACAGGAGGCAGCGGGGAGGCTTTGGGGGACACACATGAGGCCCTGCATAGTGCTGGAGTCCCCAGGCCCCCATGGGACAGTGAAACAATGTCGGGCAGTGACTCCCTGTCTTCTCCACAGGAACCACCAATGTTGCACAATGAGACCCTCATCCCTAGGCCCCAAAGACCCCACAAATTAATAAAGGGACCGGGACTTCGGAGCCCCGGGTCCCCCTCCGATTCACCAGGTGTAGATAACACCAGGCAGAGGGCTCAGGAGAGGGCAGGGGCCAGCCTTTCTACCACGCAACCTATGTACCTACCTGCTGAGTGGTGGGAGCATGTCCAACAGCTCCCTACCAAGAAGGATTTTCAAACACTCATTTCTGAGGTTAAAAATGCCTGCAGATCTGAAATAGCGGCGGTCCGGCAGGATGTCATTTCCATCTCTAAAAGAATAAACCAGCTGGAAAACGACCATACGGAAGCTAGAACAACCATCCGTCACCTCCAGTCCCAAACCTCCTCTCAAGCTGACGTCATAAGGGAGCTGCAGCGCCATATTGAGGATCTGGACAATAGTGGCAGACGCCATAATATAAGGGTCAGAGGCGTACCCGAGTCCCAAGCAAAGGAGGACGTTATAACAATTTTGCAAACTATATTCAACTCACTTCTGCAGCAACCTCCTGACCATCCAATTCCCATAGATAGAGCGCATAGGGCCTTACGCCCTAAAAATCTGAAAGGGAATCCAAGGGATATTATCTGCCATATCACTGACTTTCAACTTAAAGAAGAATTAATGTTTAAAGCACGACCGCCAAAACAAGTGATGTACCGAGGTACCAAAATCCAGTTATTCCAAGATCTTTCGTGGATAACACTCCAGCAGAGGAAGGCCCTCCGCCCACTACTGTCGTCTTTGAAGGATAACAACATTCTTTACAGATGGGGGTTCCCGTTTAGCCTCACTGCACGGCGAGGAGAGACGCAGGCCTGCCTCCGGGCCCCCGCTGATCTTGAGCCTTTCTGCCGGGCCTTTGACCTCCCTGTTCCAGATTTACCAGATTGGATTATGCCCCAGCAGATGCCGCCACTTCCTCAGACCTGGCAACCGGCTACTACGTCGCGCAAACGACGCTCCAGGAGTTCGAGGGAAGAAGAACCTACTTGACTAAGCTCTTCTGTGAACTTATGGTTACCTGTAGAAGTTACTTCGTCCTAGTGGGTCTACCTATATAGTTCTCCATATCTTTGTGATTTCTCCGTTTTAGAAAATCCCGGGGGGGGGGGGGGGGGTTGGGGCCAGTGTGTCAGATTTGTGGAGTTTTGCCACCTACCCACTGGCAGAGTCATACTAAACTTTTCGCACTCTAGTTTATAGTGCAGGTTATATCCAATGTAATACTCTCTACTCTGAGTAAATATAAGTCGGCTCTGGTATTGGGATAGTGGGCGGATAGTTTCGACTGCCGTATACTTATCTCATAACTGAAAATTCCTATTTTATAGTTGAACATTGTTATGTTTGAGTTTGTTATTTTAGGTCTTGGTATGATCCGCAGGTATGCAACTTATCAAAATATATCTGCTATATCACAGAGGGGTTCAGGGGGATCGCCTGCCACGCACACTAAACGAAAGTCTCAGATATTAGCCTCCACACGAGCACACCTAGAGGTCACGGGATGGCGAAGATAATGAGTCTTAATGTTAAGGGGTTGAATTCTGATGTGAAGAGGAGGCTGGTCCTCCAGGAGATGCGGAAGTCAAGGGTGGCAGTAGTGTTCCTACAAGAAACACACTTTACAAACAAAGGGTCTTTTAACTTTGCCCGCCATTGGTTCCCTCAATCCTTTTCAGCCACAAACTCAAAAAAGAGAGCAGGGGTGGCCGTGTTGATCTCCCACACTTGCCCGTTTCAAGTGAGCAAGTGTGAGGCAGATCCGTTGGGTCGCTACCTGATCGTTAAGGGAACTTTGAATGGGCAACGGCTAATCCTCTGTAACCTATATGCCCCTAACGTCAACCAGCTTAAATTTGTTTCATCCGTCTTGGCACGTCTCTCATCAGATCGTGGGGCCATGCACATTATAGGAGGGGATTTTAACATGGTGTTTTCGGAGAATGCTGATAGATTGCATGCACCCTCACATCCCGTAAGTCTACATAGATCATCACAATTATCTGTTGGTTTCCGCAGGCTGATCCGCAAACACCAATTGTATGACCTCTGGAGAATAGATAACCCAACAGCAAGACAATACACCTTCTTCTCACATCCACATAATTCACATAGTCGAATAGACTACTTCTTTTGCAATATCCCCACACTTAAAACACTTCAGCAGGCACGGATTGGTAGCATCACCTGGTCGGACCATGCCCCCGTATCGATATTTCTGAACCTGACGACTGCCCCCCTAAAAAGAACCCACTGGAGACTTAATGAATCTTTATTAACTAACATTTCTTCTCGAAAATCTCTTCGACGGGCCATACAGAATTACTTTACGGAAAATTCTCAGTCACCTCCATCCTTCCCGCTGATATGGGAAGCCCACAAGGCAGTTATTAGGGGGGAGTGCATAGCCCTCTCCTCTAGGATTAAAAAGGATTCTCAACAGCTCAATCGCCAATATGAAAAGGATTTATGTTCAGCAGAGGAACAGCTCTGTACCCGTCCCTCTAGGATTCGCTTGAAAAAAGTGATAGACTTGAGAACTAAATTAAAGGAGATTAAGCAGGGTCACATAGAAAAACTCCTCCGGTACTCTCGCCAGAAATACTACGAATATGGGAACAAACCGCACACGTTGTTAGCCAGAAAGCTTAGAGACCAAACGATAACTACTGCCCCTTGCGCGATAAAAGACACTTCGGGTATCCCTCAATATGACCCCACAAAAATGGCCCAATTGTTTCAAGCTTATTACACATCATTATACTCTATCCCCTCGCCATTTCCAATGTCCCAACCAGACAGAGCAAAAATAGTGAATGATTACTTGGCCACCTGTCACCTCCCAAAGTTGTCCCAAGAGGCGGTGGACGAACTCAATCGGAAAATACTCCCTGATGAGATACAACAAGTGATCAAAGACCTACCAGGTCATAAAGCCCCGGGTCCCGATGGGTTCACTTACCTATACTATAAGACTTTTGTAGAGGAGCTGTCTCCTCACCTAACACACCTCTTCAATCTGTTCATGGAGGGCGTAGACATTCCAAATACATTCCTATATAACTATTATTCCCAAAGCCGGTAAGGACCCGATGGAATGTGCGAGCTACCGCCCGATTAGCCTCTTAAATTCTGATCTCAAGATATTCACTAAACTTTTAGCTGAACGTCTAAATAATTGGCTCCCGTACTTGGTCCATAAAGACCAGGTAGGGTTCGTTCGCTACCGTCAGGCGGGAGATAACACGCGTAGGATCCTGGACTTGGTGGAGGTGGTGAACAGGGAGGGAGTGGAGGCTCTGCTTTTAAGCTTGGACGCGGAGAAGGCCTTTGACAGGCTGGACTGGTCCTTCATGTTTTCTGTGTTGGGCCATTTCGGACTGTCGGGGCCATTTGTCTCGGCACTAAGAGGCTTATACTCGTGTCCGGCGGCGACAATTCACCTCCCTCACGCTCACTCAGAATCCCTCCCTATCAGAAATGGAATGAGGCAGGGATGCCCACTGTCCCCTCTTTTATATGTTCTTAGCATTGAACCGCTGGCAGCACAAATTCGGCTTAACCCAGATATTATGGGGGTCAAGGTTCGGGAAAAATCCTTTAAGGTGGCTTTATTTGCGGACGATGTTTTGTTGTCCCTGACTAACCCGGTTATCTCCCTGCCAAACCTGCATGCAGTTTTAGCCCAGTATGCTAGGTTCTCGGGATATAAACTTAACTCAGATAAAACGGAGGCATTACCCATTAACATCCCGGAAGTTAAAGTGCGGTCCCTAAAGCAAAATTTTAAGTACTCCTGGCGCTCGGACTCCCTGCGATATTTAGGGGTTAAAATAACCCCCAGCTATAAAACAATATATCAGACAAATTTCCCACCCTTGATTCGAGACGTTGAAAATAGCCTAAAGAAATGGTCATCCCTGCAGATCTCCTTTTTAGGCAAAATAGCCACAATTAAAATGTCAATAATCCCGAAATTTCTGTACCTGTTCGAAACACTTCCGGTACGAGTCCCTATGGGGGTGTTGAAAAGAGTCCAGTCAATGCTTATGCAATTCATCTGGCACTCGGGGAGGCATCGCATTACAGACTCAGTCCTGTGCGCACCACGTTCAAGAGGGGGTCTGTCGTGCCCGAATCTTATACTCTATTATTATGCCTCTCATTTACGTACTCTGGCCTCTTGGACAACCCTGCCAGCATATAATAAATGGACGGAGATTGAGAAGCTCTGGATGGCACCTTTCCACCCAAGCTCTCTAATCTGGGGCCGCCCTAGTGAAACTCATTCTAGAGACCTTTTAGGCCCAATGGCATTTATAAGGGAGCTGTGGCGGCAGTGCAGGATAAAGTTCCAACTGGCGACGCAGTCTTCTCTACTGACTCCCTTCCTGTTCACTCCACACTTGACAGAGGGCATGAGCCCGGGGGTGGTGGGGCAATGGGCAAAGGCGGGCCTGTATTGTTTCCGTGATATTGTTAACCCAGTCACCCTAAAATTAAAGCCATTCTCAGACCTACGACATCAGTACAAATTACCTCTCTGCCTCCATTTCTCATACCAACAGATAGCGCATTTCTTCTCGACCACCAGAGGGCAGATGGCGTCAAGTTGTCCCTCAACTTTTGAGGCCCTCTGCTCGGGGCGCACTTCAACTAAGGGTCTGATTTCAGCCATTTACAACATATTGTCAAAAGGGAACTCTTCAGAGATAGTGAAGCACACATATATGAAGAGATGGGAGGGCTGGATCGGTCGGCCTATACCGGAAGCACTCTGGTCGGTGATATGGACTAGGGCATTTCGGTCCTCAGTCAGCACTCTCTATAAGGAGAACCAAGTCAAGGTCCTTATGACATGGTATCACACTCCAGAGCTTCTGCATAGGTTCAACCGATCCTATCCAGATGAATGTTGGAGATGTCGACTTGGGGGAGCATCCTTATACCATATATTCTGGACGTGCCCAGCTATCGGTGGTTTTTGGGAAGAGGTGGAGTCCCTGATGGGCAGATTAGTAGGTAGAAATCTGAGTAGGGATCCGGTGGTATATTTACTAAACGCCCTCCCATCGCTTCTTCTGCATATTCTCACTGCTGCCAAATGTCTAATATCACTATTCTGGAAGAGGGTAGCACCGCCGTCAATCTCGGATCTCTACGCTAGGATAAAAGATGTGAGAAATATGGAGAGGCTGACGGCCCAGCTCCACAATACAATGGACGGATTTAAAAAGACATGGTCTCTGTGGGATGATTTTGGAAATACCTTCCAGATTTGAAGCCTGAATAGGTGATGTTGATTTCTTCCCTCTTTCCAGGGCCGAAGTGTGCTGGGGGATTATCCCCCCCTTTTCTACCTGGCATTTCATCTGTGTGTTGAATAATGTATCTAACGGCATACCTGGGAAATGTTTCCTTTACATGTATATCTGTTTCTGATTTATTGTAAAACTTGTTTAAAATCTTTTTTTCAAAAATAAAAAGTTGATAAAAAAAAAAACAAAAAAAAAACCCCCCCACAATAATAAAATACAATACACCGAGGAGCCCTGATGTGAATACACTGAAAAGCAGCAAAAAAAAAAAAGTATAAAACTGGCACAAAATGAGCATCAAAGCTATTTTTTCACAAGGGTAACATGCATACAATTTCTCCTGAGTACGCCGATACCTCATATGTGGTAGAAATCAACTGCTTGGGCGCACGACAGGGCTCAGAAGGGAAGGAGCGCCATTTGACTGTAAAATTGGATGGAATCATTAGCGAATGCCAGGTCGTGTTTGAAGCTCCTGAGGTGCCTAAACAGTGGAGCTCCGTCACAAGTGAATCCATTTTGGAAACTAGACCCCTCAAGGATTTTATCCAGGGGTATAGTGAGCATTTTGAACCTACAGATACATCACAGAATTTGATAAACTTAGGTTGCTTTATTGAAAATTTTCATTTTTTTTTTCACAAAAATGTTGCTTTAGCACCAAATTTCTCACTTTTTCAAGAAGCAACATCAAAAAGTGGACCCCACAGTTTGTTGTCCAATTTCTTATGAGCTCAGTGATACCCCGCATGTGGCTAATAACCTCTGTTTGGAGAAACCAGAGTGCTTGTAACCAGGGCCGGATTAAGGTTGGTGGGGGCCCCTGGGCAGAAAATCTGGTGGGGGCCCCATAAACGTTAACATTTTTAGCCATAACAGTAGAGCGCGAACTGTAGCATTTAGATATAAATTTAATGAACATTTATCTTCTCCTGTTCTGCCACATTCAGATTAACAGGACTACAATACAGATACAGTCCAGGATCACTCACAGCCGTCACTTATACACACAGTACAATACAGATACAGTCCAGGATAACTCACAGCCGTCACTTATACACACAGTACAATACAGACACAGTCCAGTATCACTCACAGCCGTCACTTATACACAGTACAATACAGATACAGTCCAGGATCACTCACAGCCGTCACTTATACACACAGTACAATACAGATACAGTCCAGGATCACTCACAGCAGTCACTTATACACACAGTACAATACAGATACAGTCCAGGATCACTCACAGCCGTCACTTATACACACAGTACAATACAGATACAGTCCAGGATAGCTCACAGCAGTCACTTATACACAGTACAATACAGACACAGTCCAGGATCACTCACAGCCGTCACTTATACACACAGTACAATACAGATACAGTCCAGGATGACTCACAGCAGTCACTTATACACAGTACAATACAGACACAGTCCAGGATCACTCACAGCCGTCACTTATACACACAGTACAATACAGATACAGTCCAGGATCACTCACAGCAGTCACTTATACACAGTACAATACAGACACAGTCCAGGATCACTCACAGCCGTCACTTATACACACAGTACAATACAGATACAGTCCAGGATAGCTCACAGCAGTCACTTATACACAGTACAATACAGACACAGTCCAGGATCACTCACAGCCGTCACTTATACACACAGTACAATACAGATACAGTCCAGGATAGCTCACAGCAGTCACTTATACACACAGTACAATACAGATACAGTCCAGGATCACTCACAGCCGTCACTTATACACACAGTACAATACAGATACAGCCCAGGATAGCTCACAGCTGTCACTTATACACACAGTACAATACAGATACAGTCCAGGATAGCTCACAGCAGTCACTTATACACAGTACAATACAGACACAGTCCAGGATCACTCACAGCCGTCACTTATACACACAGTACAATACAGATACAGTCCAGGATAACTCACAGCCGTCACTTATACACACAGTACAATACAGACACAGTCCAGGATAACTCACAGCCGTCACTTATACACACAGTACAATACAGATACAGTCCAGGATAACTCACAGCCGTCACTTATACACACAGTACAATACAGACACAGTCCAGGGTCACTCACAGCCGTCACTTATACACACAGTACAATACAGACACAGTCCAGGATCACTCACAGCCGTCACTTATACACACAGTACAATACAGACACAGTCTAGGATGACTCACAGCCGTCACTTATACACACAGTACAATACAGATACAGTCCAGGATCACTCACAGCCGTCACTTATACACACAGTACAATACAGACACAGTCCAGGATAGCTCACAGCAGTCACTTATACACAGTACAATACAGACACAGTCCAGGATCACTCACAGCCGTCACTTATACACACAGTACAATACAGATACAGTCCAGGATAGCTCACAGCCGTCACTTATACACACAGTACAATACAGATACAGTCCAGGATAGCTCACAGCAGTCACTTATACACAGTACAATACAGACACAGTCCAGGATCACTCACAGCCGTCACTTATACACACAGTACAATACAGATACAGTCCAGGATAGCTCACAGCAGTCACTTATATACACAGTACAATACAGATACAGTCCAGGATCACTCACAGCCGTCACTTATACACACAGTACAATACAGATACAGCCCAGGATAGCTCACAGCCGTCACTTATACACACAGTACAATACAGATACAGTCCAGGATAGCTCACAGCAGTCACTTATACACAGTACAATACAGACACAGTCCAGGATCACTCACAGCCGTCACTTATACACACAGTACAATACAGATACAGTCCAGGATAGCTCACAGCAGTCACTTATACACAGTACAATACAGACACAGTCCAGGATCACTCACAGCCGTCACTTATACACACAGTACAATACAGATACAGTCCAGGATCACTCACAGCCGTCACTTATACACACAGTACAATACAGATACAGTCCAGGATCACTCACAGCCGTCACTTATACACAGTACAATACAGATACAGATGTGGCTGTGTTGCATGATGGCCATCACTAACAGACATGACTGCACACCATGCACACTGACACAGCACTTCTGTATATACATCACAGGAGGGGCTAGGGCCTACAATATATACATTACAGGAGGGGCAGGGGGCATAGACGTTACTGGGGGGGGCATAGATGTTGCTGGAGTGGCAAACAGCTCTGGTGGCGTACACATTACTGGGATGGGTGGCTTAGCGCTCTGGGGTGCCGCACAGACTGCTCTGATTCATATATACACACACACAGCTCTGCTTCACACACACACACACACACACAGCTCTGCCACACACACACACACACAGCTGCTTCACTCACACAGCTGCTTCACACACACACAGCTGCTTCACACACACAGCTGCTTCACACACACAGCTGCTTCACACACACAGCTGCTTCACACACACAGCTGCTTCACACACACACACAGCTCTGCTTCACACACACACACAGCTCTGCTTCACACACACACACAGCTCTGCTTCACACACACACAGCTCTGCTTCACACACACACACAGCTCTGCTTCACACACACACACAGCTCTGCTTCACACACACACACAGCTCTGCTTCACACACACACACAGCTCTGCTTCACACACAGACAGCTCTGCTTCACACACAGACAGCTCTGCTTCACACACACACAGCTCTGCTTCACACACACACAAATACACAGCTGCTTCACACACACACACACACACACACAAATACACAGCTGCTTCACACAGCTCTGCTTCACACACACACACAAAGCTCTGCTTCACACACAGCTCTGCTACACACACACAGCTCTGCTTCACACACACAGCTCTGCTTCACACACACACACACAGCTCTGCTTCACACACACACACAGCTCTGCTTCACACACACACACAGCTCTGCTTCACACACAGACAGCTCTGCTTCACACACAGACAGCTCTGCTTCACACACACACAGCTCTGCTTCACACACACACAGCTCTGCTTCACACACACACAGCTCTGCTTCACACACACACAAATACACAGCTGCTTCACACACACACACACACAAATACACAGCTGCTTCACACAGCTCTGCTTCACACACACACACAGCTCTGCTTCACACACAGCTCTGCTACACACACACAGCTCTGCTTCACACACACACACACACACAGCTCTGCTTCACACACACACAGCTCTGCTTCACACACAGCTCTGCTACACACACACACAGCTCTGCTTCACACACACACAGCTCTGCTTCACACACAGCTCTGCTTCACACACAGCTCTGCTTCACACACAGCTCTGCTTCACACACACACAGCTCTGCTTCACACACACACAGCTCTGCTTCACACACACACAGCTCTGCTTCACACACCACACATCTTTCTTCAGCTCTGCCCTTACCTGCTCTGATGCCATCCTCCTGCTGCTCCGGTATAGGCCGCCGTCCTCCTGCTGCTGTTCCGGTGCCGCGGCCATCCTCCTGCTCTGGTGAGTCTCCTCTCCTGGCCACGGCGCCGGTCTTCTCATATGCGGCCGCGGCGCCGGTTTTCTCATATGCGGCCGCGGCGCCGGTCTTCTCATATGCGGCCGCGGCGCCGGTCTTCTCATATGCGGCCGCGGCGCCGGTCTTCTCATATGCGGCCGCGGCGCCGGTCTTCTCATATGCGGCCGCGGCGCCGGTCTTCTCATATGCGGCCGCGGCGGCGTCCTGCTGTGACGGCCGCGGCGGCGTCCTGCTGTGACGGCCGCGGCGGCGTCCTGCTGTGACGGCCGCGGCGGCGTCCTGCTGTGACGGCCGCGGCATTGGACCCCACAGCAGAGCAGGGAGCAGACATACCTCTGACCCCGGAAGTACAAACTACTTCCGGGGTCAATCAGCGTCCTGCGCCCGCAGTTTGTTTTTGCGTCTTAGAGACGCAGATACAAATAAATGCAGGTGCGCGCACCCCCCCCCCCCCCGAAAACACAGCTGATTTATTAGGCTGTCTTTACGGAGGGGGAGAGGGTGTGAAGAAAAAAAAAAAAATATTGTTGACGGGTGGCAAGTATGGCCCCGGTGGTGGGGGCCCCCTTGGAAGCTCTGATGGTGGGGGCCCCGGGGCTGAAGCCCCGCCTGCCCCGCCTATAATCCGGCCCTGCTTGTAATGGAAGGAGCACCATGTGAATTTTGGAAAAGTTGAAATAAACTGCGGGCACCATGTTGAATTTGCAAGGCCCCTAGGTACCTATACAGCAGAAACCCCCCACAAATGACCCCATTTTGGAAACTAGACCCCTCAAGGATTTTATTCAGTGGTATAGTGAGCATTTTGAACCCACAGGTACTTTACAAAAATGTTGCAGTAGCGCCAAATTTCTCACTTTTAGGCTATGTGCCCATGACCCGGCGACACTGTGTCTAGGATGCAGTGTCAGACCTTCTGCAGAGATGCGAGCATTGTCCACTGGAGAATGCAGCTGTCCGGGCCCACCATCCAGGTTCAGGCTGCTGCGGACTTTAGCTCTATTGTCCCCTCGGACAACATTCTTGTCTCCACGATATAAATTCCCATCCTGAAGCTCAGGAAGCCGCACCGCTGGTTTGTTTATGCTATGGAAAAAAACAAGCACAGTGGGCAGGAGATTTCCAAAAATCCTTCCAATGCGGTTGTACTGCACAGCGCAGCATTTTGGACGCAGCAAAAACACTGTGTCCAAAATGCTGCAAACCCTGATCGTGGACACATAGCCTAAAAAGCGAGGATGGATGGATGGATGGATAGATAGACAGAGGTAAAACACATACAGTATATAATGTCACACCACCCTGCATATTCTAAGCTGGCACCCTTTAGTGATTTTCATGTCGCACTAAACGGTGTTTAGCATTACATTTAGCCAAAAAAAAAAACCCTTTGTGGGGTCCCCTCTATTTTTGATAGCCAGCTAAGGTAAAGAAGACGTCTGCAGCCTGCAGACCACAGTTAGCAGCTTTACCTTGCTGGTAATCTAAAATAGAGGGCACCCCACACTATTATTTTAAAATTATAAATGGATCCAAAAAAGCAGAGAAGGCGGCACTTCACAATGGAGTTTTTGCGATTATTTAATGTGCAATTGTAAACAAAGTTACAGCATGAGTGGGGAGCGGGGAGTGCAGGTCTGCCGGTGTACCTGCACTTCCCCCTCCCCACTCATGCTGTAACTTGTTTACAATTGCACATTAAATAATCACAAAAACTCCATCGTGAAGTGCCGCCTTCTCTGCTTTTTTGGATCCATTGGACTTCTTTTTCTATGCCGGCTGAGCACCACTGGAGATTGCTGGAGGTCCGCTATCAAGCATTATTTCCACAATCCATAAGTACTCACCTGAGGCTGCAGTGCCCGGCTGCCTCTATTTACTTCTGTTAAAATTATAAATAATTAAAAGAAAAATGTGGGGTCCCCCAAATTGGATCACCATCCAAGGTGAAGCTGACAGCGGTGTGGTATTCTCAGGGTGGGTAGGGCCATGGTTATTTGGCGCTTCCCTGCCTAAAAATAGCAGGTTGCAGCTGTTCCAGAAGTGACGCATCCATTAGATGTGCCAATCCTGGCACTTCGCCTCGGCTCATCCCGTTGCCCTGGTGCGGTGGCAATCAGGGTAATAAATGGGGCTGATACCAGCTGTGTAATGTCACCTGGCATCAAGCCCTGGGGTTAGTAAAGTTGCGGCGTCTATCAGATACCTGACATCACTAACCCAGTCAGTAATAAAAAAAAAAAAACAACAAAAAAAAAAATATTTGACAAAACAGTCCCCAACACATTTCCTTTTTTCACCAATTTATGGAAAAGAAAAAAATCCAGTCCGTCACAAACCATTTTGGAGGTCCCATGACGATTCTGGACCTTCCAGAATATGTGGGCATGCTCAGGGAACACTTCCCCATTTTCTGGAAGTGCAGGCACTCCATGTGAGCAGTGTGGCTGCAGTGACCTGAGAATACTGCACTCACACTCCATGGATCCAACCGAGAGCAGTGTGAGCTGCAGTAAGCTCAGTGTCACTGTGTACAGGGAGCCGAGTGAGAGGTTGAGGAGGGACCGCAGGGACCGGAGCAGCAGCAGGTATCGGGAGACCGGGGGAGAACCGGGGAGTGACAGGGGGTGACTTAGCTGGACCTGTGGAGGACTTTTCTGTCACATCTGACATGTCACATGTGACAGAAATCAGAGGAGGATGAATGCAGCGTGCGGCCACCATCTTAGATGATCAGTATGAGGAGGGGGAATGGGGGGCACTTTGGCCAGATGGGGGACCGGGTGAGGGGATTGGGATTTATCTCCCATCTGACATGTTTGATCATTCCCGATGGGAGATAAATCATGTTTTACTGGCGCCGCCATTTACTGTAACGTGATCTTCTATATACAGTGTATACCGGTGATCACGTCTCCGGGGACCGGAAGAACGGCTGAATTGTGATCTCCAAGGTCTCCGCTACCCCTGCTAGCTGACACCCCGGAGATTATCCGACACTGGGGGGCGGTATACACTGTTACCTTACCGCCATTATAATACGGAGATATGGAAGAAGTGCCCTTCACTGCTGACGCTTTACTCCGTACGGCGGTCGTAAAGGGGTTAAACTGCACTTACAAAACAATATGAAAATGGGCCAGATCAAGAACCGGAGTAAACTGGTCCTGAACTGGACATGAAGGGGTTAATGATAATGATGACCCCCAAAATAACAGAGACCCTGCACCTACCTCCACCTGCAGAGCCGCACACTAGATATATTGCTGCTCTGTGCTTACAGGACCTGTGATGATGTCACATGGAGGGGAGGAGTCAGGGGTCACATGATCAGCTCCTCAGTGTATGCAGGACTCTGCTGTGCTGGTTGTCATGGTGCTGTAACGGGGTGCCAGGGGTGCCTCGGGGATTGTAGTCGTGGCCCCTTTTTCTCTCAGGCTTACCCCCGGCTCCGCCGTCACTATTGGGACAGGAGATGGCTTGGTGGGGCAGAGTGTGGTGGTGCAGATAACGCCGTCAGATGTACAAACACTTTGCAGACGTAGGTCGGCTGAACCAGAAGGCATGTTTATTGTACACTTCTTCATAACAGAGGCAATTATCGGATGGTTTCACAACTTCTGCTGGGGAAAACCTGTTCTGGACGTCTCCTCTAGTGGGGATGTGCCCGGCTACTCCACTTCACCTAGGCTCCCACTCCGGCTAACACAGACTGGACCCACACCAATGCTGCTTCACCCTTGAGGACACTTCTCTTCTTTTCCTTCGCTTTCCTGTCCACCCAGCTCCCACACTCTGCCCCTTCTGCTTCTTCTCTCCCGTCCCGGACTCAACTGCCTCTGACTCACTCTTTTTCCTTAACAACCCTTTTTTCCCTCCCCTTTCTGCTGCCCGCTCCTCCTTTCCTTCGTTCTGTTTCTATGGGGACAGCCGTCCCACCCGGCCACTAGGGGAACCCACTAAAACAGTAAAAACACTTTATTTAAATAGCATCAACATTAACAACTTTCAGGGGAAAACTCCGCCTCCTTGTAAGGGGTCTGCCCACTCCTTACATTCCTCCCCTCTTTCTGCCTAAGCCTCCCGGCAAGGCACGAACCTAAAAAACACAATTTAGCAGCAAAGTCATTTTTATAAAAACTCTAAACACGTTCACATCAAGGCACACTCAAGGGGCGCACAAGTCTGGCACCCGGAGTCCCTCCTGGGAGCTCCCGGTCTTGGTAGATAGTGTGCCCGGAGGCCTTCAGCACTCCCGGTCTTTGCAGGTCTTCTGCCCGGAGGCTTTCACAGCACTCCCGGTCTTGGTAGGCAGGAGCACAAACAACAAAGTCCTTCTTAACAACACAGAGGGAGCCCCTGGCTCAGTCCAGCATCAGGCTCCTTCCGGGCTCGGTAGCTTAAACATGGTTGCAAACTGTGGAACTTTTCCGGCTTTTTTTTTTTAACAATGCCGGTATTCAACACAAACATGTCCATCACCTCCGGTCATTACGGGTCACTCAGGATGGTAAGCGCGCTGCCATTCGGCCCGCTGAGCCCTCACATAATCAGAAAGGGACTGACCTGGCAAGCGACGCAGCCTCCGGAACGGTTCGTAGTTGACAGGTGGTTCTGGCGCCTCCGTCTCTGGTCTTGCCTCCTCAACCCCCGACGTGGGTGATGGGGTCGCTGAACGGGACGGCTGGGGACTGCCCACGACGATCACCGGGTGTGTGACCAGACTTTGGTGAATTGCCAACACCGCCGGTGTCCCCTTCTCTGGGTCAGCACTCGGTCCTGTCATGACTTCGGGCGATACCGCCAGCGTGCTTCTTGGCCGGGAAATCTCAGCCAACACCGGTCTCTGTTGGGTACGCCTCCGGTATTGGTACTTTTCCCATTCGATTTCTTGTTGCCACTGTGCGGCCTCTTGGGTAGTGGGCATCCGGGTCACTCCTACTGCAAATAGGCCCCGGCATCCCACTTCTCTCCGGAACTTCACCTTTTCTCCCGGGTACAGCGTATGAAGGCGTTATGGTAAGCTCTCAATGTCCAGGTTAACCCGGTTATAGAAAAAATGGTCTCCGGTCTCTTCATCCTCAATGAATCCATAGCCCTCCTTCTGGTTAAATTTGACTACGGTGCCAACGGTGCACTGCCGTTCAAACTCGTCGCTAAGAGGACCGGCCATCATCTCGCGGGCCACGGTCTCGGCCAGTAACCTCTCCTGCACCGGATCGGGTTCAGGCGATGGGGACTTTCGCTGAGTCAGGGGCGTCGGTTTCACCGGCTCCCAAAAGAATCCCCACTCATCTTCTTCTAGCTCCCGGGCATATTGCTCTTCCGGGGCCGGAACTGCTGTGTGGGTTGGAGATCCCACCTCGACTGGCGGGAACACCTCCGAACACTGGTGTGAAGTACCCAGGACCTTGCTTCCCGGATGTAGCTGCGCCTTGTAGGTGGCCCGGACTTCGGTCGAGGTCTCACCGGTCGCAGCATCCCAGGTAGTGACCCATGTTACTTTTGTGGGCCGCTCCGGTCCCCTTGGGACAGCCGGCAGGGCAAGGGCAAGTCCTTCCGCGGCCGCAGTCTGCTTCGGGCGTCCTCTCCCCAGGCTAGTTGCTACCAGCGCGCCCACTGCAGCATGCTGTTTTCTCGGGGTCTCCATCTTGCTCGGAGTCAGTCTCTGAGTTGGCGTATCTTGCAATGGCGCCGGGGACAGTGGAGATGCTGGAGAAGGTGGAGGCGGGCCTTCTTTTCCCGCTCTTGGATACACTCCACCCCCAGTCTCGCACATCAAGTCGACCCGGCCGAGGCGGCTCTTCTTTTTCCTTGTAACGCCGCCCACTTCACATATCTTCATCGGCATCCTGGGGCCAGCACCTCCCCTCTTTGAGTGGCGTACTCCGCACTTCTTTTTCTTCACCGGCCAGCTCAGGGTTCTTCGCTTGGCGCCAATTCTTCGCGCGCTCGCTGTACTCGTGAAGACGGCGGCCATCTTAGCGCCATCTTGTGCCCGGTCCAACGCCTTAGGCACCACTTTTTCTTCCCAATACAGAATCGGGACCCTTCGCATATAATCCGGATCCTGCCGACTACGCCACATGTAACGGGGTGCCAGTGGTGCCTCGGGGATTGTAGTCGTGGCCCCTTTTTCTCTCAGGCTAACCCCCGGCTCCGCCGTCACTATTGGGACAGGAGATGGCTTGGTGGGGCAGAGTGTGGTGGTGCAAATAACGCTGTCAGATGTACAAACACTTTGCAGACGTAGGGCGGCTGAACCAGAAGGCATGTTTATTGTACACTTCTTCATAACAGAGGCAATTATCGGATGGTTTCACAACTTCTGCTGGGGAAAACCTGTTCTGGACGTCTCCTCTAGTGGGGATGTGCCCGGCTACTCCACTTCACCTAGGCTCCCACTCCGGCAAACACAGACTGGACCCACACCAATGCTGCTTCACCCTTGAGGACACTTCTTCTCTTCTTTTCCTTCGCTTTCCTGTCCACCCAGCTCCCACACTCTGCCCCTTCTGCTTCTTCTCTCCCGTCCCGGACTCAACTGCCTCTGACTCCCACTTTTTCCTTAACAACCCTTTTTCTCCCTCCCCTTTCTGCTGCCGGCTCCTCCTTTCCTTCGTTCTGTTTCTATGGGGACAGCCGTCCCACCCAGCCACTAGGGGAACCCACTAAAACAGTAAAAACACTTTATAAAATAGCATCAACATTAACAACTTTCAGGGGAAAACTGCGCCTCCTTGTAAGGGGTCTGCCCACCCCTTACACACACACGGCTCTGCTCCGTACACCTCGTACACACACACGGCTCTGCTACATCCACACTGTAAACCCCTCCTGACCCCACACATAAACTTCCCCTCATCCAGCACCATGACAACCAGCACAGCAGAGTCCTGCATACACTGAGGAGCTGATCATGTGACCCCTGACTCCTCCCCTCCATGTGACATCATCACAGGTCCTGTAAGCACAGAGCAGCCATATATCTAGTGTGCGGCTCTGCAGGTGGAGGTAGGTGCAAGGTCTCTATTATTTTGGGGTCATCATTATCATTAACCCCTTTATGTCCAGTTCCAGACCAGTTTACTCCGGTTCTTGATCAGGCATATTTTCATATTAGAAAGGGGGGAGCCAGCACTACTTGATCAGACATGTCAGATGGGAGATAAATCCCCTCCCCCGGTCCCCCGTGTGGCCAAAGTGCCCCCCATTCCCCCTCCTCATACTGATCATCCAAGATGGTGGCCGCACGCTGCATTCATCCTCCTCTGATTTCTGTCACATGTGACATGTCAGATGTGACAGAAACGTCCTCCCCAGGTCAAGCTAAGTCATCCCCTGTCACTCCCCGGTCCTCCCCCGGTCTCCTGATACGAGCTGCTGCTCCGTCCTCACGATCCCTACTCATCCTGTGAAAAATATCGGCCACATGCGCAGAGCGGTTCTAACCCCAGGGCTTGATGCCAGGTGACATTACACAGCTGGTATCAACCCCATTTATTACCCTGTTTGCCACCGCACCAGGGCAACGGGATGAGCTAGAGTGAAGTGCCAGGATTGGTACATCTAATGGATGTGCCACCGCTGGGACAGCTGCAGCCTACTATTTTTAGGCTGGGAAGGGCCAAATAACCATGGCCCTTCCCACCCTGAGAATACCAGACGCCAACTGTCAGCTTCACCTTGGCTGGTGATCCATTTGATGGGAACCCATGTTTTGGTTTTTTTTAATTGTTTATCAATAATTTAAAAAAAAAAAACAGCGTGGGGTGCCCTCTGTTTTGGATTACCAGCCAAGGTGAAGCTGCCAACTGTGATCTGCAGGCTTCAGCCATCTGCTTTACCCTAGCTGGCTATCAAAAATGGGGGGAACCACATAGGGTTTTTTTAATTTTTTTTTTTTTTTGCCTAAATATAAGGTAAACACCCTTCACTGCATGAAAGTCACTAAAGGGTGCCAGCTTAGATTATGCTGGGGGTGGGACATTATATATGTGTTTGTCTATCTATCCATCCATCCTAGCTTTTTAGGCTATGTGTCCACGATCAGTGTTTGCAGCGTTTTGGACACAGAGTCTTTTCGCTGCGTCCAAAATGCTGCTCTGTGCAGTACAAGCGCAATGGAAGGATTTTTGGAAATCTCCTGCCCACTGTGCTTGTTTTTTTTCCTTAGCATAAACTGACCTGCGGCGCGGCTTCCTGAGCCTTAGGATGTCAATTTATGCTGTGGAGACGAGAGTTTCGTCCAAGGGGAAAATAGAGCTAAAGTCCTCGGCAGCCTGAACCTGGATCGTGGGCCTGGGCAGGTGCGTTCTCCAGTGGACAATACTCGCATCTCTGCACAAAAGTTGACATTGCGTCTAGACACTGTGTCACCTGGTCGTTGGCACTTAGCCTAAAAGTGAGAAATTTGGCACTACAGCAACATTTTTGTGAAGTACCTGTGGGTTCAAAATGCTCACTATACCCCCGAATGAAATCCTTGAGGGTCTAGTTTTCAAAATGGGGTCAGTTGTGGGGGTTTCTGCTGTACAGGTACCTTAGGGGTCCTGAAAATGCGGCATGGTGCCTGCAATTTTTTTTCAATTTTTCCAAAATTCCCATGGTGCTCCTTCTGTTATGAGCCCTCCCGTTTGTCCAAACAGAGATTATTAGCCACTTGTGGGGTATCACTGCGCTCATATGAAATTGAATAACAAACTGTGGGTCAACATTTTGGTGTTGCCACTTGAAAAAGTGAGAAATTTGGTGCTAAAGCAACATTTTTGTGGAAAAAAGAAGAACATTTTCAATATGACGACCTAGGTTTATTAAATTCTATAAAGTACCTGTGGGTTCAAAATGCTCACTATACCCCTGGATAAAATCCTTGAGGGGTCTAGTTTCCAAAATGTGATCACTTTTGATGGAGCTCCACTGTTTAGGCAGCTCAGGAGCTCCAAATGCGACATGGCATTTGCTAATGAATCCAGCCAATTTTACAGTCAAATGGCGCTCCTTCCCTTCCGAGCCCTGCCGTGCACCCAAACATTTGATTTCCAGCACATATGAGGTATCTGTGTACTCAGGAAAAACTGCACAATAAATTGTATGCTGCATTTTTTCCTGTTACCCTTGTGAAAAAAGAGCTTTGATATCACTTTGATGCCCATTTTGTGCCAGTTTAATACTTTTTTTTGCTGCTTTTAAGTGTATTCACATCAGGGCTCTGCACTGTATTGTATTTTATTATTGTGATATTTTTATGTTTGTTGTTAAACCTGTAAAAAAAACCCCCAAAAAATAAAAACTGAAAAAAAAAAATAAACCAACTTCAGCCTCGAATAAGAAACTGGATGAATAAGAAACCAACTTCAGCATTGTGTCTGATGTCGAGCGATACCAGTTTAAAAACAAGGGAAATGTCTGTTATTACCACACATATACCCTGCCCCCCACACTGACTGACAGCCGCTCAGCTTTGGAACCTGCTGTCAGTCAGTGCCGAGAGTGCGGTATACTCAGCAGTGACTAAAACCACATCGTGCCACCCCTATTTCTGAAAGCTGGACGCCGTCTCAATATATGTCTGTGATCACATTTACATATTTCATAGCTATTTAGTAACACTTCTTATTTTGTATATATGGCTGCTTTTTACCTGGTCGGGGCTAATAGCAGAGATATGCATTGACTGTGGCATTTTCCTATATGTCACACATTGGAAGGGGGCAGGGGGGGTCGGTTCAGTATTTATTTATATTTTCTTCTTACTTCCCTTGTAACTGGGACTGATATAATGACTCAGCGGTGACCATATCCTCTGTATATGGGGGAGGAGGCACCATCAGTACTTTCTACCCTGTTTCCTCGAAAATAAGACGTACCCTGAAAATAAGCCCTAGTAGAATTTTTTAGGGATTTTTTTGAGTATAGTTAAGATATAAGCCGTAATCCAAAAATACACCTTGGTTGTGGTTCCATAATGAATTGTCCAAACATCTAAAAAAGGTAAAGAATACAGCAGGAGTTTTATCAAAGAAACCAGGCACCCCAAAAGAAAGTGGAGATCCTCAAAAGGAAGCAGATACTCAAAAAAAATAATTGCACTCACCAGGCCCCAAACAATTACAGTTGGCAAGTAGCGATGGTGGATGGGCTCTCACACAGAGATCTGTGTCGCTGTCAGGGCCTTCACCATTCCATGCATTGCCCCGCAGAGCTGTGTATACAGTGACAGAGAAGGCAGAGGCAGTAATAAACCGTCTGTGCCTTATGTAGAGATGGATGGATTTCATCTCCGTTGCTACATGATTGTGTGTAGCTGCGCGGCTCTTTTATTTTTCCACCCACATTGCCGTATAAAGGATCGTTGTTTTTGTTTTTTTGTTTTTTTTTTTAAATGACTCATAGGTTTTAATTTTACCATAAAATCTACTTGAAATTAAGTAAAAATTCCAAGTGCGGTGAAATGGTGAAAAAAAAAAAAATTCCATCATTGTTTTTACTCCGTTCAAGATGTGCTGGAAGAAGCGGTCAGCGTGATTCTCCAGGTCAGTGTGATTACGGCAATATGAGACATTCAGTGGTGACTAGAGATGAGTGGACCCGTGGACGTTCGGCTTCTGCTGGTCCAGCTGAACATTTGTAAAGATCGGTTCTGGACTTGGACTTGACCTGAAGTTTATTTGAAGTCACTGATTGGCAGTTCGGGTCTCCGCCCACATGCAGCCATAAACAGATCACTTCCGGGGGAGGGCGGGTTTTTTCAGTTTTATTTCTTGGTGCACAATACATCTGATCACACGAGAGTGGTTTGCAGACGTAAAGCCCCCGAACCCAAAACTGAACTTTACTATCTTGGAGAAGTCTGAGTTTGTACTGAAAACCGAACTCCAGGTTCACTCATCTCTAGGAGTAAATAAAAATCAGACTTTTGTTAAAAAAAAACCAAAACATAAAAAAATCGGCTTGTGTCTCCATTTTCCGACATCGGAGTTGAGTGACGACTTGTTTTTTGCTTGATGAACTCACGTTTTCATTGATACCATTTTAGGTGCAACTTCATTTCATGTAGAATTTTTTTTTTACTACCCAAATGATATCGTCCCTTCATTATTACCACGATTAATGTTACATATCGGCTCATCTCCTTCCCATTCAGATCGTTATAATATCGGATCCTCTCAGTGATTTTATTCTATAGAAGAGAATTCTCCTGATTGCCCCGTGAAGGATGGATATGGACAGGGACAAGATGGCGGAGAGGATATTACACCTCACCCTAGAGATCCTCTTCCGGCTTACTGGAGAGGTGAGAGATTCTGATGACGTCACATTACATCATTCTTATCTATGGGAATAACAGATGGACAGAACTGGAGAGGTGAGGACTCTGGAAATGTCTGGAGTGAGATTTCTTACCGTGTCTCTCTATAACCAGGATTACACAGTAGTGAAGAAGACCTCTAGTGAGCGCTGTCAGGCCCCTGTGTCTGAGGGATGGAGAAGACCCCTGAGCCCAATCACGGGGCCTCCACCTCACCCCCCGATACATGAGGACATCAATGACCAGAAGATCCTAGAACTCACCTACAAGATGATTGAGCTGCTGACTGGAGAGGTGACACTGCTGGGAATGCTGGGACATTATACAGTAACGCTATGAAGGGATCGGGGGTGACGGTATCATTGTATGTGTCAGGTTCCTATAAGGTGTCAGGACGTCAGCGTCTATTTCTCCATGGAGGAGTGGGAGTATTTAGAAGGACACAAAGATCTGTACGAGGACGTCATGACGGAGGTTCCCCAGCCCCTCACATCACCAGGTAATAGACAGGATTAAATACACACGGCCTATAATTATCTGTATGTAAGGAATGAATTCAGTCCCTGTATGTGTCTCCTCCAGTTCTATCCAGTAAGAGGACAACACCAGAGAGATGTCCCCATCCTCTTCTCCCACAGGACTGTAAACAAGAAGATCCCGATGTTTCTCAGGATCATCAGGTAGATGAAGAGAAGGTGCCATGAAATCTCCCTATGATGTGTAGACGGCTGTGAAGGTCTTGTGCTCAGTCTTGTTTTATCCACCAGTATTATCTATATATATATATATATATATATATATATATATATATATATATATATATATATATATATAATTGCCTTATTCTCTCTGTCTGTCTTGCTCCAAAATGACATCATTACAGTGACAACCGTCGCCTCAGCGCGTGCTCTAAAGAGCCTGCGATCAACGGCTCAGCTAAGGCTCCATGCACACGTAACCAGGGTACACATCGGGTTACTAAGCAAAGCGCTTTGCTTAGTTAGCCGATATTTACCCTGGCTACGTGTGCAAGGAGCCTAACTGAACAGGCCGAACTACGGGCAGACAGGACGGCGCCCGACATTTCCCCGCTCGGCTCCGCCCCCCCCCCCGCACTCCGCATGTATACACTGAACACACACACTCACCTGTCCCCAGCCATGCAGTCCCCGGCACTGACGTCCTCAACGCCATGGGCCCGCTCGGCTCCACCCACCCCGCACTCCGCCCCTCGCACACATTAAGCTGCTTTCACACTTGCGTTGTGACGCATCCGTCACAGTGCGTTATGTGACTGATGCGTTCCAAATAGTGAGCTAATAAAGTAACGGATTTTTGTAAAAGATCGTTTTGCGTTTTTGTTTTCTTTTTGGTTGTTTGTTATTTTAATGTTTCGCCGGGTAAAGGAGATTTGCAGTTGGGAGGAGAAAGAGAGGTGACCGCAAATCCCCTGAGTGACCGTAGTGAGCCACGCGATCAGCTGTGCTGTCACTCAGGTGACCCGCGGCCACAGCTGCAGTACTCCACCCGAGAGCTGTGGCCGCGGGTCACCTGAATGAGGGCACAGCTGATCGCGCGGCTCACTTCAGTTGCTGTGTGGAGCTAATAGAGAGCGGTCATGTTCTATTGCCGCTCCTGTCAGCTTCATGTAGCAGAGCTGAAAGCTTAGTGGGACCTCTGTGGATTACGTCGGACCTGGAGAGGTATTTGGGGGTTTAATAAAATGGTGAAAGAGGGTTTTTTTTTTGTCTTTTATTCCAAATAATGGATTTTTTTGTGTGTATGTGTTTATTTTCTTTAACTTACAGGTTAATCATGGAAGGTATCTCGGGGAGACGCCTGCCATGATTAACTTAGGACTTAGTGGCAGCTATGGGCTGCTGCCATTAACTCCTTATTGCCTCGATTGCCACCGCACCAGGGCAATTCGGGATGAGCCGGGTAGAGTCCCGGGACTGCCGCATCTAATAGATGCGGCAATTCCGAGGAGCTGCTGGCTGATATTGTTAGGTTGGGGGCTCCCCATAACGTGTGGCTCCCCTTCCTGAGAATACAAGCCTTCAGCTGTGTGTGGGGGGGGCGGACTGGACGTCATTTTTTTATTTTTAATTATTACAGCTGTCACTCAGCGTGGAGGCGGGTCTGACTGCAATCAATCATAGGCACCGGTGGGCGGGGAAGCAAGGAATACGAGATTGAAAAGCCACCGGAGCTTTGTGACAGCCGTGCAGCGCCGCGCCCGTGATTGGAGAGTATGTGAGAGGGGGGAGAGAGGCCAGGAATGATTTTAAACAATTTAGATTGTTCTGCTGGACATGCTGACTATGCCCAGTAGAACATGACGGAATTTGTCAGTGGATTCCGCCGCTTAGCGCATAGCAGCGGAATCCGCTGCCATAGACAATCATTAGACACCTTGGCGGATTCCAACGGAATCTGTCAATGTGCGTTATTTGAACTACCGAAAAAACGCTACATGTAGCGTTCCCCCCCCCTCCCGACGCTGCATCAAAATCTCAGCGTCGTCCAGCGGATGCAACGCAGACACTTGTGTTACAGTGCGTCGTCAATACAAGTCTATGGAGAATAGCGCAGTGCGTTAACGGACTGCGCTATTCTCCATAGTGGCGGATTGCACTGAACGCAAGTGTGAAAGCGCCCTTACCCCGCAGGATGGGGGCACATGTCAGGATGGTGGCTGCACCACGATGGGGGCACATACCAGCATTGGGCCACATCACAGCATCAGCATATTTTTACTTAACTTTACACTGTTCATGGCCTTCTTTCATTACAAGCCATGGACATCATTAAACATTAGACTCATCTATTAAAACTGTTCCTTCTGTTGTTTGTCATTTTAAAACCAATAAACAATTATAAGAATACTAAATTAAACCTAACCCATTCAGTCCATTCATTATCTTATTATTCAATCTGCTAACCTACATACACATTCTAGACTACCCGATACGTTAGAATCGGGCCACCTTCTAGTATGTTTTATACTTGTGTAATGAGAGCGGTGGAGATGGCAGGATTAGAGCTGATCATAGATGGGACTTCTGTGACTTTTACAATATTTGTTTCAGGGGGAAGATCTGACCCATATTAATACTACAGAGACATATGTGAGGGGTGATGAGCGGAGTAAAGAGGAGATTCCTACAGATAACCGCCCAGGTGAGTAGTGACCACTAAATGCAGAAAAGTCACAGATTCTTCTCAGTCCCCGGCTGTGGCTGCTTTATCAGGGTTGTAGTCCGGCCATATCAAATAGTCACCATTCTGCTGCTAGACCACCACATGCTCCTCCACCCAAAACTGTCCTCATTATTTTGGGCATTGGACGCCCTTCTGTTGGAGTGAGATCTGTATCAGTCAGATCTTACAGGCAGGATCCACCCTATCACCTGAAATTAGAAGATGTTGACCCTTAGCTGCCCAGATCTCTTATCTGTAAAGCCAAATGACAGCGTACGTAGAATGTGCAGACAACTTAGAAAATCATGGGAAGAAAAATCTAATCAGTATGGTGGACGCCTAAGAGAAAGCGGAGGGTAATGATGCTGGTGACCTCCTAGATTCTTAGTTTGGTGCCGTGTTCTCCAGGTGAATAAAGATTGATTGTTTTCAGCGGGAGAAACAGAATAATAATCTTGTAGTTGATGAAGAGACCTCAGTAGTCTGGAAAGCTTGCTTTGTAACATCATTTAATTTATCTTTGTTCTCCATTAATAAGTATCATAACTACAAGATTCTTATTGTTTCTCCCACTGAGAGCAATGACTCCATCTTCCTAGAATCTCGGCATCTTATTGATGGATCTTCCTTCTCTCCCTTCTGATGAATGTGCTGATAGGGGCGTTTTTATATAAAGTTGGGCACAGGGTAACTGTAACATATGAGGGAGGTTAGGATTATCCCACAGTGGGTACATGGAGGCCGGGCAGCCCACCCACAGGATTTCCAAAATGTAATGAGAAATATAAAGAAAGTTATAACACATAAAGATCTGATATTTTTTCGTTCAAGAGCCTGAAAGATATTTTCTCCATTTAGAATTGTACAAATCTCCATTATATAAGAACTTCCGAGAGGCAGAAAGTAAATGTCTAATATTTCTTCAGGAAACTCATCTGACAGAAAATATTGGCCCCCTACAATAGTTTGGATTGCCGAGAGCCCCCGAGCCACATACTGTAATTACTCCAGATGTGTCACCTCTAGTTACTAAATCACTGACGGTGAAGGCTGTCGGGGTGGAGGGCGGTCATTTTAGTAGATGTGTTATTGTCTATAGTCACAGTTTCTCTATAGTATTTAGTACAAAGCCGCTCTTATTTCATGGCTTTCCACTGCAGCCAATTTTCTGCTCCTATCCAGGCCCCATTTCTCCAATCTGACATCTGTCACGTTACATGATAACACCTTTGTAATGCTGAATCTGATCCCAGTGTTTCTGAGATTATTTTTCTGTGGCATATTAGCTGTAATATTAGATTGATTTCTTTTCCATTTATCTAAAAAAAGAGACCAGAGATACACAAACTGTACATTTTTGTGTGCTTTCTTGCAATGCCAAACATGTAGATAGTAAGGGGTACTTCACACAGAGCGAGATCGCTAACGAGATCGCTGCTGAGTCACGGTTTTTGTGACGCAGCAGTGACCTCATTAGCGATCTTGCTGTGTGTGACACTGAGCAGTGATCTGGCCCCTGCTGTGAGATCGCTGCTCGTTACACACACTGCTGGGTCAATTTTTGGTCTTTGCTCTTTCGCTGTCACACACAGCGATGTGTGTTAATCAGCGGGAGAGCAAAGATCTGAATGTGCAGGGAGCAGGAGCCGGCGTCTGACAGCCTGCAGTAAGCTATAACTAAGGTAAACATCGGGTAACCAAGGTGGATACCCGATATTTACCTTCGTTACCAGCGTCTGCAGCTCTCACGCTGCCAGTGTCGGCTCCCTGCTCCCTGCACATATAGCCACATTACACATCGGGTAAATAAGCAAAGGTTTGCTTATTAACCCGATGTGTACTGTGGCTACGAGTGCAGGGAGCCAGCGCTAAGCGGTGTGCGCTGGTAACCAAGGTAAATATCGGGTAACCATACCTGATGTTTACCGTGGTTACCAGTGTCCGCAGCTTCCAGATGCCGACTCCCTGCAAGCGCAGCGTCGCTTGCACGTCGCTGCTGGCTGGGGGCTGGTCACTGGTTGCTGGTGAAGTCTGCCTGCTTGACAGCTCACCAGCGACCATGTAGCGACGCAGCAGCGATCCTGACAAGGTCAGCTCGCTGGTGGGATCACTGCTGCGTCGCTAAAGTGTGACGGTACCCTTACAGTGTTGGACCATTGCAAGGCTGAGAAGCATTTGGCTTTGGGATTTTGCTGGATTTGATTATGAAGCCATATCTCTTTTATAATCAATAGTCTTTGAGCTCCAACCATTGAGGAAACCCTCCATTTCTCCACTGACAAAGTAGCAGTTTTGTTGAATTTTGGCCTAGAAAACACTTTTTGATGGCTTATTCCAATACACAGGAGGAAAAATGAACAAAGAGGGTTGAACATCATGGTCTACTGGTAGATGCAGCAGGTCCAATAGGCACAGGTAGTATAGATAGATGCAGCAGGTACAGCTGACAGAACAAATACTAGGATACAGAGACAAGCATAAGACTCAGCAAACAAAATGAGATCTGACAACTAGCCACGTGTCTCAAAGGACAGACCCCATTGCTCAGGCACCTCCCATAGGGGGGGGAGTGTGCCTTAAATATCTAGTGCCTCTCAGTCATAGGCTAGGATGCTCTTCCAGGTTAGGACATGCTGACCCTTAAAGAATACATGCTTGCACTCTCCAACGAGACCTGTGTGGTGTATGCAGGCCCTGGGAGATGGCAATAGGGACCCAGGACATATAAGCCAATGATGGAAAAGGGAGCAGGATAGTAAGGGGATGATGGTAACGGCGTTACAAGCGATTTTAATAACTTTTATCCTTAAATTTTTTATATGTTATTAAAAATAATGTTCTTGTATTCTTGGCAGACGACTGTACCAGGAGATTAGAGGCACAACTGACATATTCAATTTTTAAATCAGATGACCTTGATATCACACAAGATATAACTGAAGTGAATGCCACTATTCCGGATATACCATCATCCCTTCACAGGAAAGCTCTATCATCTGGTTCTTGTAAACAAGTCCTACCTTCTAATTCATCACAGACTATTAACAAAACTAAAAGTCACAAAAGAGGGATTAAAAATCGGAGTCTTCATACAGCTAAGAAAGCCTTTTCAACTTCAGAATTTCAAAAAATCCATAACAAAATTCCCACAGGGGAGAAGTCTTTTTTATGTTCTGAATGTGGGAAATACTTTAACCAAAGATCACTTCTTGTTAGACACCAGAGAACTCACGCAGGGGAGCAGCCATATTCATGTTCAGACTGTGAGAAATGTTTTACCCAAACAGCAGATCTTGTTAGACACCAGAGAACTCACACAGGGGAGAAGCCTTTTTTATGTACGGAATGTGGGAGATGTTTTGCAAACAAGTCATCTCTTGTTAGGCACCAGAGAACTCACACAGGGGAGAAGCCATATTAATGTTCAGAATGTGGAAAATGTTTCAACAATAGAACACATCTTGCTAGACACCACAGAACTCACACAGGGGAAAAGCCATATTCATGTTCAGAATGTGGGAAATGTTTCAACAGTAGATCACATCTTGTTAGACACCAGAGAACTCACACAGGGGAGCAGCCATATTCATGTTCAGAATGTGGGAAAGGTTTTACCCAAAGATCAGTTCTTGTTAGTCACCAGAGAACTCACACAGGGGAGAAGCCTTTTTCATGTTCACAATGTGGGAAATGCTTTACCCGAGGATCAGATCTTGTTAGACACCAGAGAACACACAAAGGAGAGCAGCCATATTCATGTTCAGAATGTGAGAAATGTTTTACCCAAACAGCAGATCTTGTTAGACACAAGAGAACTCACACAGGGGAGAAGCCTTTTTTATGTATGGAATGTGGGAGATGTTTTGCAAAAAAATCATCTCTTGTTAGGCACCAGACGACTCACACAGGGGAGAAGCCATATTCATGTTCAGAATGTGGAAAATGTTTCAACAATAGAACACATCTTGTTACACACCACAGAACTCACATAAGGGAGAAGCCATATTCATGTTTAGAATGTGGAAAATGTTTCAACAATAGAACACATCTTGTTAGACACCACAGAACTCACACAGGGGAGAAGCCATATTCGTGTTCAGAATGTGGGAAATGTTTCAACAGTAGATCACATCTTGTTAGACACCAGAGAACACACAAAGGGGTGTAGCCTTTTTCATGTTCACAATGTGGTAAATGTTTTGGAAATATATTAAGTCTTGCTAAACACCAAAGAATTCACACAAGAAAGAATTCACCCTTGCCAAATTCAGAATCAGGGAAATATTTTTATAATGTAAACTTTATTGATTTTCAAAAAGTATACCAAGACATAACATAGTCAACAAGGAATACCCTTAAGTAATCAAATAACATGCCGTGAACTAATTAATAGCAAACAACAACACAAGAACAAAGTATATGGCCAAAATATAGAAATTTTTATTAACGCATATTAAATCATTAAAAATTAATAAAGCATACAATTGTGGTATAACAGTTATAAGGATCAGACAGACCAAAATGACTACAATAATAATGTACCATAAATAATAATAATAATTAATAATAATTCAAAATTAAATATTGATAAATAATAACTATCTCAAAGTGTCAAGTGACAAAAAAAATGTCTTATATTCTAGGTTCTTCAAAGTAGCCACCTTTTGCTTTGATTACTGCTTTGCACACTCTTGGCATTCTCTTGATGAGCTTCAAGAGGTAGTCCCTGGAAATGGTTTTCACTTCACAGGTGTGCCCTGTCAGACTTAATAAGTGGGATTTCTTGCCTTATAAATGGGGTTGGGACCAAGTCGTGTTGTGCAGAAGTCTGGTGGATACACAGATGATAGTCATACTAAATAGACTGTTAGAATTTGTATTATATCAAGAAAAAAGCAGCTAAGTAAATAAAAACAAGTGACTATCATTACTTTAAGAAATGAAGCTCAGTCAGCCCGAAAAATTGGGAAAACTTTGAAAGTGTCCCCAAGTACAGTGGCAAAAACCATCAAACGCTACAAAGAAACTGGCTCACATGAGGACCGCCCCAGGAAAGGAAGACCAAGAGTCACCTCTTCTGCGTAGGATAAGTTTATCCGAGTCACCAGCCTCAGAAATCGCAGATTAACAGCAGCTCAGATTAGAGACCAGGTCAATGCCACACAGCGTTCTAGCAGCAGACACAGCTCTAGAACAACTGTTAAGAGCAGACTTCTTGCAGCAGGCCTTCATGGGAAAATAGCTGCTAGGAAACCACTGCTAAGGACAGGCAACAAGCAGAAGAGAGTTGTTTGGGCTAAAGAACACAAGGAATGGACATTAGAACAGTGGAAATCTGTGCTTTGGTCTGATGAGTCCAAATTTGAGATCTTTGGATCCAACCACCGTGTCTTTGTGCGACGTAGAAAAGGTGAACGGATGGACTCTACATGGCTGGATCCCACTGTGAAGCATGGAGGAGGAGGTGTGATGGTGTGGGGGTGCTTTGCTGGTGACACTGTTGGGGATTTATTCAAAATTGAAGGCATACTGAACCAACATGGCTACCACAGCATCTTGCAGTGGCATGCTATTCCATCCAGTTTGTGTTTAGTTAGACCATCATTTATTTTTCAACAGGACAATGACCCCAACACGCCTCCAGGCTGTGTAATGGCTATTCGACTAAGAAGGAGAATGATGGGGTGCTACGCCAGATGACCTGGCCTCCACCCAATCGAAATGGTCTGGGGTGAGCTGGACCGCAGAGTGAAGGCAAAAGGGCCAACAAGTGCTAAGCATCTCTGGGAACTCCTTCAAGACTATTGGAAGACCATTTCCGGTGACTACCTCATCAAGAGAATGCCAAGAGTGTGCAAAGCAGTAATCAAAGTAAGAGGTGGCTACTTTGAAGAACCTAGAATATAAGACATACTTTCAGTTGTTTCACACCTTTTTGTTAAGTATTTCATTACACATGAGATAATTCATAATTTTGATGCCTTCAATGTGAATCTACAATTTTCAGAGTCATGAAAACAAAGAAAACTCTTTGAATGAAGTGTGTCCAAACTTTTGGTCTGTACTTTATGTGCAAAAAAAAAAAAATCGCAAAGTATAGATATTGCACTGACTCAAAAGATCAAAAATAAAAAGTACAAAGTGCTATATCTCACATGTGAATTAAATAAAATATAGACTGACTATTATAACACAAAGAGAGAGAGGAGCCAGCACGATCTGAAAATGGCATGCATCATATAAAAAGTGCAAATTCACAGATTTATTCCAACTGTACTGTAATATAAATGAGATTTATAGTTTTGTAGTTATGCTACAAATGTCTGGTGGCTGGTCACCACCATGCTATGCACGCCTGATCTTGGTTTGCAATATATTCCTCCTGTTGGTAGCTGTACACATTCAGTTGCCTCACCCTTTCCACAGGCATTGCTAATTAAGCACCATACTTGGATCTGGTCCGCCTTTGTCAATGGTTGCTGTTTGGCACTAGGAGGGTCAGTTCTGATATAGTCCTGGTATGTGTGGGGCTTGCTCCACATGCTGGGACCTGGGCTGGTCTCTATCCACAATTGCCTTTTTTGCAACATGGAAGCGGCTATATACAGGTTACAGGTATGTGTGCTCCATTATGGTTCTGCTTTTAACTTTATCTAGGAGGCCGCATGGCACATGAAATACGTAATATAGGTTAGGACCCCCCTATTGAGATTTGCCGTGACGTTGGCAGGGGTGGCTCAAAGAATTGATCAATTATTTATTAAAAATCTCATTTTTTTTTTATTATAGTACAGTTGGAATAAATCTGTGAATTTTCACTTTTTATATGATGCATGCCAATTTCAGATCGTGCTGGCTCCTTTTTCTCTATTATAACACAAGCCCAGAAATATATATACAAAGTGCAAAGTGCTATTTGCACTAATCCATAATCCATCCATGCACATATATTCTGACTGCAAGAGGGGATTAGTGCTAATAGCACTTTGCATATATATATTTCTGGGCTTGTCTTATAATAGTCAGTCTATATCTTAGTTAATTCACACAGGATATATAGCACTTTGCACTTTTTATTTTTCCCTTTCGCCCATGACAGCACCACCTGAGAGGTTCCGCCCACATCAGGGCAGGAAACCCACTGATAAAAAGGCGGTACCTCTCCTCCACATCAGTTTGGTTTCCTGTTCTGATGGGATAACCCACGGAATCTCCCAGGTCTGACCCGGTGTGGAAGTTTGGTTTCTTACCAAAAGCCGGCATTCGGGCCTGGCTGCACCTCACCAGGGCTTCGGCTGTCTGCGGTGGTGGGGCGCGGGAGCTCGGCTCTGCGTCGCCCCAGGCTATGTGATCCTCACACGGAGCCCGCGAGACTGGCGCCCTGCTGACAGAACGCGGGGGTGAAGAGGAAGTGATGCGGCACCCGGACGTTCATCACCTGCGCATGCGCAAGGTGTTCCAAGATGGCGGCGCCCAGCAAACGGATTTCGGGTGGGAAATTTGAACCAGGGAGGTATGAGGAGTCGCCTTCGCTGCATTCTGGTGAGTATGACTTCTCCCCTATTCATGATGGAAGACAACTCTCCACCAGAGCATGATGTGCTGGAACAGCATACAGATTCCCAGGGCAGCGAGGGGAGCGTTCCTCCGGCAAGGCTATTCCCTCCAGTCCGTCAAGTCGACATTTCGGGGGGGGGGGGGGGGGGTCTGAGAAATCCAAATCTGGAAGTCATAAACTGCCTCCGAAACTGGTACCAGATCCGCCATCTTTGGGGGTGAGTGTCTGCTGCAGCATTTCATTATTTAAAAGTCTCCCCCTATGTTCCCTTCTTTCAGGAGGTACCTCTAAGAGGAATCATAGGAATTGTGGGGTTTACAAGGACAGTCTATCCTCAGATTACCAAGGGGGCCTTGTCCCACCTTTATCAAAGAGTTCTTCTGTTTTATTTAGATCATAATGTTGAAATTACATATAAAATTAAACATGACCAAATCCTGACATGTTTCGGACCCTAGAACAGGGTCCTTATTTTTAGGTAACATGGACAAAAATGTGTGCTGAATTTATAAGAGGAAACCTGAACATGTCTCAGGGAATCCGTGTCCAAGTGAAATCATCTGTTGTAGACTGATTTGTTCATTTAAGACAAGACAGAAAAAAAAGAGGCTGCTGGGTGTTGTGGTGCACCTGTAACCCTGGCTGTATGCTGGGTGTTGTGGTGCACCTGTAACCCTGGCTGTATGCTGGGTGTTGTGGTGCACCTGTAACCCTGGCTGTATGCTGGGTGTTGTGGTGCACCTGTAACCCTGGCTGTATGCTGGGTGTTGTGGTGCACCTGTAACCCTGGCTGTATGCTGGGTGTTGTGGTGCACCTGTAACCCTGGCTATATTGGGAGGCCTGGACTGTTGTATCACTTGTGATTCTCGGTTCTGGTCCAGACTGGGCTGTGTGGATCAGGTGGTTACTGTCCTCTGCTGACTGAGGAAGGGGGGTGCCTGGCCAAAAAAATCCCAAAGCAAATCAAAGCACTGTTAAAAAAAAAAAAAAAATACACAATGTTACCACGAAGAGCTTAGTATACAATTTTGACACTCTAGATGTGATCAAAAATACATAGTTTATAATTATATCATTCCAGATGTTGTCAAGTGTAAATAACCGAATCCCTCAGCACCAGAAAGACTGCTTCTATTGTTCTCTGTTGTCAGTCATTATAAACAACTGTTATTGGTATAGAAAGGCAGCAACTATTATCCCTTGTTGTCAATCTTTACAAGTCATAGAATAACGTATAATGTGGGAGAACTAGTGCGTTTATTCTCTGTTGTCAGCTATTGCTAACCAAGAAAAGGCTGTTATAATATCGGGGAACCACATCCACTATTCTCTATTGTCGACCTTAACAGGCTAGGAAAGAAGCTATTGTAATATGGAAACTAACGTCTATTGTTCTCTATTGTCAGCCATACAAGCTGCAAAAAAAAACCAACAAAAAAACAAAAAAAAACCAACCCCGGGGTAATATTAGTAGAAGGAAACTGCATCTATTACTCTTCTCTGGTTTTGGCTTACGTACGGAAGCACCAAGCCTCAAGGCTGAGTTGAGAGAGGTTATCCGTGCTGAAGTCAGGGAAACACATAAACAATCCACTAGGAAAGATGGGGGAAGTTCAGATAAATCAGGCGGCTCTGAACGGGGTTACAGAAAAGTGTGACCTGCCTCTTCCTCATCCTTGGACTCCTCATCTTCCTCAGACGTGTACGGCAGACTATGCTTCCTATCCTCTGAGGTGACACCCCTAGTGAAAGCTGTCCGCTCCACTATGGGGATGGTGGATGATAAAGATCCTGAATCCACACAAGACCTTATGTTTGGAGGCCTGGAATGCAGGTCCGTGGTACCTGGGAGGCTGCAGCAGGAGCTCTTCGCCCGGCGGTGGCAGGTACATGTGTAACAAGGTCCCTAATGGTCTGGGTCCAACAATTAGAAGACCAGATTAAAGGTAACGTGTCTAGTAAGGACATTATTTCCTCAATTCCATGTATACAGGGGGTGGCAGACGTCTAGCGGATGCTTCCATGGACTTGCTCAAATTATCTGTAAAGGTAGCAGCTCTTTCCAATTCAGCCAGAAGGGCCCTCTAGTTGAAATGCTGGAAGGGAGACGTACAGTCCAGGAACACACTATGCAGGATACCTTGTGAAGGAGACTTTTTGTTTGGATCACAGCTGGATGACCTTCTGTCCAAAGCGACAAACAAGAAACAAGGATTTCCGGCTGTACAAACTTCATTCCCTCGTAGCTGTCCGTTTCGGAGGAAGCAAATTTCCATAAGGAGCCTCCCAGAGACCAGGACTCCTGGAAGGATAGAAGGAAGAGGTCCTCAGGATTATGCTTGGTCCCTCATCCTCTACCAAGCGACAAGGCCCTCAATGACGCCACCATCCCAGTGGGGGGGGGGGGGCTCTCCCTCTTTCTTCCTGCATGGGAAAAGATTTCCTCCAGCCCGTGGATTCTACTGATCATTGCAAATGGGCTGTCATTACAACTGGAGTCGCCCCCTCGGGGGTATTTTATAGTAACATTTATATGACTGGGAGAGAAAAGAATAGTGATCTCCATCCTAGAGCGCTTAGGCTGGATCATAAATCAGGAAAAATCTAGAATACAACCTTAACAGCGTCGGTCTTTTGGGGCTGATCCTGGATTCAGTCGCTCAGAAGTCTTTTCTCCCGGAGGAGCAGATACTCAGGTCACAATCCCTGGTCACCTTGGCGATTGAAAAACCAGTCATGACCCTCAGACAGGCTATGTCTCTTGTGGGGTCCCTCACATCCTGCATCCCCGTGGTTCCTTGAGCTCAGATAGATATGAGATCCCTTCAGATGGAAGTCCTGGCCTGACAGCAACAGTCAGGAGGCTTCTTGGATATGAGAATCCGCTTGGATCCAAAGGTGTTGCTTTCCCTGTCCTGGTGGCAGGACTTAACTCATCTGTCCGCAGGGGTGTCATGGTGTCCCACCATCATGGATATCATCACAACAGATGCAGGTCAGTTAGAGGGAGCTTACCTGAGAACTCACCTGTTACAAGGACTATGGGACGATCATGTGAGGACTCAGTCCTCAAACTTCAGAGAACTAACTTCAATAAAATCGGCCAGGGATCATCCCATGACAATAGATGCAATGCCGATCCCCTGGTCACAGGGTCTTCTATTTGCCTTTCCACCCCTGGTTCTTCTTCCGGCAGTGCTCAAGAAGCTTCGGGAAGACAAAGCCCTCATTATCCTCATAGCTCACTTCTGGCCAAAAAGAGCCTGGTTCTTTTGGCTCCAAAGACTGGCAATATCAGACCCTTGGATACTGCTGGACAAGACAGACCTTCTAGTCCAGGGACCAATGTGCCAACCCAAGGATCCTACCCTCCACTTGACCGCGTGGCATTTGAAAGGCGGCTGCTCCTAGCACAGGGATTCTCTGAGAATTTAGTAAAACTCTCCTTAAAAGTAGGAAGCCTGTTGCCACTTGTATTTAGGGAAGGGTCTGGTGGAAAAATCCAGCAAGTTTCCGGGACACAGATCGGGGTCCTCCTCTCTTCCCGGCCATCCTGGAATTCCTTCAGTAAGGGTTGGAGTTGTACTTATCCACTAGCACCTTTAAAGGTACAAGTTTTGGCCCTAGGAGCCCTCTATAAACATAAGCTCACAGAGAATAGATGTATTAGCAGGTTCATTAAATCCTGTCCTAGAACAACTCCTGTCCCTTCTCCTTGCATGCCTCCCTAGGATTAAATCTTGTCCTTGATGCCCTTATAGACACCCCGTTGAGCCCCTTTCGGATGTTCCCTTCAAGACCCTGAAGGTGGTACTACTCATCACTTGACGTCTGCTAGACGGGTGGGTGACCTACAGGCACTCTCTATTGTCCATCCATATGCCCAAATTTTGGTCGATAAGGTGGTATTCCATACAGATCCCTCATACCTGCCTAAAGTGGTCAAGCCCTTCACAGGTCCCAGGAATTCATACTGCCTTCCATTGTGATCCTCCTTCCAATGACAAAGTGGCCAGGCTCCATAGATTGGATGTGAGACGGGCCCTTATAACTTCACTAGATAGGACTAGGGAATGGTAGAAATCTCAGGCCCTGTTTGTTGCGTTCCAGGGAACGTCCCGGGGCTGTAAAGTATCTACAAGCACCTTGGCTAGGTGAGCCCGGGATGCTATCTCGCTGGCCTACTCATCTAAGGGAGTGCCAGTTCCCCTGCTGATTAGGGCCATTCCACTAGGTCACTTACTACTTGGGCTGAGAGGGCAGAGGTCTCTATTGATCAGATATGCAGGGCCGCCACTTGGTCCTCTTTCTCTACCTTTTTCCGTCACTATAGACTTGACTTATCCTCCACGGCCGACCCTTCTTGGTAGATGGGTATTAAAGGCGGTGGTCCCTCCCTAAGGTGATTAGTCTCTAGAATCTCTCAGGTGGTGCTGTCATGGGCGAAAGGGAAAAATCTTAATTACTTACCGGTAATGAGATTTTCAGAAGCCCATGACAGCACCCTTAGATCCCCCCCCCCCCCCATTCACTGGTTATGGGCACCCTTCGGGGAGTGTTAGAGTTAATGGTCTATTCCTTTGGTGGTGGTGTGATTAACATTTTTGTTTGTGTTTTGTTGGTTCTCTCTGACTCTGTAAACCTACTGATGTGGAGGAGAGGTACCACCTTTTTATCAGTGAGTTTCCTGTCCTGAAGGGCGGAACCTATCTCTCAGGTGGTGCTGTGATGGGCTTCTGAAAATCCCATTACCGGTAAGTAATTAAGATTCTCCCCATCATGCTACACACATAAGAAAATAAATGATTATACTCGCCATTCCTCCGCTCTCCCTGTGCACGGTGTTCTCTTCTGGTGCCAGCAAGTGATTTCAGCATGTAAATGGTGCAGTGCATGACATTACTGCCATGTGCCCCCAGTTACACACAGACTTAAGCTGCCAGAATATTCACTGCTCCCCACAGCCAGGATTATGGGCTTGGGGAGCAGTGAATATTCATTCTTTAATAGACACACATGATCGCCCAGCCACAGCACTAAGCCGGCGGCTGGGTGATCATGTGTACCCGATATGAAAGAGAATGAATATTCACTGCACCCCACGCAAATCATTCTGCCCACCTCTTGGTTGGTGCTGGCATCATTGCCTAGAGGTGGGCAGGACTATGGCGTGGGGAGCAGTGAATATTCATTTTCTTTTTTAGCTGGCACACTGTTAGCCGTTTTGAGAGCCTTTAGGAATATTTTTGAATAGTTTTGATACTGGATTATATTTAGATTAGTGAATTATCTCAGATTGCCCACTACTTTGTTTACTAAAAAGCGCAGCCCCAGATTGGAGATAGGAACTTATACGTATATCACATTGTATATAATTGCATTTCAAATCTTGTTGTTTTGTTAATAAATGCTTGTAAATATATATTCTTCATGCCTAGCTTTCTCTATTGTCTAGATGTGATGATTTTTCCTCAGAACCTCTGGAGTTGGCGCAGAGCTATAGACATTTCGCAAAAAAATAGTGAGGGGAGAATTGAATCACACTGCATCCTAGATATGTGGAAGTTGTTAAGACGCTCTGGATTCATGAATAGGAATGCACCACTTCATGAATCACGAGTGGCCCCCGCATAAATGTTATGTTATAAAAATGATCTTTTTACAAAGGATAATTATTGTAATAAAAAAACTAAAGGATTTTATATGTCTGATATCCAAGGGGTTATTTTTTAATGAGGCTACACACAAATAGAGATGAGCGGTCCCGTTGACGTTTGGATTCGGCTTTTTCAGCCGGACTTAGATAAAATTCAGTTCGGGAACCGGACTTGTCCTGAATCCCATTGGAAGTCACTGATTGGGCAGCTCGGGTCTCCGCTCACATGCATGCAGCCATAAACAGAGCATTTCCGGGGGAGGGGATGTGTTTTTTTTTGTACACAATACATTCTACAATGATGGTTTTACCCCCCATGAAATCTATTCAAACACTGCAAGCGGCTCGCACTGGGCTGAGCACTGAGTGTACCCGAGCACAGTGATACTAGATCAAGTGGTTAGGATACATAAAGCACCGAACTCCGAACTCGAACCCTGATTTTTTTATTTATAAAGTCTGTATTTGGTACAAACACTGAACTCTACTATTTAGGTTCCCTTGTCTCTGCCCACAAACCTTTATTACAGTTTAGATTATGGGTGTAGAAGAGACTAGAACTGAAAGAGGCCTATCTACTAATGAAGAGCAAGTAACATTTATGATACCTATGCTGGGGTTTTGGGAATCTAATGGCTTCTGTCGCTATGTTTACCACATAATTAAAAATGAGAATAACATAAAGACTGTGTCACAATAGGTCCGGAGAAGTACCAAGTGAATGGTGAAAGGGAAACCTTGTGTGTAGCAAGATGGTGACCTCTGACCAAACCTACCGCTGGGCCCTGGGTCCCCTCACAGCCTTAGATAGCTTTCACGTCTATGTGCCGAGCCGGATACCTGACCCTAGGCTGACCATGATCTGGGCCCTAGGTAGGGAGCGGATGGGATGAGCTCTTCATCAACGCCACTAGGCACTAAAGGACACATAGGGAGTTGAATAAAGAGCAGCAACAATCCTACTGATGCGTGCAAGCCACCTGCTTGCATTCAAAGCTTGTGAAGGAACGGAATATCTCCAGCCCAAGTTCAGGGAAAATGAGACTATTTAAACCCAAGGGGAATTACAGATGATTAACAGCTGAAGTGAAGAGGAGCTCCCCTGGGTCCTAAATGGAAAAGGATGAAAACCCAGCAGAGTAGCTACCTAGTACACTGAATACTGACAGCAGCAAAATTAGAAATTCAGAGACCATCTTGCACAGCCAGACACCACAGGACTGTCTGTCACCCGTGACAGAGAGGGACTCTGATTCCATTGATGTGTCATTTACTGGGCTGCTTGCTGTAGTTTTGATAAAATCACAGTATTATCATTAGGGGATTATCACTAGAGAACTAGTAAACCAGCAGCCATGTATCCTCCATCTTTATATGCTCCGTATAACCCCCTACTCCACCCCTGATTGGCAGCTTAGTGTTTATGCTCCTTGTACAGAACTGCCAATCAGTGGTGTGGGTGGGGTATACACAGCGGTATTTAGAGAACTGCTAGATCTTAAGCAGATAAAACTGATTATCAAAACTTCCAGCAAGCAGCCAAGTAAGTGACACATCGCTGGAATCAGGGTTTCTACTTATACAGGTCGATTGGACACACGTTACAGGTAGCTTTCTTCCTCTAAAGCTATAAACCACATTCCAAAGTCATACGCTATTAACTTATATATTTAATCTGAAAAGTAAACAGTGTTTATAAAAATATACAACAGATATTACTAAGGAGAACAAAACAATACAGTATTTACAATTGCATTAAGTAAAAGGGAATAACAAAAGGGAAATGACTCAACCTGGGTCACAGAAATGGCTTCAGATTTCTGGAGGGAAGGATTCCAATGGAACGTGGAGCAATCCTACACAGCAATATTCCTTTCATTGTATGAGGATCATAATTGGCATCAGTTTTTTATTAACACAAGTTACACCCACATACTTCCCTTCTGGTGACTCATAACAGGGCTGGAATTCAGATAACTATAGGATGTGTCTAAGTCTTAGAAAATGATGAGATTTCTAACTTTTACGATATCTTCACCCCTGGAGGTCACATGCAGGACATATTACCATCATCTTTCCTATCATGATTTTATCTATTCATAGATAGATGAAAATATCTATGCAATGTCTCCTATCTGTCCAATATCCATTTGGCAGGACCCCTGCTGTCACCCAATGATGTGGAACGATGCTTTGCATTCTCTGCTTTATCACAAATTCAAAAATATGACTTTCCTATCTATTATATTGATGCAGTTCATAAAACCTCAATTCATATTTTCTATAAGGGGGAAAAAAAGGATTTAAATTTACTTGCAATTTTTCTGTTCAACTGCTGCTCTTATCTCTACCAGTCATAAATCTGTCCTTTTCTGCATTCAAGTTGAGATTTGCCTCACATCTACTAGAGGATTCTCTTTAGTTACCTTTTTCCAAAGGAGGGGGTCAGCTTCATAGGGGTCTTGATGAGTCATGTATTTTTATCATTTCTATATGACACAGCACTACATACTGATGTTTTTCCAAAATCAAGCTTTTATCCCCTTGAAAGTCAAGGTTATTTTTTTGGACACTTTACTCAACTTGGTGCTTGAAGAGTTCAATAAAAACAGACATTTTACACTCCCATCTACACAAAATAACCTAAATAAAAAAAGAAAAGGTTGCCCTAAAATCATTATGCAATGATTCAAATATAGTAACTAGTAACCAACAAGGGGAATGGACTAGACATCCAAAACAGAGATGACTGTATAAGGCTATGTGCGCATGTTGTATCTTTGTCGTGACTCCCAAAGATGCACTTTTTTGGCCCCAAAAAATGCACCATCTGAAGCTCACAGCTAGCGCCATAGAACATGACTGCAAAATGGAGAGGAAGGATCCAGCACAAATTCCTTGTTGATAAAAAGTTTTTCTTATTCTTTATTGAAGTTTTAAAAGCAAAAACAAAAGGAGACCGAAGATGGGAAACATACATTAAAGCATGGGTGCTCTTGAACTTTTATTTTAAAACTTCAATAAAGAATAAGAAAAACTTTTTATCAACAAGGAATTTGTGCTGGATCCTTCCTCTCCATTTTGCTGTTGCTTATCCCATGCTGGCGTGGACCTACCAGCAGCCCCTTGCACCCTAAGGATTTGAGCAGTTTGGCTAGCAGGTGAGCTGAATCTTTTTCTCCCTTCCACACATAGAACATGACTGCCCGCTGTGAGCTCCATGCATGAGTGAAGTGAGCCGCGTGGTCAGTGGTGACGTCACTCAGGTTACCGCAGCCACAGTTGGAGTCTTCCGCCTGTGACAGCAAATCACCCAAGTGACTGAAGTGAGCCGCACAGTCATGTTCTATGGCGCTTGCTGTGAGCTTCAGATGTAGCAGTGGTGGAAGCATTGTGGGACCATGTGTGGATTACATCGGACCTGGGTGTTTTTGGGGATTAATAAAGAGGGTCGTTTTTTGTCTTTTATTTCAAATAAAGGATTTTTTCAGTGTTTGTGTTTATTTACTTTCACTTACAGACTAGTGATGGGGTCAGTGTCTCATAGATGCCTGTTATCACTATTCGAGGACTTAGTGGCTGCTGTGGACTGCCATTAACTCCCTCCTTACCCCACTTGCCACCGTACCAGGGCAATCGGGAAGAGCTTGGGAAAGAGCAAGGGTTGTCACATCTAATGGATGCGACAATCTTGGGCTGTTGTTGCCTGATATTGTTAGGCTGGTGGGTGCCCAATAACCATTGGTATCCATAGTTTGAGAATAGCAGCCCCCAGATGTAATGCTTTATCTGTGCTGGTATCGTAATATGGGGGATCCTACGCCAATTTTTTAATTTATTTTACTATACGATATAGATCTGCCCACTGGTGTCTGTGATTGGAAGCCTCAGACACGCTGTCACTCAGCGTGGGGGCTCGTCTGACTGCAACCAATCACAGACACCATTGGCTGGAGAAGTAGTGAATATGTATGAGATTAATTAGTGGCCCAGGAGGAAGAATGAGAGGCCACGGGAGCAGTGTGACAGCCGCGCCGGTGATCAGTGAATATGAAGCGCTTGCTCTTATCTTCTTTACGCTTGCTCCAACCCCCTCCGGCCAGATACCAGGGATCAATCCCCTGCCAACCCCAAGTCAGCGGGGAATTGATCTGCCAGTCCTAAGAAAGACAGGGACAAAATGTAAAAAGAATTGACATGCTGCATCATTATGGTCACCACAAACATTCAGCCAAAAAAACCTGCAACGTGTGGGGAAGAAAATGCGGAAAAAACGCAGCGTGCGCACAAGACCTAAGGAAGCTCAGAATATTCCCCTCAACCCCATACACTGAGGGATTACAACTATGGAGCCTTATCTACATTTAAAACAAAATACGCTCTCCTCATAAGAAAAGAGAAAGGAATCTTAGAGAGAAGCAGCCTCCGTCCACCACATTGTATAACGACCTAGAAGACATCAGCTGCATTGATTGCAATCTACGGTAAGTGGTATTATTTCCAAAATGTCACATTCTCATTTTATATACAAAGAGGCATCAATAGCGCTATACACCCCGCCTTGTCTGACTTACATATAACCGAATAGTGGATATTTTATGGCTCACAATCGGCATTAAATTAATTCTACAGTCTCCTGTCTGCGTACAGCGTCCATTACCTCACACGGCTCCGCTCCATACACCTCGTACACACACGGCTCCGCTCCGTACACCTCGTACACACACGGCTCCGCTCCGTACACATCACACACACGGCTCCGCTCCACACACCTCGTACACACGCGGCTCCGCTCCGTACACCTCGTACACACGCGGCTCCGCTCCGTACACCTCGTACACACGCGGCTCCGCTCCGTACACCTCGTACACACGCGGCTCCGCTCCGTACACCTCGTACACACGCGGCTCCGCTCTGTACACCTCGTACACACGCGGCTCCGCTCCGTACACCTCGTACACACGCGGCTCCGCTCCGTACACCTCGTACACACGCGGCTCCGCTCCGTACACCTCGTACACACGCGGCTCCGCTCCGTACGCCTCGTACACATACGGCTCCACTTTGTACACACGCGGCTCCGCTCCGCACACCTCGTACACACACAGCTCCGCTCCACACACGGCTCTGCTCCGCACACCTCGTACACATGTGGCTCCGCTCCGTACACACACGGCTCCGCTCCGTACACCTCGTACACACGCGGCTCTGCTCCGTACACATGTGGCTCCGCTCCGTACACACACGGCTCCGCTCCGTACACCTCGTACACACACGGCTCCGCTCCGCACACCTCGTACACACGCGGCTCTGCTCCGTACACCTCGTACACACACGGCTCCGCTCCGCACACCTCGTACACACACGGCTCCGCTCCGTACACCTCGTACACACACGGCTCCGCTCCGTACACCTCCACACACACGGCTCCGCTCCGTACACCTCGTACACACACGGCTCCGCTCCGTACACCTCGTACACACACGGCTCTGCTACATCCATACTGTAAACCCCTCCTGACCCCACACATAAACTGGGACATACTAAAAAGAATGATGAAAAGGAATAAATAAAAAGAATGAAGATAATAACTTATTAGGTGTATATTATGTAGATGTATAAAAGGTTTCGTGGGCAAGTTAGACATGGAATGAACATGAAATATCTGTAGATAATAGGAGAATGAATGCATATGGCATATAACCAGGTGTATATTATGTTACCTGAGCATTATAGGTGTGGAATGATCATGAAATATCTGTAGATAATAGGAGAATGAACGCATATGGCATATAACCAGGTGTATATTACGTTACCTGAGCATTATAGGTGTGGAATGAACATGAAATATCTGTAGATAATAGGAGAATGAATGCATATGGCATATAACCAGGTGTATATTATGTTACCTGAGCATTATAGGTGTGGAATGATCATGAAATATCTGTAGATAATAGGAGAATGAATGCATATGGCATATAACCAGGGGTATATTACGTTACCTGAACATTATAGGTGTGGAATGATCATGAAATATCTGTAGATAATAGGAGAATGAATGCATATGGCATATAACCACGTGTATATTATGTTACCTGAGCATTATAGGTGTGGAATGAACATGAAATATCTGTAGATAATAGGAGAATGAATGCATATGGCATATAACCAGGTGTATATTATGTTACCTGAGCATTATAGGTGTGGAATGATCATGAAATATCTGTAGATAATAGCAGAATGAGCGCATATGGCATATAACCAGGTGTATATTATGTTACCTGAGCATTATAGGTGTGGAATGATCATGAAATATCTGTAGATAATAGGAGAATGAACGCATATGGCATATAACCAGGGTTATATTATGTTACCTGAGCATTATAGGTGTGGAATGATCATGAAATATCTGTAAATAATAGGAGAATGAATGCATATGGCATATAACCAGGTGTATATTATGTTACCTGAGCATTATAGGTGTGGAATGATCATGAAATATCTGTAGATAATAGGAGAATGAACGCATATGGCATATAACCAGGTGTATATTATGTTACCTGAGCATTATAGGTGTGGAATGATCATGAAATATCTGTAGATAATAGGAGCATGAATGCATATGGCATATAACCACGTGTATATTATGTTACCTGAGCATTATAGGTGTGGAATGATCATGAAATATCTGTAGATAATAGGAGAATGAACACATATGGCATATAACCAGGTGTATATTATGTTACCTGAGCATTATAGGTGTGGAATGATCATGAAATATCTGAAGATAATAGGAGAATGAACGCATATGGCATATAACCAGGTGTATATTATGTTACCTGAGCATTATAAGTGTGGAATGATCATGAAATATCTGTAGATAATAGGAGAATGATCGCATATGGCATATAACCAGGTGTATATTATGTTACCTGAGCATTATAGGTGTGGAATGATCATGAAATATCTGTAGATAATAGGAGAATGAATGCATATGGCATATAACCAGGTGTATATTATGTTACCTGAGCATTATAGGAGTGAAATGATCATGAAATATCTGTAGATAATAGGAGAATGAACGCATATGGCATATAACCAGGTGTATATTATGTTACCTGAGCATTATAGGTGTGGAATGATCATGAAATATCTGTAGATAATAGGAGAATGAATGCATATGGCATATAACCAGGTGTATATTATGTTACCTGAGCATTATAGGTGTGGAATGATCATGAAATATCTGTAGATAATAGGAGAATGAATGCATATGGCATATAACCAGGTGTATATTATGTTACCTGAGCATTATAGGTGTGGAATGATCATGAAATATCTGTAGATAATAGGAGAATGAATGCATATGGCATATAACCAGGGGTATATTACGTTACCTGAACATTATAGGTGTGGAATGATCATGAAATATCTGTAGATAATAGGAGAATGAATGCATATGGCATATAACCACGTGTATATTATGTTACCTGAGCATTATAGGTGTGGAATGAACATGAAATATCTGTAGATAATAGGAGAATGAATGCATATGGCATATAACCACGTGTATATTAGGTTACCTGAGCATTATAGGTGTGGAATGATCATGAAATATCTGTAGATAATAGGAGAATGAACGCATATGGCATATAACCAGGGTTATATTATGTTACCTGAGCATTATAGGTGTGGAATGATCATGAAATATCTGTAAATAATAGGAGAATGAATGCATATGGCATATAACCAGGTGTATATTATGTTACCTGAGCATTATAGGTGTGGAATGATCATGAAATATCTGTAGATAATAGGAGAATGAACGCATATGGCATATAACCAGGTGTATATTACGTTACCTGAGCATTATAGGTGTGGAATGAACATGAAATATCTGTAGATAATAGGAGAATGAATGCATATGGCATATAACCAGGTGTATATTATGTTACCTGAGCATTATAGGTGTGGAATGATCATGAAATATCTGTAGATAATAGGAGAATGAATGCATATGGCATATAACCAGGGGTATATTACGTTACCTGAACATTATAGGTGTGGAATGATCATGAAATATCTGTAGATAATAGGAGAATGAATGCATATGGCATATAACCACGTGTATATTATGTTACCTGAGCATTATAGGTGTGGAATGAACATGAAATATCTGTAGATAATAGGAGAATGAATGCATATGGCATATAACCAGGTGTATATTATGTTACCTGAGCATTATAGGTGTGGAATGATCATGAAATATCTGTAGATAATAGCAGAATGAGCGCATATGGCATATAACCAGGTGTATATTATGTTACCTGAGCATTATAGGTGTGGAATGATCATGAAATATCTGTAGATAATAGGAGAATGAACGCATATGGCATATAACCAGGGTTATATTATGTTACCTGAGCATTATAGGTGTGGAATGATCATGAAATATCTGTAAATAATAGGAGAATGAATGCATATGGCATATAACCAGGTGTATATTATGTTACCTGAGCATTATAGGTGTGGAATGATCATGAAATATCTGTAAATAATAGGAGAATGAATGCATATGGCATATAACCAGGTGTATATTATGTTACCTGAGCATTATAGGTGTGGAATGATCATGAAATATCTGTAGATAATAGGAGAATGAACGCATATGGCATATAACCAGGTGTATATTATGTTACCTGAGCATTATAGGTGTGGAATGATCATGAAATATCTGTAGATAATAGGAGCATGAATGCATATGGCATATAACCACGTGTATATTATGTTACCTGAGCATTATAGGTGTGGAATGATCATGAAATATCTGTAGATAATAGGAGAATGAACGCATATGGCATATAACCAGGTGTATATTATGTTACCTGAGCATTATAGGTGTGGAATGATCATGAGATATCTGTAGATAATAGGAGAATGAACACATATGGCATATAACCAGGTGTATATTATGTTACCTGAGCATTATAGGTGTGGAATGATCATGAAATATCTGAAGATAATAGGAGAATGAACGCATATGGCATATAACCAGGTGTATATTATGTTACCTGAGCATTATAAGTGTGGAATGATCATGAAATATCTGTAGATAATAGGAGAATGATCGCATATGGCATATAACCAGGTGTATATTATGTTACCTGAGCATTATAGGTGTGGAATGATCATGAAATATCTGTAGATAATAGGAGAATGAATGCATATGGCATATAACCAGGTGTATATTATGTTACCTGAGCATTATAGGAGTGAAATGATCATGAAATATCTGTAGATAATAGGAGAATGAACGCATATGGCATATAACCAGGTGTATATTATGTTACCTGAGCATTATAGGTGTGGAATGATCATGAAATATCTGTAGATAATAGGAGAATGAATGCATATGGCATATAACCAGGTGTATATTATGTTACCTGAGCATTATAGGTGTGGAATGATCATGAAATATCTGTAGATAATAGGAGAATGAATGCATATGGCATATAACCAGGTGTATATTATGTTACCTGAGCATTATAGGTGTGGAATGATCATGAAATATCTGTAGATAATAGGAGAATGAATGCATATGGCATATAACCAGGGGTATATTACGTTACCTGAACATTATAGGTGTGGAATGATCATGAAATATCTGTAGATAATAGGAGAATGAATGCATATGGCATATAACCACGTGTATATTATGTTACCTGAGCATTATAGGTGTGGAATGAACATGAAATATCTGTAGATAATAGGAGAATGAATGCATATGGCATATAACCACGTGTATATTACGTTACCTGAGCATTATAGGTGTGGAATGATCATGAAATATCTGTAGATAATAGGAGAATGAACACATATGGCATATAACCAGGTGTATATTATGTTACCTGAGCATTATAGGTGTGGAATGATCATGAAATATCTGAAGATAATAGGAGAATGATCGCATATGGCATATAACCAGGTGTATATTATGTTACCTGAGCATTATAAGTGTGGAATGATCATGAAATATCTGTAGATAATAGGAGAATGATCGCATATGGCATATAACCAGGTGTATATTATGTTACCTGAGCATTATAGGTGTGGAATGATCATGAAATATCTGTAGATAATAGGAGAATGAATGCATATGGCATATAACCAGGTGTATATTATGTTACCTGAGCATTATAGGAGTGAAATGATCATGAAATATCTGTAGATAATAGGAGAATGAACGCATATGGCATATAACCAGGTGTATATTATGTTACCTGAGCATTATAGGTGTGGAATGATCATGAAATATCTGTAGATAATAGGAGAATGAATGCATATGGCATATAACCAGGTGTATATTATGTTACCTGAGCATTATAGGTGTGGAATGATCATGAAATATCTGTAGATAATAGGAGAATGAATGCATATGGCATATAACCAGGTGTATATTATGTTACCTGAGCATTATAGGTGTGGAATGATCATGAAATATCTGTAGATAATAGGAGAATGAATGCATATGGCATATAACCAGGTGTATATTATGTTACCAGAGCATTATAGGTGTGGAATGATCATGAAATATCTGTAGATAATAGGAGAATGAATGCATATGGCATATAACCAGGTGTATATTATGTTACCTGAGCATTATAGGTGTGGAATGATCAGGAAATATCTGTAGATAATAGGAGAATGAATGCATATGGCATATAACCAGGTGTATATTATGTTACCTGAGCATTATAGGAGTGGAATGATCATGAAATATCTGTAGATAATAGGAGAATGAATGCATATGGCATATAACCAGGTGTATATTATGTTACCTGAGCATTATAGGTGTGGAATGATCATGAAATATCTGTAGATAATAGGAGAATGAACGCATATGGCATATAACCAGGTGTATATTATGTTACCTGAGCATTATAGGTGTGGAATGATCATGAAATATCTGTAAATAATAGGAGAATGAACGCATATGGCATATAACCAGGTGTATATTATGTTACCTGAGCATTATAGGAGTGGAATGATCATGAAATATCTGTAGATAATAGGAGAATGAATGCATATGGCATATAACCAGGTGTATATTATGTTACCTGAGCATTATAGGTGTGGAATGATCATGAAATATCTGTAGATTACAGGAGAATGAATGCATATGCAATATAACCAGGTGTATATTATGTTACCTGAGCATTATAGGTGTGGAATGATCATGAAATATCTGTAGATTACAGGAGAATGAATGCATATGCCATATAACCAGGTGTATATTATGTTACCAGAGCATTATAGGTGTGGAATGATCATGAAATATCTGTAGATAATAGGAGAATGAATGCATATGGCATATAACCAGGTGTATATTATGTTACCTGAGCATTATAGGTGTGGAATGATCATGAAATATCTGTAGATAATAGGAGAATGAATGCATATGGCATATAACCAGGTGTATATTATGTTACCAGAGCATTATAGGTGTGGAATGATCATGAAATATCTGTAGATAATAGGAGAATGAATGCATATGGCATATAACCAGGTGTATATTATGTTACCTGAGCATTATAGGTGTGGAATGAACATGAAATATCTGTAGATCATAGGAGAATGAATGCATATGGCATATAACCAGGTGTATATTACGTTACCAGAGCATTATAGGTGTGGAATGATCATGAAATATCTGTAGATAATAGGAGAATGAATGCATATGGCATATAACCAGGTGTATATTATGTTACCTGAGCATTATAGGAGTGGAATGATCATGAAATATCTGTAGATAATAGGAGAATGAATGCATATGGCATATAACCAGGTGTATATTATGTTACCTGAGCATTATAGGAGTGAAATGATCATGAAATATCTGTAGATAATAGGAGAATGAATGCATATGGCATATAACCAGGTGTATATTATGTTACCTGAGCATTATAGGAGTGGAATGATCATGAAATATCTGTAGATAATAGGAGAATGAACGCATATGGCATATAACCAGGTGTATATTATGTTACCTGAGCATTATAGGTGTGGAATGATCATGAAATATCTGTAAATAATAGGAGAATGAACGCATATGGCATATAACCAGGTGTATATTATGTTACCTGAGCATTATAGGAGTGGAATGATCATGAAATATCTGTAGATAATAGGAGAATGAATGCATATGGCATATAACCAGGTGTATATTTGTCACGGCCGGGCGGTCGGGCAGACCCAGGAGGTGGATCCACTGGACCGAACTCTCTGAGATGGTGGTAGGGAGTCCGGCAGCTGAAGCACTGATGGGCAGTAGAACAGTCCGTGCAAGAGAAGGCAGCGGAGGAGTCCCAGGGACCACGGAGTCACAGAAGGTGGTCTTGGTGACGTAGCTCAGGTTCGGAGGCCGAGGTGATATCAGGCGGGGTCCGGAACCTCTGGAGCAAGATGACGGGTCACCGCAGGGATCCGGGATGGTACGGACTGTCAGATGGCAGACGGACAGCGTGCGGGGATCAGGACACGGCAGACTGGATGGCGAGGCAGGTACGGCTCTACAAAGACAGATAGGTGAGTACAGGCACATAAACACCAAGAGACCTGACTCCTAGCTCAGGGAACACGAAGATCAGGCCCCGCCCCCTTGGACAATGACCCCCTATATACCCTGTACCTGTGCAACCTCATTTCCTGTTAATGGACGCTGGCCCTTTAAGAAAGGGTCAGTGACCGCGCGCGCGCCCTAATGCGCATGCGCGCCGCCCGGGTGCCAGAAGCCAGGGAAGGAGGCTGCGAGGAGGACGCAGGGGAGCCGGCCAGGTCCAGGGAAGCTGTCGGGCGCCGGGATCGGGGGCCCGGAGCCCTGGGACGGACGGAATCCGGTGACTGGGGAGCGGAGAGCGTGGCAGGTGAGCCGGGGAACGGGGGTGAGGACCCGGGGAGCGTGACAGTACCCCCCCCCCCACGCCCCCCTCCCCGCAACCGGGACATGAAGGCACGGATAAGAGGAGTGCCCACGTTCTCCCTGGGCTCCCAAGACCTATCCTCAGGACCATACCCTTCCCAGTCCACCAGGAAGAACTGTCGACCTCGTACGGTCTTCATGGCCACGATATCCCTTACCGCATAGATGTCATCATCGGCAATAGGAGGAGGGGCCGGACTGGCAGCAGCGGAGAAGGGACCAAGGACAACCGGCTTGAGCAGAGAGACGTGGAAGGAGTTGGGTATCCTCATCGTGGCCGGGAGCTGTAGCTTGTAGGATACCTCATTGATCTTGCTGAGGACCTTAAACGGCCCGATGTAGCGAGGACCCAGCTTGTAGGAAGGTATCTTCAATCGGATGTACTGGGAAGCAAGCCAGACCAGGTCACCAGGAGAGAAACACGGAGGATCCAGACGTCTCTTGTCAGCGTGTTTCTTCATCCGCTGGGAAGCGCGCCCAAGGGACGCTTTGACAGAGTCCCAAATGGTAGCAAAGTCACGAACTGCAGTATCAGCAGCCGGAACATCCGATGAAGGGGATATAGGCAATGGGACGGCGGGCTGGAGTCCATAAACAACATGGAAGGGAGATTCGGAGGATGACTCACTGACGTGGTGGTTATGGGAGAATTCAGCCCAAGGCAGAAGCGAGGACCAGTCGTCGTGATGGGCGTTGACATAGTGACGTAGGTATGAGGTCACGATTTGATTGACCCTCTCCACTTGGCCGTTAGACTGAGGATGGTAAGAAGAAGAAAAGTCCAGAGTCACTCCCAGATGTTTGCATAGAGCCCTCCAGAAGCGGGAGGTGAACTGAGTTCCTCTGTCGGACACTATGTGGGATGGAAAGCCATGCAAGCGGAAGATGTGATGTATATAGGCTTCCGCGAGTTCCTGAGCAGAGGGCAGTCCGGCCATAGGAACGAAGTGGGCCATTTTGGAGAATCGATCAACCACGACCCATATGACTGTGTGCCCGGAGGATAATGGCAAGTCCGTAATAAAGTCCATTGCTATGTGTTGCCACGGGACTGAGGGTATCGGTAAAGGCAGAAGACGGCCATGGGGCAAGTGTTTGGGCGTCTTGTTCCTGGCACAGGAGGAGCAGGCAGAGACAAAAGCAGCGACGTCCGTGCGAAGGGATGGCCACCAGTAATGGCGTACAATCGCACCCCATGTTCTCTTCTGACCAGCATGCCCGGCTGTTTTTGAGGCATGACCCCAGTGTAACACTTTTTGCCTGTCGGTATCGGAGACATAGGTCTTCCCGGGCGGTATCTGGGCTAGGGTAACAGGGGCCACCGGAATGATGTTGCTAGGACAGATGATGGGTTGGGTAGTCTCTTCCTCCTGCTCCATGGGCATGAAAGACCTGGACAAGGCATCAGCGCGTACATTCTTGTCCGCGGGTCGGAAGTGAAGCTGAAAGTCGAACCTGGCAAAGAATAAGGACCACCTGGCTTGCCGTGGGTTCAGTCGCTGAGCGGACCGCAGGTATTCTAGGTTCTTGTGGTCCGTGTAGATGATCACGGGATACACTGCACCTTCCAGGAGGTAGCGCCATTCCTCCAGTGCCAGTTTGACTGCCAAGAGCTCTCGGTCCCCGATGGTATAGTTGCGTTCAGGCGCTGAGAAGCCCTTGGAGAAGAATCCGCAAGTCACCATCTTCCCGGAGGAGGACTTCTGCATGAGCACTGCTCCGGCTCCTGAGGAGGAGGCATCCACCTCCAAGGTGAACTGGCGGTTCAACTCCGGACGGTGAAGTACAGGCGAGGAAGCAAAAGCCCGCTTCAAAGAGCCAAACGCGGCGTCGGCCGCAGGCGACCAGTCCTTTGGATTTGCCTCTTTCTTAGTCAAAGCGGAAAGTGGAGCAGTCAGAGCAGAGAAGTGAGGGACGAATTGGCGGTAGTAGTTGGCGAATCCCAGGAAGCGTTGGATTGCCTTCAGTCCAGAAGGGGGAGGCCAGTTGAGAATGGCGGAGACCTTCTTGGGATCCATCTGCAGTCCAGTCTCAGAGATGATGTACCCCAGAAAGGGGAGAGAAGACTGCTCAAAGACACACTTCTCATACTTTGCGTACAGACGGTTCTCTCTTAGTCGTCGTAGAACCAGCTGTACGTGCTCTCTGTGGGTTGGGAGGTCCGGAGAGAAGACAAGGATGTCATCTAGATATACTACCACACAGGTGTAGAGGAGGTCTCGGAACACGTCGTTCACCAGTTCTTGGAAGACGGCAGGGGCGTTACACAGGCCGAAGGGCATCACGCAGTACTCATAATGTCCATCGCGCGTATTAAACGCGGTCTTCCATTCGTCACCAGAGCGGATGCGCACCAGATTGTAAGCACCCCGAAGATCCAGCTTGGTGAACAGACGAGCTCCTCTAAGCCGGTCAAACAATTCGGGGATGAGCGGCAGAGGGTACTTGTTCTTAACAGTGATCTGATTCAGACCCCGGTAGTCGATGCAGGGACGTAAATCGCCCTCTTTTTTCTTGACAAAGAAGAAACCTGCTCCAGCAGGAGAGGAGGATCTCCGAATGAATCCCCTAGCCAGGCTCTCTGAGATGTAAGTCGACATAGCCCGTGTTTCGGCTGGAGATAAAGGATATATCCGTCCTCGTGGTGGCGTTGTTCCAGGGAGCAGGTCGATGGCACAATCGTAGGGGCGATGTGGCGGCAGTACCTCGGATTCTTTTTTATCAAAGACATCAGCAAAGGACCAATAAGCCGAGGGCAGCCCCGGTAGGTTCTCAGGAACCGGAGGTCGTCGGATGGGTTGTGTGGATTTTAGGCATCTCTCATGACACGAAGCACCCCAGCGGGTGATTTCGCCAGTGCCCCAGCTGACTGATGGTTCGTGAGTCCGTAACCATGGAAGGCCCAGCAGGATCTGATGGGACATGTGCGGAAGGACGTAGAAGGCGATGTTCTCGGTGTGAAGAGCACCGATGCGCAGTTCAACCGGCCTGGTGGTCCAGGAGATGGTGTCAGAAAGGGGTCTCCCATCCACAGAGGCAATCACCAGGGGCTTGTTGAGTGGGATAACAGGCACCTGGTATTTGTCCACGGTGGCTTGCTGGATGAAATTGCCTGCTGCCCCGGAATCAAGATAGGCCTCAGCCGTGAACCGCGTCTCTCCCGTTGTCACTTGCACGGTCCATGTGACCGGATCAGAGAGAGTCCCAGCACCTAGGGTGGCCTCTCCTACCAACCCTAGGCTTTGGAGTTTCCCGGCCTTTCCGGACAGGAACGGAGGAGGTGTGTGCCCTCACCGCAGTAAAAGCAGAGACCCTGGGCAAGCCGCTCTGCTCTACGTTGTGCAGACTGACGCACTCGGTCAATCTGCATGGGCTCGTGGACGGGACTCCCAGCTGTTGATGACTGAGGTACGGAGGGCTTCTGAGGAGGAGATGAATGCCGTAACGGGCGTCTCTCACGAGATAGCTCTTTGGAGCGCTCCTGAAAACGTATGTCCACACGAGTTGCTAGGGCAATCAGGGCATCTAGGGTGGAGGGCACGTCCCGACCCGCCAACTCATCCTTGATGCGACTCGAGAGTCCCTCCCAGAAGGCGGCTGTTAGGGCCTCATTATTCCACCCGAGTTCTGAAGCCAACGTGCGAAAACGGATGGCGTATTGGCCCACCGTCAGTGTTCCTTGACGTAGGCGGAGGAGTGATGAAGCAGAGGCAGAAGCGCGTCCCGGCTCGTCAAAGGTGCTGCGGAATGCCTGCAGGAACTGTTGAAGATCCTTGGTCATGGGGTCCTCCTTCTCCCACAAGGGGTTCATCCACGCCAGCGCCTCGCCCTCTAGGTGGGACATTATAAAGGCGACCTTGGCTTGGTCGGAGGCGAACAGATGTGGCAGCTGCGTGAAATGAAGGGAACATTGATTTATGAAGCCCCTGCAGGTCTTGGGATCTCCAGCATAACGAGGAGGTGACGCCAAACGGAGTCGGGAAGCATCTGACGAGGTTGCCACTGGTGCGGGGGCCATGGCTTGCCTGGCGGGGGACCTGGGTGCCGCAGGCGTCATTGATGCTTGTAATGTGTACAGGCGGGTGTCCACGGAGGTCATGAATTGCAGCATGCGGGTCTGGACTTCACGCTGGCGTTGGAGTTCCTCTTGCAGAGCCATTAGTGCTGCAGCGGGATCCATGGCCTGATCTTACTGTCACGGCCGGGCGGTCGGGCAGACCCAGGAGGTGGATCCACTGGACCGAACTCTCTGAGATGGTGGTAGGGAGTCCGGCAGCTGAAGCACTGATGGGCAGTAGAACAGTCCGTGCAAGAGAAGGCAGCGGAGGAGTCCCAGGGACCACGGAGTCACAGAAGGTGGTCTTGGTGACGTAGCTCAGGTTCGGAGGCCGAGGTGATATCAGGCGGGGTCCGGAACCTCTGGAGCAAGATGACGGGTCACCGCAGGGATCCGGGATGGTACGGACTGTCAGATGGCAGACGGACAGCGTGCGGGGATCAGGACACGGCAGACTGGATGGCGAGGCAGGTACGGCTCTACAAAGACAGATAGGTGAGTACAGGCACATAAACACCAAGAGACCTGACTCCTAGCTCAGGGAACACGAAGATCAGGCCCCGCCCCCTTGGACAATGACCCCCTATATACCCTGTACCTGTGCAACCTCATTTCCTGTTAATGGACGCTGGCCCTTTAAGAAAGGGTCAGTGACCGCGCGCGCGCCCTAATGCGCATGCGCGCCGCCCGGGTGCCAGAAGCCAGGGAAGGAGGCTGCGAGGAGGACGCAGGGGAGCCGGCCAGGTCCAGGGAAGCTGTCGGGCGCCGGGATCGGGGGCCCGGAGCCCTGGGACGGACGGAATCCGGTGACTGGGGAGCGGAGAGCGTGGCAGGTGAGCCGGGGAACGGGGGTGAGGACCCGGGGAGCGTGACAATATTATGTTACCTGAGCATTATAGGAGTGGAATGATCATGAAATATCTGTAGATAATAGGAGAATGAATGCATATGGCATATAACCAGGTGTATATTATGTTACCTGAGCATTATAGGAGTGAAATGATCATGAAATATCTGTAGATAATAGGAGAATGAATGCATATGGCATATAACCAGGTGTATATTATGTTACCTGAGCATTATAGGAGTGGAATGATCATGAAATATCTGTAGATAATAGGAGAATGAACGCATATGGCATATAACCAGGTGTATATTATGTTACCTGAGCATTATAGGTGTGGAATGATCATGAAATATCTGTAAATAATAGGAGAATGAACGCATATGGCATATAACCAGGTGTATATTATGTTACCTGAGCATTATAGGTGTGGAATGATCATGAAATATCTGTAGATAATAGGAGAATGAATGCATATGGCATATAACCAGGTGTATATTATGTTACCTGAGCATTATAGGTGTGGAATGATCATGAAATATCTGTAGATAATAGGAGAATGAATGCATATGCCATATAACCAGGTGTATATTATGTTACCTGAGCATTATAGGTGTGGAATGATCATGAAATATCTGTAGATAATAGGAGAATGAATGCATATGGCTTATAACCAGGTGTATATTATGTTACCTGAGCATTATAGGTGTGGAATGATCATAAAATATCTGTAGATAATAGGAGAATGAGCGCATATGGCATATAACCAGGTGTATATTATGTTACCTGAGCATTATAGGTGTGGAATGATCATGAAATATCTGTAGATAATAGGAGAATGAACACATATGGCATATAACCAGGTGTATATTATGTTACCTGAGCATTATAGGTGTGGAATGATCATGAAATATCTGTAGATAATAGGAGAATGAATGCATATGGCATATAACCAGGTGTATATTATGTTACCTGAGCATTATAGGTGTGGAATGATCATGAAATATCTGTAGATAATAGGAGAATGAACACATATGGCATATAACCAGGTGTATATTATGTTACCTGAGCATTATAGGTGTGGAATGATCATGAAATATCTGTAGATAATAGGGGAATGAATGCATATGGCATATAACCAGGTGTATATTATGTTACCTGAGCATTATAGGTGTGGAATGATCATGAAATATCTGTAGATAATAGGAGAATGAATGCATATGGCATATAACCAGGTGTATATTACGTTACCTGAGCATTATAGGTGTGGAATGATCATGAAATATCTGTAGATAATAGGAGAATGAATGCATATGGCATATAACCAGGTGTATATTACGTTACCTGAGCATTATAGGTGTGGAATAATCATGAAATATCTGTAGATAATAGGGGAATGAATGCATATGGCATATAACCAGGTGTATATTACGTTACCTGAGCATTATAGGTGTGGAATGATCATGAAATATATGTAGATAATAGGAGAATGAATGCATATGGCATATAACCAGGTGTATATTATGTTACCTGAGCTTTATAGGTGTGGAATGATCATGAAATATCTGTAGATAATAGGAGAATGAATGCATATGGCATATAACCAGGTGTATATTACGTTACCTGAGCTTTATAGGTGTGGAATGATTATGAAATATCTGTAGATAATAGGAGAATGAATGCATATCCCATATAACCAGGTGTATATTACGTTACCTGAGCATTATAGGTGTGGAATGATCATGAAATATCTGTAGATAATAGGAGAATGAATGCATATGGCATATAACCAGGTGTATATTATGTTACCTGAGCTTTATAGGTGTGGAATGATCATGAAATATCTGTAGATAATAGGAGAATGAATGCATATGGCATATAACCAGGTGTATATTATGTTACCTGAGCATTATAGGTGTGGAATGATTATGAAATATCTGTAGATAATAGGAGAATGAATGCATATGGCATATAACCAGGTGTATATTATGTTACCTGAGCATTATAGGTGTGGAATGATCATGAAATATCTGTAGATAATAGGAGAATGAACGCATATGGCATATAACCAGGTGTATATTATGTTACCTGAGCATTATAGGTGTGGAATGATCATGAAATATATGTAGATAATACGAAAATGAATGCATATGGCATATAACCAGGTGTATATTATGTTACCTGAGCAAAATAGGTGTGGAATGATCATGAAATATCTGTAGATAATAGGAGAATGATCGGCTGCAGGGAGTGAGGAAAAGGTGAGTATAAACGTTTGTTTTTTTTCTCTATGCTATAGGATACAGGCCATATACCAGGATGGTATATGAGCACGATGGGGGCATATAGCAGGATGGGAGTATATGAGCAGGAGGGATGGGGGGTATATGAACAGGATGGGGTATATGAACAGGATGGGGGTATATGAACAGGATGGGGGTATATGAGCAGGATGGGAGTATATGAGCAGGACGGATGGGGGTATATGAGCAGGATGGGGGGTATATGAGCAGGATGGGGGGTATATGAACAGGATGGGAGTATATGAGCAGGATGGATGGGGGGTATATGAACAGGATGGGGGTATATGAACAGGATGGGAGTATATGAGCAGGATGGATGGGGGGGTATATGAACAGGATGGGGGTATATGAACAGGATGGGAGTATATGAGCAGGATGGGGGAATATGAACAGGATGGGGTATATGAATAGGATGGGGGAATATGAGCAGGATGCTGGTATATAAGCAGGATGGGGGTATATGAGCAAAATGGGGTTTATAGCAGGATCATATACAAGGCAGGAGGATCATTACCAGGATGGGGTACCTTAGTAGAGAATTTGGGGACATTACCCCCATAACAGTGTCAGCAGCAAATCCTCGCCCCATAACAGTGTGTCATGACCACATTTTTTTGCTTAAAGTTTTATTTTCCTATTTTCCTCCTCTAAAACCAGGGTGCGTCTTATAGTCCGGTGCGTCTTATAGTCCAAGAATACGGTATATGCATGATCATTCCACACCTATAATGCTCAGGTAACATAATATACACCTGGTTATATGCCATATGCATTAATTCTCCTATTATCTACAGATATTTCATAATCATTCCACACCTATAATGCTCAGGTAACATAATATACACCCGGTTATATGCCATATGCATTCATTCTCCTATTATCTACAGATATTTCATAATCATTCCACACCTATAATGCTCAGGTAACATAATATACACCTGGTTATATGCCATATGCATTCATTCTCCTATTATCTACATATATTTCATGATCATTCCACACCTATAATGCTCAGGTAACATAATATACACCTGGTTATTTGCCATATGCGCTCATTCTCCTATTATTTACAGATATTTCATAATCATTCCACACCTATAATGCTCAGGTAACATAATATACACCTGGTTATATGCCATATGCATTCATTCTCCTATTATCTACAGATATTTCATAATCATTCCACACCTATAATGCTCAGGTAACATAATATACACCCGGTTATATGCCATATGCATTCATTCTCCTATTATCTACAGATATTTCATAATCATTCCACACCTATAATGCTCAGGTAACATAATATACACCTGGTTATATGCCATATGCATTCATTCTCCTATTATCTACATATATTTCATGATCATTCCACACCTATAATGCTCAGGTAACATAATATACACCTGGTTATATGCCATATGCATTCATTCTCCTATTATCTACAGATATTTCATGATCATTCTACACCTATAATGCTCAGATAACATAATATACACCTGGTTATATGCCATATGCCTTCATTCTCCTATTATCTACAGATATTTCATGATCATTCCACACCTATAATGCTCAGGTAACATAATATACACCTGGTTATTTGCCATATGCGCTCATTCTCCTATTATTTACAGATATTTCATAATCATTCCACACCTATAATGCTCAGGTAACATAATATACACCTGGTTATATGCCATATGCATTCATTCTCCTATTATCTACAGATATTTCATGATCATTCCAAACCTACAATGCTCAGGTAACGTAATATACACCTGGTTATATGCCATATGCATTCATTCTCCTATTATCTACAGATATTTCATGATCATTCCACACCTATAATGCTCAGGTAACATAATATACACCTGGTTATATGCCATATGCATTCATTCTCCTATTATCTACAGATATTTCCTGATCATTCCACACGTATAATGCTCAGGTAACATAATATACACCTGGTTATATGCCATATGCATTCATTCTCCTATTATCTACAGATATTTCATGATCATTCCACACCTATAATGCTCAGGTAACATAATATACACCTGGTTATATGCCATATGCATTCATTCTCCTATTATCTACAGATATTTCATGATCATTCCACATCTATAATGCTCAGGTAACATAATATACACCTGGTTATATGCCATATGCATTCATTCTCCTATTATCTACATATATTTCATGATCATTCCACACCTATAATGCTCAGGTAACATAATATACACCTGGTTATTTGCCATATGCGCTCATTCTCCTATTATTTACAGATATTTCATAATCATTCCACACCTATAATGCTCAGGTAACATAATATACACCTGGTTATATGCCATATGCATTCATTCTCCTATTATCTACAGATATTTCATGATCATTCCACACCTATAATGCTCAGGTAACATAATATACACCTGGTTATATGCCATATGCATTCATTCTCCTATTATCTACAGATATTTCATGATCATTCCAAACCTACAATGCTCAGGTAACGTAATATACACCTGGTTATATGCCATATGCATTCATTCTCCTATTATCTACAGATATTTTATGATCATTCCACACCTATAATGCTCAGGTAACATAATATACACCTGGTTATATGCCATATGCATTCATTCTCCTATTATCTACAGATATTTCATGATCATTCCACACCTATAATGCTCAGGTAACATAATATACACCTGCTTATATGCCATATGCATTCATTCTCCTATTATCTACATATAGTTCATGATCATTCCACACCTATAATGCTCAGGTAACATAATATACACCTGGTTATATGCCATATGCGCTCATTCTCCTATTATCTACAGATATTTCATGATCATTCCACACCTATAATGCTCAGGTAACATAATATACACCTGGTTATATGCCATATGCGCTCATTCTCCTATTATCTACAGATATTTCATGATCATTCCACACCTATAATGCTCAGGTAACATAATATACACCTGGTTATATGCCATATGCGTTCATTTTCCTATTATCTACAGATATTTCAGAATCATTCCACACCTATAATGCTCAGGTAACATAATATACACCTGGTTATATGCCATATGTGTTCATTCTCCTATTATCTACATATATTTCATGATCATTCCACACCTATAATGCTCAGGTAACATAATATACACCTGGTTATATGGCATATGCATTCATTCTCCTATTATCTACAGATATTTCATGATCATTCCACACCTATAATGCTCAGGTAACATAATATACCCCTGGTTATATGCCATATGCGTTCATTCTCCTATTATCTACATATATTTCATGATCATTCCACACCTATAATGCTCAGGTAACATAATATACACCTGGTTATATGCCATATGCATTCATTCTCCTATTATCTACAGATATTTCATGATCATTCCACACCTATAATGCTCAGGTAACATAATATACACCTGGTTATATGCCATATGCATTCATTCTCCTATTATCTACATATATTTCATGATCATTCCACACCTATAATGTTCAGGTAACATAATATACACCTGGTTATATGCCATATTGTTAGGGCCAGATGGACGGGTAGACCCTGGAGGTGGATCCACTGGGCCGAACTCCCGGATGAGGGAAAGGAGTCCGGTAGCCGGAGCACTGTAGGTAGCAGGACAGTCCGTGCACTGGGAGAAAATGGAGAAGTCCCTGGGACCACGAGGTCACTGATGGTGGTCCGGGTGACGGAGCTCAGGTTCGGAAGCCGTGATGGTGTCAGGCGGGGTTCGGAACCGTAGGAGCGAGATGACGGGTCACCGCAGGGATCCGAGATGGTACGGACTGTCAGGATGGCAGATGGGCAGCGTTCGGGGTTCGAGGTACCGCAGGACCGGATGGCGATGCAGGATCGGCTCTAGAAGACAGAGAGGTAAGTATCTCACAGAACACAAGGAGACCTGACTCCTAGCTTGGGAAAACACGAAGAACAGGCCCCGCTCCCTTGGGCATTAACCCCCTATATACCCTGTACCTGTGTGCATCATTTCCTGTTAATTGACACTGGCCCTTTAAGAAAGGGTCAGTGACCGCGCGCGCGCCCTAATGCGCATGCGCGCGGCCCGGGTGCCAGAAGCCAGGGCAGGAAGCTGAGAGGAGGACGCAGGGGAGCCGGCCAGGGACTGGGAAGCCGTCGGGCGCCGGGAGCGGAGACCAGGGGGCCTGGGGAGTACGGACACCGGAGGCTGGAGAGCGGGGAGCGTGGCAGGTGAGCCGGGGAGCGGAGCAGAGGACCCGGGGAACGGAGCAGGGGACCCGGGGAGCGGAGCAGAGGACCCGGGGAGCGTGACAGTACCCCCCCCCACGCCCCCCTCCCCGCAACCGGGACAGGAAGGCACGGATCAGAGGAGTGCCCACGTTCTCCCTGGGCTCCCAAGACCTATCCTCAGGACCATACCCTTCCCAGTCCACCAGGAAGAACTGCCGACCACGTACGGTCTTCATGGCCACGATATCTCTTACCGCATAGATGTCGTCCTCAGCAATAGGAGGAGGAGCCGGACTGGCGGCAGCGGAGAAGGGACCAAGGACAACCGGCTTGAGCAGAGAGACGTGGAAGGAGTTGGGTATTCTCATCGTGGCCGGGAGCTGCAGTTTGTAGGAGACCTCATTGATCTTGCCGAGGACTTTAAACGGTCCGATGTAGCGAGGTCCCAGCTTGTAGGATGGTATCTTCAGTCGGATGTACTTGGAAGCAAGCCAGACGAGATCTCCCGGAGAGAAACACGGAGGATCCAGGCGTCTCTTGTCCGCGTGTCTCTTCATCCGCAGGGTTGCCCGTGCAAGGGACGCCGTAACTGAGTCCCAAATGGTTGCAAAGTCACGGAGTACTGCATCAGCAGCAGGGATGTCCGAGGACGAGGATACAGGCAATGGGACAGACGGCTGAAGTCCGTAGATGACATGGAAGGGAGAGCTCACTGACGTGGTGATTATGGGAGAATTCAGCCCAAGGAAGAAGCGTGGACCAATCGTCATGATGGGCGTTCACGTAGTGACGTAAGAAAGAGGTCAATATCTGATTGACCCGTTCCACTTGGCCGTTCGACTGAGGGTGGTAGGCCGAAGAAAAGTCCAGAGTCACGCCCAGATGTTTGCAGAGAGCCCTCCAGAAGCGGGAGGTGAACTGAGTTCCTCTGTCGGACACTATGTGTGATGGAAAGCCATGCAAGCGGAAGATGTGATGTATATAAGCGTCCGCGAGTTCCTGAGCAGAGGGCAGTCCAGCCATAGGAACGAAATGGGCCATTTTAGAGAACCGATCCACCACGACCCATATGACTGTGTGTCCGGAGGACAATGGCAAGTCCGTAATAAAGTCCATCGCTATGTGTTGCCAGGGAACTGAGGGTATGGGCAGAGGCAGAAGACGGCCGTATGGCAGGTGTTTGGGTGTCTTGTTCCTGGCACAGGAGGAGCAGGCAGAGACAAAAGAGGCGACGTCCGTGCGAAGGGATGGCCACCAGTAATGACGTGCAATAGCGCTCCATGTTTTCTTCTGACCTGCATGACTGGCTGTTTTCGAGGCATGGCCCCAGTGTAACACTTTTTGCCTGTCAGTCTCAGAGACATAGGTCTTCCCGGGCGGTATCTGGGCCAGGGTGACAGGAGCCACCGGAATAATCTTATTTGGACAGATGATGGGTTGAGATGTCTCCTCCTCCTGTTCCACGGGCACGAAAGACCTAGACAAGGCATCAGCGCGTACATTCTTGTCCGCGGGTCGGAAATGAAGCTGGAAGTCGAACCGGGCAAAGAACAAGGACCACCTGGCTTGCCGTGGGTTCAGTCGCTGAGCAGTCCGCAGGTATTCCAGGTTTTTGTGGTCCGTGTAAACAATGACAGGGTACACTGCTCCTTCCAGAAGATAGCGCCATTCCTCCAGAGCCAGTTTGACCGCCAATAGCTCTCGGTCACCGATGGTGTAATTGCGTTCAGGCGCGGAGAAGCTCTTGGAGAAGAAACCGCACGTCACCATCTTCCCGGAGGATGACTTCTGCATGAGCACTGCTCCGGCTCCCGAGGAGGAGGCATCCACCTCCAAGGTGAACTGGCGGTTTAACTCTGGACGGTGGAGTACAGGAGAGGAGGCAAAGGCTCGCTTTAGAGCGCCAAACGCGGCGTCGGCCGCAGGTGACCAGTCCTTTGGATTAGCCCCCTTCTTGGTCAAGGTGGAGAGAGGAGCAGTCAGAGCCGAGAAGTGAGGAATGAACTGGCGGTAATAGTTAGCGAATCCCAGAAAGCGTTGGATTGCCTTCAGTCCAGAAGGAGGAGGCCAGTTGAGAATGGAGGAGACCTTCTTTGGATCCATCTGCAGTCCGGTATCGGTGATGAGGTACCCCAGGAAGGGGAGAGAAGACTGTTCGAAGACACACTTCTCGTACTTGGCGTACAGACGAATCTCTCTCAGTCTTTGTAGAACCAGTTGCACGTTCTCTCGGTGGGTCTGGAGGTCCGGAGAGAAGACAAGGATGTCATCCAGATATACCACCACACAGACGTAGAGAAGGTCCCGAAACACATCGTTCACTAATTCTTGGAAGACTGCTGGTGCGTTACACAGGCCGAAGGGCATCACGCAGTATTCATAGTGCCCATCGCGAGTGTTGAACGCGGTCTTCCATTCATCCCCTGAGCGGATACGGACCAGGTTGTAGGCACCCCGAAGATCCAACTTGGTGAACACACGAGCTCCTCTGAGCCGATCAAACAATTCGGGGATGAGCGGCAGAGGGTACTTGTTTTTCACGGTGATTAGGTTCAATCCCCGGTAGTCTATACATGGGCGTAGGTCGCCCTCTTTCTTCTTAACGAAGAAGAAGCCTGCTCCAGCAGGAGAGGAGGATCTCCGGATGAATCCCTTAGCCAGGCCCTCTGTGATGTACGTAGACATGGCCCTTGTTTCGGCTGGAGACAGTGGATATATCCGTCCTCGAGGTGGTGTAGTTCCCGGGAGCAGGTCAATGGCACAATCGTAAGGACGATGTGGCGGAAGTACTTCGGACTCCTTCTTATCAAAGACGTCCACGAAGGACCAATAGGCTGAGGGCAGTCCCGGTAGGGACTCGGGAACCGGAGGTCGCCGGACGGGTTGTATGGTCTTCAGACACCTCTCATGGCAAGAAGACCCCCATCGAGTGATATCGCCAGTGCCCCAGCTGACTGAAGGCTCGTGTGTCCGCAACCAGGGAAGGCCCAGCAGGATTTGATGTGACATATGTGGGAGGACGTAGAGAGCGATGTTCTCGGTGTGCAGAGCACCGATACGCAGTTCAAGCGGCTTGGTGATCCAGGAGATGGTGTCAGAGAGAGGTCTCCCATCCACAGAGGCGATCACAAGAGGTTTGGCGAGTGGAGTAACAGGCACCTGGTACTTGTCCACCGTGGCCTGCTGGATGAAATTGCCTGCTGCCCCAGAATCGAGGTACGCCTCAGCCGTAAATCGCGTCTCTCCCGTTGTCACTTGCACAGTCCATGTAACTGGGTCTGAGAGAGTCCCAGCACCTAGGGTGGCCTCTCCTACCAACCCTAGGCTTTGGAGTTTCCCGGCCCCTCTGGACAGGCGTGTAGCAGGTGTGTGCCCTCTCCGCAGTAAAAGCAGAGACCCTTGGCGAGCCGCTCTGCTCGACGTTGTTCAGACTGTCGCACACGGTCGATCTGCATGGGCTCATGGATGGAGACACCAGAGGCCGTTGACTGGAGTACGGCGGGCTTCTGTGGAGGCGAGGAATGCCGTACCGGACGTCTCTCACGGGATACCTCTTTGGACCGCTCCTGAAAGCGTATGTCCACTCGAGTCGCTAGAGTAATCAGGGCGTCCAGGGTGGACGGTACATCACGTCCAGCCAGCTCATCTTTGATTCGACCCGATAGTCCTTCCCAGAAGGCGGCGGTTAGGGCCTCGTTATTCCACCCGAGTTCTGAAGCCAAGGTGCGGAAACGGATGGCGTATTGACCCACCGTCAGTGTTCCCTGACGTAACCGGAGAAGTGATGACGCAGACGCGGAGGCGCGTCCGGGTTCGTCAAAGGTGCTGCGAAAGGCCTGCAGGAACTCCTGGAGGTTCTTGGTCATAGGTTCCTCCTTCTCCCACAAGGGGTTCATCCACGCCAGTGCCTCGCCTTCTAGGTGAGACATGATGAAGGCGACCTTGGCTTGGTCGGAGGCAAATAGATGTGGCAGCTGCGTGAAATGGAGGGAGCATTGGTTTATAAACCCCCTGCAGGTCTTGGGATCTCCGGCGTACCGGGGTGGTGAGGCCAAACGCAGTCTGGAAGCATCCGAAGAGGCAGCCACGGGAGCGGGGGTCGTGGCTTGACTAGTGGAGGCTCGGGATGTTGAAGACGTGACTGCCGCTTGTAGCGTGGTCAGGCGGGTGTCCACGGAAGTCATAAAGTTCAGCATGCGGGTCTGGACTTCACGCTGGAGTTGGAGTTCCTCATGCAAGGCCGCTAGTGCTTCGGCGGGATCCATGGCCTGTTCTTACTGTTAGGGCCAGATGGACGGGTAGACCCTGGAGGTGGATCCACTGGGCCGAACTCCCGGATGAGGGAAAGGAGTCCGGTAGCCGGAGCACTGTAGGTAGCAGGACAGTCCGTGCACTGGGAGAAAATGGAGAAGTCCCTGGGACCACGAGGTCACTGATGGTGGTCCGGGTGACGGAGCTCAGGTTCGGAAGCCGTGATGGTGTCAGGCGGGGTCCGGAACCGTAGGAGCGAGATGACGGGTCACCGCAGGGATCCGAGATGGTACGGACTGTCAGGATGGCAGATGGGCAGCGTTCGGGGTTCGAGGTACCGCAGGACCGGATGGCGATGCAGGATCGGCTCTAGAAGACAGAGAGGTAAGTATCTCACAGAACACAAGGAGACCTGACTCCTAGCTTGGGAAAACACGAAGAACAGGCCCCGCTCCCTTGGACATTAACCCCCTATATACCCTGTACCTGTGTGCATCATTTCCTGTTAATTGACACTGGCCCTTTAAGAAAGGGTCAGTGACCGCGCGCCCTAATGCGCATGCGCGCGGCCCGGGTGCCAGAAGCCAGGGCAGGAAGCTGAGAGGAGGACGCAGGGGAGCCGGCCAGGGACTGGGAAGCCGTCGGGCGCCGGGAGCGGAGACCAGGGGGCCTGGGGAGTACGGACACCGGAGGCTGGAGAGCGGGGAGCGTGGCAGGTGAGCCGGGGAGCGGAGCAGAGGACCCGGGGAACGGAGCAGGGGACCCGGGGAGCGGAGCAGAGGACCCGGGGAGCGTGACACATATGCATTCATTCTCCTATTATCTACAGATATTTCATGATCATTCCACACCTATAATGCTCAGGTATCATAATATACACCTGGTTATATGCCATATGCATTTATTCTCCTATTATCTACAGATATTTCATGATCATTCCACACCTATAATGCTCAGGTAACATAATATACACCTGGTTATATGCCATATGCATTCATTCTCCTATTATCTACAGATATTTCATGATCATTCCACACCTATAATGCTCAGGTAACATAATATACACCTGGTTATATGCCATATGCTTTCATTCTCCTATTATCTACATATATTTCATTATCATTCCACACCTATAATGCTCAGGTAACATAATATACACCTGGTTATATGGCATATGCATTCATTCTCCTATTATCTACATATATTTCATGATCATTCCACACCTATAATGCTCAGGTAACATAATATACACCTGGTTATATGCCATATGCGTTCATTCTCCTATTATCTACAGATATTTCATGATCATTCCACACCTATAATGCTCAGGTAACATAATATACACCTGGTTATATGCCATATGCGTTCATTTTCCTATTATCTACAGATATTTCAGAATCATTCCACACCTATAATGCTCAGGTAACATAATATACACCTGGTTATATGCCATATGTGTTCATTCTCCTATTATCTACAGATATCTCATGATCATTCCACACCTATAATGCTCAGGTAACGTAATATACACCTGGTTATATGCCATATGCATTCATTCTCCTATTATCTACAGATATTTCATGATCATTCCACACCTATAATGCTCAGGTAACATAATATACACCTGGTTATATGCCATATGTGTTCATTCTCCTATTATCTACAGATATTTCATGATCATTCCACACCTATAATGCTCAGGTAACATAATATACACCTGGTTATATGCCATATGCGTTCATTCTCCTATTATCTACAGATATTTCATGATCATTCCACACCTATAATGCTCAGGTAACATAATATACACCTGGTTATATGCCATATGCGTTCATTTTCCTATTATCTACAGATATTTCAGAATCATTCCACACCTATAATGCTCAGGTAACATAATATACACCTGGTTATATGCCATATGTGTTCATTCTCCTATTATCTACATATATTTCATGATCATTCCACACCTATAATGCTCAGGTAACATAATATACACCTGGTTATATGCCATATGCGTTCATTCTCCTATTATCTACAGATATTTCATGATCATTCCACACCTATAATGCTCAGGTAACATAATATACACCTGGTTATATGCCATATGCGTTCATTTTCCTATTATCTACAGATATTTCAGAATCATTCCACACCTATAATGCTCAGGTAACATAATATACACCTGGTTATATGCCATATGTGTTCATTCTCCTATTATCTACATATATTTCATGATCATTCCACACCTATAATGCTCAGGTAACATAATATACACCTGGTTATATGCCATATGCGTTCATTCTCCTATTATCTACAGATATTTCATGATCATTCCACACCTATAATGCTCAGGTAACATAATATACACCTGGTTATATGCCATATGCGTTCATTCTCCTATTATCTACATATATTTCATGATCATTCCACACCTATAATGCTCAGGTAACATAATATACACCTGGTTATATGCCATATGCGTTCATTCTCCTATTATCTACAGATATTTCATGATCATTCCACACCTATAATGCTCAGGTAACATAATATACACCTGGTTATATGCCATATGCATTCATTCTCCTATTATCTACAGATATTTCATAATCATTCCACACCTATAATGCTCAGGTAACATAATATACACCTGGTTATATGCCATATGCATTCATTCTCCTATTATCTACAGATATTTCATGATCATTCCACACCTATAATGCTCAGGTAACCTAATATACACCTGGTTATATGCCATATGCATTCATTCTCCTATTATCTATAGGTATTTCATGATCATTCCACACCTATAATGCTCAGGTAACGTAATATACATAATAATAAGTTATTACCCTCATTCTTTTTATTTATTCCTTTTCATCATTCTTTTTAGTATGTCCCGGGAAATGTCGTCTCCATCTTGTTATATTCTCAGGGTTTTCCCTATAGTGAAGGAGATTTCTTTTATCTCCAGTAATTGTATTATTACAGCTGATTCTTTATGATGTTCCATCGTCATCTTCTCCCCATTCAGGTCCCTACAATATCGGATCCTCTCAGTGGAGATCTTCTATAGAAGAGAATTCTCCTGATTGCCCCGTGAAGGATGGATATGGACAGGGACAAGATGGCGGAGAGGATATTACACCTCACCCTAGAGATCCTCTTCCGGCTTACTGGAGAGGTGAGAGATTCTGATGACGTCACATTACATCATTCTTATCTATGGGAATAACAGATGGACAGAACTGGAGAGGTGAGGACTCTGGAAATGTCTGGAGTGAGATTTATTACTGTGTCTCTCCATAACCAGGATTACACAGTAGTGAAGAAGACCTCTAGTGAGCGCTGTCAGGCCCCTGTGTCTGAGGGATGGGGAAGACCCCTGAGCCCAATCACGGGGCCTCCACCTCACCCCCCGATACATGAGGACATCAATGACCAGAAGATCCTAGAACTCACCTACAAGATGATTGAGCTGCTGACTGGAGAGGTGACACTGCTGGGAATGCTGGGACATTATACAGTAACGCTATGAAGGGATCGGGGGTGACGGTATCATTGTATGTGTCAGGTTCCTATAAGGTGTCAGGACGTCACCGTCTATTTCTCCATGGAGGAGTGGGAGTATTTAGAAGGACACAAAGATCTGTACAAGGACGTCATGATGGAGGATCCCCAGCCCCTCACATCACCAGGTAATAGACAGGACTAAATACACACGGCCTATAATTATCTGTATGTAAGGAATGAGTTCAGTCCCTGTATGTGTCTCCTCCAGTTCTATCCAGTAAGAGGACAACACCAGAGAGATGTCCCCGTCCTCTTCTCCCACAGGACTGTAAACAAGAAGATCCCGATGTTCCTCAGGATCATCAGGTAGATGGAGAGAAGGTGCCATGAAATCTCCTATGATGTGTAGACGGCTGTGAAGTTCTTGTGCTCAGTCTTGTTTTATCCATTGATGAAGCGTAAGAGTAGAAAGAGACCGCACTCAATCCGCTGTGAAGGATTTCTTTATTCAAACACGTGCAGAGTGGAGGGCTGGAGACACACTGTGAGCTGGCTCCTCAAGAATGGACGACAGCTGTTTCGCCCAAATTGGGCTTCCACAGGTCCACATGTGGAGCTACGGCTACACCCCTTTTAAAGGAGTGCTCACAGATTGCCCCAGACCACATAAAAACAAATAGGAGATTTGTGTATGCATATAAAATACATGTATCCATTTCCATGCATGAATTTACAACAAATTTTAAACATGTAAAAGAACACACTTGAATAAAATGAAGCAATGGGTGATAGACAGGCAGAACTATCATAGGAACACAGATAGATCCACACGATCGTTTAACCCTTGGGGGCCCTGTGCCCCATAATTAATAATTAACCTAGCCTCCTCTTGTAGCAACAATTTGTGTAGGTCGCCCCCCTTCAAAGGGAGGGAGACCTTTTTAAGGCCGGCAAAACGCAAAACGTCGGGGTCACCATCATGACAATCCTGGATATGGGAAATTAATCTGGGAGAACCTTTCCCTGATGTTATTGAACTATAATGTTCCCTGAATCGCACATATAAGCATCTTATAGTCTTGCCTATGTAGAACCTGCCACAAGGGCAGAGCACCACATAGACCACAAACTTGGTTTTGCATGAGATGAATTGATGGACAGTGTGCAAGTGCGGGCCGACCTGTACGGAGCGACCTTTTAAATGCTGGCTGCAAAAACGACACTGACCGCACCGGTAATTCCCTGGTGGGCAGCATTTGTCTAGCTAGGTTGTCGAATTGGTAAGTCTGTTCCTCACAAGTCTGTCCCGCAAATTGCCGCATCGTCTGAACGATACCAAAGGATTGGACATTGTCCTGTCAGATAAAGCCGGATCATTCTTCAAGATGTGCCAATTTCTGCAAAGAGCAGTTCTAATGGCATGCTCCAGAGGTCCAAATTTAAAATTAAAGACAAACCTACCCAAATTGTCAACACATTTTCTGGTGCGGTTTTTACGGACAGACGTGGCGCCGTCTGATCTAGCTCTCTCACAGGCTGAATCAATCAGTTTTTTTGGGTAAGCTCTTTGATGCAATCTAATCTTCAACTCCTGAGATTGTTGAAAAAAAGATTCCTCTGAACTGTTTGCTCTACGTACTCTCAGGAATTGACTGTAGGGCAAACCCGTCTTAATGTGGAGGGGGTGGGCACTTTGATAATGAAGAAGGGAGTTTGATGCCGTCGGCTTTCTGAACAACCTTGTACAAATATCGCCCTCCTTGATAGAAACCTCAATATCTAAAAAATTGAGAGTATCGCCACCATATGAGGAAGTAAAGGACATATTCATGGTGTTACAAGTGTTAAGATAGGACACGAAATCTGCAAAAAGGACCTCAGTGCCAGCCCACACTATGAATATGTCGTCCACATACCTCAAGAAATGGCGAATATATTTCAAAAAAGGGTTGGTGTCAGAAAAAACATATTTGCTTTCAAAGGAGCCCAAAAAAATATTGGCCATGGCACAAGAGACAGGGGTACCCATAGCGGTACCCCTGCACTGCAAGTACCAACTGTCCAAAAACATGAAAGCGTTTAGATAAAACGAAATCAAGGGCTTCCTCAATGAAACTGCAAAATAACGCATCTTTTCCAGTCTGTGCCACCAAATCCCTAACAGTCTGTATACCCAAATTCTGAGGAATGCGGGTATACAGACTCTCCACATCAATCGAGGTTAAAGCAAAGCCCTCCTGCCATGTCATACCCTTTAGCAGTGTTAAAAAATCACTGCTATCCTTGACATAAGAGGGGATATGACTCATAATTGGTCTCAACAGCCAGTCCAAATAGTGCGACAAAGGCTCAGTTAAAGAGCCGATGCCGGCCACTATTGGGCGACCAGGTGGATTATCCCTGCTCTTATGTATCTTTGGTATGCAATACCAGTGGGGCTTTGTAGGAAAAGGAGGAATTAATTTATCAGCCTGTGAGCGAGACAGAAAACCCAGCCCCACGTATTTGTCCAGCAACCGCACCAAAGATTTCTTAAAATCTTGAATAGGATTTGCAGAAAGAGGACAATAGGTAGATCTGTCCATTAATTGTCTATTGCATTCCTTGATGTAATCATGTTTAGGAAGGAGGACAACGTTGCCCCCCTTGTCAGCCTCGCGGAACACCGTCTCCTCCCAACCCTGCATGATACATATCGCAGCCTGTTCTTTTTTACTTAGATTCTGGATCGGCCTGGCGTACACCAATGACTCGACATCCTTCAAGACAGCTTCCTGATATAAATCAATCAAATTTCCAGGTACAGTAGGGGGACAAAAATCCGATTTTGAATAAAGAAATCCTTCACAGCGGATTGAGTGCGGTCTCTTTCTACTCTTACGCTTCATCAATGGACTTTGCCTTATGACCAGCACCCCACTCTTGGATTGTCGGACCCTCCAGGCTCTCCACCCGAGCACAGGCACAGGCGGTACCGCAAGCGATATTGCAGGTAATCTGCAGTGGTGCAGGACTTTGCTTCCCTCCTGCTTTATCAGTCTTGTTTTATCCTCCAGTATTATATGTGTTATACTTGTGTAATGAGAGCGGTGGAGATGCAGGATTAGAGCTGATCATAGATGGGACTTCTCCATCTGTCTATGACTTTTACAATATTTGTTTCAGGGGGAAGATCTGCCCCATATTAATACTACAGAGACATATGTGAGGGGTGATGAGTGGAGTAAAGAGGAGATTCCTACAGATAACCGCCCAGGTGAGTAGTGACCACTAAATACAGAGAAGTCACAGATTCTTCTCAGTCACCGACTGTGGCTGCTTTATCAGGGTTGTAGTCCGGCCATAGAAAATAGTCACCATTCTGCTGCTAGACCACCACATGCTCCTCCACCCAATACTGACAATATTATTTTGGGCATTGTTGGAGTCAAATCAGCTACAGTAGATCTTACAGGTAGGATCCATCATATTCCTAGAAATTAGAAGACGTTTTCCTGTGAATTACCGTAAATTGGAGCCTTCTCTCATTTTCTTTGATAGAAGGTTTGATTTGCAGAATTTACAATTATTTCTTATTGTTTATGGAACAATAATAATATTCATTCATTTATATTGCGCTATTAATTCCACAGTGCTTTACATACATTGGCAACACTGTCCCCATTAGGGCTCACAATTTACAGTCCCTATCTGTATGTCTTTGGAGTGTGGGAATAAACTGGAGCACCCGGAGGAAACCCACGCAAACATGGGGAAAACAAACAAGCTCCTTGCAGATGTTGGCCTTGGTGGGATTTGAACCTCAAGCGCTGCAAGACTGTAGTGCTAACCACTGAGCCACCACAAGACTGCAGTGCTAACCACTGAGCCACCATGTCACCAATAAGTTTTTATTTTGTTATTCAATAATTAACAAATATTTTTTACAACCATATATTCCAATAAAAAAACAGAGACAGAACAATGTCATACAAAAGGGATTAGGGGGTAAAAAGAAGAAGAGACACCATAAAATATGGTAACACATTAGGGAGCTCAATAGGGGAAGAAAAGCACCAATTCAAGTACAAAAAGCCTTATATCATTACTAGATTTGGTTAACCAAGTCCCAAAGTTAGGAGAGCTAAAGGAAGACCGGGGTAACCATGTCCTCATATTCATAAGACTCAGAACGGAGCAAATCATATGAAATTACTAAATCTTCCATCCATATAAAAAAAGTCCACAGATTCAACCCATTCCAGCTTAGAGCGGAGAGGACGATCTCCAGTGTCTAGGGATGACTTGCCTCATTGCTGTCAGAGATATTCAGAAGAGACCTTTCTTGATGGATGAAATTGACAATTGAAATACTGAAAGTAACGTGGCTTCTGGAGAGTTCTGTAGTGTTGTACCAAAGACTTTATTAAAGAGATCAAAGATTGAGTCACAAACTTGCCCCACCAAAGATTGGTTATATTGCCCACAGGTGAATCACATTTCTAAAGCCCGCTTTACACGCTACAATATATCTTACGATGTGTCGGCGGGGTCACGTCGTAAGTGACGCACATCCGCCATCGTAAGGTATATTGTAGTGTGTGACAGCTACGTGTGATTGCAATTGAACATTAAAACGTTCATTGCATGCACGGCGTTCAATTACTAAAAATTGAACGTCAGGTTGTTCATCGTACCCGGGGTAGCACACATCGCAGTGTGTGACACTCCGGGAACGATGAACAGATCTTACCTGCGTCCAGTGGCTCCCAGCCGGCAATGCGGAAGGAAGGAGGTGGGCGGGATGTTTACGTGCCGCTCATCTCCGCCCCTCCGCTTCTATTGGCCGGCTGCCGCGTGATGTCGATGCGACGCCGAACGTCCCTGCCACTCCAGGAAGTGGACGTTTGCCGCCCACAGCGAGGTCGTATGGACAGGTAAGTACGTGTGACGGGGGTTAATCGATTGTGCGACACGTTCAACAAATTGAACGTGCCGCACATACGATGGGGGCGGTTACGATCGCATATACGATATTGTATGCGAAATCGTAACGTGTAAAGCAGGCTTAACACTTATCAGATGTACCAGGGAACATATGATGAATGTGCTTGGGGGTCCTATACCACGTTGACAAGATCTTATAGTTAGTATCTCGGACGTGACAAGATACGGAGATCTGATAAGTAAGGGCAGAGTCACACTTGCGTATGACTCGCACAAGTGCAATGCGAGAAAATCTCATATTGTACTCGGCACCATGTAAGACAATGCTGCAGCTCAAATCTGTGAGTTTTTCCTCAGCCCTAATCGGACTGAGGAAAAAAATTGCAGCATGCTGCGATTGTATCCGAGTCTCAGATCACTCGCACCCATACAAGTCTATGAATACGAATGTACGAATGAAACATTGGACTGCACTCTGATGACATCCAAGTGCAGTGCAATATACGCACAGGCTGACAATGGAGGAGATTAAGAGATCACTCTCTCCCTCTCCTCCGCAGCTGTGATCCGATCACAGGATCAGATCACAGTTGCATGATACTCAGCTCACGCTCGCAGCAGAGCAGGAGCCTAGGGTCATTAGTATATCGCATTCAGTGCTCTAGCATAAGACGAAATGCACTATTGTGACTTTGCCCTAAGAGTAAAGATCACATCCCATTCAGCAGGAGAAAATGATCTATTGAGCTCCCGTTCCCATGCCCCCTGAAATGGAGCCAGGGAATTTAATCTTTCTGCCTCCCTCAACAACCTACTCAGCAACACAATGAGAAGGAGCTTCCTCTTTGATACAAAGTTTTTCAAACTTCATTAAGGGTCTCAGCCAAACCTCTTGACTTGGGATTAAATGGAAGAGACCAGATATGTGACTGTAACCCATGCGGATACGTGCGGCTGCGGAACATGCTGAGGATAATAGGTCCGGGACTTCCTCAGGTAATCCGCATGAATGTCCGCAGGTTTTCCATAGCTATTTCGCTGTACTACCGCAGCTATTAGCTGCGGATTCCGGCGAGCAGCTGCGGGAAACCTGCGGCCGTACCTGTGGATATATCCGCAGGTGCGAGCTCCCGTGGGCACATAGCCTAAAAGTATTAGCATCCTGTGAATCCCGTATAAATGGAGGCATAGGGCCAGGTATAGAAGAGATATTAGATTTATGAATTATCCAATCCCAGAGGAATATAAATAATGTTATAGGATTCATAGATTCTTCCAGCTCAGTCTATATTTTGTTGGAAGGATTTATGATTATATTTAAAATACAATTAAGCATGGAGGCTTTATTGTATACCAAAAACTGTAACACCTGCCCCTCCCCTCCTTGTGCCCTAGAGTGCATCAATACTGAGTATATGCCATGCGGTGTCCTACCCCTCACTGACTAGGTGTCATGGTGACTACAGACCCTATTCACATTTGCTCAGCCAGAGTCAGGTGTCGTCTCTTTAGTGCACTATGGTCTTCGGTTTAGCAGGAGTTAATTCCTGCTGACTGATGAATTGCTGCTGGGGTCACAGGTTGCTGAGGTCTTATCACAATCCCCTCCGCCATATAATTAGTGGTAGAAGCTAGCCTCACATACCGAAGATGGCTCTAGCTTTGCTCCAGCGTTATCGGTCTTGTGCGTGGTGATCCTGTTGTTGGTGAACTGTCGTATGCTATTTGGTGTGCTGTGGAAATATCCTTGTTTTTTTCCTCCCTGTACTTTATTTCTCCCTGAGCATGTATTGTTGTTTTACCTGTGTGTGCTTGCAGTGAATAAGGGACAGTTTGCTATTGGACAGCCTATACATCGGACACTGATCCTTGCACTCACCTTTCCTGGTCTCACTGGCTCTCCTTGCCTCTTCTTATTCCCTGGCTACATCATTTATTCTTTATGCTCTATCTCTACAAAATATTCATTCATTTGTCTACCTAATGATTAATTTACCTTTACAAAGGCTCACCACTGAGCCGAAATGTTGACAAAACTGAGTTTGACTTTTTTTGCAGAATAAACATACATAATAGCCAGTTTCTGTAACCCTATTCCAGCATGCACCGCGGCACTGACGTCACCGCTCTTCCCACGCAAGTGCAGGACCAGCCGCGCCTCGATCACACATTTGTATACACACCTGATGTGTGTACGTGTGGCATCCGGGTTAAAAACGGATGTCACACGTACCTGAAACACGGACGTCTGAAACTGGCCTAACATTGTGCTATGCATACCACATCTACATACATAATTGCCAGTTGTTGGATGTTACCGCATCCCTCAATGCACTGCGGCACTGTCAGTTACGCAGCCGCACTTTGCGCCCATATCATAGCCATGGTAACCAGGCACAACAGTGCAGGTGGAGCCCAAATAGAGACATGGTGGGTGGCACTGAGAGAGACATGGCGGGCAGCACAGAGAGAGACATGGCTGGCTGCACTGAGAGAGACATGGCTGGCTGCACTGAGAGAGACATGGCTGACGGCACTGAGAGAGACATGGCGGGCGGCACAGAGAGAGACATGGCGGGCGGCACAGAGAGAGACATGGCGGGCGGCACAGAGAGAGACATGGCTGGCGGCACTGAGAGAGACATGGCTAGCGGCACTGAGAGAGACATGGCGGGCGGCACTGAGAGAGACATGGCGGGTGGAACTGAGAGAGACATGGGGGGCGGCACTGAAAGAGACCTGGCTGGCGGCACTGAGAGAGACCTGGCTGGCGGCACTGAGAGAGACATGGCGGGCGGCACTGAGAGAGACATGGCTGGCGGCACTGAGAGAGACATGGCTGGCGGCACTGAGAGAGACATGGGGGGCGGCACTGAGAGAGACATGGGGGGCGGCACTGAGAGAGACATGGGAGGCAGCACTGAGAGAGACATGGTGGGCAGCACTGAGAGAGTGAGAGATAGAGACTCCAATCATAGTCACAACAGCTTAGAAGAGACCACATAGTGTAAACATACACAGCACACAGGGGAGACAGCACATAGTGAACACAGCTCAAGAAACACAACACCAGATACCAATATACAGCACACAACAAGGAAGAGACAGTGCACAGGGGTGAAAGAGGTCAAATGACGCAACACATACAATACACAAATGTGGAAGGATGACATACAACAGATATGTTGGAAAGCGCAAACAGTGACACATGTCCACTGCTCCTGTCAGCACCACTAAGCAGAGACAGATGTTCATTTCACTGCACTCCCGATGCAATAGCATCCAGCCTATTTCTAGAATATCATAATATCCTGTGTGAATTCTTATGTGTTCCAGAAATATTTTTCTACTATATTAGCGTTTTATTCTGAGCACCAACCATAATAGTTGTAGCGGAGCTTCTCCATTATTAGTTTAGGGCCCCTAGTATGACAGCCAGTTGAGGTGACCCTTCTTCTGGTTACTGTATCATACCCATAACCGTGTGAAAGCCTGGACCTCAGGGTTCCCCAAATGAACCTGGAAGAAAAAGATTTAAGTCTTAGAAAGATCTGGGTAGGTTGAAGGGGATAGTCTGGAAGAGGTAATGGATCCTTGGTAAAATGTCCATCTTCAGCATATTAACCCTACTGTACCATGAAACCAAGCGCCCGGATAAGTTCAATAAATCGCTCTCAATATTACATAGAAGAGATAAAAAATTTAGAGTATTTAGTGATCCCTAGATATTTGATGTGGTCATTCCGCCATTTAAAGGGAAATGTAGAACTAAGGTGTAAGGCTTCAGCCCCCGGCATATTTATATTAATCTTCTGTGATTTAGACATATTCACTTCACAGTTAGATAAAAAGGAAAAGTATTTAAATTCCACTCCAGAAAGAAGACCATTGTAATGTTTTCCAATTACAAAAAAAAAATAAATCAGAAATTTGTTAAAAATTTACAATAATTAGAAGTGATCAAACATTGTATTTGGATGCTTTTAACCTCATAACGACGACCGTATGACTTAAAGCGGTGGAAAAACGGTACTTATTCTGTTCCGCCGCTTTAAAGCGTCGGGCCAAAAAAACACTGTAGCACCCCCCCAGCGACCGAAAATCTCGGGGGTTTCAGCTACCGGGGGTAGCTGAGACTCCCCAGATTATGAATCGGGGTGTTTTTTCCGGACCCCGATAAACTGATCGCCGGTATACACCGTATTCCGCCGGTCACATTAAAAAAAATTAAATGGCAGGTAAAATTGATTTATTTCTCATCTGACGTGATCAAACATGTCAGATGAGAAATAAATATGAGCCCCTAGTGCCCCCAAGGCCCCCGGTACCGGAGAAATCCATCCACCCTCCCCCCTCCGGAAAATCTAAGATGGCGCCGACGCGCGCTGAAAACTGCCGCCACCGCCGCCTCTGCATTCATTTCCCTCCGATCTGAAATAATCAAACATTTCAGATCGGAGGGAAATGTCCTCCCCCTGAGCTCTCCTCCGATACACCGGAGCTCTCTGGTCCCCCAGAGCCCCCTCCAGTTCTCCAGAGCCCTCCCCCTTCCCCCCTCTGGAGCATGCAAAATGGCGGCGCGCACAGTAGTGCGTGGCCCGCATTCATCCTACTCTCATTTCTGTCACATGCGACAGAAAAGTCGTCCCCAGGTCCTGCCAGGTCTCCCGCCGTCAGCCCCCGGTCCTCCCCGGTACCTGGCTTCTGCTCCTGTCCCCGCGATCACTCCGCCTCCTTCTGGAAAGCTGGCGGCGCATGCGCAGACAGCGGCTGTCAGCCAGCTCCTTGCAAGCATGGACGCTGACCTCACTGCTGCTCAGCTGCTGTACCGTGGACCGGGGGAGCGTGAGTGCAGTAATCTGCAGCCACACTCCTCACATGGAGGACCTGCTGTTCTAGAAAATGGGGGGTACGTTCTCTGAGCGTGCCCCTCATATTCTGGAATGAGGTTACTGCAGGTCACTCTGCCCTAGGTTGGACCGGGGCAGTGTGAGTGCAGTATTTTCAGATTACTGCACCCACACTGCTCACGTGAAGAGCTTGCTCTTCCAGAAAATGGGGAATACGTTATCTGAGCGTGCTCCCCACCCCATATTCTAGAAGGTACAGAGTCGTCGTGGGACCTCCAAAATGGATTACAGCGACCGGAATTTGTTTATTTTCAATAAATTGGTGAAAGAGGGAATGTGTTGGGGAGCATTTTTTCAAATAAAAATTTTTTTTTTGTCTTTCTTTTTTTCTATTACTGACTGGGTTAGTGATGTCGGGTATCTGTTTAGATGCCGTGACATCTCTAACCCCTGGGCTTGACATTACAGCGTGTATCAACCCCGTATATTACCCCGTTTGCCACCGCACCAGGGCACGGGATGAGCTGGGGCAAACGCCAGGATTGGCACGTCTAATGGATGCGCCACTTCTGGGGCGGCTGCTGCCTGCTATTTTTAGGCTGGGAAAGGCCAAATAACCATGGCCCTTTCCACCCTGATAATACCAGACCACAGCTGTCTGCTTTACCTTGGCTGGTAATCCAATTTGAGGGGGACCCCACATGTTTTTTTTTATTATTATTTCTAAATAATTCTAAAAAACAGCCTGAGGTGACCTCCAAATTGGATCACCAGCCAAGGTGAAGCTGCCAGTTGTGGTCTACAGGCTGCAACCGTCTGCTTTACCCTAGCTTGCTATCAAAAATGGGTAGGACCCCACTTTTTTTTATTTATTTATTTATATTTGGGCTAAATACAAGGCACAACACAATGAAAGTCACTAACGGGCACCAGCTTAGAATATGCAGGCGGTAGGACATTATATATGTGTTAGACATCTATCCATCCATCCATCCTAGCTCTTTAGGTTTTGTGCCCACAATCTGGATTTGCAGCGTTTTTGAGGCAGAGTGTTTTCACTGCATCCATAACGCTGCATTGTGCAGTACAAGCACAGAGGAAGGATTTTTAGAAATCTCCTGCCCATGTCACTTCTTTTCTCTGCAGGATAAAGTGACCTTCGGCGCGGCTTCCTGAGCAGCAGCATGTCAATTTATGCTGCAGAGACTAAAGTGTTCTTTGGAGGGAGAATAAAGTCCGCAGTGGCCCGAACCCGGATTGTATACACAGGCAGCTGCGTTTTCCCGTGGACAGCATATACATCTCCGCAGGAGGGCTGGCACTGCATCCTAGACACAGTGTCGCCGGATTGTGGGCAGGTAGCCTAAAAGTGAGAAATTTGGCGCTACAGCAACATTTTTGTGAAGTACCTGTAGATTCAAAATTCTCACGATACCCCTGAATAAAGTGCTTGAAGGGTCTAGTTTCCAAAATGAGGTCACTTATGGGGGTTTCTGCTGTATAGGTGCCCAAGGGGCTTTGCAAATGTGACATGGTGCCTACAATTTATTTCAACTTTTACAAAATTCAAAATCATGCACCTTTCGTTCTGAGCCTTACTGTTTGTCCAAACATACCATATTTTTCGCTCTATAAGACGCACCGGATTATAAGACGCACCCCCAAATTTGGTGAAGGAATAGAGAATTTTTTTAATAAATGGGGTCCGTCTTATAATGCCAGTGTCCGTCTAACAAATCATATAGAGTATATGTCCTTCATAGCCCCCCATCCTAAAATTAGCCCCCTTAATCTGGATATGGCCACCTTATATTGAATATAGCCCCACGTGGCTGGCACACATGGCCCGTGGCTGGCACACACGGCCCCCTGTGGATGGCACACACGGCCCCCTGTGGATGGCACACACGGCCCCCTGTGGATGGCACACACGGCACCCTGTGGATGGCACACACGGCCCCCCTGTGGATGGTACACACAGCCCCCTGTGTTAGATCTCGTCCCCATGCTGCTGCTTTTAGTAAAATAAACTCTTTCCTTACTTTCTGCAGCACTGTCCTGTCTCGTGTCTCCCTCCTCGGGGTTGAGCTCCTCCTGTCTCCTGCACTTCCTACTTCCTGGTTCTAGTGCCGGTCATGTGATCGGGACAGCAGAGAGATATCTCTGCGTGCCTGATGATCACAGCAGCAGGAGGGAGACCGGGCAGACACGCTGGAGGAGGTGAGTAAAGAGTTTATTATTTTACTATGGGCAGCAGCATGTGGGTCATAACTAACACAGGGGGAGGGGGCATGTGCGATCAAAGGTAAGCACAGGCAGATAATATGCGCAGCTCCCCCAGCCCATCGCCACGGTGCAGTTTCAGCACCATGGTTATGGACAGCGGCTGTGCATATTATATGAGCGGGTGCAGGAGATCTAACACTGCCGCCCACAGCTTCACAAGCCTCTACCAGCAGCCCCCTGCACCACTCCAGAGTGGCCCCTACCTCCCCTGGACCCTGCAGTATATAATCCGTATATTCGGTTTATAAGACGCACCCCCTACTTTCCCCTAAAATTTGGGGGAACAAAAGTGCGTCTTATAAAGCGAAAAATACGGTAGTTTTTTTGCCGCATATGGGGTATCACTGCGCTCATAACAAATTGCATAACAAACTGTGTGGTCCATTTCTTGGTATTTCCTCTTGAAAAAAGGAGGAAATTGGTGCTAAAGCAACATTTTTCTGAAAAAAATTTAAATTTTCAATATAACTACCTAAGGTTATCAAATTCTATGAAGTACCTGTGTGATCAAAATGCACACTATACCCCTAGATTAAATCCTTGAGAGGTCTAGTTTCCAGAATGGGGTTACTTGTGGGGGAGCTCCACTGTTTAGGCACCTCAGGGGGTCTCCAAACGCAACATGGCGTTCGCTAATGATTCCTGCCAATTTTGCAGTCAAATGGCGCTCCTTTCCTTCCGAGCCCTGCCGTGCACCCAAACAGTTGATTTCCACCTCATATGAGATATCGGTGTACTCAGGAGAAACTGCACAATACATTTTATATTCATGGCTCGATGTTATAAAATTCTGTGAAGCACCCAGGGGTTCAGGGTACTCACCAAACATCTAGATAAATTCCTTGAGGGGTCTATTTTTCAAAATGTGGCCACATGTTGGGGAGCTTCACTGTATAGGCACCTCAGGGGCTCTCCAAACGCAACATGGCGTCCACTATTGATTGCAGCCAATTTTGCAGTCAAATGGCACTCCTTCCCTTCCGAGCCCTGCCGTGCGCCCGAACTGTTGATTTCCACTACATATAAGGTATCACCAAACTCAGGAGAAATTGCACAATAAATGTCATGGGGATTTTTTTCCTTTTACCCTTGGGAGAAAAAAAGCTACCTAGTTGAAGTAAGAATTTTGTGGTAAAATTTTATTTTTTATTTTCATGGCTCAACGTTATAAAATTCTGTGAAGCACCTGGGGGTTCAGGGTACTCACCAAACATCTAGATAAATTCCTTGAGGGGCCTAGTTTCCAAAATGGGGTCACTTGTGGGGGGTTTCTGCTATTTACGTACCTTAGGGGTCCTACAAATGCGACATAGTGCCCGCACTTTCTCAGCCAAACTTCCTTTCCAAAAATCAAATATTGCTCCTTCCATTCCAAGCCCTCCCAATTGTCCAAACAAAGGTTTGTGTCCACATATGAGGTATCCCCACGCTTATAAGAAAATGGGTAACAAATGTTGGGTCCAATATTTGAAATTACCTCTTGAAAAAGTGGGAACATTGATGCTAAAACAATATTTTTGAGAAAAAAAATAAAAATTTTCAATATGACAACGTAATGTTATCGAAATCTGTGAAGTACCTGTGGGTACAAAATGCTCACTATACCCCTAGATAGAAGCCTTGAGAGGTCTAGTTTCCAAAATGGCATCACTTGTGAGGGGTTTCTTCTGTTTAGGTACCTTAGCGGACCTGTAAATGCAACATGATGCCCGCAATCTATTTCAGCCAAATTTGCTTTCCAAAATTCAAATATTGCTCCTTCTGTTCCGGGCCCTCCTATTTGTGCAAACAGAGGTTTGTTACCACATGTGGGGTATCAGCACGCTCATAAGAAAGTAGGTAACAAGTTTTGGGGTCCATTTTGTTGTGTTATTTCTTCTAAATTTGAATAAATTTGGAGTAGAGCAACATTTTTAGGTAAAATTTTATTTTTTGCTTTTGTTCATTCCACATTGCTTTAGTTTCTGTGATGCACTTGAAGGGTTAATAAACTTCTTGGATGTGGTTTTGAGCAGTGTGAGGGGTGCAGTTTTTAGAATGGGGTCACTTTTGGGTATTTTATGTCACCTAGGCTTCTCAAAGTCACTGCAAATGTGATGTGGTCCCTAAAAAAATGGTTTTGTAAATTTTGATGTAAAAATGAGAAATTGCTCATAAATTTTGAACTCTTCTAACTTCCTAACAAAAAAAAATGTTGTTTCCAAAATTGCGCTGATGTAAAGTAGACAAGTGGGAAATGTTATTTATTAACTATTCACAGAACTCTGGTTTAACGGTATAAAAATTCAAAAGTTGAAAATTGCAAATTTTTCTAAATTTTTGCCAAAATTCAATTTTTTTTATAAATAAATGCAAAAATATTGTCTAAAATTTTGTACTAACATGAAGTCCAATATGTAATGAAAAAACAATCTCAGAATCACCGGGATCCGTTGAAGCGTTCCAGAGATATAACCTCATGAAGTGACACTGGTCAGAATTGCAAAATTTGGTCTGGTCATTAAGGTGAAAATTAGCTCCGTCACTAAGGGGTTAAAACAAACAATGATACCGCAACTTATAGTCAGTAAATAGCATTTACCATATTCTGCTTTAGTCTAAATGACTACATTGACCCCACAGGCAGTCTCTGGAAATTAGTATGGAGTGGATGTTGTATAGTGAAAATTGCAAATCTGCCATTTTACTGTCCAATACATAGCACCCAGCTTGTGCTCCATGAGACACACACCGTAAATATTTATGTGGGTTCTTCCCTGTGGCAATGCCAAACATGTAGATACTAACAGTGTTTGGGACATTGCAAGGCTGAGAAGCATCGAGGACTTTTGGCTTTGGGATTTTGCTGAATTGGATTATGAAACCATATCTCTTTATAATCAAGAGTCGTCAGCTACAACCATTGTGGAAACCCTCCATTTTTTTCACTGAAGGAATCGATTTTTTTGTATAATTTTGGCTTATAAAATATTATTTGGTGGCTTATTATTCCAATATACAGGAGGCAAAGTGAACAAAGAGGGTTGAACTCTATGTTCTACTACCGTAGTTCCTACTCTGAGGTCTACTGTTAGATTGTGTACGGTCTTTGTTTTAGTAAATGATTACTTTTTGCTCCATAACTTGCAATTTATTTAGATATTTTATTAATTATATCCTTAAATGTGCTGATATTAAAATAATTTTCATTCTTGACAGATGACTGTACTATTAGATCAGATGGACAACTGACATCTTCAATTTTTACATCAGATGACCTTGATATCACACAAGATATAACTGAAGTGAGTGACTCTATTTCAGATATACTATCATCTCTTTACAGCAAAGATCTATCATCTGATTCAATTGAACAGGTTCTACCTTCTGATTCATCACAGACTATTAAGAAAAATAAAAGTCACAAAAGTGGCATTAAAAATCGAAGTGTTCCTACAGGAAAGAAGCCATTTTCAACTTCAGAATATGAAAAAATCCATCGAAATATTCAAACAAGGGAGAAAAGATTTTTTTCAGATTCTGTTAGTTACCACAGAACTCACACATGGGAGAAGCCATTTTCATGCTCAGAATGTGGGAAATGTTTTATAAATAAGTCCGTTTTTGTTGAACACCAGAAATTTCACACAGGTGAGAAGCCTTTTTCATGTTCAGAATGCGGGAGATGTTTTACGCGTAAATTATTTCTTGTTACACATCAAAGAATACACACAGGGGAGAAGCCTTTTTCATGTTCAGAATGTGGGAAACATTTTAACCAGAAATCAAATCTTGTTAGACACAAGAGAACTCACACGGGGGAGAGGCCTTTTTCATGTGCAGATTGTGGGAAATGTTTTGCACATAAATCGGAATTTGTTACACACCAAAGAACTCACACGGGAGAAAAGCCTTTTTCATGTTCAGAATGTGGGAAATGTTTTGCACAGAAATCGCATTTTATTTCACATCAAAGAACTCACACGGGTGAAAAGCCATATTCATGTTCAGAATGTGGGAAACATTTTAACCAAAAATCAAATCTTGTTATACACCAGAGAATTCACACAGGGGAGAAGCCATATGCATGTTCAGAATGTGGGAAACATTTTAATCAAAAATCAGATCTTGTCATACACCAGAGAATTCACTCAGGGATGAAACCTTTTTCATGTTCAGAATGTGTGAGATGTTTTGCAGATAGATCAAGTCTTGTTAGACACCAAATAATTCACACAGGGGAGAAACCGTTTTCATGTTCAGAATGTGGTAAACATTTTAACCAAAAATCATACCTTGTTACACACCAGAGAATTCACACAGGGGAGAAGCCTTTTTCATGTTCAGGATGTGGTAAACATTTTAACTGTAAATCACATCTTGTTATACATCAGAGAACTCACACGGGGGAGAAGCCATATTCATGTTTAGAATGTGGGAAACATTTTAAACAAAAATCGGATCTTGTTATACATCAGAGAATTCACACAGGGGAGAAGCCTTTTTCATGTTCCGAATGTTGGAGATGTTTTGCAGATAAATCACGTCTTGTTAGACACCAAATAATTCACACAGGGGAGAAACCATTTTCATGTTCAGAATGTGGTAAACATTTTAACCAAAAATCATACCTTGTTACACACCAGAGAATTCACACAGGGGAGAAGCCATATTCATGTCCAGAATGTGGGAAATGTTTTGCAGATAAATCAAGTCTTGCTAAACACCAACTAATTCACACACGTGAGAAACTATTGACATGTTTAGAATGAGGAAAATATTTTACACACAAATGTCCTATTTTTAATATCACAAAACTCATAAGGGTAGAAGCCATTATCATACATAGAAGGTGAGAAATATTTTACTTGAATATTTGTAGACCTCTAAGAAAAACTCACACGGGGAGAAACCATATATTTGACAAACTGAACAAGAAAACACAAAAGACAGTCACAGTAAAGGCAAGTAAGTAAACAAGAAAGTTACATTATAATTATAATACATACAGTGACTAATAGACGTCTGTTTTCTGAAAATAAAAAGCAATATTCCATGTGCATTGAACATTTCACATTGTTATATATTCACAGTATATTACGAAAGTTAGTACATCCCATACAATGTTCTAAATATTTTATTATAACTTTTCCTTGCTCCTGGACAAAGCACTGAGGTTGCAAAACAAGCGTCAGGTGCATGGAGATACCGCTTTAGTTTTTACCCTTCTTTGGACCCTGATATTTAACCTCTCCTCTGCCATCTTATTGTCTTATATCATATGATGTCCAAATGTTGTTTTTTCATTCTAATTTCTCACCCTTGTGAGTATTAATTTATTTATATTTGAATTTATATATTTGATGATACAGTATTGGGACATCACATATTTATGTTACTTATTTGAAGCTGGTTAGTTTATTTACAATTTACATTAGGATTGTTGCCGGATCCTCCCAATTAATACCATCTGTCCCTTGGGTTGTTCCATTTTATTGTGTTTATTTTTTTATTATTGTTCAATAAAGAATATACAAATTTTTATCTTTATATTCTTGGCTTGGATATTTTTCTCTTTTGGTGTTGGTATGACATTTCTATATGCTTTGAACCCCCACTAGTGGGTTGTGATATTGGTGTTACATCCTTGTCCCCTGTAGGAATGTGACCATCCTTGTCCCCTGTAGTAATGTACCTATGCGTATCCCCATCCTGTACTAATGTTCCACCATCCTGTAGTAATCCTTTGTCCCCTGTAGCAATGAGACAATCTTTGTCCCCTTGAGGTAATGTGCCCATCCTTGTCCCCTGTAGTAATTTGTCTATCCTTGTCCCCATCTTATAGTAATGTGTCCATCCTTTTCTCCTGTAGTAATGTTCCCTCATCCTCTGAGCTCACCCCCGCTGTACTACAGAACACAAGTGACTGCCTGACTGCAGTTTGCAACATCATGTCTGCTCTCTATCTGAAACTTAACTTTTCCAAAACTGAACTTCTTCTTTTCCCTCCATCTTCCAACCTTCCTAAACCTGACATCTCCCTCTCTGTGTGTGTGTGGCACAACGATAAGTCCTAGGCAGCAAGCCTGCTGTCTGGGTGTTATAGTTGACACTGATCTCTCCTTCACCTCCCACATACAATCTCTTGCCCGCTCCTGCCGCTTGCACCTCAAAAACATCTCTAGAATCCGCCCCTTTCTCACCATGGAAACGACAAAAACCCTCACCGTGGCCCTGATCCACTCTCGCCTTGACTACTGTAACTCTTTATTAATTGGTCTCCCTCTAACTAGATTCTCTCCTCTACAGTCCATCATTAATGCAGCAGCCAGGGTCACCTATCTGGCTAACTGCTACTCGAATGCCTCCTCTCTGTGCCAGTCATTGCACTGGCTGCCCATATATCACAGGATCGAATTCAAACTGCTTTTTCTCACCCACAAAGCTCTCCACAGTGCGGCTCCCCCCTACATCACCACCCTCCTCTCTGTCTATCACCACAAAGCTCTACACAGTGCGTCACCCCCCTACATCTCCACCCTCCTCTCTGTCTATCACCCCACCCATTCTCTATGCTCTGCAAATGACTTTCGACTAACATCCACACTAATTCGAACCTCCCACTCCCAAATCCAAGACTTCTTCCGAGCTGCACCAATCCTCGGGAAAGCTCTACTTCAAGAAGTTAGGAGGAATCACAACTTACTCAGCTTCAGAGGCACCCTAAAAACGCATCTTTTTAGGGTAACCTATCACATTCCCTAGCCTAACTAAATTCATATAATCCCTCCACAACGTCTCAGAATATAACCCCACGTCAAACTCCATGGCACCCAAATGCATCTCAAGGTTCTGGCCAACTGGTCCAGGCAGCCATTATCTATCCCCCATTTCCTTGAGATGGCTGGATTGTCATTGTAATTAAGCACTTGTACCTTGCCCCTCCCCCCATCTCATTGTAGATCGTAAGCTCTCACGAGCAGGGTTGTCTTTTTTCCTTCTAAATATTGTATTTTCTATAACTGTTACTTTTTTGTATATGATCCTCCTGAATTGTAAAGCGCTGTGGAATATGTTGGTGCTATAACAATAAAGAATAATTATTATTATTATTTGCTTGATTCTTTTGTAAAGCCTATCACATGGTATTATATGTATTTTACAGGTAAAAATATTTTCAGCAGTTTCAATGGCTATACCTGAATTTTCTATATGAAAATACGCAATATCCATTTTTTTGTATGTTTGATATTTTGTTCCTTTGTGCAATTCCTTGGGTCAGTGCAATATATTAACCTATTATTATCCGGCTTTAATATAGCACTTTAGTATATCTGGGTGGTGCAATAATATATATCCTTTCTGGGCTGTGCAATAAATACTATGACCCTTCTATTTATTATGATATATTTGCACTAATTTTGATCTATTTTATTCTTGGACCACAGTGACCCATACTGATCAAATTTGAGAAATCATCTTTCTGGATGGGTTGATGCAATAATATATCTTTTTTTTTTCTGGGCTGTGCAATAAATATTATGAACTTTCTATATACAGTGTAACTTTGGATTAAGAGTAACTTGGTTGGAGAGCGTTTTGCAGGACAAGCAAAGCTTTTTAAAAATGTGTAACTTGGTTTAAGAGCAATGATTTGCAATAAGAGCAAAAACTCATCGAGCACACCTCCGATTCTGTCCTTTCACTGCACTCTGGAGGTAACTTTCTGTACATATGTACTGTATACTGCATACAATATACCATTGTACAGTATATACTATACAGCATGTCTATTGATACAGTATTGTACTTTCTTTCTGCACATTGCTTGTACTGTAATCTAATTACCTGTGCAGTGTTCCTGCCCCACATGTGACTTAGTTCTGCCCTTATTTTGCGGAGAATAGATTTGGGGTGTGGGTTTTTTTTTTGTGTATTGTATTAGAATAAAGGTTGTCATATTTATACATCATTTTTTTCTCTCTATACTGTACCTCACGCACATCAACAATTCTATCGTAAGCTAAACTGCAGTTTAATTTGTTTTATATGTTTTTACTGTTCTGGACAGTATTTTGTATTAGTGTACTGTAATAATTTGATATGAATACATTATATTATTTTGTATTACTGTATATGTGCAGACCTGCTCCTAAACCTCAGATCGCTCCTAATATCACGCAGACCATGCCGTCCACTCTCCTTTTCCCACCTGCTCTCCCTTTCTCTACTTCTCACTGCTGGTGACATATCCCCCAATCCCGGCCCCCCACAGATGGTACACCCCTCTTTATAACCCACCTATCACTCCCCACATACTAGTAACTACCGCAATCTCTCCAATTTAAAATCCATTTCCCTCTCACTACTCCACCGCTCCCCTTCTCTGGAGAACTCTGGAACGCCAGTTCTGTCTTTAATAAACTGCACATCATTCATGATCTCTTTACCTCTAGCACTCTATCCTCTCTGGGCCTCACCGAAACATGGCTGACACCCTCCAACACTGCCTCCCCTGCTGCACTATACTACGGTGGCCTTCATTTCACCCACACTCCTCGCCCTGACAATAGACAAGGTGGAGGAGTGGGCCTCCTTCTTTCTGACAACTGCAGCTTTAACCCAATCCCACATCTACCCTCCCTTAGCCTGTCTTCCTTTGAAGTGCACTCTGTCCGAATATTTTCTCCCTCCAACCTTCAAGTGGCCGTCATATACAGACCCCTGGGCCTTACCACTACCTTCATCGACCAGTTCGCTGCTTGGCTTCTACACTTTTTCTTTGCTGACATTCCCACTATCATCATGGGTGACTTCAACATCCCCACTGACACCCGCCAGTCGGCGGCCTCCAAACTCCTGTCCCTCACTTCGTCTTTGGACTAACTCAGTGATAAAACAAGAAGTAACAAGGCACTCCCAATTTGGGAGTGCCTTGTTACTTCTTGTTTTATGGCTTTGGAACCTGAAGTGCACCCCGACATCTTTTGAAAATATATACAAAGGAAGTGCCGTTTTCTTCTTCATATCTATGGACTAACTCAGTGGTCCGCCTCTGCCACCCATAAAGATGGACACACATTAGACCTTATCTTCACCCGTCTCTGCTCTCTATCTGACTTCACAACTTCCCCCCTCCCCCTATCTGACCACCACCTACTGACCTTTTCAGCCCTGTCCTCCTCACCTGCCCCCCCTGTCCAGCATCTAGCACACCCCGCAGAAACCTTGCACACCTCAACATGCACACCCTCTCTGACTGTATCCTACCGCTGTCCTCCATATCGTCACTCCACGACACAAACAGTGCCATCATTTTCTACAACACCACTCTCACATCAGCTATTCATTCAGTCGCTCCCCTTGTGCATGGCAGAGTGAGACGAATCAATAGACAGCCCTGGCACAACAGCCTCACTAAAAAACTTCGGCAAGTGTCTAGGGCTGCAGAGCGGCGCTGGAAGAAAACGCACTCCCAGGAAGACTTCACCACATTCAAAAATGCAATTCACACATTTCGTTCAGCCCTCACCTCCGCTGAACAGGAATACTTCAGAACCCTCATATCCCCTGTAACACACAACCCCAAACAGTTATTCAATACTTTCAATTCCCTCCTTCGCCCACCACTGCCCCCTCCAACCTCCCTCATATCTGCAGAAGACTTTGCCACTTATTTCAAAGAAAAAAATCGACCAAATAAGACAAGTCTTCTCTGTTCAGTCACCACAACCCCTTCATATAACTCCTCAGCATCACCGAAGGAGAGCATGCACGTCTTCTCTCAAAAGCGCACCTCACTACCTGCGTACTTGACCCCATCCCATCCCACCTCCTCCCAAACCTCACCACTATTCTTATTCCTGCCTTAACTTATCTTTTCAACCTATCTTTACTGACTGGTATTTTCCCCTCTGCCTTTAAACATGCAACAGTCACACCAATCCTAAAGAAACCTTCCCTCGACCCAACCTCTACAACCAGCTACCAGCCCATATCACTACTCCCGTTCACCTCAAAACTCCTGGAACAGCATGTCCATGCTGAACTTTCCTCCCACCCCTCATCGAAGGGGTACTTTGCACACTGCGACATTGCTAGCGATCTCGTTAGCGATGTGAAATTCTAGAGCGCAAGTGCGATCTTTCTAGATCGCACATGCGTAAAATGACCTACGTGCGATCTCAAAAGATCGCACTTGCAATCTAGAATTTCACATCGCTAACGGGATCGCTAGCGATGTCGCAGCGTGCAAAGTGCCCCTAACTCTCTCTTTCACAACCTACAGTCTGGCTTCTTCCACATCATTCTACCGAAACTGCCCTGACTAAAATCACAAATAACTGACTTAAGGGTACTTTACACGCTGTGATATCGCTATCGATATAGCTAGTGACCGTATCCGCCCCCATCAGTTCTGCGTCTCCGGCAAATCGCTGCCCGTGGCGCACAACATCGCTTACACCCGTCACACGGACTTACCTTCCCTGCGACGTCACTGTGGCCGGCGAACCGCCTCCTTTCTAAGGAGGCGCTACGTGCGGCATCACAGCGAAGTCACATGGCAGTCGTCCAATAGAAGTGGAGGGGCGGAGTTGAGCGGGACGAACATCCCGCCCACCTCCTTCCTTCCTCATTGCGGCCATCCGCAGGTACGAGGTTGTTGCTCGTTCCTGCGGTGTCACACATAGTGATGTGTGCTGCCGCAGGTACGACAAACAACCTCGCTACTGAATAGGCAACGATTTTTGGTAAGTGAATGACGTTTCACATACCAACGATTTTTGCCTCTTTTGCGATCGTTTATGGTCGCTCATCCGTGTTACACGCTGCGACGTCGCTAACGACGCCGGATGTGCGTCACAAACACCGTGACCCCGACGATATATCGTTAGCAATGTCACAGTGTGTAAATGGCCCTTTACTGCCAAAGCTAACAAGCACTTCTCCATACTCCTACTTCTAGACCTGTCCTCAGCCTTTGACACTGTCGACAACTCCCTCCTATTACAGATCCTCTCTTCCTTTGGTGTCAGAGATCTTGCCCTTTCTTGGATCTCTTCATACCTTTCCAACCGCACTTTTTAGTGTCTCCCACTCCCACACAACCTCTTCTTCCCAGCCTCTCTCTGTTGGCGTCCATCAAGGCTCTGTCCTGGGACCTTTACTTTTTTTCTACCTATATAGTTGGCCTGGGATAACTCATAAAGTCCCATGGCTTCCAGTACCACATATATGCCAATGACACTCAGATCTACCTCTCTGGCCCAGATGTCACATCTATGCTGTCCAGAATCCCGGAGTGTCTAACTGCTATATCCTTCTTTTTCTCCTCTCGCTTCCTATAGCTTAATGTGGCCAAAACTGAACTAATTGTCTTTCCTCCATCTCACCTACACTCTCCACCTGATCTATCTATTACAATAAATAACACCATGCTCTCGCCAGTACCCAAAGTTCGGTGCCTCGGAGTGACCTTTGACTCTGCCTTGTCCTTCATACCACACATGTGACGCCCTGGCCTATCAGGTCGTTACAGGGTATTGTGCAATCTGCCCTTCTGCACAGTATCCACCCTTCTTGGTTACGGGTCCTGGTTCTTTGGTGTTGCTAACAGCTTAGCCAATCAAAGTCCTAGGAACACTTTGCACTTTACCCACCAGACACACCATTGGGGGGGCCTGAAGGGAATAGCGCCGCCCACATGGGGGTTGGTGAGGGGAAAGTGAAGAAAGTGACAGTTGAGCTAGAGTTGAGCTGAAGTTGAGCAAGGGAGAGGAGTGTGAAGCGGTGACTCTCTGAGAGGGAGAGGTCACCGGCTGGGAGCAGGGCTCCTGTAGTACTAGGTGGCAGAAGTTGGTCTGGGCCTGGTAGGAGCTGGAACCCCGGTCGCAGTGGATAGTGTCAAGGGCACGGACAGCCGAGGAGGGCAGCCGGCGGCCTTGAGCTATCACCGGGCAGGGGCTAGGGCACGACGGGGTACGTGGATCCCAGGCCGGAAAGTAGCTTCACGCGTTCTGGTAATTTTACCCGACGGGGGTGAAGACTTCAAGATTCATCCCCAACCCGCTCCAAAATTGGGGTACTAGCGCACCGATGAGATAGGACTTTCCCAATACAGTCCAAAGAAATCCTACGCGTGAACCCTGAGAGCAAGCTCACTCAGTTAGCCATATGGGTGAGTGGGACACAAAGAGTTTTATACCCAAGGGTCCAACAGAGACAGAGGTGCCAAGGACAGGGCCACAGGCTAACAGCAACACCAAGGACACGGACCCAAGCGTGCTCCCTACAAGCTGCAGTGGTGCTCAGAATTCTGGTTTCAGTGTTGTTATTTCCTGGACTGAGTGAGTACACTGAAAATCCCTGTTCTTATCCCCCACGGCACCCGAGCACCAACCATCCAACGGGCCCCGGGACACAAATTCCCTACCCACGGAGGAGTTAAACATCAGCCTGCCACACAATCGTCACCGGGCTCCCCAACGGCAGCGGTGGTCCCTCACATTACCACACACCGTGAGTGGCGTCACAAACTTTCCATTCCCCCTGTAAATAGTCCCCCCCCTTTTTTCTGAGTGGTCGCATGACCCCTGGGTCCAGAGACCCCTTGAGCTACCGCGGATCCGGATCCGAGCAGCCCGGCTGCTAGCACGGAGGCGGCACAACTCAGATATTCTGGCTTTAAGAACAGCATACGAGCAGGACCCACTTACCTGGGTGACGTGCACCTTGAAAGCCGAAGACCGAAAGTCAAGATTCTGTTTCCCGCCAAGTCCGCCATTTTCTGCCATTTTTAGCGCCAAAACCCCGTCTTCTCTGAGAAAACGTGCAAAGACTAAGCTCTGCCCCTCGTCTTCCCAGTGAGGCCGGAACCGGAAGTTCCCAGAGTGCCACGGTCAGCAAGAGGGTGCTGCGAAAAGACCAAGGGGGCATGCCAGAATGTGTTACTAGCGGAAGTGGAGCAGGGACGCCAGGACTCTGTTACAACGTTACTGGAAGACGCAGTGGCAAGATGGCAGAGCGAGACTGGTCCCAGAGCATGCCGTCTCTGGGACCGCGGCATGGATAGAGGAAGAAACAGAGCAGCTGTGCCGGACGATGCAGACGCAATTCCTCTTCATTCTGAACCACTGGAGGGAAGAGATGAGGAGCCTGGCGGTGGCGGTGCGAGCCCGTGAGATTGAAATCCCACGTGAAGAGAGGGTAAGCGGTTACCCAGTCCCTGTAGATTGCACAAATCCGGCCAAAGAAGCTGAGGGATCCGGACCATCCCAGCTCGCGGTGAGCGCTCCACTACCGACTACCCCGTCCTCGGCAGACGCCGAGTTGCCCCACCAACCCCGGCAGCGGATCCTTCAGTTTGTTTATCAGAGTCTCTGGCTGCAGCGATCTAGAACAAGGCCCTCATTCCAGCCACAGCAGCGGTCACCCAGACACCGGCCAGACCAGACCCGGCCTTATCACGAGGCCTGTCCTCAGAGGCGGAGCACCCGGGCCCTGCAACCCCGGCTGCGGAGCAGTTGGTTCATCAGTCTACACCAGCAGGAGTGGAACCAAGATGTGTGCCTGTTCCATTACCGCGCGGCATCCCGACGGCTGTTGGGGGCCGCCCGAGTTCAAGTAAAGCCAGAGCCAGATAGGGAGCTGAGGCCTGATTACCTGCCTCCCAGTGAGCGTGAATAAGAATGTTAAAAATGTTACATTACCAGTAGTTGCGATGCCATAGAATTGTTAGGTATCGGTGTTTTTGTTTGTTATTTTCCATAGTTTATTATTTTTCATATAGAAAACGCTAGTGAATAAGTGCCTAATCAACCAGTTTTAGTGAAAAGGGTGAAAATTACCTGATTTACAAGTAAATTGTTGAAAAGTGTACAAGTACATGGACTCCGTTACAAAGTTTTAAATATATTAAGTAAAAATGGACCACGGTCACAGGACTGGCGTGACCAACACAAACTTGTGTCTTGTATAATAGTTGCACCTCCTGTGCCAAGCAAAGTCGTCTAAAGTACAAAACTCGGGAACTTAACCCAGTTAAGGACCCACCTTAGGTTTCCAGGGGGAACAGGTTGTTTGGGTCGCGGGTTATTGGGATCCGGGATGTTGGGACTGGACTGTAGCAGGAAGGGGCTGCAACGGAGTAGGTTGAGCCTCCGTTGTCATGGAAACCAGTAGCGTCCCACCGTTGGGCGACGAACTCTTAACAGAATTTTAGTAACGTTTAAGTGAATTGCCTCCCCTGTGTGGGATGGACCCGTTAATAAAAATGTGTTAACCGTTATATTTTTACCTTTTCCAGTTTAAAAGCAAAACAAAAATAAACCTCTGGTATCCTGTAGATCGCGGACGAGCTATGTTTAACCAAGGGGGAATGTGATGCCCTGGCCTATCAGGTCGTCACAGGGTATTGTGTAATCTGCCCTTCTGCACAGTATTCACCCTCCTTGGTTACGGGTCTTAGTTCTTTGGCTAAGCTGTTAGCAACACCAATCAAAGTCCTAGGAAAACTTTGCACTTTACCCACCAGACACACCATTGGGGGGCCTGAAGGGAATATGGCCGCCCACATGGGGGTTGGTGAGGGGAAAGGGAAGAAAGTGACAGTTGACCTAGAGTTGAGCTGAAGTTGAGCAAGGGAGAGGAGTGTGAAGCAGTGACTCTCTGAGAGGGAGAGGTCACCGGCTGGGAGCAGGGCTCCAGTAGTACTAGGTGGCAGACGTTGGTCTGAGCCTGGTAGGAGCTGGAACCCTGGTCGCAGGAGATAGTGTCAATAGGCACGGACAGCCGAGGAGGGCAGCCGGTGGCCTTGAGCTATCACCGGGCAGGGGCCAGGGCATGACGGGGTACGTGGACCACAGGCCGGAAACTAGCTTCACGCGTTCCGGTAATTTACAAGACGGGGGTGAAGACTTCAAGATTCATCACCAACCCACTCCAAAATCAGGGTACTAGCGCACTGATGGGATAGGACTTCCCAATACAGGGCAAAGAAATCGTACAAGCTGCAGTGGTGCTCAGAATTCTGGTTTACAAGCTGTTGGTGTTGTTATTTCCTGGACTGAGTGAGTACACTGAAAACCCCTGTTCTTATCCCCCACGGCACCCGAGCACCAACCATCCAACGGGCCCCGGGACACAAATCCCCTACCCACGAAGGGGTTAAACATCAGGCTGCCACACCATCGTCACCGGGCTCCCCAACGGCAGCGGTGGTCCCTCATATTACCACACATCGTGGGTGGCACCACGAACTTTCCATTCCCCCTGTAAATAGTCCCCCCCCCTTTTTTTCTGAGTGGCCGCACGACCCCTGGGTCCGGAGACCACTCGAGCCACCGCGGATCCGCATCCGAGCAGCCTGGCTGCTGGCACAAGGGCGGCACACACATCCAATCCCTCACCACCTCCTGCCATCATCAACTCAAAAATATTTCTAGAATCCGTCCTTTCCTCAATTTGCAATCTACAAAAATGCTAGTGCATGCCCTCATAATCTCCCACCTCGATTACTGTAACATCCTCCTCTGTGGCCTCCCTGATAACACGCTCGCCCCTCTCCAGTCCATCCTTAATTCTGCTGCCCGACGGATCCACCTCTCGCCTCAATACCACCCCACTTCTCCTCTCTGCAAGTCCCTCCACTGGCTCCCAATCTTCCACCGTATCCAATTCCAGCTACAAACACCGACATACAAAGCCGTCCATAATCTGTCTCCTCCGTATATCTCTGAACTAATCTCCCACTACACTCCAACACGTCACCTCCAGTCCTCCCAAGATCTCCTTCTCTCCTCTCTCATTCGATCCTCATGCAACCGACACCAAGACTTCTCCTGAGCATCTGCTACCCTTGCAAGGTTCAAACGGAACCTGAAAACTCATCTGTTCAGAAATGCCTATAATCTACAATGACCTCATTGCTTCACCACCGTGCAGAGCTGCCGCCCCACCACCGTGCGGAGCTGCTGCCTGACCACCATGCGGAGCTGCCGCCTGACCATCGTGTGGAGCTGCCGCCTGACCACCATGCGGAGCTGCCGCCTGACCACCATGTGGAGCTACCGCCCAACCGACACCCCACCTACTGTCTCCTCCCCAAAATCCTATAGAATGTAAGCCCACAAGGGCAGGGCCCTCTTCCCTCTGTACTAGTCTGTCTACTGTAACTTGTATATGTATTCTGTATGTAACCCCTTCTGATGTATAGCACCATGGAATTAATGGTGCTCTATAAATAAATAATAATAATATTACTGTAATAAGTTTGTATAAATACAGTAAATATTTCTGGGTTGTGGATGAATTGTCTACATTTCAATTATTTCCTATGGGAAAATTTGCTTTGATATAAGAGTAACTTTGTTTAAGAGTACACGGACGGAACAAATTATGCTGGTAATCCAAGGTTCCAGTGTATTATGATATATATTTGCACTAGTTTAGATTTATTTTATCTTTCATTACAGTGACCCCTAGTGACCACACTGAGTAATTTATTCTCTAGGCAAAAAATTCTATTCATTAATATTTTGTGGATATTTGCTATTTAGCGTATTTGCACATTTGGGTAGGTGCAATAATATATATTATTTCTGGGTTACAAGTTGTTGTGATATACTTTGTTCAGACCGGCTCATATGAATATTTGGATCAACCAATTGGATTAATCTCTTTATTTTTTGCACAAATTGTGACCTCCAGTGACTTCTATAAGCATTTTTCATCCCGGGCATAAAACCTTTTTTAGTAACAGCTAATGGATATCTGTTATTTGCCATTATAAATGTTTTTCTGGTAGAAACACGTGCTTTTATGGATGATTTGTGGAGGAAGAATGTTCTCTGCATATCCCCACTATTTATTGTCATTGTTTAGATTGTTTTTAATTTCTTCAATAAAGAAATAGATTTTTTTATAAAAGAGAAGACATCTTTTCTGGCTTCAAATTCGGCTTGTTTTCATAGGTTTGTTGATTAGGAGTTATCATTGTGAATGAGATTTGGCCATTCTTTTTGGTTTCGTCTAATTATCTGTATCCTTACAGTCGTTTCAGGCCAATATGGACATCAAGTCCAGAGAAGACTCATGGAAGTCAAGGAGATAAGCAGCACACTATGAGACATTTTATAACCTGCAAAACTAAAAATGTAGTACATGCTGTTTTCTGTCCCTGCGGGCACTACTACATAGGCAAGACAATAAGACCTACAGTACAGACCAAAAGTTTGGACACACCTTCTTATCTCTAGAACAACTGTTAAGAGGAGACTTTGTGCAGCAGGCCTTCATGGTAAAATAGCTGCTAGGAAACCACTGCTAAGGACAAGCAGAAGAGACTTGTTTGGGCTAAAGAACACAAGGAATGGACATTAGACCAGTAGAAATCTGTGCTTTGGTCTGATGAGTCCAAATTTGAGATCTTTGGATCCAACCACCGTGTCTTTGTAGAAAAGGTGAACGGATGGACTCTACATGGCTGGTTCCCACCGTGAAGCATTGAGGAGGAGGTGTGACTGTGTGGGGGTGCTTTGCTGGTGACACTGTTGGGGATTCATTCAAAATTGAAGGCATACAGAACCAGCATGCCTACCACAGTATCTTGCAGCGGCGTGCTATTCCATCTGGTTTGCGTTTAGTTGGACCATCATTTTATTTTTCAACAGGACAATGACCCCAAACACACCTCCAGGCTGTGTAAGGGCTATTTGACTAAGAAGGAGAGTGATGGGGTGCTACGCCAGATGACCTGGCCTCCACAGTCACCAAACCTGAACCCAATCGAGATGGTTTGGGGTAAGTTGGACAGCAGAGTGAAGGCAAAAGAGCCAACAAGTGCTAAGCATCTCTGGAAACTCATTCAAGACTGTTTGAAAACCATTTCCGGTGACTACCTCTTGAAGCTCATCAAGAGAATGCCAAGAGTGTGCAAAGTAGTAATGAAAGCAAAAGGTGGCTACTTTGAAGAACCTAGAATATAAGACATACAGTTAGGTCCAGAAATCTTTGGACAGTGACACAAGTTTTGTTATTTTAGCTGTTTACAAAAACATGTTCAGAAATACAATTATATATATAATATGGGCTGAAAGTGCACACTCCCAGCTGCAATATGAGAGTTTTCACATCCAAATCGGAGAAAGGGTTTAGGAATCATAGCTCTGTAATGCATAGCCTCCTCTTTTTCAAGGGACCAAAAGCAATTGGACAAGGGACTCTAAGGGCTGCAATTAACTCTGAAGGTGTCTCCCTCGTTAACCTGTAATCAATGAAGTAGTTAAAAGGTCTGGGGTTGATTACAGGTGTGTGGTTTTGCATTTGGAAGCTGTTGCTGTGACCAGACAACATGCGGTCTAAGGAACTCTCAATTGAGGTGAAGCAGAACATCCTGAGGCTGAAAAAAAAAAAAATCCATCAGAGAGATAGCAGACATGCTTGGAGTAGCAAAATCAACAGTCGGGTACATTCTGAGAAAAAAGGAATTGACTGGTGAGCTTGGGAACTCAAAAAGGCCTGGGCATCCACGGATGACAATAGTGGTGGATGATCGCCGCATACTTTCTTTGGTGAAGAAGAACCCGTTCACAACATCAACTGAAGTCCAGAACACTCTCAGTGAAGTAGGTGTATCTGTCTCTAAGTCAACAGTAAAGAGACGACTCCATGAAAGTAAATACAAAGGGTTCACGTCTAGATGCAAACCATTCATCAATTCCAAAAATAGACAGGCCAGAGTTAAATTTGCTGAAAAACACCTCATGAAGCCAGCTCAGTTCTGGAAAAGTATTCTATGGACAGATGAGACAAAGATCAACCTGTACCAGAATGATGGGAAGAAAAAAGTTTGGAGAAGAAAGGGAATGGCACATGATCCAAGGCACACCACATCCTCTGTAAAACATGGTGGAGGCAATGTGATGGCATGGGCATGCATGGCTTTCAATGGCACTGGGTCACTTGTGTTTATTGATGACATAACAGCAGACAAGAGTAGCCGGATGAATTCTGAAGTGTACCGGGATATACTTTCAGCCCAGATTCAGCCAAATGCCGCAAAGTTGATCGGATGGCGCTTCATAGTACAGATGGACAATGACCCCAAGCATACAGCCAAAGCTACCCAGGAGTTCATGAGTGCAAAAAAGTGGAACATTCTGCAATGGCCAAGTCTATCACCAGATCTTAACCCAATTGAGCATGCATTTCACTTGCTCAAATCTAGACTTAAGACGGAAAGACCCACAAACAAGCAAGACCTGAAGGCTGCGGCTGTAAAGGCTTGGCAAAGCATTAAGAAGGAGGAAACCCAGCGTTTGGTGATGTCCATGGGTTCCAGACTTAAGGCAGTGATTGCCTCCAAAGAATTCGCAACAAAATATTGAAAATAAAAATATTTTGTTTTGGTTTGGTTTATTTGTCCAATTACTTTTGACCTCCTAAAATGTGGAGTGTTTGTAAAGAAATGTGTACAATTCCTACAATTTCTATCATAAATAAATAGATAACAGAACAAGCGCACTATGAGAAGCATCCGTGGAAACCTTTTAGCATTTAAATAATAAGAACTGCTCACCTTTGCTGGTTGTGCGCCCCCGCACAACTTCAGTGAAAGCTTATCAGTCTGGAGTTCCTCCGATCTGAATCCTGTGTTCAGGCTTAAAGAATCCAGACTTGGGGTATCGTTGTCGGCTACTGAGCTCCACCTGCACCATGGAATTCAGGTTTTTTGGTCCTCGATCCTCCAGCTAACCAGCTGGATTCTTTAATGGGTCAGTAGGTCCTTTGCAGCTATTACCGATTCCCAATAGGGAGAAGGTATATGGATAGATTGCTTTCGGTCTAAATATAGCGCAATAAGGACGTCTGCTGGTGATATTTGTTGTACTTTATTAATTAATTAAGTACTCCTATTGATACAACGCGTTTCAGCAGAAATGCTTTCATCAGGTATCTGATACCTGATGAAAGCATTTCTGCTGAAACGCGTTGTATCAATAGGAGTACTTAATTAATTAATAAAGTACAACAAATATCACCAGCAGACGTCCTTATTGCGCTATATTTAGACCGAAAGCAATCTATCCATACAATTTCTATCAGATATTTTTGTTCAAACCTTCAAATTAAACGTTACAATCTGCACTTGAATTCTGTTGTAGAGGTTTCATTTCAAATCCAATGTGGTGGCATGCAGAGCCCAACTCGCGAAAATTGTGTCACTGTCCAAATATTTCTGGACCTAACTGTATATAATTGCCTTATTCTGTCTGTCTTGCTCCAAAATTGTGTCGTTACAGTGACATTGTGTCCTTACAGTGACAACCGTCAGATTGGCCGCTGGGCTAGGCCTGGCCCCGCCCCTCCACACGGATTGGCCGCTCGGCTCGGCCTGGCCCCCCCCATGGATTAACCGTTTGGCCAGGCCCGCCCCCGCACACGATGCCTGCTAGGCCACGCCCCCTGCACGTGATGCCCGCTAGGCCATGTCCCCTGCACGCGATGCCCACTAGGCCACGCCCCCTGCACGCGATGCCCGCTAGGCCACGGCCCCTCACACTATGCCCGCTAGGCCACGCCCCCTCACACTATGCCCGCTAGGCCACGCCCCCTCACACTATGCCCACTAGGCCACGCCCCCTCACACTATGCCCGCTCGGCCACGACCCCTCACACTATGCCCGCTCGGCCACGCCCCCCGCACACGGGCACCTGTACACCTCCCCCCCAGGACAACTCCTCCCATTATACTCCTCTTTCCCCAGGACTACTCCTCCCATTATACTCCTCCTATTATAATCCTCCTATTATACTCCTCTGTGAGGGGTTCGCAGCATGGGGGATGGAGCACGATGGGGAGTGCAGCATGGGGGATGGAGCACGATGGGGGGTGCCCAGAAAGGGGGGATGAAACACGATGGGTGCGCAGCATGGGGGATGGAGCACGATGGGGGGTGCAGCATGGGGGGTGGACCACAATGGGGGGTGCCCAGAATGGGGGGATGAAACGATGGGGGGTGCGCAGCATGGGGGATGGAGCACGATGGGGGGTGCGCAGCATGGGGGATGGAGCACGATGGGGAGTGCAGCATGGGGGATGGAGCACGATGGGGGGTGCAGCATTGGGGGGTGGACCACGATGGGGGATGCCCAGAATGGGGGGATGAAACACGATGGGGGGTGCGCAGCATGGGGGATGGAACACGATGGGGGTGCGCAGCATTGGGGTGCGCAGTATGGGGGATGGAGCACGATGGGGGGTGCGCAGCATGGGGGATGGAGCACGATGGGGGATGCGCAGCATGAGGGAAGGAGCACGATGGGGGGTGCAGCATGGGGGGGTGGACCACGATGGGGGGTGCACACCTCCCCCCAAAACACACACCGCCACACATGCACCGCACAACACACCACACACACACACACACTGGGAACCACAAACACCGCCCTACACAGACACCCACACACACACAGACAATGCTGCACACACACAACACACAAACACCGCGGCACACACAAATATATGCACATACCGCGCAACACACACATTGCACAAAACATACCTCCCCCAAAACACACCCACGCACCCCACACACACACACCCACACAAACCGCGCAACACACACAGCACCACACACACACAACGCTACAGACACACAGCGCTCCACAAACAATACAACGCAACACCTAAACAACACCGCTTTCACACACCCCCACCCAGACAACACCCAGAACATTTATAGCGCCTACACAAACACTTGGCAACTACACACAACAACATCTATATATATATATATAACAAAAATCATACATTAACTACACAATACGTAAATTCTAGAATACCCGATGCGTTAGAATCGGACCACCTTCTAGTTTATAATAAGTATCAATAAATCACGATGTTTCTTAACACCCCTCATGCAAATGCAGCATTGATAAATAGTACAACCTGCTATGCAGCATACAATATTGACCACATAATACAAAATATGATAAAGTATAATGTGCAGGCTTGAGCAGAGCCTTAGATATAATATGGTATGTTAAGGGAGACTATAGTACCTCAGGGGTCACAGGCTGCTGTTTGGAGTAACAGTGGTCTAATGGACCTTTTCTAAATGGCCTGTTTGTAACAGTCTAACAGACAATATAAGGGACACTTTTTGAGGACCACAGTAACACAGACAAAGCCAGGAGGTACAAACCCTGGTCAATACGAGCATATATGCATATATACACATAAAGTGCAGTAATAAGCACAGGCAGTATGAGCAAACCCCTGAATTCAAAGAGCATAAGAATGAGGCTCACTGACTTCGCCAGTTCAGGGCAAGGCAGGTTGAAACCAATTACACTATCTTGTACGGACAATGTGTGTGAGTCAACCCTTGAAAAACCGCAGTGCTAATATCAGAACTAAAGATTAAATGCCATAGTAAAGGCCTGCAAATGTATGATGCAAACAAAGAGTGCAATAATACGCACAGGCAAAATGCACAAGCCCTAAATGCTATAGTTGTGTGGGCTAGCCGAAACAGTATTTAGGCACACCCTATTCAGTGGTTCAGGGTGATGCCAGTTAGACCCATACTCACTATCCCAAAGGGGGAGAAAACCTATGCAGCAGGGTATCAAGAGGGGTGGGTTTTTGGGCGATGTTACCCCACGCGTATCGCCCCCATGCAGGAGGCTTCCTCAGGGGAAAAGACAGACGTCTGTGTTACTGTGGTCCTCAAAAAGTGTCCCTTATATTGTCTGTTAGACTGTTACAAACAGGCCATTTAGAAAAGGTCCACTAGACCACTGTTACTCCAAACGACAGCCTGTGACCCCTGAGGTACTATAGTCTCCCTTAACATACCATATTATATCTAAGGCTCTGCTCAAGCCTGCACATTATACTTTATCATATTTTGTATTATGTGGTCAATATTGTATGCTGCATAGTAGGTTGTACTATTTATCAATGCTGCATTTGCATGAGGGGTGTTAAGAAACATCGTGATTTACTGATACTTATTATAAATGGTTTTTGGCTTGGGGATACATGTCTGCCTTTAAGTGTTTTTAACTGTCTTTTGGTGTGCCTTGACTCCCAGTGAGGAGATCTATGTATTTTTCCTTTTTGTAATAAAGATTTCCAATTTTACATGATACAATCTTTTGGTGATCCCTTGATAGATATACTCTTTCTCTCTTCTGTCTCGTGCCTTATCGTATACCTGGAGATCCCATAGGGTGGTGCCCTTCCTCTCCATATATTGTCTCTGAGTTATCTACACTTTACATTTATAATTAGTAAGAAAATTATTAATTTTTTAGATTTAAGTATATTTATTGAAAATGGAAAAATTGAGACCAAAACTTATAATTAGCCCACGGATAGTAACAGCTGTATTTCCTTAACAAGTTGCCATCTTCCGAGTTGGCTTTTAAATGTCCCCAAAAGCCAATTCATTAGGGCATATAGAAATTGCAGTAGGCCAGAAGATTTTGAAGTTGAAGCGAAAAAACTGGTAAATAAATTTGAGGAAAAAAGTTATAATAAAGGGTTCCTAAATAAAGTATATACAGAAACAAACCCCAAGGGACAATTTATTTAAGCAGAAAAGAAAAAAATCCGGGTCAGAGAAAATTGAAAAAATTGAAAACCTAGATATCCCCATAATTTTACAGTATACAGGGTAAACGGAAATTTTAACAAATGTAATAAAAAAGTGGCTGACCCCCACCTTGCCATGTACCTCAATTTGGTATGTTTTTTCATCTGTTTTTTATTTTGACAATTGGTGTCTGTTCACAATCAGCCATCAGGCCCTGTCCGCAGGCTATTTATTTCATGCATCATTTGCTTGGGCCTGTCCCACCCACAGCCATGATTCAGTCATGGCTACAGAATTGAAAAGCACCAGGTAGGTGCTGCTATAAACAGTTCTACTTTTTCATATGTGAGGCCGTATGGCACATTTTATATATAAAATATTTTAGAGTAGGACTGCCCCAAAGAAATTTTCCGTGATGTGGCGCGGTAGCTCAAGAAATTGCAAATTTTTTGCCAAAAATCTCAAATTTATAATAGTACAGTTTGGAATTTTTAGTGCAGTACACACCTTATAATACATGCTATTTTGAGTTTAGCTGGCTTTCTTATTTTTTTTGTAATAAAAAAGTATTAGAGTTTATTAAAGGAAGATAAAATGAGGAATTAATCCCTCTTTATCCAAAATTTGTGTATAGAAAGGCTAATAATTTGGGGAATTTGATAGCACCTACCATATGAAGACCTAATAACACTCAGTGTAATAAGGGTGCTATCTGTAAAGGTACCGTCACACTAAGCAACTTACCAGCGATCCCAACAACGATAGGGATCGCTGGTAAGTTGCTAGGAGGTTGCTGGTGAGATGTCACACTGCGACGCTCCAGCGATCCCACCAGCAACCTGACCTGGCAGGGATCACTGGAGCGTGGCTACACGAGTTGCTGGTGAGCTCACCAGCAACCAGTGACCAGCCCCCAGCGCCGCGTGGAAGATGCTGCGCTTGGTAACTAAGGTAAATATCGGTAACCAACCCGATATTTACCTTGGTTACCACCGCACGGAGCTACACGTGCAGAGAGCAGGGAGCAGCGCACACTGAGCGCTGGCTCCCTGCTCTCCTAGCTACAGCACACATCGGGTTAATTACCTGATGTGTGCTGCAGCTACATGTGCACAGAGCAGGGAGCAGCGCACAATGCTTAGCGCTGGCTCCCTGCTCTCCTGCTTACAGCACACATCGGGTTAATTACCCGATGTATGCTGCAGCTAAATGTGCACAGAGCAGGGAGCAGCGCACACTGCTTAGCGCTGGCTCCCTGCTCTCCTACTTACAGCACACATCAGGTTAATTAACCCGATGTGTCCTGCAGCTAAATGTGCACAGAGCAGGAGCCGGCAGCATAGGCAGTGAGAGCGGGGGAGGCTGGTATCAAAGGTAAATATCGGGTAACCAAGGACAGGGCTTCTTGGTTACCCGATGTTTACATTGGTTACCAGCCTCCGCAGAAGCCGGCTCCTGCTGCCTGCACATTTAGTTGTTGCTGTCTCGCTGTCACACACAGCGATCTGTGCTTCACAGCGGGACAGCAACAACTAAAAAATGGCCCAGGACATTCAGCAACAACCAGCGACCTCACAGCAGGGGCCAGGTTGTTGCTGGATGTCACACACAGCGACATCGCTAGCAACGTCACAAAAGTTGTTCGTTACCAGCGATGTTGCTAGCGATGTTGCTTAGTGTGACGGGGCCTTAAGACCGTCATCTGAACTGTTAACTTAGAAAAATTTCCATAGTAAAACAAACACACACATATATGCCACAGATGGTATAAAATAAAAAGTCCAATAACCACACCTTGTTCCTTGATAGGATTCTTGATAGATGAATAATTTATCACACATCCACTGGAAATTATTCTGAAGGGAAATATTTTTAAAAATATCCTTCTTCACAGAGGTAGATTTCAGAAGCGTGATATGTCGCAGGTTCCTTCTGGTAATGGTTAGACACTCTGTGCTTGATAGCTTCACACTCTTTAGGATACAATTTACTCCTTACACCCCGACGCGTTTCCCCTCTTGTATGATAAAACCAAAGGGTTCATCAGGAGGTTTTATTGATCCATGAGTTTAATATCAATATTCAATATGGATCTAGAAAAGGGAGAGAGAAATATATACAGTCTCTCAGTATAGATGAAACATACTTCTTAATATATACATAAGAAGACTAATCCATTAAGGTCTTTAGCTATATAAAGCTATAAAATAGTCCCACTATTTTAGTGTTTAGGGAAAAAGATAGAAATTCCTGAAAATCAGGATAGTCCCCAAACCATTAGATACTGTGATTATCCCACTTCACATATATAAATGATCACTTCACCATTATAGGTCTACTCCATATAAAATAAAATGGAGAGCCCAAAGATACATATATATATACCACTGTCGCCCCAAAACTACATAGGATAAACCCAGTCAGCTGATTCCAAATACACAAACAAGTACAACCAATGCCACTTACCCCAAACACCTCAGATAAAGTGTAGAGTGCCGGATAGGACCACTACATCGATAGTTCAGGGGTCACTTTATCTGAGGTGTTTGGGGTAAGTGACATTGGTTGTACTTGTTTGTGTATTTGGAATCAGCTGACTGGGTTTATCCTATGTAGTTTTGGGGCGACAGTGGTATATATATATGTATCTTTGGGCTCTCCATTTTATTTTATATGGAGTAGACCTATAATGGTGAAGTGATCATTTATATATGTGAAGTGGGATAATCACAGTATCTAATGGTTTGGGGACTATCCTGATTTTCAGGAATTTCTATCTTTTTCCCTAAACACTAAAATAGTGGGACTATTTTATAGCTTTATATAGCTAAAGACCTTAATGGATTAGTCTTCTTATGTATATATTAAGAAGTGACACTACTCTGTCCTCCTCCTCCTGGACCTGTCCTCTGCCTTCGACACAGTAGACCATTCCCTCCTACTACAGATTCTCTCATCTCTGGGCATCACAGACTTGGCCCTATCTTGGATCTCCTCATACCTAACCGACCGAACTTTCAGCGTCTCCCATTCTCACACCACTTCCTCATCTCGCCCCCTATCTGTCGGTGTCCCTCAAGGCTCAGTTCTTGGACCCCTGCTGTTCTCCATCTATACCTTCGGCTTGGGACAGCTCATAGAGTCCCACGGCTTCCAGTATCATCTCTATGCCGATGACACACAGATCTACCTCTCTGGACCTGACATTACCTCCCTACTAACCAAAATTCCGCAATGTCTGTCTGCTATTTCATCCTTCTTCTCGGCGCGATTCCTAAAACTTAACATGGACAAAACAGAGTTTATTGTCTTTCCTCCTCCTCACTCATCTCCTCCAACAAGCCTTTCCATCACACTTGATGGTTGCTCACTCACCCCAGTCTCACAAGCTCGTTGCCTTGGAGTGACCCTCGACTCTGCTCTATCCTTCAAGCCACACATCCAAGCCCTCTTCACCTCATGCCGATTACAACTCAAAAATATCTCCCGGATCCGTGCTTTTCTTAACCAAGAATCTGCAAAAACATTAGTGCATGCCCTCATCATCTCCCGCCTCGACTACTGCAACCTCCTGCTCTCTGGCCTCCCTTCCAACACTCTTGCACCCCTCCAATCTATCCTAAACTCTGCAGCCCGCTTAATCCACCTCTCCCCTTGCTACTCCCCAGCCTCGCCACTCTGCCAATCCCTTCACTGGCTTCCCATCGCCCAACGACTCCAGTTCAAAACATTAACCATGACATACAAAGCCATGCACAACCTGTCTCCTCCCTACATCTGTGACCTAGTCTCCCAGTACCTACCTGCACGCAACCTTAGATCCTCACAAGATCTCCTTCTCTGCTCCTCTCTTATCTCCTCTTCCCACAATCGTGTACAAGATTTCTCCCGTGCATCCCCCATACTCTGGAATGCTCTACCTCAGCACATCAGACTCTCCACGCCCGTGGAAAGCTTCAAGAGGAACCTCAAGACCCACCTCTTCCAACAAGCCTACAACCTACAATAGCCCTCAGCCCAGTAGACCACTGCGCAACCAGCTCTGTCCTCACCTATTGTACCATCACCCATTCCCTGTAGACTGTGAGCCCTCGCGGGCAGGGTCCTCTCTCCTCCTATACCAGTCTGTCTTGTACCGTTAATGATTGTTGTACGTATACCCTCTTTCACTTGTAAAGCGCCATGGAATAAATGGCGCTATAATAATAAATAATAATAATAATAATAATAATAAGTATGTTTCATCTTTATTGAGAGACTGTATATATTTCTCTCTCCCTTTTCTAGATCCATACTGAATATTGATATTAAACTCATGGATCAATAAAACCTCCTGATGAACCCTTTGGTTTTATCATACAAGAGGGGAAATGCGTCGAGGTGTAAGGAGTAAATTGTATCCTAAAGAGTGTGAAGCTATCAAGCACAGAGTGTCTAACCATTACCAGAAGGAACCTGCGACATATCACGCTTCTGAAATCAACTACCTCTGTGAAGAAGGATATTCATAAAATATTTCCCTTCAGAATAATTTCCAGTGGATGTGTGATAAATTATTCATCTATCAAGAATCCTATCAAGGAACAAGTTGTGGTTATTGGACTTTTTATTTTATACCATCTGTGGCATATATGTGTGTGTTTGTTTTACTATGGAAATTTTTCTAAGTTAACAGTTCAGATGACGGTCTTAGGCCGATATTAAGTCTCTGTCCTGTACGGAGTGACCTCTTTTGGCATTTCATGGTGTGCACGATATTTAAATCAACAGTTCAATGGATGGGTTTGCACTATATGTTGGGTTTTGGTTCTGTTGGGAATAACCTGAAGGTATTCCAGGGTGCACCCAATTTTGAAGATCATCCCTGCTTTTCCTCTGTGTTTTTTTTTTTTTAATTAAGACTGTGATATGGATATTGAATAGCAGTCAATGAAAACATCAATAGGGGTTAGTAGGGGTGATATCTGGATATCTGTGGTTATACATTATAGGTCTATAACTGGGTAAAGGTTGGAACTGGACATAGAGACGAAAAATCTTTTTGTCTCTATAGTCAGCTCCTATACCATTGATTGGCAGTGAGCTTAGCAGGGGTTTGGAGGGCAAAAATCGAATATTAGTATGAATTGTACACAAACCCTCTAATATCTATAATGTGAATATCTTTATAAATTGTGCACTGCTATTTGTTCACTTAACCCCTAACTGGCTGAACCCAGATGAGACATTGAATGTGTTTATTGTGTCTGTGAGTCAATTTTAGCTTTGTTATAATAAAGGATAATTTTATAATTCTGGGGTTTTCAATATTCTTTGAGATAATTTTTGACCCCATATATATATATATATATATATATATATCGATTTGTATTTGTAAATAAAAACATATTAGAAATGTGAAGAAAAAGTGTACTAAACACCCCCTCTCTATACATTATATGAAAACACATGGAGGATCCTTCTCTGGTTCACAAGTTTGGGGGATCCAAAAAATAATGGAAGACTGGAGAGGGGGGGTTATTAAAAAATGTCGAGAGCAGAAAGCCAATGGATATTTGAATTAAATACTCTTAAACCTTATGGATTAAACAATGACATTGAGTTTCTAGCTTTTAACTAAAGATAATACATTTTATCCATTAGTATACCTATGTATTTGTTTATATAATATTGAAAATTTTATATATATATATATATATATATATATATTTTGCACCTATCTTTTTTTTTAAAAAAAAAAAGAAAATTCAGCGAGATGTATATGCGCGCTGCCATTAGGATCCGCGTCACTTCCGGTCCCGCGGCACCTATCACCGCTCACTTGGAGGTTTAAAAAGCCCGCCCTATCACAGCTCAGTCACGCCATTCACCACAGCGACACCGCTATCCGCAGGCGTGCAGTATTCACTTTCTCCACCTGGTCAGATGTTTTCCCTCCAGTGACTCCTGATTATTCATGGTTGGCTTATACTTTTTAACATAATGTATTCACCATTGTGCCTCTTTCCCATCTCAGATCCCTCACCTGCTCTGCACAGCATTTTACAGCTGATTATCTGTTTTCTTTGTGTCCAGCACGTTTTGACAGTGTATATATGAGGAAGTTCATATAGACCGAAATGTCGATGATATTGACATTATACCAATTAAAGGGATCATCTTTTTTCTGCCACAATATTGAGTGCCGGATTCTTCTTTCTATATGAATACGGAGTTGGACCCTATCTGAGCACCAATCATAACCCCAGGAGTGCCGTACACCTATATATTTGAAATTACTGGGAATGGCACAGACATCACTGGGGAGAGCACAGACATCACTGGGGAGGGCACAGACATCACTGGGGAGAGCACAGACATCACTGGGGAGAGCACAGACATCACTGGGGAGAGCACAGACATCACTGGGGAGAGCACAGACATTACTGGGGGGAGCACAGACATTACTGGGGGGAGCACAGACATTACTGGGGGGAGCACAGACATTGCTGGGGAGGGCACAGACATCACTGGGGGGAGGGCACAGACATCACTGGGGGGAGGGCACAGACATCACTGGGGGGGAAGGCACAGAAATCACTGGGGGGAGCACAGACATTACTGGGGGGAGCACAGACATCACTGGGGGGCTGCACACAGCTCTTGAGGAGCCCTGACATCACTGGGGGGACACAAACCTGGGGGGGATACACAGCATTGAGGGTTGCACGCAACTCTGAGGGGAGGATGGTACACAGAACTGGGGGGGCGGGACACAAAGCACTGGACGGGGCACACAGCAGCAGAGGGCAGGCGCTGGACACACAGCAGCGCCAGACTCACAGCACCGGAGGGCGGGCACACCACCAGAGGGCGGGCACACGCCGCTGGAAGCTATGAAGCTGCTGTGGGATGGAAGCGCAGAGCGCTAAACCTGCCCACAAAATAAGTCCTGAGCAAGCTGGCACTGGACAGCGGGAGAACCCACTGGTATGCAGAAGCAGAGCATGTGGGGATTTAAAGGGCCTGTGGACTGCAAGACAGCAGTGGCGGCTTGAACACTGCTGTCCCCCGCAATCTGCCCGGGGGGCCACAGAAAAGGTCATGACGGGCCGCATGCTTCCCGCGGGCCTGAGGTTCCCCACCCCTGAGGTAAACACTGCTTACTTTTCAGATTAAATATATAAAATTAATAGTGTATGGCTTCAGGATGTGATTTATAGATTAAGAGGAACAAAGCTACTTGTAACGTGTGTCCAATCGACCTGTATAAGAAACCCTTATTCCAGCGATGTGTCACTTACTTGGCTGCTTGCTGAAGTTTTGATAAAAATCAGTTTTATCTGCTTAAGATCTACCAGTTCTTGAAATGCTCTTGTGTATAACCCCACCCACATCACTGATTGGCAGCTGTGTACAATAAGCATAGACAGAAAGCTGCCAATCAGGGGTGGGGTGGGGTCATACAGAGCTTATGGAGAACGAGAATACATGGCAGCAGGTTTACTTGGATTGAGAAGAATAAAGCAAGAAATCACCAGTTGGTGTTTCTGGGGGACAATACTCACATGCAATTGGATATTTAGCACCAGTGAGGATTAATTACTAAAACTTAGCTTTTATTAATGCTCCTTAAAATTCAAAATACAATTATAAAATACACTTAGGATCACCCTGCAGGTAGCCAAGGTGCATATTCACATGCTATAATAAACAACCCTTGGAGCAACACCAATAGGGGATAACAGTTATGTGTAATGCAAGTATCAAATACTGTCATATACAGGGCATCATGGAGATATTGGACAGAGGTCCCGTTATCTCAATGCCAAAAAATGGAGAACTATCTCCTCAAAGACAGTCAGATATAAACTATCCCCTTTTACAGGGATTGCTTACACATAATAAGGTATAAAACTTAGAAAGATCTCACCCATTTGGAGGATCTTCAGACGTTTGGTACGGCAGTTCGTCTTTTGGAGGGGTCACAGAGGGGCCTGTGGTCCAGGCTGGATATAGCTCGCCCTAAACCCCTTTGTCTCCCGTCCTTACAAGGACGGTCCACATCTGAACCTGTGTCCTTGCAAAAAGTTGTCCCACATGCCTCCCGCCTCCCGACGCGTTTCGTCACTTTTTGTGACTCCTCAGGGGTCCAAGCATGAAAGATCATGTAGTGGGTCAAAGAGTGGTGTGTGACCTGCAGAGTCCAAACACCAAATGCTGCCAACCGTACGGTTGGCAGCATTTGGTGTTTGGACTCTGCAGGTCACACACCACTCTTTGACCCACTACATGATCTTTCATGCTTGGACCCCTGAGGAGTCACAAAAAGTGACGAAACGCGTCGGGAGGCGGGAGGCATGTGGGACAACTTTTTGCAAGGACACAGGTTCAGATGTGGACCGTCCTTGTAAGGACGGGAGACAAAGGGGTTTAGGGCGAGCTATATCCAGCCTGGACCACAGGCCCCTCTGTGACCCCTCCAAAAGACGAACTGCCGTACCAAACGTCTGAAGATCCTCCAAATGGGTGAGATCTTTCTAAGTTTTATACCTTATTATGTGTAAGCAATCCCTGTAAAAGGGGATAGTTTATATCTGACTGTCTTTGAGGAGATAGTTCTCCATTTTTTGGCATTGAGATAACGGGACCTCTGTCCAATATCTCCATGATGCCCTGTATATGACAGTATTTGATACTTGCATTACACATAACTGTTATCCCCTATTGGTGTTGCTCCAAGGGTTGTTTATTATAGCATGTGAATATGCACCTTGGCAACCTGCAGGGTGATCCTAAGTGTATTTTATAATTGTATTTTGAATTTTAAGGAGCATTAATAAAAGCTAAGTTTTAGTAATTAATCCTCACTGGTGCTAAATATCCATTTACTTGGATTGAGATTAAGAGGGTGTCAGCTCGAAACGCGTACCATCACCACATGTCATCATTCATGGGGATTTTATATCCTGGATGTGATTGATATTGGATTTTTAATGGAATATAAATAAAAGTCAAGTTTTATATATATTGAACACGAGTGCTGGATCTTCTCTGTTTTCATGGCAGCAGGTTTACAAGTTCTCTAGTGATAATTCCCTAGCGGTAATACAGTGTTTTATCAAAACTACAGCAAGCAACCCAGTAAGTGACACATCATTGGAATCAGAGTCCCTGTCTTTATATTATTATGCCGTTTAATTATGAGTTAAACACTTGGTGACAGAACCCCATTAATTCCGAAAACCCCAGCAGAGGTATCATACATGTTACTTGCTCTTCACCGACTCTGAGTTAAGCCAAGTATGTGAGACTTTTCAAAGTTTGTGTGACCTTTCTTGGTATAAAAGTGTGATGAATTGGGACCGGAATGTCTTAATAACTTCCACATAGCTAGGTGTCACGGGTGACAGACAGTCATATGGTTTCTTGCCATCAATAGTCACAGTGTCCGTACAGAATGCATTCCTGCTGGATTTATCTCTCTCCCTTTTGGACCCAGCAGGAGCTCGACTTCCACCCACCTGTTGATTATCAGTATTCCCTTTGTGTTTAAATTCCCATTCCTTCCTTTGGATTGTGCTGGTGATATTTTCAGTTCTTTCCAACCGAGGTTGCAAGCAGATGGCTTGTTCTCCTCTGTGGTGTTGTTGCTGAAAGCTCTGCTGAACTCCTTCCTGAGACATTAATGATAAGTAGATCATGCATTTCCTTGTGTCCCCCTTGTGTCTTCTATAGTTCTTTAGTGGGGTTGACAAAGAGCTCATCCCATCTGTTCCCTATTTAGGGCCCAGCATTAGGGATACCTAGGGTCAGGTATCCGGCTTGGCGCATAGGTGCAAAACCTATTTCGGGTAATGAGGGACCTCAGGGACCAGCAGTAGGTTTAGTCAGGGGTCATCATCTTCCTAGACACAGGGTTTCCCTTCCATTCCCTTCCTCCGTGCGCTTGGTACTTCCCCGTACCTAGCGTGACACTAAGATACAGTGTGATTCAATTCTCCCCTCACTATTTTTGTGTCAAATGTCTACAGCTCTGCCTCAACTCCAGAGGTTCTGAGGCAAAATCATCACATCTAAACAACAGAAAGACAGGCATGAAGAATATATATTTATAAGTATTTATTAACAAAACAACAAGTTTTGAAATGCAATTATATACAATGTGATATACTTCAATACTCACTCTTCAAAATTCACTGCTCCTCACTCCCATAATCGCGTCTACCTCTGAGCACTGAAGCTGGCATCGAGGGGTGGGTAGAATTGTGTGTGGGGAGCAGTGAATATTCATCCTCTTTAATAGCATGCACACATGATCACCCAGCCGCCAACTTAACCCCTTAAGGACGAAGCCAGTTTTGTACTTAATGACCGGGCCATTTTTTGCAATTTTGACCAGTGTCACTTTATGAGGTCATAACTCTGGAACGCTTCAACGGATCCCGGTGATTCTGACATTGTTTTTTCGTGACATATTGTACTTCACGATAGTTATAAATTTAGAACGATATTTTTTGCTTTTATTTGTGAAAAAATCGGAAATTTGATGAAAATTTTGAAAATTTTGCAATTTTCAAACTTTTAATTTTTATGCCCTTAACCCAGAGAGTTATGTCACACAAAACAGTTAATAAATAACATTTCCCACATGTCTACTTTACATTAGCGCAATTTCTGAAACAAAATGTTTTGGGGTTAGGAAGTTAGAAGGGGTCAAAGTTCATCTGCAATTTCCCATTTTTTCAACAAAATTCACAAAACCATTTTTTTAGGGACCACATCACATTTGAAGTGACTTTGAGAGGCCTGGGTGACAGAAAATACCCAAAAGTGACACCATTCTCAAAACAGCACCCCTCAAAGTACTCAAAACCACATCCAAGAAGTTTATTAACCCTTCAGGTGCTTCACAGGAACTAAAGAAAAGTGGAATGAAAAAAAGCAAAAAATAAAATTTTACCTAAAATGTTGCTCTACCCCAAATTTATTCATTTTTAGAAGAAATAACACAACAAAATGAACCCCAAAACTTGTTACCCACTTTCTTATGAACGCGCCAATACCCCACATGTGGTCAGAAACCTTTGTTTGGACAAATGGGAGGGCTCGGAACAGAAGGAGCAATATTTGAATTTTGGAAAGCAAATTTGGCTGAAATAGATTGCGGGCACCATGTTGCATTTACATGTCCGCTAAGGTACCTAAACAGCAGAAACCCCTCACAAGTGACACCATTTTGAAAACTAGACCCCTTAAGGCTTCTATCTAGGGGTATAGTGAGCATTTTGGATCCACAGGTACTTCACAGATTTTGATAACGTTACGTTGTCACATTGAAAATTTTCATTTTTTTCTCAAAAATGTTGCTTTAGCATCAATTTTTTCACTTTTTCAAGAGGTAATTCCAAAAATTTGACCCCAATGTTTGTTACCCACTTTTTTATGAGCGCGGTGATACCTCACTTGTGGTCTGAAACCTTTGTTTGGAGAAATGGGAGGGCTTGGAACGGAAGGAGCAATATTTGAATTTTGGAAAGGAAATTTGGCTGAAAAAGATTGCGGGCACCATGTCGCATTTGGAGGACCCCTAAGGTACGTAAACAGCAAAAAAACACCACAAGTGACCCCATATTGGAAACTAGGCCCCTCAAGGAATTTATCTAGATGTTTGGTGAGTACCCTGAACCCCCAGGAGCTTTACAGAAGTTTATAACGTTGAGCCATGAAAATAAAAAAATAAAATTTTACCACAAAATTGTTACTTCAACCAGGTAGCTTTTTTTTTCACAAGGGTAACAGGAAAAAAATCACCATGAAATTTATTGCGCAATTTCTCCTGAGTTTGTTGATATCTTGTATGTGGTGGAAATCAACTGTTTGGGCACACTACAGGGCTCAGAAGGGAAGGAGTGCAATTTGACTGCACAATTGGTTGGAATCATTAGCGGACGCCATGTTGCATTAGGAGAGCCCCTGAGGTGCCTAAGCAGTGGAGGTCCCCCACAAGTGACCCCATTCTGGAAATAAGACCCCTCAAGGCTTTAATCTAGGTGTATATTGAGCATTTTGAATCCACGAATACTTCACAGAATTTGATAAGCTTAGGTTGCCATATTGAAATTTTCATTTTTTTCACAAAAATGTTGCAAAATCGCTCATCGGTGACATGGGGGTCCATTCTCGATTATCATTACTGCAGCAGTAACGATGTACTTCGTCGCTCCTGCGGCAGCACACATCGCTATGTGTGACGCCGCAGGAACGAGGAACCTCTCCTTACCTGCCTCCCGGCCGCTATGAGGAAGGAAGGAGGTGGGCGGGATGTTCCGGCCACTCATCTCCGCCCCTCCGCTTCTATTGGGCGGCCGCTCAGTGACGTCACTGTGACGCCACACGGACCGCCCCCTTAGAAAGGAGGCGGTTCGCCGGTCACAGCGACGTCGCCGGGCAGGTAAGTATGTGTGACGCGTCTGCGCGATGTTGTGCGGCACGGGCAGCGATTTGCCCGTGTCGCACAACAGATGGGGGCGGGTACCCACGCTAGCGATATCGGGACCGATATCGCAGCGTGTAAAGTAGCCTTTAGGCTATGTGGCCATGATCCAGCGACACGGCGTCTAGTACCCAGTGTCAGCCTCCTGCAGAAATGTGAGTGTTGTCCACGGGAGAACGCAGCTGCCCATGCCCACGATTTGGGTTCAGGCTGCTGTGGACTTTAGTTCTATTCTACCTGCAGAGAACACTCATCTCCGCAGCATAAATTGACATGCTGAGGCTCGGGAAGCTGCGCCACAGGTCGATTTATGCTGCGGAGAAAAGAAACACAGTGGGCACGGGATTTCTAAAAATCCTGCCACTGTGCTTCTACTGCACAACGCAGCGTTATGGACGCAGGGAAAACACTCTGCGCCCAAAACGTTGCAAACCCTGATTGTGGGCACACAGCGTAAAATGCTACAATGGATGAATGGATAGATGTCAAACATATATAACGTCCCACCCCCTTCATATTCTAAGCTGGCGCCCTTTAGTGCCTTTCATGTGACACTAAAGGATGCCTAGCCTTGTATTTAGCCCAAAAAAAAAAAAAGAATTAAAATAAATGACGTGGGGTCCCCCCTATTTTTGATAGCCAGCTAGGGTAAAGCAGACAGCTGTAGCCTGCAAACCACAGCTGACAGCTTCATCTTGTCTGGTGATCAATTTGGAGGGCTCCCCAAGCTGTTTTTTTTTTTTAATTATTTATAAATAAATAATTAAAAAAAAAAAAACAAAACGTGGGGTCCCCCCAAATTAGATCACCAGCCAAGGTGAAGCTGACAGCTGGGGTCTGGTATTCTCAGGATGGGAAGAGCCATGGTTATTGGACTCTTCCCAGCCTAAAAATAGCAGGCCGCAGCCGCCCCAGAAGTGGCGCATCCATTAGATGCGCCAATTCTGGCGCTTCGCCCCAGCTCATCCCGCGCCCTGGTGCGTTGGCTAACGGGGTAATGAATGGGGTTGATACCAGATGTGTAATGTCACCTGGCATCAAGCCCAGCAATTAGTTATGTCACGGCGTCTATCAGATACCCGACATAACTAATTGACAGTAATAAAAAAAAAAATTGACAACAAAAAAAAATTTATTTGAAAAAACACTCCCCAAAACATTCCCTGATTGACCAATTTATTGAAAAGAAAAAAAAAATCCACTATAATCCATTTGGACGTCCCACGTCGACTCTGGACCTTCTAGAATATGGGGGACACGTTCAGGGAACGTATCCCCCATTTTCTAGTAGGGCAGACCCTCCATTTGAGGAGAGTGGGTGCAAATAATCTGCACCCACTCTCCCTGGGTCACAGCTGCAGTGTGCAAGCAGCAGCAGCAGCAGCCAGCGTCCTGAACACAGGAAGCTGACAGCCGCGCTCTGCACATGTGACCGGAGTCTGCTGAGAAGGAGCCGGAGGAGGGGGCCGCGGGGGATCAGCGGTATGTATGACACCGGGGGACACCGGGGAACACCAGAGGGGGGTTAGGGGGGGACCCGGCGGGGCCTGGGGAGCAGGTTTCTGTCGTATGTGTTATGGCACATACGACAGAAACCATAGGAACAGTGTAAATGCGGCCGGCGCGCTGCTGTGATCACCGGTGCGCGCGGCCATCTTGGATTTTCGGGAGGGGGTTGGGGGTCGGGGGGGCACTTTGGGGACACCGAGGGGACCGGAGGGAACCGGGAAAAAGATTTATCTCCCATCTGGCATGTTTGATCATGCCAGATGGGAGATAAATCATTTTTTACCGGCGCGGTCATTTACTATAACTTGATGATCGGTATACGGTGTATACCGGTCATCACGTGACTGGGGACCGGAAAAACCGGCCCGAATCATGATCTCCAGGGTCTCAGCTACCCCCGGCAGCTGAGACCCCGGAAATTTTCTGACTCTGGGGGGCGCTAGACCCTTTTTTCCGACCGCCGTTAAAAAGCGGCGGATCGGAAAAAGTACCCTAATATGCCGCCGTTAAAAGGCGTATCGGCGGTCGTAAAGGGGTTAATGCTGCAGCTGGGTGATCACGTGTGTCTGCTATTAGAGAATGAATATTCACTACTCCCCAAGTCCATAATCCCAGGTATGGGGAGCAGTGAATATTTCGGGAGCTGATATACGCGTGTAACTGCAGGTGCATGGCAGTGACGTCATGCGATGCGCCGCTTCCACACTGAATTCACTTGCCGTCAAAGACGAGACCGCACACTGGGGGAGCAGAGGGATGATGAGTATAATCATTTTTTTTAATGTCTGCAGCGTGATGAGGGATATATATACCAGGATGACAGCAGAAGCAGACACATCATTGGTGCAACCTGCATCCCAAGAAGTAAGGGGGCCCATTTTAACCTGTAAATACCAAGATGAGGAACATATATACGAGGATAAAAGATATATTCCAGAATGGGCCCAGGATGGGGGATCATATACACGAGGATGAGCCCAGGATGAAGGCCATATATACCATGATGATTGCCATATATACCAGGATGAGAGCCATATATACCAGGATAGGGATCATATATACCAGGATGAGCCCAGGATGAGGGCCATATATACCAGGATGCGAGCCATATACACCAGGATAGGACAAATATAGGGAACATATTTACCAGGAAGAATGACATATGCACCAGAATGATCGACATATATAACTGAAAGGGGCCCAGGATGGGGGACACTAATACAGAATTGGGGGATATTGCCCCCATAACAGTGTTAGCAGCACATTTTCCCCCATAAGTGCGTAATGACTACATTTTTTCCTACATTTTTTTTCCCTATTTTCCTCCACTAAAACCTAGGTGCGGCTTATGGTCATAATAATACAGTAAGTTTAAAAAGAAAGAAAATGGTGCTTTCCCTGACCAATTCTTAGTGGAGCAATTGATTTTTGGATAAAACCCATTGAATCACGGTACATCATGATGATTTCTCCTATGTGACTCATCTCACAACAGGACCTGATTATTGATAAAAATATCTGCCAAATTCTGAATACAAGAATGGCTCCTCTACTGTGTGGGTTTTCTCATAGTCGACAAGAATTGATTTACCACTTAAACATTTCAATTATTCACAACATGAAAAAGGTTTCTTTCCTGTGCAGCCTCTTCACATGTTTAACAAGATCTGATTTCTGAGAAAAACATTTCCCACATTCAGAACATAAAAATGGTTTATCTCCTGTGTGAACCATTTCATGGTCAAAAAGAGATGATTTCCTAGTAAAACATTTACCACATTCCAGGCATGAAAATGGCTTTTCCCCTGTGTGAGATCTTTGATGCGTAACAAGATGTGATTTTAGAATAAAACATTTCCCACATTCTGTACATGAAAATGGCTTCTCCCCTGTGTGAGATCTTTGATGCTCAACAAGGTATGATTTCTGGTAAAAATATTTCCCACATTCTGAACATAAAAATGGCTTCTCCCCTGTGTGATATTTTTGATGCCTAACAAGTTGTGACTTCTCGTAAAAACATTTCCCACACTCTAAACATAAAAATGGCTTCTCCCCTGTGTGAATTCTTTGATGCCTAACAAGTTCTGATTTAGGGTTAAAACATTTCCCACATTCTGAACATGAAAATGGCTTCGCCCCTGTGTGATTTTTCTGATGCCTAACAAGTTCTGATTTCTGAATAAAACATTTCCCACACTCTGAACATGAAAATGGCTTCTCCCCTGTGTGAGTTTTCAGATGTCTAACAAGTTCTGATTTCCGAACAAAAGATTTCTCACACTCTGAACAAGACAATGGCTTCTCCCCTGTGTGATATTTTTGATGATAAATAAGGTTTGATTTTCGAGCAAAACATTTCTCACATTCTGGGCATGAAAAGGGTTTCTCCCTTGTAGGAGCGGTTTCATGTTCCATATCACTTCTGTAACTTTTATTTTGCTTACAATTCTGTGATAAATCGGAATTTTGGACTTGTTTGAAAAGATCATGTGATAAAGCTTTCCGAGGAAGGACTGGAGGTATATCTGGGACAGCAGCATGCTCTTCATATGTATCATGTGTGATACTGTCATCATCTGTTATAAATTCTGAAGATATTAGATTTCCATCTGAACCACCAATACAGTCATCTGCTAAAAATAAACACAATGTTATTATTTTTAATGATATTATCTCAAAAGTACATTTATTTTTTTAAACCATAACATCAGAAATTTAAATGAGGAAAAAATGTATTCTGAATCTGTTTTCCAATTTCAACATCTAAGAGCTACATCTTCGTTAATTCGAATCTCCCATTCCTAGCACCAGTTCTCTGGAATGTGCTGCAGTAAATAATGTTATGGATTATCACAATGTGACTGCAGGATTATCAGGGACAGGTGGCTCCTATACTGTCCCTCATGCTAGGAGACCTTAAGCTATTCCTAACCTCTGGATTACCACTGAAGTTGGACATGGCGGAGTCCCATGCCTTACTACTCCCCTGACCAGATCAAATATGTTATAGCCCTGGGGAAGGAAGGGGCAGGAATATGATGGAAACATAGATTAAGACAGATGGGACACATTGCAAACTCACAGAAATAAGCAGTGAGGGACTAAGGAGAAAAGCAAGAGCAGGAAGGCAGCAACAAAAAGACAAAAAGGGTTAACACCAAAACAGCTCACAGCAATAATACACAACAACCACCAGTATGTCTGGAGAATAACTCTTGCTAGCCTGCCCAAGCCTGTGGTTCGACGTAAAAGCAGGTAGCAGGGTCTTGCGGGCTGTGCAGATAACCATTAGGGCTCCAGTTCATCAAGACCAGAGATGGACACTGAAAAATGATGTTAGGGACTAGAGTAAGATTTCTGGCATAGCAAATGCCACAGTTTGTTACGAATTAAAGAAGCCGTGGCATCACACCCTTCTTCTGGTCATGCTCTGCCTATTTTGGCAAAGCTGGTTAAAACTGGCGTGAACACACACAGACACCAGCCTGTCGCCTTTTCAGCTTTAGACTTCTGTAAATAAGAGATCTTTGGTCACATGACATGTTGTCAAAAACGTCCTTAAGCAGTCCTAAAATCGACATATAAACACTGGGGCCCTTAGGAGAATGGGGGCCCTTTGAAATTGTCCAGTTTGCTCTCTCTTTCCCCTAATACCAGTCCTGCATGCCAGCCTGTCTTTTGTTCAGTTCTTTTAGACTCCTGCAATTAAGAGGCCTTTGGTTACATCATGTCACATGACTTTGAAATCATCAAAGGTCCTTAAACAATCAACCTTAGAATACAACTGATGGGGTCACTAAGAGAGTGGGGTTCCAGTGAAATTGCGCAATTTGACTCCTCCCAACGTTGGCTCTGACTGTAACTAGGGCTTATTTTTGGAGTAGGGCTTATATTTCAAGCATTCTCCAAAAATCCCATAAAATCATGCTAGGTCTTATTTTCGGTGTAGGTCGTATTTTCAGGGAAACAGGGTATTCATGAACCCTCTGCAGGTCTTTTAGTTGCCTTCATAACAACATAGAGAAGGCAATAGAAACAAACAGCAGAAGAAGCAGAAGCAAAGAAAATACAGCTGAAAAAACCCAGAGCAGAAAGTCTAAAAATGTAAACACAAAATTAGTGCAGAAAGTACATGAGTAGACTCTCTTACTGGATGAGTAGTACTCTCTTACTGGATAGAGCTGGAGGAGACACATCCTGGTGGGCAGTGTAGTGCATAATGAAACTGCCCCAGACTGGGCAGCAAGGGGTTAACCCCAATGCTGTTTTTATCCAGCCCCCTCTCCCGTCCAGGCCCCTCCCGAATTCCCAATCCCACCTATAGGGTGTAATTTCTACCTATATATTGGGGTCTGGGCCGGTGTCCGGCCTCTTCCCCTGGTTTCCCAGGATCCGGAGCAGCTCTGCCTGGTGGAAGCAGGAGAAACCCGATGGACCTTCACATCCTTGAGACGCTGCAGGCCCATGCGTGGCATGAAGGTTAGGGATGACTGGCTCATTTATTTGCAGAGCTCAGCTCTCCTCAGTCACAGATAGGGGCTATGTTGCAGACAGCTGCAGCACCTGCCGGGAAAGTGTTTCTTCTCCTAGGTGCTTCCCTCGGGCCCCTGCCCCACGTGCATCCCTGTTTTTCCTGTCCCTGCCTTTAGCACGGCAGGCAGGCTTTAATAAACACCTCACAACTGTTGCTCCCTCAGCCCCCCTCCCTGTTGTTTTCACAGCACAGTTTGCTCCACGCCCCCTTCATCTCCCCTGCAGCTTCCAGCACGGCTAGTGCATTAGCATCACAGCAGTATTACTTTAACCCCTCATATACTGCCATGGACAATGACACCACTTCCTCTTCTGCAGGTTTTGGGCAGTGTGTCTGCTCACCAGCCTGTATCCCTGGCCCCCCCACCCCTAACTCCCCTCCTGTGCTGCATACCTGTGATGGTCTGCCACGTTCTCAATTAACCCTTGATGCCCAAGCTGTCCCCTTCTTCACATCCACAGCTACTTTCACAATGTCTAAATCCTTGCAGACCACAGGGGTCCTGCTTATGTCCTACCAGTGATCGGTCCCGCTTCCCCTCTGCGTTGGGCTATGTGCCCACGTGGCGTGTTTTCATGCAGTTACGCTGCGTTCTGCACCGCAGCGTGGCTGCATGCGTCCTGCGTCCCCAGCACAAGCTATGAAGATTGTGCATAATTCATGCCCACATGGTGTATTGGAGCGCAGCGCTTCGGCTACTGCCGGGGCGCTGCGTTCTAAGAAGTGATATGTCGCTCTTTTGTGTGCTCTGCATGCGGCCCCCGCTCTGTCTATGGGGGGGGTTGCGTGCAGAGCGCATGAAATTGGCTTTTCAGTACGGACTGTTTCTGCGGCGGTTTGGGGCGCACGTGTGCTGTTCAGATCGCTGCGGAAATTTCGGTAGGGATAGAACGCAGCGTGGGCACATAGCCTTGCATCGGTCGGATCCGCACGATCAGCGTCGCTCGCCGGATCGGTGCAGGAGGCGCTTGAGGCATCGTTCACACTCATCTGGTAGAAGTCGCCTTTTGAATTTCTTTTGAGGGCTCAAGCGTCTCGAGGGTGACTGATGAGTGTGCACGAACATCTATGGTGCAGCCTACGAGGACACAGAGGAATTGGTCGGCTACTGAACAGCCCGGGGATGTGAGGTATGCCCCTTCCCACGTCAGCGGTGGTGTATCTACGGCGAATTCCACAGAGATGGCATCCACATCAACATCCGGTGTGTTCACGGAGGCTTGGGGGATTAAGGCATTACAGCTCCTTAAGGTGGCATTCTCCATCTTCATTGTTTGAGAGATCGGGCGCTTCGAGGATGCCTGGCGGTCTTGTGCTGTCACGTCAGCAGTGGTGTTTTGATGGATACTCCCCCTGTGATAGCATCATGTCGACTAAGTCACGTTTATATTTGTCCCAGTACTTATGATAAGAAACCCAGGGTCACGAGAACGATTAGTAATTGGCTACAGGTTTTTCAGTCCTGGGTCAGAAACATCCCGACCGTGGTCCTGAAATGTTCATTTATCAATACCTAATTTATAGTTCCTATAAACTCACGGTGGTTATGGGTGTAGTTGGTATTATGAGGATTTTCAGCATCGGCTTGCCCCTACACCCTGGCATTGGTTTGGGTGTCCAAGCCATGGATTTCTGGCTTAGGTTAATGACCGTACAGAAGCCAGTATACCACTTTTCAATCCACGGCCACTGTGCCGGGAGCTTCACAAGGTCCAGCCATGGTGGCCGTGCGCCGCCCAGGAGCGTGTTGGTTGTTTAATGATTGACACTTCCGGTTCTTTGGGTTATGTAATACTAGCACGAGTGTTCTGCTTGCTGCGGAGCCATTTGGCTGTTAGATGCACTCACCCCCCTTCCAAGGTCCTCGGTAAAATGGTACAAATGTCTCAGACGACCCCGGTAAAGGTATCAGAGATGCCCCTTGTGGCTTGACAAATATCCCAATAAGGATGTGGCTGGTCATATCAGTTTTGTATTTTTCTTTCACTTTATTTATTCCATTTAATTTTCCTAATTGCTCCCTTATTGTCGCTAAAAGGAACGGAACCGGGTAGATTTCAATTGATACACCACCTACTGTATCTCACCCACACGGCGGGTCTGTTAATCATGGTATCCCTCCTGAGTAAGCTTTGATTTCTGTGTCTTTTTACAGTGTAATTTCTCTTATACGGGAGTTCGGACGCAGTGCACTTTTGCTTAATCTGATATCGAATCTGTGTTTTGTCCGTTACCTGTTCATCCGTACTGTTCCATAGTTTGGGTTGTTGCATGTAGGGCAATTTTTATTACGATTCTTTACTTCCCATGGGATGCTTTATGTCATTCCATTATTTTGAACTCTTCAGTTCATTTCTTCAATGGGTGCGGTGGTGTGAGACGGTCTCAAAATTTGTCACTCACTACTTGATGATTTTCTTTAATTGCTCTAGTGACTTCGATGAATGCAAACAATTTTTGACATTTTTTTTTTTCAGTTGATATTAAGTTTGTTGTCCCTTTGCCCCCAAACAAACGTAGGGCACGAAAGATTCAGACCCTGTTTCAATTGAGTGTGGGTTTTGTTTTTGTACGGTGCAGCTTAAAGGGATTTTCTACATACCATGAAAATACATTCACTTTGTCTAATTGGTAATTCTGTTGGACAATTTTGTTGCTTATGTGATGTTATATTACTGAACGGCAGCATTAGAGAGGTCAGAATTACACCCCGAGCTAATTAGAATTACAGGCATAGTATAGTTATAAGTATTTGTGTCTTTACAGGAAAAGTTACATTGCGCCAAATGCAGTTCACCGCCTCTCATTGTCCACTAGGGGCGCTTCACCCTGACCACAGGATTATTGTGTTCACCAGAAGGGCGCTTCACCCTGACCACAGGATTACGTATTACATCTGACTTATTGATTTGGTCTCAATTCCTTTTCACCTTTAATGAGTGCATGTTCAACATGTGTTCTGTGGTGTCTAACCAGGTTTTATTTTTGCTCACCAATGCGTCTTTTTCTGATGGTTTTAGCACTGTTTTTGGCAATCAGTGGTGCCGGGGCACCTGGCCCTCACCTTGTTAACTTTTTGTTTTACTGCTAATTTTTCCCTTTCAGAATCGTTCCCTATTGTCATTGCTGTGGAGTTTTGCCACAAGTCACTAGCCAACTGTAATATTTTGTTTGCTGTTACGCTGCATACAATACACATTTGGATCCGAGCGTGGGCTACGGGTTCTCAGAGTAATGCTCCATATTGATTGTCTCGTTTCTGTTTGCAGGATTTTTCAGCTGGTACCCAATGCCAGCCCGATGGGTTGCCATTGCCACACCGCTGCGAGATCTTGTCGGGACCAACTCCTGACAGAGATTAGGACTTCAGATCCCCCTTCAAAGTGGCAACTTTATGGATAGGCGTGAAACAGTGGTTAGGTATAGGTATGCTGGTAGCTGGTCCCTCGGTTCTGATAACTTTACCTGTTCGGAGGTTACCCTCCAATATTTGATGCACCTTTATAACTTTGGTTCTTTCGCCTCTGTAGCCCAGAAGCATTTATTTGTATTTTGTTTCATTTTTGATGGGATGTTCTACGTTACTAAATCTTTTGTTATTTGCATATCCCTTTAATGGCTGGTTTAAGTCCCACCAATCCATAGATAAGAGGCATCCCAATTTTTTACCTGATGCTTCTTCAGTTAATCGACTATGCAGGCTGTTTGTTCAATCCCAAGGGAGATATCCCTGTTGTCCACAACCTTTAACTTGGCCTTTTCTGGGCCCTCAGAGTCAGCGAACTCGCCACACTGTCCAAGAATAGTTTTGTTGCCTTCAATTGTGTGCCATACTACTTATTGACCCTTCATGCGTATTCGCATTCAGGAGCCCAAACTGACCAAGTGGCCAGAGATTCTGGGATTAGACTGTTCCTTCCCCTGGCCCTACCTGCCCTTTGCGTTTGATGGAATTTTTGTTTGTCGGTCTACTGGTTCCTCACTGTTAGTTTATTAGGATGGTTCCCCCCTTACTAGGTACCAGTTTACCGCTCCTTTTTTCGGTGCTGCCTCACCGCTTGCCGTTTTTTCACCCCCTGATCACTTTGGGACTCATTCCTTTTCATTGTGGCAGCCACTGAGGCTGCCAGGGCGGGTCTTATCAGACTCTGATATACAGTGCATATTGGTAAATTGCGCTCTGCTTTTTTGTCAGATATGCATCGCACGTTTTATTGCAGGAAGTAACCAATTTTATAGCACATTTACTTTAGTTAGTTTCTTTAAAGGTTCGGCATTGCTATAAAAAAAAAAAAAAAACAAAAAAAAAAAAAGTTTTTGGATTGTTGGCCATTTCTACGTGTTTTGGGCTGTGCAGAGAGCTGGTAACAGTCGCAATCTTGGATTCTACTCTGTCGAACTGCTTGGTGGTTGGGTTCGAGGCCTGAGATGGCTCAGGTCTTGTTGGAGGCGGTTGCCATCTGCAGGCAGTTGTCTGCTCCGATGATTTTAGTTGGAAGGTGACAACCGAAGGTTAATGCTTCAAGATGGTGTGCTCTTGGCAGATATCGGTCTGGATACAATTTTATCTATGATCCAGGGTGGCCTGGAGCAAGCCTTTTTTCCAAATGGTGGGGGTCGGAGTTCAGTTTGAGACTGGTCTCCTCCTTGGCATGTGTCAACAGCATTCTGGTGAGAGAGCGGAAGTCCTTGGTCCTGTGGTAGAGTGTCCCTTCTCACCTGGAGTCAAGTTATGTTTTACAAGTTCTAAAGAGTTTGAAAAAGTTTATAAAACATGTTTTACAAGTTTTAATGAGTTTGGAAAAGTTTGTAAAATAATAATATATCAGTAAAGCTGTGACCGATATCTGCCAACAAAATGGTGTCTGTCTTTATTTCATTAGGACGGGCCTTTATTTGGATGCAATGGTTCTTTGTTTTTGTCTGTGCAGTCAGCTTTAGACTCCTGCAATTAAGAGACCTTTGGTCACATGACGTGATGTCAAAAAGGTTCTTAAGCAGTCCTAATTGGCATATAAACACTGGGGCCGCTAGGAAAATGGGGGCCCTGTGAAATTGCCCAGTTTTCTCTCCCTTTTCCCTAATGCCAGTCCAGCATGCCAGCCTGTCTTCTGTTCAATTATTTTAGACTCCTGCAATTAAGAGACCTTTGGTTACATCATGTCACATGACTTCATCAAAGGTCCTTAAACAATCAACTTCTGAATACAACTGATGGTGACCGTAAAGGCCACTTTACACACACAGATAAATCTGCGGCAGATCTGTGGTTGCAGTGAAATTGTGGACAATCAGTGCCAGATTTGTGGCTGTGTACAAATGGAACAATATGCCCATGATTTCACTGCAACCACAGATCTGCCAAAGATTTATCTGTATGTGTAAAGTGGCCTTAAGAGACGGGTTCCTAAGAAATTGCACAGTTTGACTCCTCCCAATGCTGGCCCTGACTGTAACGAGGGCATATGTTTAGGGAAACAGAGTATTCATGAACCCTCTGCAGGTCTTTAAGTTGCCTTCATAACGACATAGAGAAGGGACTAGAAACAAACAGCAGAAGAAGCAGAAGCAAAGAAAATATAGCTGAAAAAAAAAAAAACAGAGCAGAAAACCTTAAAATGTAAACACAAAATTAGTGCAGAGAGTACATGAGTAGAAATCTTACTGGACAGAGCTGGAGGAAACACATCCTGAGGAACATCGGGGTCTTCTTGTTTACAGTCCTGTGGGAGAAGAGGACGGGGACATCTCTCTGGTGGTGTCCTCTTACTGGATAGAACTGGAGGAGACACATACAGGGACTGAATTCATTCCTTACATACAGATAATTATAGGCCGTGTGTATTTAGTCCTGTCTATTACCTGGTGATGTGAGGGGCTGGGGAACCTCCATCATGACGTCCTTGTACAGATCTTTGTGTCCTTCTAAATACTCCCACTCCTCCATGGAGAAATAGACGGTGACGTCCTGACACCTTATAGGAACCTGACACATACAATGATACCGTCACCCCCGATCCCTTCATAGCGTTACTGTATAATGTCCCAGCAGTGTCACCTCTCCAGTCAGCAGCTCAATCATCTTGTAGGTGAGTTCTAGGATCTTCTGGTCATTGATGTCCTCATGTATCGGGGGGTGAGGTGGAGGCCCCGTGATTGGGCTCAGGGGTCTTCCCCATCCCTCAGACACAGGGGCCTGACAGCGCTCACTAGAGGTCTTCTTCACTACTGTGTAATCCTGGTTATGGAGAGACACAGTAATAAATCTCACTCCAGACATTTCCAGAGTCCTCACCTCTCCAGTTCTGTCCATCTGTTATTCCCATAGATAAGAATGATGTAATGTGACGTCATCAGAATCTCTCACCTCTCCAGTAAGCCGGAAGAGGATCTCTAGGGTGAGGTGTAATATCCTTTCCGCCATCTTGTCCCTGTCCATATCCATCCTTCACGGGGCAATCAGGAGAATTCTCTTCTATAGAAGATCTCCACTGAGAAGATCCGACATTGTAGGGAACTGAATGGGGAGAAAAAAGGGGCCGAGGAGCGAGGGCAGAAAGGGGCTGAGGGCAGAAAGGGGCCGAGGACTGAGGGCAGAAAGGGGCCGGGGACCGAGGGCAGAAAGGGGCCGAGGACTGAAGGCAGAAAGGGGCTGAGGAATGAGGGCAGAAAGGGGCCGAGGACTGAAGGCAGAAAGGGGCCGAGGACCGAGGGCAGAAAGGGGCCGAGGACCGAGGGCAGAAAGGGTCCGAGGACTGAGGGCAGAAAGGGGCCGAGGGCAGAAAGGAGCCGAGGACTGAGGGCAGAAAGGGGCCGGGGACCGAGGGCAGAAAGGGCCAAGGATCGAGGGCAGAAAGGGGCCGAGGACCGAGGGCAGAAAGGGGCCGAGGACTGAGGGCAGAAAGGGGCCGAAGACTGAGGGCAGAAAGGGGCGAGGACTGAGGGCAGACGGGTTTCCTCACTTCCGGCCTCTCATAGTTGGGGCGTCTGTATCTATCAGAGGAAAAAGAACAACAACCTCATTATTCATAGAAATCAGCGAGAGAAAAACATCAATAAAGTCTCAGAGTTGAAGGGGTTAATGCCGCCTGCCCCAGTAATGGGGAATCTCCACACACCTCCACCTGCAGAGCCGCACACTAGATATATAATACCCTGCACCTACCTCCACCTGCAGAGCCGCACACTAGATATATAATACCCTGCACCTACCTCCACCTGCAGAGCCGCACACTAGATATATAATACCCTGCACCTACCTCCACCTGCAGAACCGCACACTAGATATATAATACCCTGCACCTACCTCCACCTGCAGAGCCGCACACTAGATATATAATACCCTGCACCTACCTCCACCTGCAGAGCCGCACACTAGATATATAATACCCTGCACCTACCTCCACCTGCAGAGCACACACTAGATATATAATACCCTGCACCTACCTCCACCTGCAGAGCCGCACACTAGATATATAATACCCTGCACCTACCTCCACCTGCAGAGCCGCACACTAGATATATAATACCCTACACCTACCTCCACCTGCAGAGCCGCACACTAGATATATAATACCCTGCACCTACCTCCACCTGCAGAGCCGCACACTAGATATATAATACCCTGCACCTACCTCCACCTGCAGAGCCGCACACTAGATATATAATACCCTGCACCTACCTCCACCTGCAGAGCCGCACACTAGATATATAATACCCTGCACCTACCTCCACCTGCAGAGCCGCACACTAGATATATAATACCCTGCACCTACCTCCACCTGCAGAACCGCACACTAGATATATAATACCCTGCACCTACCTCCACCTGCAGAACCGCACACTAGATATATAATACCCTGCACCTACCTCCACCTGCAGAACCGCACACTAGATATATAATACCCTGCACCTACCTCCACCTGCAGAGCCGCACACTAGATATATAATAACCTGCACCTACCTCCACCTGCAGAGCCGCACACTAGATATATAATACCCTGCACCTACCTCCACCTGCAGAGCCGCACACTAGTTATATAATAACCTGCACCTACCTCCACCTGCAGAGCCGCACACTAGATATATAATAACCTGCACCTACCTCCACCTGCAGAGCCGCACACTAGATATATAATACCCTGCACCTACCTCCACCTGCAGAGCCGCACACTAGATATATAATACCCTGCACCTACCTCCACCTGCAGAGCCGCACACTAGATATATAATACCCTGCACCTACCTCCACCTGCAGAGCCGCACACTAGATATATAATACCCTGCACCTACCTCCACCTGCAGAGCCGCACACTAGATATATAATACCCTGCACCTACCTCCACCTGCAGAGCCGCACACTAGATATATAATACCCTGCACCTACCTCCACCTGCAGAGCCGCACACTAGATATATAATACCCTGCACCTACCTCCACCTGCAGAGCCGCACACTAGATATATAATACCCTGCACCTACCTCCACCTGCAGAGCCGCACACTAGATATATAATAACCTGCACCTACCTCCACCTGCAGAGCCGCACACTAGATATATAATAACCTGCACCTACCTCCACCTGCAGAGCCGCACACTAGATATATAATACCCTGCACCTACCTCCACCTGCAGAGCCGCACACTAGATATATAATACCCTGCACCTACCTCCACCTGCAGAGCCGCACACTAGATATATAATACCCTGCACCTACCTCCACCTGCAGAGCCGCACACTAGATATATAATACCCTGCACCTACCTCCACCTGCAGAGCCGCACACTAGATATATAATACCCTGCACCTACCTCCACCTGCAGAGCCGCACACTAGATATATAATACCCTGCACCTACCTCCACCTGCAGAGCCGCACACCAGATATATAATACCCTGCACCTACCTCCACCTGCAGAGCCGCACACCAGATATATAATAACCTGCACCTACCTCCACCTGCAGAGCCGCACACTAGATATATAATACCCTGCACCTACCTCCACCTGCAGAGCCGCACACCAGATATATAATAACCTGCACCTACCTCCACCTGCAGAGCCGCACACTAGATATATAATACCCTGCACCTACCTCCACCTGCAGAGCCGCACACTAGATATATAATAACCTGCACCTACCTCCACCTGCAGAGCCGCACACTAGATATATAATACCCTGCACCTACCTCCACCTGCAGAGCCGCACACTAGATATATAATACCCTGCACCTACCTCCACCTGCAGAGCCGCACACTAGATATATAATACCCTGCACCTACCTCCACCTGCAGAGCCGCACACTAGATATATAATACCCTGCACCTACCTCCACCTGCAGAGCCGCACACTAGATATATAATACCCTGCACCTACCTCCACCTGCAGAGCCGCACACTAGATATATAATACCCTGCACCTACCTCCACCTGCAGAGCCGCACACTAGATATATAATACCCTGCACCTACCTCCACCTGCAGAGCCGCACACTAGATATATAATACCCTGCACCTACCTCCACCTGCAGAGCCGCACACTAGATATATAATACCCTGCACCTACCTCCACCTGCAGAGCCGCACACTAGATATATGGCTGCTCTGTGCTTACAGGACCTGTGATGATGTCACATGGAGGGGAGGAGTCAGGGTCACATGATCAGCTCCTCGGTGTTCTCCTATACTGGCGTGCACACATTTGATGAGGCGCGGTGTCAGTGGACAGTCAGGCCCCACTCACACTTGCGCTATTTTGAGGCAAACGGAATCCGTCAGTAATGTAGTACAGTTCATTTATTTACAGTGGAAGTGCAGTGGGTGAGCAGACCCCCTGCAAAAGGGAGCATAGTTAACCCGGAAATGTTATTAATAAAAATGTTTTATTTGTATGTGCATGTACATTGTGTTAGGGGACCCCTAGTGGCCGGGTGGGACGGCTGTCACCACAGTGGGGAGGAGGAGCCGGCAGAGACAAGGGGAGGGGGAGAGCAAGGGTGTGAGGGAAAGATTAGATCAAGGGAGCAGTCGTCTCGGGGACAGGAGCGGAGCAGCAGAGCCGGGGCAGAGTGTGGGAGCTGGAAGTCCGGGAAGCCGGTGAGAAAAGGAGCAGGCGGAACCTCATAGTGTGAAGCAGTCCGGTGTGGGTCCGGGCTGTGGGTAGCCAGAAGTGGGAGCCGGACGAAGTGGAGTAGTCAGGCACTTCCCCACTGGAGGGGACGCAAGGACAGGCTTCCCCCAGCTAAGAAAGCGTATCAGCACCTTCGTGGCTTTGTTTGGGACTTTGTGAGAAGTAGCATCCGGGACAGCAGTGTGTGCACGTCAGGCAGAGTGTGTGAGCGGAACAGCAGGGGACACCGGAGATAAGGAGGTGGACGTAACCTCAGAGCCGATTCTGCCGGTGTGGGTCCGGTGTATGCTTGGCTGAAGAGTGGGTGCCCGACGGAAGTGGAGTACTTAGGGCATAGCCCCACCAGAGGGTGCGTTTGGACAGGTTGTCCCCAGCTCCACAGAAATTGTCATCTGCCAGATCTATTGCTGACCGGATTGCTTTGTTTTTTTATCTGTGAAGAATAAAAGAATGTTTGTTCCTTGCATTGTACCCTGCCTGAAGAGTGTTTGTGCGCCGGAGAACATCTACACCACCACCACACTCTGCCCCACCAAGTCATCTCCTGTCCCCATAGTGACGGTGGAACCAGGGGTAAGCCTGATACCGAGGGCCACGACTACAAGGCCGGAGGCACCCCTGGCACCCCGTTACATGTGGCGTAGTCGGCAGGATCCGGATCGTATGCAAGGGGACCCGCTCCAAGAAGATGGAGACCAAGTGGTGCCAAGGGCCCCTGATCCGGACTCTCAGCGAAGATTTACAGTCCCAGGGTGGGAAGAAGAAACAGTGCCAGAGGTGAAGGACCGGGCACAAGATGGCGGCAAGATGGCCGTTGTCTGTGAGGATACAGCAAGCGCGCGCAAAATTGGCGCCAAAAGAAGAGCCTGGGGCTGGCCGGCGCCGAAGGAAAAGGACAGAGTACTCCGCCCAAAGAGGGGAGGCGCCAGCTCCAGGGCATTGAAGACGAAGAAAAGGAAAAAGAAGTACCTCAGCGGAGGAGTCGAGATGATGCGTGAGGCTGGGGGTGGAGTCTGTTCAAGAGCGGGAAACGAAGACCTGCCTCCACTTCCTCCAGCCTCAGCATTGACACCGCCGCCGTTACCAGCAAGATTGTCAGGGGCAGGGACACCTTCACCACCGAGAGGAGCTGCGGCAGCTGCGCCCGTGGAGCCACCCTACGCCCCTGTGTCCTTCCAGAGGATCCGTCGGCAGCCGGGACAATCGCTGGGGGCATACATACAGGCTCAAGCGGAAGAATGGAAGCGGGCCTGGCCCCCAGAGTAAGTCACCACTGCTGATCTGTTGTTTAAGTCCGGCGCCGTTCAGCCGGCAGAAGTTTCTTTAACGTTGACGGGCCTGTTGCCCTCCAGCAAAGACCGGGAGCGCTCTTGAAGCCTCCGGGCACCTTCAGCAAAGACCGGGAGCGTTATCGAAGCCTCCGGGCGCCCATCTAAGACCGGGAGCGCTGTTGAGCCTCCGGGCGCTATCCAGAGACCGGGAGCGCCGCTGAACTGGTGCCGCTGTTGAGGACTGACCCAAAAGGTTTTTATGTGTTTATGTGTTTAAGAGCCTTGCCGGGAGGCTCGAGTTTTAAGAGGGGAGGTATGCAGTGGGTGAGCAGACCCCCTGCAAAAGGGAGCATAGTTAACCCGGAAATGTTATTAATAAAAATGTTTTATTTGTATGTGCATGTACATTGTGTTAGGGGACCCCTAGTGGCCGGGTGGGACGGCTGTCACCACAGTGGGGAGGAGGAGCCGGCAGAGACAAGGGGAGGGGGAGAGCAAGGGTGTGAGGGAAAGATTAGATCAAGGGAGCAGTCGTCTCGGGGACAGGAGCGGAGCAGCAGAGCCGGGGCAGAGTGTGGGAGCTGGAAGTCCGGGAAGCCGGTGAGAAAAGGAGCAGGCGGAACCTCATAGTGTGAAGCAGTCCGGTGTGGGTCCGGGCTGTGGGTAGCCAGAAGTGGGAGCCGGACGAAGTGGAGTAGTCAGGCACTTCCCCACTGGAGGGGACGCAAGGACAGGCTTCCCCCAGCTAAGAAAGCGTATCAGCACCTTCGTGGCTTTGTTTGGGACTTTGTGAGAAGTAGCATCCGGGACAGCAGTGTGTGCACGTCAGGCAGAGTGTGTGAGCGGAACAGCAGGGGACACCGGAGATAAGGAGGTGGACGTAACCTCAGAGCCGATTCTGCCGGTGTGGGTCCGGTGTATGCTTGGCTGAAGAGTGGGTGCCCGACGGAAGTGGAGTACTTAGGGCATAGCCCCACCAGAGGGTGCGTTTGGACAGGTTGTCCCCAGCTCCACAGAAATTGTCATCTGCCAGATCTATTGCTGACCGGATTGCTTTGTTTTTTTATCTGTGAAGAATAAAAGAATGTTTGTTCCTTGCATTGTACCCTGCCTGAAGAGTGTTTGTGCGCCGGAGAACATCTACACCACCACCACACTCTGCCCCACCAAGTCAACTCCTGTCCCCATAGTGACGGTGGAACCAGGGGTAAGCCTGATACCGAGGGCCACGACTACAAGGCCGGAGGCACCCCTGGCACCCCGTTACAGAAGCGCGACACCATGTGGACACAAGCGGGTACTGCATGACACACACACACGGCATATTAACGCGCTTCCACTGTAAATAAATGAACTGTACTACATTAGTGACAGATTCCGTTTGCGTCAAAATAGCGCAAGTGTGAAACTAGCCTTATAGTAAACTATTGTTGCATATGTATGTGACCCCTGTTGTGTATGTATGTGACCCCTGTTGTGTATGTGTGTAACCCCTGTTGCGTATGTATGTGACCCCTGTTGTGTATGTGTGTAACCCCAGTTGCGTATGTATGTGACCCCTGTTGTGTATGTGTGTAACCCCTGTTGCGTATGTATGTGACCCCTGTTGTGTATGTGTGTAACCCCTGTTGTGTATCTATGTGACCCCTGTTGTGTATGTGTGTAACCCCTGTTGTGTATCTATGTGACCCCTGTTGTGTATGTGTGTAACCCCTGTTGCGTATGTATGTGACCCCTTCACACTCTTATTTCAATCTTTGCTGTATTGAATTCTTTATTGATAAGTTCAGGTGAGGAGAAGATTTGTTGAGCGACTTTAAAATAAAGACGTTTGGACCTGATTGATCTTGAACACAAGTTGCTGAAAATGTGTGTATGACGTATATGGAGCAGAGCCGCATGTGTACGATGTGTATGGGACAGTGCTATGTGTCTACGATGTCTACGTAGCAGAGCTGTGTATGTAACAGAGCCGTGGGTGCATGACGTGTATGTAGTGGATAAACTCTTTTACCAGTTTATTAATCCCCAAAACACCCGTGCAGGTCCAACATAATCCAAACGAGGTCCCACGACGATTCAAGCTCTGCTACATGTAAAGTTACAGCGTGCTATCATGGCACATGACTGCCTTCTATGAGGTTCATGCAGAGACTGAGCAGCAATCAGTGGTGACATCACTCAGGTGAGCAGCGGCCACAGCTGGAGGTTCACACGGTCCTCCACTTGTGACCGCAGGTAACTTGACATCAAGTGACTTCAGTGACCTCACCTGAGTTCATTCACCACTCATCACGCGACTCACTCAGTCTCTCAGTCTGTGCCTGAACATCACAATGTACGTAGGAAATACTGTGGATAGAAGCGCAGAATAGGGTCTTACCAGGTAAGGTAAGAGATAAGCCAAGGTAATTTAAACCCAGAACTGCTGCTTTTGAATCCAGTAATTTGCATGATTTCACGCCAAATTTCATTACCACATACAGTAATGACAGTGTTTTTATTAGAAATGTTTTGGAAAAACATTGGAACATGTTATTAAAAGATCCTATTTTAAAGGATGTTATGCCTCCTCATCCGGGTATCACTTTTAGAAGGGCCCCTACCCTGAGAAATATTGTAGCCCCCAGCAAGTTCAGAAGTTCCACGGGTATGACGTGCCCACGGGGTCTTGGGGATTACTCATCACCGGGCCAGTGTTGGTTTTAGATGTCACTGCAACCGGGCCGGGTTCTGTGACCCCAGTGGTGTCAATAATAGTGGGGATGGGGTGTGGAGTTTGTATTCGTGATGAAACCTGTAGTGTGCGGACAAGTATTAGCCGCCGCTGCAGGAGGTATTCTCTGGAGCGCATGATCACGCAGCTCGGATGGTACAGCTCTCCACAGGCAGAGCTATGACCCCAGGGAGGATGTTGGGAGTACTAAGAGCCTATGGTGCAGGGGTGCGATGATGGGAGCGCCGGCAGTGATGGGACGACACAGAGGTTACAGTCAAACTTCTTTACTCACTAAGATTACACCGCCTTTGGAGTGCTGTGCTCTGTTGTTATGGGCTCCAGCCAATCCAGGATAGTTGGAAGCTCAAGGCCGGTGTTTCCTTCTGTGTGTCCTTTCCAGTGGTCTTCCCTCCACCCCAGCTCCTGGGCTGTGGAACGGGTCACGGGTGGTTGCTGCACTCCTCGCGTACCCTGGGATTCCCCTTCTTCCTAAGAACCCGGGTCAAGCCTCCAGCTCCGGACCATGGGCCTCTTTCTATTCTGTCTTTTTTCCTGACGTCTCTTCCTGATGCCTTCTCGACCCCCTTCCTGGGTGCCAACCTGGCGCTAACTGAATTCTGTGTGAGATGGCTCCTAACTTCCCCTGAAGGTGCCCTGCCTCCTGGGTTGCTGAACTAGTGGGCAGGAGGTCCCATAACTTGTGATAGCCACCCCCGGCACCTACCCTGGCCCAGTCCCAGTGAAAGAGCTCCCGTGTTATGTGTTGGATGTGTTATGGTGGTTTACCGGTGATGACCTCCTCCATATCCAAGATAAATACTGCACCCCAGATGAGGTGCAGTACCCTGTGGCGCCTGAAGCTGCAGGGGCGCCACAGGTACAGTGAACTCTGTGTTGCAAGTAGGCTCATATTGATGCTTTGCAAAAAAAAGTTTATTCTGTAAGTCAATCCAGCATCCAACATAAGAGGAAATCTTTTTGCCCTTCATCTGGTTCGGAAGATTTTCTGATAAAGGGCCGTCTCAGATGCCAGTCTTATTTTATTGCATACCTGATAGAATGCAAGTTGAATAAACAGTATGTGGGCAGGACCTCTCAAATACTCCATGCGAGTGTAATAAACAGTATGTGGGCAGGACATCTCAGACACTCCACAGCAGACGTCATTCCTACAGGCAGAATATTAAAACTGTTTTTCTGTTTTTTGTTCAAATCAAAGTTTATTAGAATAGAAGAAGATAATCAAACAATTGCACAGCGCGCAGGCTGAGGGTATATATCCAAGCTAGCTGCTAAAAACACAACAGTTCTTTGACTACACCTGCGCCACTGGCGACCAAAAATAACAAGTACAATTCGTATGTGTTTGAAATAGGAAGAACAAGTTGAAAAAAAAGAGATAAAGAAGAGGAGGTGGAAGAAGAATTTAGAGACAGTAAAGACAACAGAAACGTGGGAAAGTAAGATGAAAGGGGAAGGGTACAAAGAGTTCCCACCCGAGTGGACGCGCCCTCCTATCAAAGCCACATTTTCAAGGCTAACCTTCTAGGTACAGAAATAAGAGAATGGAAAATTACCTACATACCTGCCCCCCCGTGAATCCATAGACCCATATCCGGTGAGTCCCTGAACATGATCCACGGGGCCCACGTAGCATCAACTTTGTCCTTGTTGCCGAGTGTCTGACCTATCAAGGTCTCCATCCTGAAGATTTCGTTGCACTCTGCTATGAATTCATCCCGTGATGGAATTCTAGTTTGCTTCCAATATCTTGGAATTAGGTTTCTGGCAGCTGTTAAAAAATGTCTTAATAAACCTTTCCTAAACCCTGAAGCAGAAACATTCCCGAGGGACAGGAGAGCTAACTCTTTTGTGGGCCGGATTTGCCTCAAGGAAAGTTTATTGAGTAACTGGAAAATGCTCTCCCAGAATGATCTCACCGGGGGACATGACCACCAGATATGAGTGAGGGTTCCCCTCTCCTTTTGGCATCTCCAGCACACATCAGAGGCTGATGGAAAGGCAGTATGGATACTCACAGGACACCTATACCACCTAGATAGGATCTTGTAGCACCTTTCCTGTGATATCACATTCAGCGAAGTTTTACCAATAAAGAGAAGGATTTTGGTCCGCTCCTCAGCCGAGAATGACCTCCCCCACTCTCTCTCCCATTTCCCAAAGTACCCAGGCAAGCCGTCCCTCGCACCTCTGCATCTGAGAAACAAGTCATACAAGGTCGAAATGGTATGGCCTGGAGGATCCTTCGCTAGGCAAAGGGCCTCAAAGGGTGTGAGTGCCCTATAGATGTCTACCCTCCTAGCCATAGACACTATAAAACGTTTCAGCTGTTCGAAGAAGAACCACATATCTTGAGATTTGTTGATATCTGAAGAGTAATTATCTAGGGGTTTAATACCTGTGTCTGAGATAAAGTCACGAATAATAGGATGGTCACTCTTCCTTTTATGGAGGAATGTTGATCTATGGAAACCCGCCTGAAAATCTGAATTACTATGGACCGGTGTCAATGGGCCTGGAATGGAGGACAAGTCAAGATATTTATTACCTCGGGACATAAAATTCCGCAATTGCTTTGTGATAAAGGGTACTGTGATAGAGCTGGAGCTGGGTGGTGCTCTGGTCCAAATAACTACCTTCGGATCAACATCAGATTGCGCGCTTTTGGCTTCCACCCATCTTTTCGTTTCACCTGAGTTAAATAGATCCAGAACGCACGTCCCTAAAGAGGCGTAGCTATACAAAAGGAGATTAGGGAGTCCAGTTCCTCCCATATCCCTTGATCTACTCAATATTTTGTGGGAAATACGTGGGCGTTTATGTGCCCAGACAAATTTGGTTATGCTAGATTTCAGACGTGAGAAAAAAGAGGCCGGCAATACTAAGGGGATGGTTTGGAAGTAATAAAGCAGCTTCGGTAACAGGTCCATTTTGATCGCATTTATCATCCCAAACCATGAAAGCTGGAGTTTGTTCCAGTTATTGAGGTCTAATTCTAACTTCCTGGAAATGTGGCAGTGATTTGATTTAAAAAGGTCAAGGGGATCTGCCGTCAGTTTAATTCCTAGGTATGTCAATGAATCCACCTGCCATTTGAAGGGGAGAGAGGCTTTGAGCTGAGTCACCAGCATTGGAGGAAGAGATATATTCAGTATTTCGGATTTATGAGTATTTATTTTAAAATTACTCAGAGATCCGAACCTCCGCAATTCAGCCATTATGTTGGGTAGACTAATGAGTGGAGAGGTAACGTACAGGAGCAGATCATCTGCGAATAAAGCTAATTTATGGTCCTGTTTGTGAAATGTAACCCCTTTAATTGATATATTGCTCCTCAATGCCACCGCCAGATGTTCCATGGTCAGAATATATAATAATGGGGAAAGGGGGCACCCTTGTCTTGTTCCATTACATATTGTAAAGGAATCTGAGAGGGAGCCATTTATTTTGATTTGTGAGGTGGGCGAAGAGTAGAGTGCTGTAACTCTGTTCATCATGTGCTCTCCCAACCCTATGTTTTTAAGGACCTGAAACATGAAACCCCAGTGCACCCTGTCAAACGCCTTCTCTGCATCTACCGACAGGATGCACATGGGGATCCCGTGACGTCTTGCGCCGTCAATCAGGGAGATGGTCCTCAGGGTGTTGTCCCTGGCTTCTCTTCTGGGCACGAAACCCACCTGGTCTGGATTTACCAGTCTGGGAAGAAGGTCTCGTAACCTATTTGATATCATTTTAGAATAAAGCTTGATATCTAGATTTATGAGCGAGATCGGTCTATAGTTGCAGCAAAGAGATGCGTCCTTCCCTGGTTTTGGTATAACTGTGATGTGGGCCATCAACGCCTGGGGAGGGAACGCACCCCCTGCAGATATATATCTACAGACCGATAGGAACAGAGGATTTAGAAGTTCTGAAAATTGTTTATAGAAACCCGCTGAGAACCCGTCTGGACCTGGGCTTTTCCCTGACTTCAAATCTGAGACTACCGCATTGACCTCCTCCAGGGAGAAGTCCTCTTCCAGCTCCAGTAAGGTATCATTTGAGATGGAAGGGAGATTATGGGATTTCAGGTAAGCTTTAACATCATCTTGAGTCCCATATGGCGCTATGTGTCCCGATTGTCCCCTAATATCATAAAGCGCCTTGTAGTATGTGCGGAAGCCTGCTAAAATGTCCTGGTTGCTATGCAAATGACCATCACTTCCTGGGTCTTTTATGAAAGGGATGTAAGTATTCATGGAGCGGGGATGGAGGGCCCTTGCAAGAAGCTTCCCACTTCTATTGCCCAGTTGATAAAAGCGGCTTTTGAGATGTTCTCTTAAGCCCCTGGATTTCTGGTCTAATACCTCTAGTAATTTATGTCTGTTTGTAGAGAGTTGTGCGTAGGTTGTAGGAGATGAGTCCCGTTTGTGTTTGCTTTCTAGTGAGGCAATCTGGTTAGATAACTGCGTTATTTCAATGGCTCTTTCTTTTTTCAGGCGGGTACCATGTGAGATCAAAATGCCCCTTAATACACATTTCAGTGATTCCCACTGGATTGCAGGAGAAGTGGTATCGCATTCATGATCTCTAATAAAGTTATGAATTGACTGGGTAAGGTCCGCTTTGCACAACTGATCCTGTAATAGGTTTTCATTCAGTCGCCAGGTGAAATTTGATTTGACACGAGGCCCTAACTGAATCGATAAGTAAATGGGAGCGTGGTCTGACCATATTATATTACCTATGGTCGCTTCTACTGTCATGTCTAGGAGGGCATGAGAAATGTGGAAGGAGTCAATTCTGCTATAGACAGAATGGACCGAGGAATAGAAGCTGTAATCTTTGGTGTCCGGATGAAGAATCCTCCATATGTCCACCAATCTCAGACCATGCATGTGCTTTTTGACCCTTTGTATGACTGAGGCCGGATAGGACGACTTACCCGAGGACACATCGAGGGCCGGGTTCATTGGTAGATTAAAATCGCCTCCTAATATCACCGGAGAGGAGTCCGCAAAATCTTCCAGAATTTTCCTCCCGTCTGCACAGAATCTGTCCTGCCCCTGGTTAGGAAAGTACATGTTAGCAATAACAAAGATATTGGTTTTCCAAGAAAGCTTTAAGAAAATATATCTTCCCTTGGGGTCGATATAGGAGTCTAACACCTCTGGTATGAAGGACCTATGAAATGCCACGGAAACCCCCTTAGACTTAGCATCAGGATTCGAGCTATGGTGCCAAATCGGGTAGTAAGCCGAGGAACACTTAGGAATTGCATCTGACCTAAAGTGAGTTTCCTGAAGCATCAAGATGGCCACCCGTTGCTTATGACAGGAATATGCTATCTGTTTTCTTTTTTCAGGGACATTCAAACCTTTAACGTTGAAGGAGCAAAACTTGACACTATCCATAATGCAGGTCAGCTGGAAGCATGATGTGGTATCTGGGGGCTGGTCCAGTCAGGTGAGAGGGAAGGATAGAGAAGAAAGAAAGACAAAGAAAAGAAAGAGCAAGGTTTAGGTCAAAGGACCTAAAAGGTGGGTAAGGAACCCTAGTATTAAGTGGTGCAAAATTTCCATGGCAATGGATTGCCATTTGCACTAAGGGGGGTTAGAGGAAGCCAAGAACGGCAGCGAGTCCGTTCCTTACCCCCCGCCTCTAATACAATATGATATATCATTATAAAGCGCACTAACTATATGCTCCCGCTAAAACTTTATCATCTAAAGAAAAGTAAACATCATAACAGGCTATTATTCTAGGCATTGACCCCAATCAGCATTCCCGGTAGGTAAGCAAAGTGTTCAGATCAGGGACAAGATTCTAGTAATTGTAAAAAACAAGAAAATCACATGAGTCTCCCGGGCTTATTTCTCAAAAGGCCCAGATCTTCGCCTCTAGACGGTCCAGCCCCACAGGGTCCAGTCAGTAAAGGCTAGGGGAGGACACTCCCAACCAGGTCCACCAGGTGGAGGGTCCAAGTGGATCTATAACACAAACAGTTTACTGCTTCCTCCTATGAGGTTTAAGTGGTACTTGACCCAATGTCAGAACCTCTGATAACACCTGTGAAATAACACAATGCTAGTCTGGAAAGAAGCAATATTAGGTGACAGGAGAAAGACTTTCAACAAATCACAGTAACTTGCAACGATGCCTTTGATGTAGTTTCATGGAAAGGCCCTCCCCTGCGGCTCCAGGGATAATTGGCTATCATGCCGGAAGGGCCCATGAAGGTTATCCCCAGTAGGAAACAGGGGTGCTACACAGGACCGCTACCCTGTCGGATTGCTCTTGTCAGGACCTCTTTGTCTCCCATGGCGACGGACTGGCTGCCATACTGGGGGTTCCACAGGGAGTTGGGGGCCTGAGGGCCAATCCGGCAGTGCTACCATAGGAAGCTCGAAAGTCCCTAAGAACTTAGCCAGATCTCCGAGTTTGCGAAAGATTGCTGATTTCCCATCCTTATGCGCTGTCAGCTGGAAGGGGAAACCCCATCTATATGGAATGTTTCTGTCCTGCAGGTGTTGGAGCAGGGGTTTTAATGCTCTTCGCAGCTGCAGAGTGCGTCTAGCCAGATCCGGTAATATCTGGACCTGGGACCCCTGGTAGTTGATGGATCCTGCCTGCCGCACCGCGGACATGATGGAGTCCTTTACCTTATAAAAGTGGACTCTACATATTATGTCCCTTGGACGTGAATCTGGAGGGGATTTGGGACCCAGGGCCCTATGTATGCGGTCTAACTCAATCGGCCCAGAGCTTTGTTCTCCCAGAATTTGAGCAAAGAGCTTCTGTGCCATGGCCTCCAGTTCAGGCGTGCCAATACTTTCAGGGATGCCACGGATACGGACATTATTTCGCCGATTGCGGTTCTCTAAGTCCTCTTGCCCTGAAGTGAGCTCATCAATCTTTGCTGAGTGGCTAAGTAATATTTTCCTTTGTAGGGACAACTCAGCAGTGATGCCTTCCTGGGACTTCTCCACCTCCTCTACCCTGTATGTGAATTCAGATTTCAGTGCCTGCAGCTCTTTCTAATAAGTATTCTCAAGCCTGCTAGCAAATCTGTCCAAATCTTTTTTTGTAGGCAAAGCCTTGATAGATTTACTTATCTCATGTAGATTAGGCAGATCTCCCTCATTGTCCTCCTCGCTGGAAAAGTCCTGCTGTGATTTCCCCAGCTCCTGCTGTGTCTGTGTTTGACTTTCCCGGGGCTGTGAGTTTTCCATGAGGGAGGCAGACGCCATCATTGATCTAGTGGTCCTGACGGCTGCTGAGGTGCTCTGGCTGAGGAAACGATCCATGCTGCTCACTGTCTCCTTTATCTCACCTCGGTGTCTGGTGACTTTCCTGGATCTGCCCATAAGCAGGGAGATGTTAATGTGCTCTAATGGAGGCTAATGGGGGAAGTTCAGGACAGAGCTCCCAGCAAGTGCAGCTCACTCGGCCATCAGCAAGCCACGCCCCTCTCGTTTTTCTGTTTTTTACTACACGGACTCTTTAGGCATTGTACAGTAGTTCATAATAAAAATATGGCTTTATGGGTGACCCCATCGAACAGATCCCTCCTAATACCCCTAATAGAGTGGCGGTATTAAGTACAAAAGAAACATTCAGGATATACAAATTAAAAACTTTGAAGCCTATAGGTTTAAATGAGATGACAGATCTGTGTTATTAATATTATTTTATTAATATAGTTTTATTCAATTTAATAGATTTCTTGGTTTTATATTATTTATTTATATTATGATAATTTTATATGATTTTAATTCACTTGACTTTTAAATATGTTTCATTTTAATAATGTTTATATTTATACATTTATATAACAATAAATTGTATATGATTGATGTTAACGATTCATGTTTCTAATTGAGGGATGGGGTGCGTGATTATGGGGTCCTGTGTGTGGTTATTCCGGCACTGTCCTTCGCACTGTAGTTATGCGGGAGGGATTCTCATTTGAAGCTTGTGAACTTTCGGTAATCTGTGCAGACGCAGTGAGGTAATTCCCACGGTCTGAAGTCTTTTAACCCCCACGCATGCGCGGTGTGGTTCTCTCCCACGGACCTGAACTCCTGTTACCCCTCACGCATGCGCACTCCTGCTTTGCTCTGGCACTCGCTTTCTGAACCTTCACAGCTAGAATCACTATACTGAGGAATACAAATATATGGTGCACATCAACACTCCCCACCAATAACTAATATTATTTAATTCTATTAAAATTAATTATTTCAACATTCCTTTTGTTTTTAAAACTGAAGAAATGTTCATTAATTACTTTCCTCCATGGATTTTTCTTCATTGCTTCCTGAGCGGCTTCATCTGTATTTGCACAACATTAAAACCCGCAGGCGGACCGCCACCTCCATGGCTTCTAACTGGGACTGTTTAGGGCCCTTATACAAAAAGAAATTTAAATGTTCACCCATATTGCTTTATTTGCTTATATGATCTTCTTCTAGTACGTTACCCTCATATGTACGATTGCCGCACGCGGTCTCTGCACACACACTGTATATTATGTCTGCACTACTATATGAAACCTCTCAACACTTCTTACCCATAAGGACTTTCCTGCTCGTGGTCTCTGAACATTCGCACTGCATATCAATTTTTACACAACCCGTCACTACACACACGCAATTTTTTATTTTATTTCAGTTTTCTCCTTTTTCCCTTTGATAAATAATACACGATTGTGAGATTCAAAGTTTTTAATTATTTTCATTAATTTTTTTCTATTTCTGTAATTTCATCATCAATTTAGTTTTTCAGCACAACCCCCCCCCCCCCGATTTTTTAACACAATAAATACCATAACCTTTCTTCTCTCCCCATTGTTTATCAGTATCCCCTATATAGGGCTGTGGATAGCGCCTCCAGCCGGTGTATTACTACGATCCCAAGTAAACCCCACAGTTCTAGACTCTCAGCATTCTGTTATATTTCCAAGAAATATTTTTGCATTATTCTTTTTCTCTTTTTCCTTTTTGTTTTGTAATTTCTATATTGTTGCGATATTTGTTACTTCCAGGACTTTTAAAGTCGTCTTTTAATACATTATGCTTTAAATCTTGTTGCCGTTATCTGATTAGTCGATTGTCCCTCCAGAATTTGACATACAGTGGGCGATCCTCTGACTTATCTGTATGTATATATATATAGATTCTTTCCTCTGTTGTAGACTGTTGATTTTTCCTTGATGTCCTGATGAAGGAGACAGAGTTCTCTGGAACGCGTCGACCTGAACAAAGCATAAAGAGATGAAATAATCAACATCTGATTTTCTGGTGATAGCGCGGCATACACCCGATCTCTCCCCCACCCTCCCCCCGGTTACATCTGAATTCGCTTTCCAGGGCTGCGGCTGCCGCCATCTTTCATGTGCGTTTAGGAGTTGTGACTGGCGCAACCCTAATAGGTGAATGAAATTATCTTGGCTTATCTGTTACCTTACCTGGTAAGACCCTATTCTGCGCTTCTATCCACAGTATTTCCTACGTACACTGTGATGGTCAGGCACTGACTGAGTGAGCCACGTGATGAGCGGTAAATGAACTCAGGTGAGGTCACTAAAGTCACCTGAGGTCAAGTTGCCTGCGGTCACAGGTGGTGGACCGTGGGAACCTCCAGCTGTGGCCACAGCTAACCTGAGTGACGTCACCACTGATCACTGCTCAGTCTCTGCCTGAATCTCACAGCGGACAGTCATGTGCCATGATCACGCACTGTAACTACATGTAGCAGAGCATGAATGATTATGGGACATCGTGTGGATTATGTCAAACCTGCATGGGTGTTTTGGGGACTAATAAAGTGGTAAAAGAGGGTCTCCACTACATACACATCATGCACACACGGCTCCACTACATATACGTCATACACACACGGCTCCGTTACATACACAGCTACACGTGAACATCGTACACACGGCACTGTTCCGTACACATCTTACAAATGCGGCTCCGCTACATATAAGTCATACACACATTTTCAGCGACTTGTGATCAAGATCGATCAGGTCCAAACGTTTTTCTTCTAAAGTCGCTCAACAAATCTTCTCCTCACCTGAACTTATCAATAAAGAATTCAATTTAGCAAACATTGAAATAAGAGTGTGAAGGGGTCACATACATACGCAACAGGGGTCACATACATACGCAACAGTGGATTACTATAAGGGTGCTTTCACACATCCGGATTTTTGCTCTGCGGCACAATACGGCGTTCTGCAGAAAAACCGCAACCGGCTTTTGTAACGCCGGTTGCGTTTTTTTTTTGCATAGACTTACATTAGTGCCGTATTGTGCCGCAGGGGCTTGCGTTCGGTACGGTTTTTGCCGCATGCGGCAGATTTAGCTGATGCGGCGGCCGGATCGAACGTCCCCTGCAACGTTTTTTGCTCCGGCAAAAAACACCGCATCGCGCCGCATCCGGCCGCTGCGGCGCATTTTTCAATGCATACCTATGGAGGCCGGATGCGGCGCGATGCGGGAAAAACCGCATCCGGCCGCCGCATGCGGTTTTTTCCACTGCGCATGCTCAGTAGCATGCCGCAACCGGAAAAAAACGGACGGGCCGCATGTAAAAACTTATGCAAAGGATGCGGTGTTTTCGCCGCATCCGTTGCATAGTTTTCACAGCCGGATTGAGCCGCAGGGCTCAAACCGGATGTGTGAAAGTAGCCTAACTGTCCACTGACACCGCGCCTGTCCAGTGTGTGCACGCCAATATAGGACTACACTGAGGAGCTGATCATGTGACCCTGACTCCTCCCCTCCATGTGACATCATTACAGGTCCTGGAAGTACAGAGCAGCCATATATCTAGTGTGCGGCTCTGCAGGAGGAGGTGTGTGGAGATTCCCCATTACTGGCGCAGGCGGCATTAACCCCTTCAGCTCTGAGACTTTCTTGAGTTTTTCTCTCGCTGATTTCTATGAATCATGAGGTTTTTGTTCCTTTTCCTCTGATAGATACAAACGCCCCAACTATGAGAGGCCGGAAGTGAGGAAACCCGTCTGCCCTCAGTCCTCGGCTCCTTTCTGCCCTCAGTCAGCGCCCCTTTCTGGCCTTGGTCCTCGGCCCCTTTCTGCCCTCAGTCCTCGCACCTTTCTGCCATCAGTCCTCGCCCATTTCTGCCCTCAGTCCTCGCCCATTTCTGCCCTCAGTCCTCGGCCCCTTTCTGCCCTCAGTCCTCGCCCCTTTCTGCCCTTCAGTCCCCGGCCCCTTTCTGCCCTCGGTCCTCGTTCCCTTTCTGCCCTCGGTCCTCGACCCCTTTCTGCCCTCGGTCCTCAGCCCCCTTCTGCCCTTGGTCCTCGGCCCCTTTCTGCCCTCGGTCCCTTTCTGCCCTCTGCCCCTTTCTGCCCTCGGTCCTCGGCCCCTTTCTGCCCTCGGTCTTCGGCCCCTTTCTGCCCTCGGCCCCTTTCTGCCCTCGGCCCCTTTCTGCCCTCGGTTCTCGGCTCCCTTCTGCCCTCGGTCCCTTTCTGCCCTCGGCCCCTTTCTGCCCTCGGTCCTTTTCTGCCCTCGGTCCTCGGTTCCTTTCTGCCCTCGGTCCTCGGCCCCTTTCTGCCCTCGGTCCTCAGCCCCTTTCTGCCCTCACACAGTATAATGTTCCCCAGAATGTTCTCATTATATGTTTCCCTTTATTCTCTCCAGTAATTGTATTATTACAGCGGATTCTCTATGATGTTACATCGTCATCTTCTCCCCATTCAGGTCCCTACAATATCGGATCATCTCAGTGGAGATCTTCTATAGAAGAGAATTCACCTGATTGCCCTGTGAAGGATGGATATGGACAGGGACAAGATGGCGGAGAGGATATTACACCTCACCCTAGAGATCCTCTTCCGGCTTACTGGAGAGGTGAGAGATTCTGATGACGTCACATTACATCATTCTTATCTATGGGAATAACAGATGGACAGAACTGGAGAGGTGAGGACTCTGGAAATGTCTGGAGTGAGATTTATTACTGTGTCTCTCCATAACCAGGATTACACAGTAGTGAAGAAGACCTCTAGTGAGCGCTGTCAGGCCCCTGTGTCTGAGGGATGGGGAAGACCCCTGAGCCCAATCACGGGGCCTGCACCTCACCCCCCGATACATGAGGACATCAATGACCAGAAGATCCTAGAACTCACCTACAAGATGATTGAGCTGCTGACTGGAGAGGTGACACTGCTGGGAATGCTGGGACATTATACAGTAACGCTATGAAGGGATCGGGGGGTGACGGTATCATTGTATGTGTCAGGTTCCTATAAGGTGTCAGGACGTCACCGTCTATTTCTCCATGGAGGAGTGGGAGTATTTAGAAGGACACAAAGATCTGTACAAGGACATCATGATGGAGGATCCCCAGCCCCTCACATCACCAGGTAATAGACAGGACTAAATATACACAGTCTATAATTATCTGTATGTAAGGAATGAATTCAGTCCCTGTATGTGTCTCCTCCAGGTCTATCCAGTAAGAGGACAACACCAGAGAGATGTCCCCGTCCTCTTCTCCCACAGGACTGTAAACAAGAAGACCCCGATGTTCCTCAGGATCATCAGGTAGATGGAGAGAAGGGGCCATGAAATCTCCCTATGATGTGTAGACGGCTGTGAAGGTCTTGTGCTCAGTCTTGTTTTATCCTCCAGTATTATATGTGTTATACTTGTGTAATGAGAGCGGTGGAGATGGCAGGATTAGGAGAGATAAGAGCTTTGATTCCTTTTAGTCCTCGTTCACACTACTGTATTTTCAGTGCTGTCCATAAAATAACACAACGTCTCGCCCTCAGACCATTGTTATTGGATGTGGCAGTGCAGATGGGGAATTTCTTTCTCACTGACAGAATCTGCGTGTGAGAATAATCCCAGCATCCTCTAGTGCCTTCTGTAAATCGGAGGAGACTCGTCCATTCAGGTCTGTGTCTGCACAAACCATCAGATTCCCACCAGCTCCACCATACAGCAGACATTGTGTTACGGATATGACTCGCCCACCCCAGGGCTATGGGACACCCGGTGCCGGGCTGGACTAGTCCGGTGGTAGTCAGTGGTGGCTGGGCCCGGCTCCGTGGCCCTGGTGGGTGTCAGTAAAATATGTGGCTAGGTGAATAAAGTTTGTGTTCGTGACGCCACCTGTGGTATGCGGCTATTAAGCCGCCGCTGCTGTGTGAGGCCTCCGGGATGGTGTTATGGCAGCAATGGTGGTACTGCTCCCCACATGTGGAGCAATGCCCGGGGCACAGTTGGTGCTTGTGAATGTCTATGCAGATGAAATAACAGAGGCAACTCCAAGGGTGCAGTTTCAAGTTCTTTAGGCTGGTTTCACACTACGTCTTTTTAACATCCGTTGAAAACGTTTTTTTAACGGAAGTACGGATCCTGTGCAAATCCGTTTTCATGTCAATGCATTTTCAATGGACTCGCGTCCACCTGCGTTTGCGTGCGTTTGCGTCCGTTAGACGCAGGATCCGTCCTTTTGCGTTATTTTAACATGTTTCAAAAACGCAACATGTAGCGTTTTTGAGCTCCGTCCAAATACTGCAAATTGCTGGATCCTGACTATAACGCAGGTGAACGCTGCATGTTGATAGACAGGATCCTGCTTTTGGACTGAGCATGCCCAGAACCAGTCTCTCTCTCTCTCTCTCTCTCTCTCTCTCTCTCTCTCTCTCTCTCTCTCTCTCTCTCTCTCGAGCTGCGGACACTCGTAACCAAGGTAAATATCGCGTAACCACTTCTCTTAGTTACCCGATGTTTACGTTGGTTACGCGTAACGCTAGCCGGCTCCTAGCAGCTGCAGACACTCGTAACCAAGATAAATATCGGGTATCCAAGGCCGATGTTTACCTTGGTTACCAGCGTCTGCAGCTGTCAGAAGCCTCCTCCCAGTCTAGTTCCCCTCACTCCCGATCACATGACTCCAATGCCCGCCCCTAAACATCGAGTGCATGATCCTGCAAAATAACATATGCGTTTGCATACGTTATTTGCTGTAAAAGCAGGATCCGTACTTCCGCTAAAAAAAACGTTTTCAGCGGATGTTAAAAAGACGTAGTGTGAAACTAGCCTTACTCACAGTTCTTGTCACAGCTGTAGGGACCCTTGGACTGCTGGGACCACTGTCAGGGACCTCCGCCGTTTCTGGGTGATTCTGAGAGTGAAAGCCAGTACCCTTCCCTTAGTGTCTCTTTCTTCTGCTGTCTTCCTTAGCCTTGCCTTTGTTAGGATGGACCTGGCTTGGCCTCCACTACAGCCTCCAGGCTGGGGGGTCACCTGTCGGCTGATTACCCCTTTTCTGGAAGTCTGCTATGGGTTCTGGCCCTGGGAGTTTACAACGTTCCCTGGGCCTCGGTTTTTACTGTTTGGAGATGATTTTGCACTCCTCCAGTCTCTAGGGACCGTCCCCTGTCGCAGCTTGATCCCTCCACCGATGTTAATGTGGAACAGGCCACCGCAGCCTACAACTACCCGTGGCGCCTCTAGGACCTCTCCTTGGTACCTCTAGGACTGCTCGTGGTACCTTTAGGACTACCCGTGGCCCTGCGACTCCTTCTGTCTCTGCGTGGTGTCACCTGGACCTCTGGGTCCCAGGATCTTCACCAGGAAGCGTCTCCTTCTGTTTCTCTGCTCCTGTCTGACTTGGAGCTTTCTTTCCTTCTTTCTTGTCTTTCTTTTCTCCTCCTTGCCTGCCTCCAGCAAGCCTCCTCCTCCCTCCTTTCTCTTGTTCTTCTTCTCCAACTACATGCTCACTCTCTCACTCCCTGAGGTAGACTAACTAAACTTGACCTTCCTTCCTTTGTCTGCTCTCAGATGGCTCCTCCCACCTCCCCAGTTGCTAAGCTGTACCCTCTAGGAGCAGGGATGGGTCTTACGGCCCCTCCCAGCATGCAGCATGGGGGGGTCACTGCCACTTTCCTTGGTCCCAGTATGTACCTAACAATGGGTGTAGTGTGGATTTACCAGGGGACCGGAGTTCACTCTCTTCCTCTCTCAGAATGGGGCATCACACCGCTGGATGGGGTGCAATGACCTGTGGCGACGGAAGCCTCAGGGGCGCCACACTCCCCCACAGCAAATCCCAGCACGTCCTCGGGCTGAAAAACCACAAAAACATGTGGGAGAACTGCAAAACATTTTTGGTATGCAAAACATAAAACAATAAAACATTTCTTCCCTTTATGGGAGGCATAGGTACTTAAACGTTGCAAACTTCTTATAAAGAAACTATGTGTGCACTTTCAGTTCATTGCACAGTTTGGGCACTTCCCCCATAATTCTGGTAGGGGGCACAACGGGTGCAACTATATACATTTTCGGCTACAAGTCCAGTAGCCTGGCAGTTCGTTTCCTTTCAAACAACAATGGTACATAATCAACCTGCCACTAAGTCCAATGGCCTGGTTACATAAGACACATAAGACATCACATTTACCGGGGCCCACATTCCAGTTCAGTGGCCCGGTACACATAAACATGGGGGGTGGCGTCTTCAAAAAGCATGAGGGGCAGTACAGCAGGAAAGGGTGTCATCTTCGAAAAGAATGATGGGCAGAACACAAGGGACTTCTTCAAAAAGAATGAGGGGCAGACAGGGGCTATTTACAGTTCAGCATCTCTTCATCTTTACTCACGAGGGTAGATGCGGGGGTCCCACTCCGGCATTGCTCCTGGCAGCAGGTACGCCGACGATATCATCGTCTGGGTCCCCTGGGCGCTGGTCCCTGACCTTCTGCGCTGTTCTGCAGCCTGGATTGGAGTGGGACCGCTTGCAGGTGTTGCACGGCGCTGCTGCAGAGGGCTGCTTGTCTGTAGGGGGCTGTTGCTGTGGTCTCTAGGGCCCTGCTTTGGCCGGGCTCCCTGCATCACACACGCCATGGAGATCCTGGTCTGCGTCTCCTGAGTGGCTGTCGCAGGACCTCTGCTCAGTTCTGTGGCCTGGGTCTGCCTTGAGGTGGTGCTGCTGCTAGGGGAGATGCTGCGCTCTTGCACTGTGCGGCGCCACTCTGGCTCTTCTGGGGCCGCTTCTTCCCGCAGGATATGTACATGCAGCGCGTACCAGCCACGGTTCCCCATCAGCCGTGTGTACTCTACGACATCACCCAACTTTGCATCTCTCCCTGGGTGGCCTCTGGGCAGGTGCTCCTCGATGTCTCTTCGGGCTACAAACCCGTCCTTGCCCAGACCGGGCTCCCTGATGAAGCCCCAGCCACCAGCTTGTCGGAAGTCCACTACTAGGCCCCGTCGCACTGGGCCCTCGGATCCCTTCAGGGCCTTCCTGACCTCTTCTTTGGAGGCCAGATTAGCGGCTTCTCTAGCCCTCCGTTTCTCCTCCCGGAGTTCCCGCTCCCTCTGGTACTCTACTACCAGCCTCCGGCACGTCAGTTCGTTGGCCAGGGGAGTCTCTTTGGGGAGCAGCGGCCGCTGCAGTCCCCCGCTTTCAATGGGCGCTGCGTCCCAATTCACTCCCGGGGATGCCATTCCCAGGAGGCTCACAGGGGGACTCGGCAGGGGGCCCGCTAGTTGTTCAGGGTTTACCCCTCCCCAGGCTCCGTCTGTGGCGGTCTCAGGCAGGCCTCCGGTGCCCCACCGGGCGTCCGCGCGGTAGGCTGGGAAGGCCAGGGGGTCAGTGAAGGGGCTCAGCGGGGGCGCGTGGCGGGACCCTGGGTCCGGACTGGTCGGGGTTTCTGGTTGCTCACCCTGCTTCCGCTCCGCGGCATCCATCCACCGCTCCAGATCCTCCGGCACCCTCGGCGTTTCTTTCTGCCGGTCCGCTTCCACTTCCACACTACTCAGCCTCCGGGCCAGGACTCGCACTTCTTCTCTCAGCAGGTCCAGCTCGGGATCCACTCTTCCGGTCCCTGGTGCACCTTGCTGCAGCTCCTCCGCCATGCTGCCGACCTGGGGAATGCTGCCTGGAACACTGCTCGGGTGCTCGACCACGCCACTCGGCTGCTCCCTTTCCCTTCTCGGATTCGGGGCCAGAGGCTGCACTAGCAACTGGCGCCAGACTGGCGCCCAGCCCATCACGACCGGCATCACTCCGTTTGCAATAAGGTACATTTTCTTTATCTGCTGGTCTGGCATTTAGACTCTCTCTGCCAGCCGGCCAGCTTATCTGGTCGCCATTTCTTCTTCTTCCGCCTTCTCTGGCGGGCACCGCTTCGCGCTCTTTTCTTGGACAAGGGGGCGGGGCTTCTCTTCGCGCCCTTTCTTCTTTCACGCCCCCCTTCTTCCCGCGCTCAGTGTCTTCAATGGCGGCAGTTTCTCACAGTAAACACAGGCTATTTCACGATTCTTCAGGCGCACAGTACCCGGTGAAACCGGGCACGAAATCCTGTTCATGACGCCAAACTTGACTCGCCCACCCCAGGGCTATGGGACACCCGGTGCCGGGCCGGACTAGTCCGGTGGTAATCAGTGGTGGCGGGACCCGACTCTGTGGCCCTGGTGGGTGTCAGTTAAATATGGCTGATGACTTGGGGTTTGTATAAAGTTTGTGTTCGTGACGCCACCTGTGGTATGCGGCTATTAAGCCGCCGCTGCTGTGTGAGGCCTCCGGGATGATGTTATGGCAGCAATGGTGGTACTGCTCCCCACAGGTGGAGCAATGCCCGGGGCACAGTTGGAGCTTGTGAATGTCTATGCAGATGAAATAACAGAGGCAACTCCAAGGGTGCAGTTTCAAGTTCTTTACTCACAGTTCTTGTCACAGCTGTAGGGACCCTTGGACTGCTGGGACCACTGTCAGGGACCTCCGCCGTTTCTGGGTGATTCTGAGAGTGAAAGCCAGTACCCTTCCCTTAGTGTCTCTTTCTTCTGCTGTCTTCCTTAGCCTTGCCTTTGTTAGGATGGACCTGGCTTGGCCTCCACTACAGCCTCCAGGCTGGGGGGTCACCTGTCGGCTGATTACCCCTTTTCTGGAAGTCTGCTATGGGTTCTGGCCCTGGGAGTTTACAACGTTCCCTGGGCCTCGGTTTTTACTGTTTGGAGATGATTTTGCACTCCTCCAGTCTCTAGGGACCGTCCCCTGTCGCAGCTTGATCCCTCCACCGATGTTAATGTGGAACAGGCCACCGCAGCCTACAACTACCCGTGGCGCCTCTAGGACCTCTCCTTGGTACCTCTAGGACTGCTCGTGGTACCTCTAGGACTACCCGTGGCCCTGCGACTCCTTCTGTCTCTGCGTGGTGTCACCTGGACCTCTGGGTCCCAGGATCTTCACCAGGAAGCGTCTCCTTCTGTTTCTCTGCTCCTGTCTGACTTGGAGCTTTCTTTCCTTCTTTCTTGTCTTTCTTTTCTCCTCCTTGCCTGCCTCCAGCAAGCCTCCTCCTCCCTCCTTTCTCTCGTTCTTCTTCTCCAACTACATGCTCACTCTCTCACTCCCTGAGGTAGACTAACTAAACTTGACCTTCCTTCCTTTGTCTGCTCTCAGATGGCTCCTCCCACCTCCCCAGTTGCTAAGCTGTACCCTCTAGGAGCAGGGATGGGTCTTACGGCCCCTCCCAGCATGCAGCATGGGGGGGTCACTGCCACTTTCCTTGGTCCCAGTATGTACCTAACAATGGGTGTAGTGTGGATTTACCAGGGGACCGGAGTTCACTCTCTTCCTCTCTCAGAATGGGGCATCACACCGCTGGATGGGGTGCAATGACCTGTGGCGACGGAAGCCTCAGGGGCGCCACAGATACATTGCAGTTCTGTAATGTAGGAAGCTGTAAATGGTCTTGTAAATTATTAATAGCGGCTGTAAATACCGGATTGTATATGGATGACAAATAAGAAAAGACTGTCCTAGTTTTCTGGATGAAGCTGTGATGATTCTTTATCCGGCCGTGTGATCCCGACATTAGAGGCTGTTACATCCCGGGAAGAGAGGATTTATCTAGAAAGTGTAAAATCTTTCCCTTCCCTGAATATTTCTGCCTCCGGTCACATCCCGTCTGCCGGTATAACGGGCTCCACACCACAAAACTTACATCCAACTCATCAATTGTGGTGATTTTTTTCTAAGTCACTTTTTTTTCATCTTCTCGTATTAATTAATGTTTTTTGTTCCAAATTCTTCATATTGGTCCAAGTAGATCATGAGTTTTGCGCACAATAGAAACGCTTTGTATTTTTCCCTTTGACCTATGTTAGTTACTTTTTAGTGCAAAAAGTCTCATGTTTTCCTAAATGGCGGCAAGTTTGCACCAAAGTATTTGCTATACATAAACTATCTCGGGTGTGGACTGAAGAACATTCGTGATAAAATTTCCCAGTTTTTAGGTTGAAGGTAGACATACCGTTCCTTGAAAAACTATTTATACCTGATGAACTTTTCCACATTTTTTCAAATTACAGCCACAAAAAAATGGATTTTATTGGGTTTTTATGTGATAACAACACAAAGTAGCAAACACTTGTGAAGTATAAAGGAAATTATACATGACTTTCTAATTATGTTAAGAAATTTAACTCTGAAATTTGTGATGTGCATTAGTATTCAGCCCCCTGAGTGAATACTTTGTAGGATCTCCTTTCACTACAATTGCTGCTGCCAGTTTCTTGGGGATGTGTCTACCAGCTTTCCACATCTAGAGGTGACATTTTTGCCCCTTGTACTTTATAAAACAGCTCTATCTCAGGTAAATTGGATGAAGGCGTCTGTGAAGAAATTTTGCTGAGCCCACAATTGTGCCTGGAGATCCCAGGTGAGGACAGTTCAGTTGCATCTTGCTGTGCTCAGTCAGCTTTCTAAGCTTGCCGCTATCTCCTCTCAGTGGGTGCTCATCAAAACCGAGGTGCTGCTGACTGGGATAGTTAGCCCAGGAAGCCCCGAAGTCGCAAAGATTCTAATCCCTCGCGAGCCAACGGATGGGAGAGACTCTGTCGCTTGTACCATCTTGTGATCTTTCTGGAAATGTACAATATGATTTTTCCTATTGGTGAACCAGTAATGTCTTACCAAGGTGTGGTTCCCTCACCCTGTGTTGTCTGAGAAGTGTTCTGCCCACAAAAAATGAGTGTGAGTGTGAAGCCCCGCAAGTATCGTATCGGTGCATACCTTCAGGGACTCCACGGGTGCTGGTGCGGGTCACAGGTAGGGAATCTTCGGTTTTGATCGTGACGCCACTCTCAGTATTGCGGTCAGTGGGGACCGCCACTGCAGGTTAGGGGTGCCTGGGGCTGATGGTATGTGCAGTTAGTTGTAGTAGCCTCCTGAGAGTGAGGCATGCCCCAGGGTCCTGTGGAAGTATGTAGAACTACAAGGCGCAGAATAACTCCACACAAGTTGAATGTCTTTCAAGGGCTTTACTCACAGTTGATGGCAGGGTGAGTAGCCCGGGCGTAGCTGAGATGAACCAGGCAGGAACCAGGTATCCTTCCGGCTGACTTTATGAGGGTGACTACTGACTCGCCTTCCTTAGCCCTTGGTGGTTTGGAGTAACCCCGACTTTTAGTCCCTATGGGGGTCACTCAGGGAAGATGCTGCAGCCTCTCTCCCCTTAGTTTGCCGTTTGCTTGTCGCCCGGACCAGGCCACTCCAGCTGCTTGCCTCCTGTGACCTATGGGCCCTAACTGTGGCTACGTGGCTGCGGCTTTTGTGGTGTTGTGGTGTGGGCTTTGAGAGCCCCACACCGGCAGGTTTAGCAAAAGAAAGCTGGATCTATCTCCGCTTCGGGATCTGCCGCCCGTTTGGGCCTGGTACTCTCTAGCAGTCTCCTTACTTCCCACTCCGTGCTCTCTCTCTAGCTGAAGATGGATTTCGGGTAGCACTCCTAGTTGACCGTTCTCCCCCGTCAATAGCCACTGCGCGGGCGCTGTTAGACAGCAGTAGCCCCACAGGTCTGCTCCTCACTGAGCCCTCTGGAGTTCTGCTCTAACCGACTCACTGCCCCTCCTCTCCTGTTCTTGCCTACGCCACCTAGCAACCAGACTCTCTTACCACACCCCTCGAGAGGAGATGGAGGCTTCTGGCCCCCTCCTGGGTTCCCCAGGGGTCCTCTCAAAGGTACATGTGTGAGACCTGATCACTATGCGCCTGTGTACCACACCTCAGTCAGCCTTCTGGATCACCTGTATTGTACTGTCCCAGCATGGGTGCAGTACTCAGTGGTGCCTGACCAGGTCAGGGGCGCCACATTCCCCCTTAGTTATCACCAGCACGTCCTCGGGCTGCAAGACAACATTTTTAAAATGCATAAAACATTAAAACATGGTAAAACTTTAAAACCACCAGGTATCATACATCACCACCCTCCACCCACAAGTCCGTTAACCCACCCAAAAAAACCCTTTCACGTTGGCCGCGCCTTCAGCCACTTCTGGCAGGATGTAGAGGCGGCTTTCAGGGTCTGGTGGCTTCAGGGTATACCTGGCCTGGTGGATCCGCGCCTTCAGCCTCTTCTGGCAGGATGTAGAGGCGGCCTCCACAGTTGGTGCTGACCAGGTACCCTCTTTGTGGTGGAGAGCCAGGCCCCATAAACAGGCATGCTCTCTGGTCGCAGGTGAGCCAAGGCCCTATATACGGACGGGCCCCCTCTGGTTGCAGACGAGCCAAGCCCCTAAACAGGCTAGCTCTGGTGGTGGTGCCTCTGGTGTAACTATTTACACTGCGAGAGTTTGTGGCTATAGCCAGTTCATAGCCTTAAGGTTCATTTCTCACAATAGTTTTTGTGGGCACATGCTTGAACTTGAGAACGTTGCAAAACTTTAAAACTGATCAAAACTTTAACTCTTTAACTGCTGTTCTTCTTTCTTTTCTTTACTCCTCCATTTCACCAGGGCTTGGGCCTGTAGGGCTGCGGCTCCTGTTGCTTTCCTGCTCTTTGTCGTCGTCTGTGGTCGTCTCATCTGTAGGTTCTTTGTCTTTTCTTTCTTGGTCTTCATCTGTTTCCTTTTCTGTATCTGTTTCTTTATCTCTGTCTTTCCTTTCTTCTTTAGGACATGGTGCTACGTCAAGCGCGTACCAGCCTCTTTCTCCTTGATGTATGGTGAACTGTACTGAATCTCCCATTCTTAAGTTTCTGCCAGGGTGTCCTCTGGGCAAATGGGCTCTCACATCTCTCCTATTTACGAAAATGCCTCCCTTTATACCAGGGGCAACGATGAATCCGTACCCTGACTTCAGATTAAAATCTTCCACAATTCCTCTGCAAAGGGGTCCTCTGACCTGGGCTTTGGCTCTTCTCAGGAACCGTTTTTCTTGTAGGTCTCTGGCCGTGATGTCATCCTTCTGCTCTGGAGACTGTGGTGCTGGAGCAAACTGTGTTCTGCTGCGCCGTGTCTTGCGGGCTGGATTCTGCTGGGCTGTTTCTTCCATGCCTACAGGTCTCCAGGTGAGGTCCTTGGGCTGATCTTCGTCAGCAGACGGTGTCAGGTCTTCCTCATCCCAGCGAGAATAGGGCAGCATCTCCGGCTCTGGGTATGGGTCCACTGCTGGTGGCTCTGGAGTCAGCTCCTCAGCCTCCTGTCCTCCTCTCCCCCTTAGTTCTTCGCTGCACTCTGGCTGTGGCAGTGCTGGGGATGGATGTTCTTCAGCCGACCCGGGCGGTGGACTCTTGGGCGGGGTTGCTGCAGGAGTTGCCTTAGGAGTGTGCGGGGGAAGCAGATATTGTGCCACCATCTCCTGTGGGAACTTGGCCTCCATGTCAGCCTTCAACTGCCAGTATGCGGAGTCCTCACCTACCAGGGATTTCCTAGCAGGGACGTCCTTAGTCTGGGGAGCGGTGTCTGCTCTGGCCTTGCAGGCCGGGGTAAACGTTGGTGTAGTCTTGTCTTGGCGGGCCGCGCCTGACATGGCGGCGGCCTGGTCTTGGCGGGCCGCGCCTAGCGTGGCGGCGGCCTGGTCTTGGCGGGCCGCGCCTAGCGTGGCGGCGGCCTGGTCTTGGCGGGCCGCGCCGGGCGTGGCGGCGGCCTGGTCTTGGCGGGCCGGGCAGGGCATCGCTGCGGCAGCCTGGATTGGCGTCGCAGCCTCGATGGGATCCGTGCAGGCTGAGCTGGGCGTCGCTGCAGTGATCGGGGCTGGACGGGCCGCACCTGGCGTGGCTGCGGCCTGGTTTAGCATCTCACTTGCGGCGCGGACGAGCGTCACTGCTGCGGTGGGGTCCTGGCGGACTGGGCTCAGCAGGGTGGCAGCCTGGGTCAGCGTCACACCTGCGGCACGGATGAGTATTGCAGTGGCAGTCGGGCCTTTGCGGGCCAGGCGGGGCATCGCTGCGGCGGCCTGGGCTTGGCGGGCCGCACCTAGCGTGGCTGCGGCCTGGTTCAGTGTCGCCGCGCCGGGCGCCTCTTCCGGGGCCGCGGGCGTAGCAGCAGGAGTCGGGGCACTTGCGCTGGCCGGGGCATCTCTGGACTCACCAATCGGTGGCAGCATCGGGGTCTGAGTCGTCGCCTCTCGGTCTGGTAAGCGTCGCGCGGCTCCCTCCTCGTAGGTCCGAACCGCCGCAGCCATCTCCAGGAGCTCCGTGCGTCCCTCACTGAGCTGCCGTACAATCCTGGCTTCCAGCTGGTCGCAGAAGATAGCAAGCTCCCGGCACCACCAGGCAGCAGAGCCTGGTTCTGGGTATCCGCGTCTGGACTCCATTTCCTCTAGCACGCTGCTGGCTTCTCCTCTGTTCCGCCGTCTCTGGACGCTTCCGCTCTCTTCACAAGCGAGGTCAGAACTCTGCAGGGGATCTCTGGGTAGCCACACCTCTTCGTGGGCGGTAACTTCTTCCAGCGCGGGCTGCTGTTGTTTTTCAGCGCGCTTTTCATGGTGGCAATATGGCGGCGCTTCCAACTTTTCAAGCGGACCGCCCAGGCACATGGTCACCTGTCTCAACAGGTCTAGTCCTTATCCTGTTCGTGACGCCAGATGTGAAGCCCCGCAAGTATCGTATCGGTGCATACCTTCAGGGACTCCACGGGTGCTGGTGCGGGTCACAGGTAGGGAATCTTCGGTTTTGATCGTGACGCCACTCTCAGTATTGCGGTCAGTGGGGACCGCCACTGCAGGTTAGGGGTGCCTGGGGCTGATGGTATGTGCAGTTAGTTGTAGTAGCCTCCTGAGAGTGAGGCATGCCCCAGGGTCCTGTGGAAGTATGTAGAACTACAAGGCGCAGAATAACTCCACACAAGTTGAATGTCTTTCAAGGGCTTTACTCACAGTTGATGGCAGGGTGAGTAGCCCGGGCGTAGCTGAGATGAACCAGGCAGGAACCAGGTATCCTTCCGGCTGACTTTATGAGGGTGACTACTGACTCGCCTTCCTTAGCCCTTGGTGGTTTGGAGTAACCCCGACTTTTAGTCCCTATGGGGGTCACTCAGGGAAGATGCTGCAGCCTCTCTCCCCTTAGTTTGCCGTTTGCTTGTCGCCCGGACCAGGCCACTCCAGCTGCTTGCCTCCTGTGACCTATGGGCCCTAACTGTGGCTACGTGGCTGCGGCTTTTGTGGTGTTGTGGTGTGGGCTTTGAGAGCCCCACACCGGCAGGTTTAGCAAAAGAAAGCTGGATCTATCTCCGCTTCGGGATCTGCCGCCCGTTTGGGCCTGGTACTCTCTAGCAGTCTCCTTACTTCCCACTCCGTGCTCTCTCTCTAGCTGAAGATGGATTTCGGGTAGCACTCCTAGTTGACCGTTCTCCCCCGTCAATAGCCACTGCGCGGGCGCTGTTAGACAGCAGTAGCCCCACAGGTCTGCTCCTCACTGAGCCCTCTGGAGTTCTGCTCTAACCGACTCACTGCCCCTCCTCTCCTGTTCTTGCCTACGCCACCTAGCAACCAGACTCTCTTACCACACCCCTCGAGAGGAGATGGAGGCTTCTGGCCCCCTCCTGGGTTCCCCAGGGGTCCTCTCAAAGGTACATGTGTGAGACCTGATCACTATGCGCCTGTGTACCACACCTCAGTCAGCCTTCTGGATCACCTGTATTGTACTGTCCCAGCATGGGTGCAGTACTCAGTGGTGCCTGACCAGGTCAGGGGCGCCACATGAGCGTTCAGTGGGATGAGCCCTGGTCCGAGCAGTCTTTCTGAAGACAGCCAGGCCAGCGGACGACTGTACCCACTGACCCTCGTTTTTCCACACTGCCACTTATGGATGATGGATTGAAAAGTGCTTAGTGAGATGTTCAGAGCTTTGGCTTTTTTTAATTTTTTTTTTTTTATAACTGAACCCTGCTTTACTCTTCTCCACAACTTTATACCTGACCTGTCTGCTGCGTTCCTTGGTTTTCAAGATGCTGTTTGATCCCTAATGTTCTGAAGCAAAACTTGTGAAACCTTCACGAAACAGCTGTAGTTATACTGAGAATAAATGATACAGGTGACTCAATTTACTAATTATGTGACTTCTGGAGGCAATTGGTCACTCAGGCGCATCATACTACAAGGGGCTTAATACAAATGCACGTCACAATATTCAGATTTATATTTTTAAATATTTAGAAAACCATCTATCATTTCCTTTACACTTCACAAATACTTGTTACTTAATGCTGGTATATCACATAAAATCACAATAAAATACATTTGTGGGTATGACGCTAAAATAATTGGAAATGTTCCGGGGGTGTGAATACCTTTACAAGGGGCAAAATGCCTTCATGACTCTAAAAATATTAGACTAGTTCCCTGGATCGATGTCCCATCACAAAATCTAGTACTGACAACCTGCAATAATATACGTTTTAATGAAGGCATCCAAGCCCGCCGTGAATTTTTGTAGTCTATCAACATTTATCACATCATGTGTCAGAGAGTTCCATATTCTCACTGCTCTTACAGTAGAGAATCCCCATCTGTGATTATGACTGAACCTCCTTGTCATCATTGCAGGCCTCAGTTGTATAAAGCTCATTATAAATAGCTCAGTAATGCCCCTGATATACTTGTACATTGTAATAAAATCGCCCCGTAGCCTTTTTGTTTCCAAAATGAATAACCCCAAGCTTGCAAACCTGTCCTCCTATTGCAATCCTTCCATGGTCGCTCTTCTCTGCACCCGCTCTAGTTCAGTTATGTCCTTCTCATTCACTGGAGCCCGAAATTGTGCAGAATATTGTAAGTGTGGCCGCACTAGTGACTTGTATATAGGCAAAACTGTTCTTGTCCAGAGCATCTGTGCCTCGTTCACTGCATCCTATTATTTTATCTGCCTTGGCAGCAGCTTCATGACACTGGTTGGTTTTTGTCGTCCACCCGCACACCCACGTCTTTTTTAGTGTCAATTTTCTACAGTAATTTTGAGACTATTTAAAAAAAATTGCAGTTTAAGAATCAGACGAAAAAATCTGAGAAGCTAAACCCCCGCAAACAATGGCAAACATTAAAAAAAAAAACCTCCCAACAGGCGAATACTCATAAAATGGTCACATGCCATACATATGGAGTAAAACCCGCTTCTCAATATTATTGGATTAAGGATTTTCACTTTGGTTCCCGCAGCCCAAAATCATGAATTGTCTTCTTCTTCATGTCATACATGTTAGCGTTCTTTCTGCTGCCAGTGATCGGATATAAAGTCTCCAGTAATTATATTACTGTACAGGATTCTTTATGATGTCACATTGTCATCTTCTCCCCATTCAGGTCCCTACAATATCTTATCCTCTCAGTGGAGTTCTATATAAGAGAATTCTCCTGATTGACCCTTCAAGGATGGATATGGACAGGGACAAGATGGCGGAGAGGATATTACACCTCACCCTAGAGATCCTCTTCCGGCTTACTGGAGAGGTGAGAGATTCTGATGACGTCACATTACATCATTCTTATCTATGGGAATAACAGATGGACAGAACTGGAGAGGTGAGGACTCTGGAAATGTCTGGAGTGAGATTTATTACTGTGTCTCTCCATAACCAGGATTACACAGTAGTGAAGAAGACCTCTAGTGAGCGCTGTCAGGCCCCTGTGTCTGAGGGATGGGGAAGACCCCTGAGCCCAATCACGGGGCCTCCACCTCACCCCCCGATACATGAGGACTTCAATGACCAGAAGATCCTAGAACTCACCTACAAGATGATTGAGCTGCTGACTGGAGAGGTGACACTGCTGGGAATGCTGGGACATTATACAGTAACGCTATGAAGGGATCGGGGGTGACGGTATCATTGTATGTGTCAGGTTCCTATAAGGTGTCAGGACGTCACTGTCTATTTCTCCATGGAGGAGTGGGAGTATTTAGAAGGACACAAAGATCTGTACAAGGACGTCATGATGGAGGTTCCCCAGCCCCTCACATCACCAGGTAATAGACAGGACTAAATACACACGGCCTATAATTATCTGTATTTAAGGAATGAATTCAGTCCCTGTATGTGTCTCCTCCAGTTCTATCCAGTAAGAGGACAACACCAGAGAGATGTCCCCGTCCTCTTCTCCCACAGGACTGTAAACAAGAAGACCCCGATGTTCCTCAGGATCATCAGGTAGATGGAGAGAAGGTGCCATGAAATCTCCCTATGATGTGTAGATGGCTGTGAAGGTCTTGTGCTCAGTCTTGTTTTAATATCCAGCATTATATGGTTTATACTTGTGTAATGAGAGCGGTGGAGATGGCAGGATTAGAGCTGATCATAGATGTGACTTCTCCATCTGTCTGTGACTTTTACAATATTTGTTTCAGGGGGAAGATCTGACCCATATTAATACTACAGAGACATATGTGAGGGGTGATGAGTGGAGTAAAGAGGAGATTCCTACAGATAACCGCCCAGGTGAGTAGTGACCACTAAATGCAGAGAAGTCACAGATTCTTCTCAGTCACCGGCTGTGGCTTCTTTATCAGGGTTGTAGTCCATCATAGAAAATGGTCACCATTCTGCTGCTAGACCCCCACATGCTCCTCCACCCAACACTGTCCCCATTATTTTGGGCATTAGACGCCCTTCTGTTGGAGTGAGATCTGTATCAGCCAGATCTTACAGGTAGGATCCATCCTATCCCCTGAAATTAAAAGATGTTGACCCGTAGGTGCCCAGATCTCTAATCTGCAAAGCCAAATGACAGTGTACGTAGAATGTGCATAAAATTCAGAAAATTATGGGAAGAAAAATCTAATCTGTATGGTGGACACCTAAGAGAAAGCGGAGGGTAATGATGCTGGTGACTTCCTAGAATCTTGACATCTTATTGCTGAATCTTCCTTCTCTCCCTTCTGCTGAATGTGCTGATCGGGTCATTACAAAGGTCCAGTCTTTGTTGCTAAACTTCCCTTTTATGACGAGACACCATTCCATGAGCAGTGAAATTCCTCCTTTCCGGGCAATCGCAACACATGTGAAATAGATCTGCAGCCTCTGAGTTACACATGGGACATAACGAAAATTGAATATTTCTGATCTGTTGTTACTGATGAGACTCTATGATGACGAGAGGAGGGAGTAGCTAGAGGCAGAGGGAGGAACTTGGGGTTGAGGGAGAAGCTGGAAACAGGGAGGAGGGAGAGGAAGGAGCTAGAGGCAGAGCCCATCCCTCTTGTATCTACATAGTATCTCATCAGAATGATAGAGGAACTCCCGGTGAACTCAGCCGGTGACTGCAAAACTTTGACTCCAAATGGTCTTTGTTCTGTGTTGAGGAAATAAATGTTAGCAATACACACCATAAGGAAAATGTATCTACCGTCTAAATCAACTCGCGACTCCAAAATCTGGTGGGGAAGAGATTTGTGGAAAGCAATAGAAACACCCTTTGGTTTATTATTTGGGTTAGTAGAAAGGGAACAGGCATTGTAGTATCTATTTGAATACTTGAACTAAAGAGGCCTTAAAGTATGTTTCCTGAAGCATAGCTATTGAGACCCTTTGTATGTAGATATTAATATATCTTACTCCTTTTCAAAGCACTATTTACAATACAAGATGTAAATGTCACAAGTAGAGAAAGGGAGGGAGAACGACTAAGATAGGATATAGAGGAGACAAACCTGGGGAGAAATGCGAAATTGGAAGGGACAACTTCCATAGGCCACATTAAACTATTAACTCTTAGCAGGAGAAAACTGGACCTTATCAACAGGTCCCACAATCTAAGTGGGGTTAAGGAAGCCAAGACAGGGATAATCTCCACAAGAGACCCGTATTACTCAAATATCCAAAATATGTATAGTATACCCACCAATATAGAGAGAATAAAGGTGAAAGAGAGAAAGCAGAAAAAAAGATAATAGAAGTAGGAAAAGGAAGTGACAATGATAGATTAGATTTAAAAAAAAAAACAACAAATATTTCCTGATACAATTTCTCAAACCAAACTCCTGGCCACCATTTAAAGGCATCAATAATGACCAAATTGTAATTCTAGTGATGGTAATAAGTACAGATCAGTCAATCAGTCATCCTGAAGAAGACCTCATGTCTTAAGAGGCCCATCACTGAGGGATAAGTGTTGCAATTTTGGTGACAGCTCTGTCTCACAATTAGCATGTGGGGGTAGAGTATGACGTGCCGTCCATTCTGGCAGATGGATCTGAGGCAAGTCGAAGGTAGATAAGTTGGTCGGGAGGTCCCCCAAATTCTTAGATTCTGCGTGGCGTCCATCTTTTTTTGCAAAAAATTGAAATGAGAAAACCTCCAGTGGTAGGAGATCCCTTGGGTCTCGAAGAAACTGAGTGAGTGATCATTAGGCTTTACGAAGTTGTAGTGTGCTCCTGGCCAGATCTGAGAGGATGAAAATGTCACAGCTTTACAGTTGTATATTCTATTTAGATCTTACAGCTTGTGAAAGAATTTACTTCTCCTTGTAAAAATGAATGCAGGACACAACATCACGTGGTCTTCAGGCCAAGGTGGACTTGGGACCAATATCTCTGTGAAGTATATCCATTTCCATACGCGAGTCCTCTTTCCTCCCAAGTAAATCATAGGATAAAGTATTAATGGTTTTCTCCTGCATATGGGAAGAGATTTCTTCAGACAGGCCACAAATACAGAGATGGTTTAGTCTGTAACGGTTTTCTATATCATCTATAAATGTTAGAATGTTTGAGATCTGAGTGGTACGTTCAGACATAAGATATTGGTTCTCTATTGAAGACGTTGTGTCAGACTCTAGGTCATACACTCTGATGCCTACTGAGTCTCCTCTAGTCTATTAAACATGGTCTCCAGGTCCTGCTTTGTGGGGATAGAGCACAGATGTTCTTTCCAATCCCACTTGTCTCCTTCAAAGAGGATTGTGATTAACTACACAACAACATGACACCTCCGCCAAGATAAATCGCTAAGCTGAGCGTGGTTGATGGCTCTAAAATACAGTTACTTGCATCTACAGGATCATCATGAATTCTATTTTGTTTCTGATCCTAAGGAATTCAGATTACTGCACAATTGCTCCTGAAATGGGGAACACTAATACTTCTACTTTTCTGGCCAAAACTCATAGTAGCGCCAATGGTCCATCGTAAATGAGTACAACACTGATTTACTGGACTATGTTAACGAACGCTCTCTCTAAATGTCTAATGTCTTCAAGAAACTCATCTGACAGAAGATATTGGCCCCTACATTAGTTTGGATTGCCGAGAGCCCCCGAGCCACATACTGTAATTACTCCAGATGTGTCCCCTCTAGTTACTAAATCACTGACGGTGAAGGCTGTCGGGGTGGAGGGCGATCATTTTAGTAGATGTGTTATTGTCTATAGTCACAGTTTTCTCTATAGTATTTAGTAAAAAAGCCGCTCTTATTTCATGGCTTTCCACTGCAGCCAGTTTTCTGCTCCTATCCAGGCCCCATTTCTCCAATCTGACATCTGTCACTTTACATGATAACACCTTTGTAATGCTGAATCTGATCCCAGTGTCTGAGATTTTTTTGTGACACAATGTAAGTTCTTATTTGTATTTTAAGATTGATTTGTTCACAAAATCCTAGAAGGAAGAGAGGAAACTGGAATGGAGACCTGGGACATGAAAATAGTAGGGGGTGCCAGTAACAAGAGCCATAATGGTACAGTCCACCAAATCCTAGAAGGAAGAGAGGCACTCACCCAAAACAAAATGCAGTGTCCTTTATTTCATGTAGACATACGATGGTAGGGAGAGGATGCGAGAAGCGAGGATAATGGCTGCCGTTTTGCGCTTAGAATAGCGCTTCTACGGGTCCACCTGTCACCAGCACCTCCCACATCCGTAAAGGTGAAAACAGGTGACAGCGATAAATACAATCAACTGCAAATACAAAAAGTGAAGAAAAAGGTTAAAAAACCATACTAAAAACAATACAATGTAACAATTGGAAATATAAATGCAGGGGCACAATATCAGAGAAGATGATTAATAATAGGGCATACAAAATAATTCATATCAATTAAATTAGGAAAGTTATGATCAAATCAAAGAAAAACTGACATTTCATTTTTTTCATTCGAGCCTAAAGTGCCAAGTGCCTTTAGGTCAGTTATCCAGATTGCTTCTTTTTGTAACAGGATTTTGTGTGTATTACCTCCTATTTGTGAGATAACGACTCGTTCCATGCCAGCAAATTTTAAACAATCTGGATTACCCAGATGGACTGAGTGAACACGGTTGATTAATCTAGGGGAACCTTTTCCTGTCAAAATAGAATTATAGATTATAAATTAATTTGTTCCTGTTCACTAAAAAAAAAAAAAAAAAAAGTAGTCTGAATTTCGCTTCAAACATTGCATTTGGATGTTCTTAAAACAAATAGTGATACCGCAACATATAGTCAGTAAATAGCATTTACCGTATTCTGCTTTAGCCGAAAGTACTATTTTTGACTCCAGAGGCAGTCTCTGGAAAATTGCAAAGAGTGGATGTTTTAGAGGGAAAATTACAAATATGCCGTTATACTGCCCAATACATAGCACCCAGCTTGGTCTCCAGGAAACACACACACCGTAAATGTTTGTGGGTTCTTCCCGGTGGCAATGCCAAACATGGATAGTAACAGTGTTTAGGCCACTGCAACGCTGAGAAGAATTAAGGACATTTGGCTTTGGGATTTTTTTTTATTGAATTATGGAGCCATATTGCTTTTCAAGAGTTTTTCAGCTATAACTAATGTGGAAACCCTCCATTTTTCCCACTGAGCGAGTAGGTTTTTGGTATAATTTTGGCTAGAAAACATTGTTTGGTGGATTATTATTCAAATATTTGGGATGCAAAATGAACAAAGAAGATTGAACATCATGGTCTACTGGTTCCTGCTCTGATTACTGACTACTGTTAGATTTATGAACATTTTTTGTTTCAGTAAATATTCTAATTATAGATTACTACATAAATTGCAATTTCTTTAGCTATTTCATAAATCATATCCTTTCATTTCTATATATATATTATTATTAAAAAATTTTATTCTTGGCAGATGACTGTACCAGGAGATCAGAGGCACAACTGACATCTTCAGTTTTTAAATCAAATGACCTTGATATGCCACAAGATGTAACTGAAGTGAATGCCATTGCTCCAGATATAGCATCATCTCTTCAAAGCAAGGATATATCCTCTCATTCTTTTGAACCTACTTCTGATTTATCACAGACTATTAAGAAAAATAAAAGTCACAAAACAAGCATTCAAAATAGAAATGCTCTTACAGTGAAAACATCATTTTCAACTTTAGAATCTGAAAAAATACTTAACAAAATTCACACAGGGGAGAAAAGATTTTCTTCAGAGTCTTTTAGTTACCAGAGAACTCACACGGGGGAGAAGCCTTTTTCATGTTCAGAATGTGGGAAATGTTTTACACAAAAACCACTTCTTGTTATACATCAGAAAACTCACACAGGAGAGAAGCCTTTTTCATGTTCAGAATGTGGGAAATGTTTTGCACAGAAATCACATTTTGTTAGACATCAGAGAACACACACAGGAGAGAAGCCTTTTTCATGTTCAGAATGTGGGAAATGTTTTACACAAAAATCACTTCTTGTTATACATCAGAGAACTCACACAGGAGAGAAGCCTTTTTCATGTTCAGAATGTGGGAAATGTTTTGCACAGAAAACACATCTTATTAGACACCAGAGAACTCACACAGGGCAGAAGCCTTTTTTATGTTTAGAATGTGGGAAATGTTTTGCACATAAACAACATTTTGTTTCACATCAGAGAACTCATACAGGGGAGAAGCCATTTTCATGTTCAGAATGTGGGAAATGTTTTGCACATAAATCACGTTTTGTTGAACATCAGAGAACTCACACAGGGGAGAAGCCATTTTCATGTTCCGAATGTGGGAAATGTTTTGCACATAAATCACGTTTTGTTACACATCAAAGAATTCACACAGGAGAGAAGCCATTTTCATGTTCAGAATGTGGGAAATGTTATGCACAGAAAACACATCTTATTACACACCAGAGAACTCACACAGGGCAGAAGCCTTTTTTATGTTTAGAATGTGGGAAACGTTTTGCACATAAACAACATTTTGTTTCACATCAGAGAACTCATACAGGGGAGAAGCCATTTTCATGTTTAGAATGTGGAAAATGTTATGCATGGAAATCAGAGCTTGTTGCACATCAAAAAACTCACACAGGAGAGAAGCCATTTTCATGTTCAAAATGTGGGAAATGTTTTGCACATAAACAACATTTTGTTACACATCAGAGAACTCACACAGGGGAGAAGCCATTTTCATGTTCAGAATGTGGGAAATGTTTTACACAGAAATCAATTCTTGTTAAACATCAGAGAACTCACACAGGAGAGAAGCCTTACTCCTGTTCTGAATGTGGGAAATGTTTTATCCAAAAATCACATCTTGTTGGACACCAGAGAACTCACACAGAGAAGTCTTTTTCATGATAGAATGTGGGAAATATTTTACATTAAAATGCAATCTTTTTGAACATCTCATAAATCACACGGGTGGAAGCCACTATCATTTCATATTGTATCCTCCTTCCCCTTTTAATATAAATATTTTTCTCGATAAGAATAATAAAGTTCACTTTTTGGATAAATTTCTTACGCGTCTGTGCTTTTTCTGATAGCCAGTACGAAGCAATAAGTTTCCTTGCCGCATATAGTCGTACAACTGCCAGTTTCTCATGTTCTTCCGCTCCCACTTCATCCACATAGCCCAGTACACACACCAAAGGAATCCTGGGTAGCTCCACTTGCATCACCGATTTAATTAAATTTAAGACTATGATCCAGAACCCTTCTAAAAACGGGCACTCCCACAACATGTGTATGATCCCTGCTTCTGCCACGGCACATTTCAGGCACTTGGAATCTGTTCTCCCGCATTATGCATCCACACAGCGGTTTTATAGACTATACATGACATATAACTGCAAGAGCCTTTTCACTTCACTCAGAGATATTTTGGTGACATATTGCAGAATAGACTCCCATTTCTCCTCTCAAATCTCTCCCAAATCCTCCACCCACTTCACATATGCCTCAATTGGATGCTTCCCAACAGACATGGACAAGAGTCCCTCATAGACCATTGATATACAACCTGCCTTACCTCTCTGCATTTCTATTATGTTAATTACACTGTCCGGTTGTACAACAATTGGTGCTATTCTGTTCTGCGACTCAAATGCATGACGTAACTGCATGTACTTGTAAACCATGTCCCAATGGGTAGTCCTTTAGCAATCCTTCAAAAATGTTGTTAGGAGCATTAACCCTTTAGTGACGGAGCTAACTTTCACCTTAATGACCAGACCAAATTTTGCAATTCTGACCAGTGTCACTTCATGAGGTTATAACTCTGGAACGCTTCAACGGATCCCGGTGATTCTGAGACTGTTTTTTCGTCACATATTGGACTTCATGTTAGTACCAAATTTAGGACAATATTTTTTGCGTTTATTTATGAAAAAAATTGAATATTGGCAAAAATTTTGAAAATTTAGCAATTTTCAACTTTTGAATTTTTATACCGTTAAACCAGAGATTTCTGTGACACAAAATAGTTAATAAATAACATTTCCCACTTGTCTACTTTACATCAGCACAATTTTGGAAACAAAATTTTTTTTTGTTAGGAAGTTAGAGGGGTTCAAAGTTTATCAGCGATTTCTCATTTTTACATCAAAATTTACAAAACCATTTTTTTAGGGACCACATCACATTTGAAGTGACTTCAATAGGCCTAGATGACAGAAAATACCCAAAAGTGACACCATTATAAAAACTGCACCCCCCAAAGTACTCAAAACCACATTCAAGAAGTTTATTAACCCTTCAGGTGCTTCACATGAACAAAAGCAATGTGGAATGAAAAAAAGCAAAAATTAAATTTTACCTAAAAATGTTGCTCTAACCCAAATTTATTCACTTTTAGAAGAAATAACACAAGAAAATGGACCCCAAAACTTGTTCCCCACTTTCTTATGAGTGCGCCGATACCCCACATATGGTCAGAAACCTCTGTTTGGACAAATGGGAGGGCTCGGAACAGAAGGAGCAATATTTGAATTTTGGAAAGCAAATTTGGCTGAAATAGATTGCGGGCACCATGTTGCATTTACAGGTCCGCTAAGGTACCTAAACAGAAGAAATCCCTCACAAGTGACACCATTTTGAAAAGTAGACCCCTCAAGGCTTCTATCTAGGGGTATAGTGAGCATTTTAGATCCACAGGTACTTCACAGATTTTGTTAACGTTACGTTGTCATATTGAAAATTTTAATAATTTTCTCAAAAATGTTACTTTAGCATCAATTTTCTCACTTTTTCAAGAGGTAATTCCAAAAATTTGACCTCAAGGTTTCTTAACCACTTTTTTATGAGCGCGGTGATACCTCACATGTGGTCTGAAACCTTTGTTTGGATAAATGGGAGGGCTTGGAACGAAAGGAGCAATATTTGAATTTTGGAAAGGAAATTTGGCTGAAAAAGATTGCGGGCACCATGTCACATTTGGAGGACCCCTAAGGTACCTAAACAGCAGAAACCCCGCACAAGTGACCCCATTTTGGAAACTAGGCCCCTCAAGGAATTTATCTAGATGTTTGGTGAGTACCCTGAACCCCCAGGTGCTTCACAGAATTTTATAACGTTGAGCCATGAAAAAAAAAAAAAAAAATTTACCACAAAATTGTTATTTCAACCAGGTAGCTTTTTTTTTTACAAGAGTAAAAGGAAAAAATTCAGCATAACATTTATTGTGCAATTTCTCCTGAGTTTGGCGATACCTTATATGTGGTGGAAATCAACTGTTTGGGCGCATGGCAGGGCTCGGAAGGGAAGGAGTGCCATTTGACTGCAAAATTGGCTGGAATCAATAGCGGACGCCAGGTTGCATTTGGAGAGCCCCTGAGGTGCCTAAACAGTGGCTGTCCCCCACAAGTGACTCCATTCTGGAAACAAGACACCTCAAGGCTTTTATCTAGGTGTATAGTGAGCAGTTTGAATCCACGAATACTTCACAGAATTTGATAAGCTTAGGTTGCCATATTGAAAATTTTCATTTTTTTCACAAAAATGTTGCTTCAGCATCAAATTTCTCACTTTTTCAAGAGACAACAACAAACCGTGGACCCAACAGGTTGTTATCCAATGTCGTATGAGCACAGGGATACCCCAGATGTGGCCAAAAACCTCTGTTTGGATAAATGGGAGGGCTTGGAATGGAAGGAGTACCATTTGAATTCTGGAAAAGTTGAGATAAATTGCGGGCACCATGTCACATTTGCAGGGCCCCTTGGGTACCTATACATTAGAAACCCCCCACAAGTGACTCCATTTTGGAAACTGGATTTTATTCAAGAGTATAGTAAGCATTTTGAATCCACAGGTACTTCACAAAAATGTTGCTGTAGCAACAAATGTCTCACTTTTAGGCTATGTGGCCATGATCCAGCGACACGGTGTCTAGTGTACAGTGTCAGCCTTCCTGCAGAGATGTGAATGTTGTCCACGGGAGAACGCAGCTGCCCATGCCCACAATTTGGGTTCAGGCTGCTGTGGAGCTCTATGCTACCTGCAGAGAACACTCATCTCCGCAGCATAAATTGACATGCTGAGGCTCGGGAAGCTGCACCACAGGTCAGTGTATGCTGCGGAGAAAAGAAGCACAGTGGGCACGGGATTTCTAAAAATCCTTCCACTGTGCTTCTACTGCACAACGCAGCGCTATGGACGCAGGGAAAACACTCTGTGCCCAAAACGCTGCAAATCCCGATTGTGGGCGCACAGCCTAAAATGCTACAATGGATGAATGGATAGATGTCAAACAAATATAACGTCCCACCCCCTGCATATTCTAAGCTGGCGCCCTTTAGTGCCTTTCATGTGGCACTAAAGGGTGCCTAGCCTTGTATTTAGCCCCCCAAAAAATTAATAATTAAAATAAACGACGTGGGGTCCCCCCTATTTTTGATAGCCAGCTAGGGTAAAGCAGACAGCTGTAGCCTGCAAACCACAGCTGACAGCTTCACCTTGGCTGGTGATCAATTTGGAGGGCTCCCCAGGCGGTTTTTTAAAAAAAAAAAAAACGTGGGGTCCCCCCAAATTAGATCACCAGCCAAGGTGAAGCAGACAGCTGGGGTCTGGTATTCTCAGGGTGGGAAGAGCCATGGTTATTGGACTCTTCCCAGCCTAAAAATAGCAGGCCGCAGCCGCCCCAGAAGTGGCGCATCCATTAGATGCGCCAATCCTGGCGCTTCGCTCCAGCTCATCCCGCGCCCTGGTGCGGTGGCAGACGGGGTAATATATGGGGTTGATACCAGCTGTAATGTCACCTGGCATCAAGCCCTGGGGTTAGTGATGTCACGGCATCTGAACAGATACCCGACGTTACTAACCCAGTCAAGTAATAGAAAAAAATAAAGACAAAAAAAAAATTTATTTGAAAAAAAAACTCCCCGAAACATTCCTCTTTTACCAATTTATTGAAAATAAATAAATTTCGGTCGCTGTAATCCATTTTGGAGGTCCCACGCCGACTCTGGATCTTCTAGAATATGGGGGGCACGTTCAGGGAACGTATCCCCCATTTTCTGGAAGAGCAAGCTCTCCATGAGCAGTGTGGGTGCAGTAATCTGAGAATACTGCACTCACACTGCCCCGGTCCAACCTAGGGCAGAGTGACCTGCAGTAACCTCATTCTAGAATATGAGGGGCACGCTCACAGAACGTACCCCCCTTTTTCTAGAACAGCAGTCTCTCCATGTGAGGAGTGTGGCTGCAGATTACCACACTCACCCTCCCCTGGTCCACAGTGAAGCAGCCTGTGCAGTAGCGACGTCAGCGTCCCTGCTTGCAGGGATCCAGCTGACAGCCGCTGTCTGCGCATGCGCCGCCAGCTTTCAAGGAGGCGGCGTGATCGCGGGGCCGGAGCACCAGCAGCCAGGTAACGTAAAACCGGGGGCTGGGGGGGTGACGGGGGGTGACGGCGGGACCTGGTGACAACTTTCTGCCGCATGTGACGTGTCACATGCGGCAGAAAGAGCAGGATGAATGCGGCCGCCATCTTCCACGCTCCGGAGGGGGGAGGGGGGAGGCGGCTCTGGAGAACCGGAGGGAGCTCCGGGGACCAGAGATCTTCGGTGTACCGGAGGAGGGGTCAGGGGGAGGACATTTCCCTCCGATCTGAAATGTTTGATCATTTCAGATCGGAGGGAAATGAATGCAGAGCCGGCGGCGGTGGGAGTTTTCAGCGCGCGTCGGCGCCATCTTGGATTTTCCGGAGGGGGGGTAGGGGTGGTGGGGGGATTCTCCGGTACCAGGGGCTTTGGGGGCACTAAGGGCTCATATTTATTTCTCATCTGACATGTTTGATCACGTCAGATGAGAAATAAATCAATTTTACCGGCCATTTATTTTTTTTTAATGTTGTCGCATTAACGGGGTCCAGAAAAAACACCCCGATTCATAATCTGGGGGGTCTCAGCTACCCCCGGTAGCTGAAACCCCCGAGATTTTCGGTCGCTGGGGGGCGCTACAGGGTTTTTTCGGGCCGCCGCTTTAAAGCGGCGGAACAGAATAAGTACCCTGTTTTGCCGCCGCTTTAAGTCGTACGGCTGTCGTTATGAGGTTAAAGGTGTCCAAATTTGTGATGAGTCTGCAGACATTCCATGTGTCACTCTGTGACTGCAGCCTTCTGAGTTCACACAGTGCGCACACTGCATGCTGTCAGAATTCTCTGGTGCCGGCGGTGAGAGTGGGAGGTTACGAAGCTGCAAGTATGCGATTTACATACATGTGGTCACGTGCTGAACAGACATGCTCAATGAAAATGAATTGACTGAGGCTGGACACATCAAACCCAAATGTGGCCAGAAGTAAACAAATCTCTCACTTGTGCTCACATGATCGTCCACTCTCTCTGTGAAGCCCCGCAAGCATCACGTCGGTGCATTACCTTCTGGGACTCCACTCGGCTGATCTTCTGTCACTGGTAGGAAATCTTCTATTTGTCGTGACGCCACTCTCAGATTTGCGGTCAGTGGGGACCGCCACTGCAGGTTAGGGGTGCCTGGGGCTGATGGTATGTGCAGTCAGGTGTAGTAGCCTCCTGAGAGTGAGGCATGCCCCAGGGTCCTGTGTAGACGTGTAGCACTACAAGGCGCAGAATAACTTCGCACAAGCAAGAATGTCTTTCAAGGGCTTTACTCACAATTGATGGCAGGGTGAGTAACCCGGGCGTAGCTGGGATGAACCAGGCAGGAACCAGGTATCCTTCAGGCTGGCTAATGAGGGTGACTACTGACTCGCCTTCCTTAGCCCTGTTGCGGTTTGGGGTAACCCCGACTTTTAGTCCCTATGGGGGTCACCCAGGGAAGTTGCTGCAGCCTCACTCCCCTTCGTTCGTCCGTTTGCTTGTAACCTGGGCCAGGACACTCCGGCTGCTTGCCTCCTGTGAACTATGGGCCCTAACTGTGGCGACGTGGCTGCGGACTTTTAGTGTGTTCTTGGGGGCATAAAGTACCCCCTCAAGCAGGTTTGGCAAGGGAAGTTGGATCTATCCCTGCACTGGGACCTACTACCCGTTTGGGCCTGGTACTCCCTAGCAGTCTCCTTACTTCCCACTCCGTGCTCTCTCTTTAGCTGAGATGGATTTCGGGTAGCACTCCTAGGTGACCGTTCTCCCCCGTCGGTAGCCACTGCGCGGGCGCTGTCAGACTGCAACAGCCCCAGGGGTCTGCTCCTCTCTGAGCTCCCTGTACTCTGCACTGAACCGACTCACTGCTCCTCCTCTCCTGTTCTTGCCTACGCCACCTAGCAACCAGGCTCTCTTACCACACCCCTTGAGTGGAGATGGAGGCTTTTGGCCCCCTCCACTATTCCAGTGGAGGTGAAGGCTTTTCCCCCTCCTGGGATCCCCAGGGGTCCACTCAAAGGTACATGTGTGAGACCTGATCACTATGCGCCTGTGTACCACACCCCGGCCAGCCTTCTGGATCACCTGTATTGTACTGTCCCCAGCATGGGTGCAGTACTCAGTGGTGCCTGACCAGGTCAGGGGCGCCACATTCCCCCTTAGTTATCACCAGCACGTCCTCGGGCTGCAAGACAACATTTTAAAATGCATAAAACATTAAAACATTGTAAAACTTTTAAAACCACCAGGTACCATACATCACCACCCTCCACCCACAAGTCCGTTAACCCACCCTAAACCCTTTCAGGAGGCAGGTCACCGGTCCTTTTGGTAACCAGATCTGGGCCATCCACTTCCCCAGACCTTTCCTCCAATCTTCCTCTCCCGTTGGCCGCGCCTTCAGCCACTTCTGGCAGGATGTAGAGGCGGCTTTCGTGGTCTGGTGGTTTTCAGGGCATACCTGGCCTGGTGGAGCCGCGCCTTCAGCCTCTTCTGGCAGGATGTAGAGGCGGCCTCCACAGTTGGTGCTGACCAGGTACCCTCTTTGTGGTGGAGAGCCAGGCCCCATAAACAGGCATGCTCTCTGGTTGCAGGTGAGCCAAGGCCCTATATACGGACGTGCTCCCTGGTTGCAGACGAGCCAAGCCCCTAAACAGGCTGGCTCTGGTGGTGGTGCCTCTGGTGTAACTATTTACACTGCGAGAGTTTGTGGCTATAGCCAGTTCATAGCCTTAAGGTTCATTTCTCACATTAGTTTATGTGGGCACATCTCTTGAACATTAACGTTGCAAACTTTTCAAAACTTTAACTTGCTGTACTTTACTTTACTTTCCTCTACTCCTCCTTACCAGGGCTTGGGCCTGTAGGGCTGCGGCACCTGTTGCTTTCTCGGCCTTTTTCATCATCCGTGGTGGTCTCATCAGTGGGTTCTTTGTCTGTTCTTTCTCTATCTCTGTCTTTCCTTTCTTCTTCTGTGTCTGTTTCTTTTTCTTTAGGACATGGTGTAACATCGAGTGCATACCAGCCTCTTTCTCCTTGATGCATTGTAAATTGCACTGAATCTCCCATCCGTAAGTTTCTTCCAGGATGTCCTCTGGGCAAATGGGCTCTCACGTCTCTTCTGTTGACAAAAATCCCTTCCTTCATACCAGGTGCAACGATGAAGCCGTATCCACTCTTCAAGTTAAAGTCTTCTACTACTCCATAACAAAGGGGTCCTCTGACCTGGGCTTTGGCTCTTCTCAGGGACCGTTTCTCCTCTAGATCTCTGGCTGTTATTTCATCCTTCTCTGGAGATTGTGGTGCAGGGGATGGCTTTGATCTGCTACGGCGCCGTGTCTTGCGGGCTGGATTCTGCTGGGTGCAGCTTACAAGCTCCCAGGTGAGGCTTTTGGGCAGATCTTCTTCAGCAGAGGGTATCGGGTCTTCCTCATCCCAGCGGGAGTATGGCAACATCTCTGGCTCGGGGTATGGATCCACTGCTGATGGCTCCGGGGTCAGCTTCTCAGCTTCCTGGCCTCCCCTCCCCCTTAGTTCTTCCGGACACTCCGGTCGTGGCAGTGCTGGGGATGGACTTTCCTCCGTAGGCCCAGGCGGGGAACCCTTTGGCGTGGTTGCTGCAGGAGTCGTCTTGGGGGTATGCGGGGGGAGCATGTACCGGTCCACCATCTCCTGTGGGAACTTGGCCTCCAGGTCAGCCTTCAGCTGCCAGTATGCGGCGTCTTCACCTATCAGGGACTTCCTTGCAGGGACTTCCTGGAACTGGGGAGCGGTGTCTGCTCTGGCCTTGCAGGCCGGGGTAAACGGTGACACATTCTTGTCTTGGCGGGCCGCGCCTGGCGTGGCGGCGGCCTGGTCTTGGCGGGCCGCGCCTGGCATGGCGGCGGCCTGGATTGGCATTTCTGTCGCAGCCGGAGCCTTGGCGGGCATCGCTACCGTGGCCGGTTCTTGGCGGGACGGACTGGGCGTTGCTGCCGTGGTCTGGGCTTGGCGGGCCGGGCCTAGCATGGCGGCGGCCTGGGTCAGCGTCACACCTGCGGCGTGGATTAGGGTCGCGGCGGCAGCCGGATCTTTGCGGGCCGGGCTGGGCGTTGCTGCAGGGACCGGGTCTTGGTGGGCCGAGCAGGGCATCACTGCGGCGGCCTGGGCTTGGCGGGCTGCACCTGGCGTGGCTGCGGCCTGCTTCAGCGTCGCCGCGCCGGACGCCTCTTCAGGGACCGCGGGCGTGGCAGCAGGGGTCGGGGCACTCGCGCGGGCAGGGGCATCACTGGACTCACCCATCGGTGGTAGCATCGGGGTCTGAGTCGTCACCTCCCGGTCTGGCACTCGGCGCGCGGCTCTCCCCTCATAGGCCTGAACCGCCGCGGTCATTCCCAGGAACTCCGCACGTCCCTCTCTGATCTGCCTTCCGATCCTGGCTTCCAGTTGCTCGCAGAACTCGGCAAGCTCCCGACACCACCAGGCAGCGGAGCCTGGCTCTGGGTTTCTGCATTCAGACGCCATTGTCTCTAACAAGCTGCTGGCTTCTCTTCTGTTCCGCCGTCTCTGGACGCTTCCGCTCTCTTCACAAGCGAGGTCAGAACTCTGCAGGGGATCTCTGGGTAGCCACACCTCTTCGTGGGCGGTAACTTCTCCCAGCGCGGGCTGCTGTTGTTTTTCGGCGCGCTTTTCATGGTGGCAATATGGCGGCGCTTCCAATTTTTCAAGCGGACCGCCCAGGCACATGGTCACCTGTCTGAACAGGTCTAGTCCTTATCCTGTTCGTGACGCCAGATGTGAAGCCCCGCATGTACTGTGTCGGTGCATTCCCTTCAGGGACTCCACGCAGCTGGATCTTTGTCACTGGTAGGAAATCTTCTATTTGTCGTGACGCCACTCTCAGATTTGCGGTCAGTGGGGACCGCCACTGCAGGTTAGGGATGCCTGGGGCTGATGGTATGTGCAGTCAGGTGTAGTAGCCTCCTGAGAGTAAGGCATGCCCCAGGGCCCTGTGTGGATGTGGAGCACTACAAGGCGCAGAATAACTTCGCACAAGCAAGAATGTCTTTCAAGGGCTTTACTCACAATTGATGGCAGGGTGAGTAACCCGGGCGTAGCTGGGATGAACCAGGCAGGAACCAGATATCCTTCAGGCTGGCTAATGAGGGTGACTACTGACTCGCCTTCCTTAGCCCTGTTGCGGTTTGGGGTAACCCCGACTTTTAGTCCCTATGGGGGTCACCCAGGGAAGTTGCTGCAGCCTCACTCCCCTTCGTTCGTCCGTTTGCTTGTAACCTGGGCCAGGACACTCCGGCTGCTTGCCTCCTGTGAACTATGGGCCCTAACTGTGGCGACGTGGCTGCGGACTTTTAGTGTGTTCTTGGGGGCATAAAGTACCCCCTCAAGCAGGTTTGGCAAGGGAAGTTGGATCTATCCCTGCACTGGGACCTACTACCCGTTTGGGCCTGGTACTCCCTAGCAGTCTCCTTACTTCCCACTCCGTGCTCTCTCTTTAGCTGAGATGGATTTCGGGTAGCACTCCTAGGTGACCGTTCTCCCCCGTCGGTAGCCACTGCGCGGGCGCTGTCAGACTGCAACAGCCCCAGGGGTCTGCTCCTCTCTGAGCTCCCTGTACTCTGCACTGAACCGACTCACTGCTCCTCCTCTCCTGTTCTTGCCTACGCCACCTAGCAACCAGGCTCTCTTACCACACCCCTTGAGTGGAGATGGAGGCTTTTGGCCCCCTCCACTATTCCAGTGGAGGTGAAGGCTTTTCCCCCTCCTGGGATCCCCAGGGGTCCACTCAAAGGTACATGTGTGAGACCTGATCACTATGCGCCTGTGTACCACACCCCGGCCAGCCTTCTGGATCACCTGTATTGTACTGTCCCCAGCATGGGTGCAGTACTCAGTGGTGCCTGACCAGGTCAGGGGCGCCACATCTCCACTGGCACCGGCCGGTGGCGCATGACAGCACCCCCCCCACCCACCCAGAGATGCGTACAGGCAAATATTTTTTTAGAAAATAAGCACTGGATCTGTCCATGTTCTTTGGTGCAATGTATGGTTATATCTTCTTCTATGTACTCTTTACATTAGAATATTGTACGCTCCTCTCTATTCCTCCTGGATACTCTATACATACTCTTAGGGGCCCTTTGCACACTACGACATTGCAAGCCGAAGGTCCCCGCCCCCGTTGTAGCTGTGATATCTTGTGATAGCTGCCGTAGCGAATATTATCGCTACGGCAGCTTCACATGCACTTACCTGCCCTGCGACGTCGCTCTGGCCGGCGACCCACCTCCTTCCTAAGGGGTCGGGTCGTGTGGCGTCACAGCAACGTCACACGGCAGGCGGCCAATAGAAGCGGAGGAGTGGAGATGAGTGGGACGTAAACATCCAGCCCAACTCTTTCCTTCCGCATTGCAGACCGGACGCAGGTAGATGTTCCTCGCTCCTGCGACTTCATACACAGCGATGTGTGCTGCCGCAGGAACGAGGAACAACATCGTACCATCGCTGCAGCCAAGATAATGAAAATGACCAACACTACACCGATCATACGATACCGACGCTTTTGCGCTCGGTAATCATAGTTAAAACGATTTACACACTATGATGTCGGATGCCGGAAGTGCGTCACTTTCGATTTGACCCCACCGACATCGCACCTGCGATGTCGTAGTGTGCAAAGGGCCCCTAATACTTAGTGGATACTTATACACATATATGTCTCCATAACTTGCATCCTATTACTGTTGTATATATTGCACTATGCTTCTACCTTTCCTTCATTATTGGGGGTGTATATATGTGCATACTATGGGCGGCACGGTGGCTCAGTGGTTAGAACTACAGTCTTGCAGCACTGGGGTCCTGGGTTCAAATCCCACCAAGGACACCATCTACAAGGAGTTTGTATGTTCTCCCCGTGTTTGCGTGGGTTTACTCCGGGTACTCCGGTTTCCTCCCACACTCTAAAAACATACAGTTAGGGACCTTAGATTGTGAGCCCCCAATGGGGACAGTGTTGCCAATGTATGTAAGTGCTATGGAATTAATAGCGCTATGTAAATGAATAAATTATTATTATTATTATTATACTATGATGAGTCTACAGTCATGGCCAAAAGTTTTGAGAATGACACCAAAATTATATTTTCACATGATCTGTTGCCCTCTGGTTTTTAATTGTGTTTGTCTGATGTTTACATCACATACAGAAATATAATTGCAATCATATTATGAGTACCAAAAGGTTATATTGACAGTTAGAATGAGTTAATGCAGCAAGTCAATATTTGCAGTGTTGACCCTTCTTCTTCAGGACCTCTGCAATTCTCCCTGGCATGCTCTCAATCAACTTCTGGACCAAATCCTGACTGATAGCTGCCCATTCTTGCATAAGCAATGCTTGCATTTTGCCAGAATTTGTTGGTTTTTGTTTGTCCACCCGTCTCTTGATGATTGCCCACAAGTTCTCAATGGGATTAAGATCTGGGGAGTTTCCAGGCCATGGACCCAAAATCTCTATGTTTTGTTCCATGAGCCATTTAGTGATCACCTTTGCTTTATGGCAAGGTGCTCCATCATGCTGGAAAAGGCATTGTTGGGCGCCAAACTGCTCTTGGACAGTTGGGAGAAGTTGCTCTTGGAGGACATTCTGGTACCATTCTTTATTCATGGCTGTGTTTTTAGGCAAGACTGTGAGTGAGCCGATTCCCTTGGCTGAGAAGCAACCCCACACATGAATCGTATCAGGATGCTTAACAGTTGACATGAGACAAGACTGGTGGTATCGCTCACCTCTTCTTCTCCTAATAAGCTGTTTTCCAGATGTCCCAAACAATCGAAAAGGGGATTCATCTGAGAAAATGACTTTACCCCAGTCATCGGAAGTCCACTCCCTGTACCATTTGGAGGATATCGGTCGGTCCCTGATGTTTTTTCTGGAGAGAAGTTGCTTCTTTGCTGCCCTCCTTGAAACCAGGCCTTGCTCAAAGAGTCTCCGCCTCACAGTGCGTGCAGAAGCACTCACACCAGCCTGCTGCCATTGCTGAGCTAGCTCGGCACTGCTGGTAGTCCGATCCCGCAGCTGAAACAGTTTTAAGATACGGTCCTGGCGTTTGCTGGTCCTTCTTGGGCGCCCTGGAGCCTTCTTGGCAACAATGGAAGCTCTCTCCTTGAAGTTCTTGATGATGCGATAGATTGTTGACTGAGGTGCAATCTTTGTAGCTGCGATACTCTTCCCTGTTAGGCCATGGTTAACTGAAGAGAAACAATGATACCAAGCACCAGCCTCCTTTTAAAGAGTCTAGTGGTGTCATTCTTACTTAATCATGACTGATTGATCGCCAGCCCTGTCCTCATCAACACCCACACCTGTGTTAATGGAACAATCACGAAAACAATGTTAGCTGCTCCTTTTAAGGCAGGAATGCAATGATGTTGAAATGTGTTTTGAGGGTTAAAGTTCATTTTCTTAGCCAATATTGACTTTGCAAGTAATTGCTGTTAAGCTTATCACTCTTTATGACATTCTGGAGTATATGCAAATTGCCATTAGAAAAACGTAAGCAGTAGACTTTGTAAAAATTAATATTTGTAGCATTCTCAAAACTTTTGGCCATGACTGTATATAGCTTTGTCCCATGGTAGACATTATTACTCTGATGTTTGCCTGTCCCCGTCTCTTCTTCATACAGACCTTATCTTACACGCTAACCTTTGTATGATATATTTGTATGTCATATTTATGCCTCCTGAGATATTTCTTCTGCCTCCTTTTCCTTTGGAGACTTGAACCTGCAACCGTCGTTACAAAAGTGTAAAGAAAAAATCATTGTGTGATAGAAATTGCGTGTAATTGTGATGTAAAATAAAACCCTGAGGAGATAAAGGCCGCACTTTTTATACATCTGTGGAGAACAATCAGACCCTTCCTGAATTCCTACATCTAGATGGGTGAGAAATGGATTTCATCGGGTGTTACGAGACTCAGCCGCCTATTGTCCAATAATGATTTCTGCTCGTTTCAGCAATTAGAGGATTTTAACCTCCTCATAGATGTTGTTATCGATATATTCAGATCTGATCCAGTAACTAGATTTTATTACACAAAATACAATTAAAGACAGGGGCGTAATTACCGCCATCGCAGAGGTCGCCTTTGTGACCAGGCCCGTAGGGTTAGGGGCCCGGATTGCAGAGAACCAGCCGGTTCCTCTCTGTGGCTGCACTGTTCTGTAGCAGACCACACGGCCACTACGTCCCTGTCAGAAAGGGGTCTGAATAAAAAGTAAAAACAGGGAGCGCATGTAAAGAGTCTCAGGACAGGAGTAACGGTGATAACGGTAATTAAAACTGCTCACCTGGAGTGGTTGTGCAGCCCTCTCATCAGTCTGATGTGGAGAGATTTATTAGTGCAACCTATGAAATATTTCCTGTTGAAACTTGTATTAATAAGAATCTGAACCTACGATTAAATGTGATGTTACACAAAATAATTTCTTTTCATTACATAAAATTTAATATAATCTGCCTAAAGATAGATTAAAAATAAATAGTGCATAACTCTATGAGATAGAAAAACTACCTATTTAGACAAAAAATTGTTTGCCGACAAATAACAACAATAAAAATAATCCTCTACCAACCATACATTGATACAGATATATAAAAATATAAAAAGAGAATCAGGATCAGATCAAATGTGCATTTATTGGACTTTATAAAATATATTCACACTATAAATAACATTATGGATTTTTGTGATTATATACCTATTTTTAAAATGTCATATATAACATTAAGATAAGTGAATATATAACCCATGCACATATAGTATATTCAGATATTCATGTATAGTAATATACAATTTTATTACTTGTTTTTAAACCACTATTTTCTCACCCCTCTTTTCTTGTTTTTATAAAACTGTATTGCAACCGTCTACTATGTATATGGGACTCATGCAAGTAACTCACATGTGTATGCAATTATGGAGGGTGTGTGCTACACCATTTAGGAAACCGACATTCTTTACTGATTTGAACATGAGTAAGACTATGTGTCGAAACGCGTAGTTCTGTGGGGTCTCCATATCTGTATCCCCTGTATATTTATTGCTGACCGCTTTACACTTCATGGATTTTATTGGAATTTACAAATACATTTTTGATGCTTTTAAATCTACATCTTGAGGACTGCGCTGGACTTCTTTCCTTTATCTGTGTATAAATAGTATGTGTGTATATGTGTGTGTCTGTATATGTGCTTGTGTGTATGTATGTATAGTATATGTACCTCTGTGCATAAATAATGTGTGTATAAATAGCATGTGTGTATATGTGTGCGTGCATGACTGTGTATTTATCCTCCTCAGAACCAGCAATTCCTCTTTGCGGCTGCTCTGGTCTATGTTTGCAGCTGTGATGTCATGACTAAAACATGTGACTGCTGGAGCCAATCACTGAGCTCAGCCGTCACGCCAAGGTAGATGGTGTCAGTTGCGGAGCCCTGTGATTAGGTAAAGTGGTCACACGTGTGACATTATTACTGCAGCCTGTAAACACAGACGGAGCAGCAGAGAGACATCACTGGACCAGGTGAGAATGAGTAACTCTAATCTTAATATTTTTCCCAAATGCAAGATGATGAGCACAACAAAACTTAAAATGGTAAATTGGAAGACCCCAAGAGGCAGAGGGAGGTGTGGGAGGGGTTCGGGAGGGGGGGCATGGTCAATTCTTGCACAGGGGCCCTTTGCTCTCAGTGTCCGCGTCTGCCCCTGGAGGATTTGTTTATTATTATTTTTTTTTTTTTTTTTTAATCAGTGAGTATACGGTGGCCAAATTATAATATATGGAGGCCAATGGGAGTGCATTAAATGGTATGAGGGTTGTGTAATACAATATGAAAGACACCTTATATATACTTTGGGGATGCATTATAATACATGGAGGTATATGGGGTGCATTAACACTAGAACTACTGGACTCATGACACCTATATAGAAATACATGGTGCAAAGTAGTCAAAATGACTACCTCAGTAGTTCTAGTGTTAAATAGTATGAGGGCTGCATAATATAATATGAAGGACTATGGGGCTGTATTACAAAACATGGAGGACAATGGGGTTGCATTATAATATATGGAGGCCTATGAATGTGCATTATAATACATGGAGGCCTATGGAGTGCATTAAATGGTATGGGGGCTGCATACTACAAAATGAAGGACTATGGGGTGCATTATAAAACATTCAGGACTATGGAGCTGCATTATAATATATGGAGGACTATGTGCGTGCATTAAATTGCTTGTGGGCTGTAGAATACAATATGAAGGACTATGGGGGCTGCATTTTATTATATCGAGGACTATAGGGGCTGCATCATAACATATGGAAAACAGCAGGGTGAATTATAATACATGGAGGACTGTGTGGTGCAGTAGAACATATGGAGGACTATGGGGTGCAGTATGATACATGAAGGACTATGGGATCCATTATAATACATGGGGGACTATGGGGGCTGCATTATAATATATGGAGGACTATATGGTGCAGTATAATATATGGAGGACTATGGGGTGCATTCAAATATATGAAGGATTATGTGGGACCCATTATACTATATGGAATGGTATGTGGGGGCTATTATAGTACTTGGAGTGCTATATACGAGGTAGGACAAAGATACAAGCATGGGATGAGAACATTTTGAGGCTCTTTCTCTCAGCACCCAGCTTTCCCATGCTCTACTATACATCTTTCCCTCAGCACCCAGCTTTCCCATGCTCTGATATGGGAAAGCTGGGTACTGAGGGAAAATGTATAGCAGAGCATGGGGAAGGTGGGTGCTGAGGACAAGATATCAGAACATAGGAAAGCTGGGTGCTGATAAAAAAGGGATTTCCGATCATGGGAAACCTGGGTGCTGAAGGAAGAGAGCCCAGTGTCAGCCACACTATCCTGTACCCCGAATGTCAGCGTTATTATCCCATAACCCAAGTGTTGGTGTATGGTTGGGGGGGGCCCGAGGTCCAAACTTTGCATCGGGGCCCATCAAACTCTAGTTTAAAGAACTTGGACTGCGGTCAGACATGATGCTGAGCACAATATCTAATTCATGGAGAACGTCTGGCGAGATTTCTGGATTTTATCAAGTGCCGCTATCGAAATATGCGGAAAATTATGCTCCTGCTATTATGTGTAAATGGGAAAGGGACATTAGGCCGTTACTGACACACAATGGACAAGGATCCTTGAAGAGCTCAGATCTGTATCCCTAGTGGCCATTGTAGACTGTCAGATCTATAAATCATCTATAAGCGATATATGACCCTCTGTTCCTCCAAGGTCGGCATACGTACAGAGGACTAAGGTGGGAAGTGCTTAGCGGAAGCTGCGAATCTTATACACAGGCTGCGGAGTATAAATACTTTTTTGGAGTAAAGTTATTACGATTGTAAAATCCTAATCAGCAGGTTTGGTCGGAGACACCAAGGTTTTATATAAGGGAATATAGAAGAACTGACACTGGACACACGCGGGAAAACTGCGGAAGGACGTTTATTGTTTCTTGCACATAAATTAATAACATTTAGATGGATTGAGTAACATAGAAACTGCCTAAATATGAGGAGCTTGTCTGATCTATAAGTCACTGTATAAAGAACTATGGAGACAGCGCTATTCTTCTGTATAACATATGTGATGTGGCTGTAGCCCTAATATTTCTGTACATGACGTCTCTGTATGGATAAACCTACACCAGCATTCCGGATTGGGAAAAGGTTGAAAGGGAGGGGGAGGGGAGGGGCATTTTATTGTCATTTCTCTTAAAAAAAAAAATAGAATGATCTAAATAGGAAAAAAAGAGAATACTTCTTCCCCCCATTTTTGTTGTCTGCTCAAAGCTAAATTTGGAATTTAAAAAAGTATTTAGAATAATAGAAAATGTAATCAAGGACCTCGTGTGGAGAAGTAAACAGCCGAGGAAAGGAAAGAAAAGGACGAGTTCATATTGTGTTAAAAAGGCCAAGAGTATAGGGTTAAATTGTTACGTCAGGCCTTACAGAGGAATAATGGTAATACTTTTGGAACAATTAACAAACAGTTAAAGCTTTGTTAGTGAGAAATTGCAGTAATAAGAGCATTGTATCCAAGATATTTACTGCCATAATGAGGAACAGGTTGGGCGACCTCTGCTCCAGCAAAAAGGAAATGGAGGAAGAAGAAATGAAGAACATTAGTTTAGATACTCAGACTTTATTGGAAAAAATATTTTGAGTGACAGGTTATTGGAACAATTTAGTAAGTATTTATAATCAAAGTCCCCTTAGAACAGGGGTCTCAAACTCATAGAAAAAAAAATGAGAGGGTATGCATACTTTGCAGGTCAAAGTGACATTTTTAATTATTCCATGTTTTTGTCTATACACCTTTGGATCCCTTTTTTTTTTTTTTAACATATTTTGCTTGTTTCTTATGACATGACAAACCAGCACTTTTTTGTTTAGTTAAGTTTATATATATATATAAAAAAAAAACATTTTAATGCCAAAAAAATTCGGGCTCTATTTTGTTTTGTTTTTTTACATTTTATCCCCTTCTTGTAATATTGTTTTACAATTAACAGCATCATACAGTAATCTTAGCTGAAACATCAAAGGAAAACTGGAGAAAAAACAGGTTTTTTGCCGCGCTTGAAGACCACAGACATTGATGTCAAAACAGATGATTCTTTTTATTATTTCATTCCTACGCGTTTCGGAGACCCCAACTGTCTCCTTCAGGGAAAAGAACTTTCTTTTCCCTGAAGGAGACAGTTGGGGTCTCCGAAACGCGTAGGAATGAAATAATAAAAAGAATCATCTGTTTTGACATCAATGTCTGTGGTCTTCAAGCGCGGCAAAAAAAACAGTTTTTTCTCCAGTTTTCCTTTGATGTTCCACTTGTGTAACAGGGCTGCTGCTGGACCGCTCAGGCGCTCACTTTTTGCTGTTAAAGGAGTTGTGACTGGCACAACCCGATCAGGTGAGTGCATCACTTCTTTATGTTTTTGCCCAATATATCGGGTAAGACCCTATTGCGCCTTTTCTCTCCCATTTAGTAATCTTAGCTAACATCTTGTAGTAATGTCCCCCATCCTTGTAGTATTGTGCCCATCCTTGTGCCCTGTAGTATTGTGATTATTTTGTGCCCTGTATTATTGTGTCCATCCTTGTGCCCTGTAGTAATGTGCTCATCCTTGTGCCCTATAGTATTGTGCCCATCCTTGTAGTATTGTGCTCATCCTTATGCCCTGTAGTTTTGTACCCAATAGTATTGTGTCCATCCTTGTGCCCTATAGTATTCTATTCATCCTTGTGCCCTGTAGTATTGTATCCAATCATGTGCCCTATAGTATTGTGCCAATCCTTGTGCCCAGTACTGTGCCCATCCTTGTAGTATTGTGTCCATCCTTGTGCCCAGTAGTATTGTGCTCATCCTTGTAGTATTGTGTCCATCTTTGTGCCCTGTAGTATTGTGCCCATCCTTATGCCCTGTATTGTGCCCATCCTTGTAGTATTGTGCCCATCCTTGCAGTATTGTGTCCATTCTTATGTCCTGTAGAATTGTGTTCATCCTTGTGCCCATCGTTGTAGTATTGTGTACATCCTTGTGCCCAGTAGTATTGTGCCTATCCTTGTAGTATTGTGTCCATCCTTGTGCCCATCCTTGTAGTATTGTATTGTGTCCATCTTTGTGCCCTGTAGTATTGTGCCCATCCTTATGCCCTGTATTGTGCCCATCCTTGTAGTATTGTGCCCATCCTTGTAGTATTGTGTCCATCCTTGTGTCCTGTAGTATTGTGCTCATCCTTGTGCCCTGTACTATTGTGCCCATCCTTTAGTAATACACCAAAAAAAAAAAAATTCTACTAACTTTTCCTCAGTTCCCTATGATTAGGCTGGGTGCCAATGATCACTGTTGGCAGCGTTTTAGATGCAGCATATTTCAGCTGCGTCCAAAACGCTGCAATATACAGTACAAACAAAAAGGATTCTTAAAGGGCCAGCATGCCCTAACCTGGAATAACATCTCAGCCAAGGGCTGAGAGGCACTAGATAGTTAAGGCATCCTCCCTCTATGGTAGATACCTGAGCAATATGGTATAATCTTTGAAACAAGAAGAGGGAGGAGGAATGTTGGGTATTTTTGGAGGGAGGGTTACAATACTCTTGTCCATATAGTGCAGTGAAGGCGAACCTATGGCACGCGTGCCACACTGGGTACGCAGAGCCCTTTGTGTTGGCACGCGCGCTGTTGCCACACTGAGCCACGTTGAACTGCCGATATGATCGCACCGGCAGATCAACGTGGTGTTTAACAGAGGAGACATCTCTCCTCCCTCTGACACTCCTCCTCTCCTGGGCCGCAGGCTTGTTGCCTAGGAGACGGAGGAGCGTCACTCAGTAGGCGGCGCCGGTGTCTTGTGGCCGCGCGGTGGAGCTGCTGCTAGAAGGTGAGTTTTTTTTTTTTATTTTTAAGCTGTGTGCGGCTGTGCCAAGGTGTGGGGACAGTGCCAGCACGGGGGAAACATGGGGAGCACGGGGTATATATGGAGAGCACGGGGCATGGAGAGCACGGGGTATATATGGAGAGCACGGGGCATATATGGAGAGCACTGGGCATATATGGAGAGCACGAGGCATGGAGAGCACGGGGCATGGAGAGCACGGGGCATGGAGAGCATGGAGGTATATATGGAGAGCACGGGGTATATATGGAGAGCACTGGGCATATATGGAGAGCACGGGGCATGGAGAGCACGGGGCATATAAACAGAGCACGGGGGAAACATGGGAGCACGGGGCATACAGACAGAGCACGGGGCATACAGACAGAGCACGGGGCATACAGACAGAGCACGGGGCATACAGACAGAGCACGGGGCAAACAGACAGAGCACGGGGCAAACAGACAGAGCACGGGGCAAACAGAGCACGGGGCAAACAGACAGAGCACGGGGCAAACAGACAGAGCACGGGGCAAACATGGAGAGCAAGGGGCAAACATGGAGAGCAAGGGGCAAACATGGAGAGCAAGGGGCAAACAGACAGAGCACGGGGCAAACAGACAGAGCACGGGGCAAACAGACAGAGCACGGGGCAAACAGACAGAGCACGGGGCAAACAGACAGAGCACGGGGCAAACAGACAGAGCACGGGGCAAACAGACAGAGCACGGGGCAAACAGACAGAGCACGAGGCAAACAGACAGAGCACGGGGCAAACAGAGCACGGGGCAAACAGACAGAGCACGGGGCAAACATGGAGAGCATGGAGCAAACATGGAGAGCACGGAGCAAACATGGAGAGCACGGGGCAAACATGGAGAGCACGGGGCAAACATGGAGAGCACGAGGCAAACATGGAGAGCACGGGGCAAACATGGAGAGCACGGGGCAAACATGGAGAGCACGGGGCAAACATGGAGAGCACGGGGCAAACATGGAGAGCATGGGGCAAACATGGAGAGCACGGGGCAAACATGGAGAGCACGGGGCAAACATGGAGAGCACGGGGCAAACATGGAGAGCACGGGGCAAACATGGAGAGCACGGGGCAAACATGGAGAGCACGGGGCAAACATGGAGAGCACGGGGCAAACAAAGGAGAGCACGGGGCAAACATGGAGAGCAAACATGGAGAGCACGGGGCAAACATGGAGAGCACGGGGCAAACATGGAGAGCACGGGGCAAACATGGAGAGCACGGGGCAAACATGGAGAGCACGGGGCAAACATGGAGAGCACGGGGCAAACATGGAGAGCACGGGGCAAACATGGAGAGCACGGGGCAAACATAGCACGGAGCAAACAGCACGGAGCAAACATGGCTGCAAGGATGGGGGAAACGTGCAAAGATGGGGGAAACATGTCTGCAAGGATGGGGGGGAAACAAGACTGCAAGGATGGGGGAAACATGCAAGGATGGGGTACATTTAGCAGGAAGGGGAACATGCCAGGAAGGGGTACATTTACCAGTATGGGGGATACATTTACCAGAATGGGGGGAAACATGAAAGGAGGGGGGGAAACATGAACATGCCAGGATGAGGAACATTTAGCAGGAAGCGTGATATTTACCAGTATAAGGGAACATGCCTGGATGAGGTACATTTACCAGGATGGGGTCATTTGACAGCATGGGGGAACATGCCAGGATGGGATACATTTACAATGATGGGATACATTTACAATGATGGGGTACATTTACAAAGAATGTCGGAAATATATATCAGGATGGGAGACATGTTTACCAGGAAGTGGCCAAGGAAGGGGGACAGAACTAGGGGAGCAACTCGTACGTCTATGGGATTTCAAGATGTTCAGACTTTGAAATGTAGATGTGGATTACAGAGTGACATCTGATTGCATTCTATGCTAAAATCTCTGTCTAATCTGCTGCAATTTTTTCCAGAAAGATCAATCCAACTGCTGTGTCTGGAAAGGGCAGGGGCTCAGCTTCAATGTGTGGTAATCACGAGCGTGATGCCCCCTGCTGGAGAGAAGAGAAGACGGCAAAGGTAAGGTTACAATCAATTATTTACATAATAGGATTGGTTGGTACTTCGGGAAAAAAAATGGATTTAGGGCTACAGTTTGGGCACTCGGCCTGTGAAAGGTTCGCCATGACTGATATAGTGAATATATAAATATATAACAATGTGAAATATTCAATGTACATGGAATATTACTTTGATTTTTATAAAACAGATATCTATTAGTAACTGTATATATACAGTTAGGTCCAGAAATATTTGGACAGTGACACAAGTTTTGTTATTTTAGCTGTTTACAAAAACATGTTCAGAAATACAATTATATATATATAATATGGGCTGAAAGTGCACACTCCCAGCTGCAATATGAGAGTTTTCACATCCAAATCGGAGAAAGGGTTTAGGAATCATAGCTCTGTAATGCATAGCCTCCTCTTTTTCAAGGGACCAAAAGTAATTGGACAAGGGACTCTAAGGGCTGCAATTAACTCTGAAGGCGTCTCCCTCGTTAACCTGTAATCAATGAAGTAGTTAAAAGGTCTGGGGTTGATTACAGGTGTGTGGTTTTGCATTTGGAAGCTGTTGCTGTGACCAGACAACATGCGGTCTAAGGAACTCTCAATTGAGGTGAAGCAGAACATCCTGAGGCTGAAAAAAAAAGAAAAAATCCAGCAGAGAGATAGCAGACATGCTTGGAGTAGCAAAATCAACAGTCGGGTACATTCTGAGAAAAAAGGAATTGACTGGTGAGCTTGGGAACTCAAAAAGGCCTGGGCGTCCACGGATGACAACAGTGGTGGATGATCGCCGCATACTTTCTGTGGTGAAGAAGAACCCGTTCACAACATCAACTGAAGTCCAGAACACTCTCAGTGAAGTAGGTGTATCTGTCTCTAAGTCAACAGTAAAGAGAAGACTCCATGAAAGTAAATACAAAGGGTTCAAATCTAGATGCAAACCATTCATCAATTCCAAAAATAGACAGGCCAGAGTTAAATCTGCTGAAAAACACCTCATGAAGCCAGCTCAGTTCTGGAAAAGTATTCTATGGACAGATGAGACAAAGATCAGAAAGATGGGAAGAAAAAAGTTTGGAGAAGAAAGGGAACGGCACATGATCCAAGGCACACCACATCCTCTGTAAAACATGGTGGAGGCAACGTGATGGCATGGGCATGCATGGCTTTCAATGGCACTGGGTCACTTGTGTTTATTGATGACATAACAGCAGACAAGAGTAGCCGGATGAATTCTGAAGTGTACCGGGATATACTTTCAGCCCAGATTCAGCCAAATGCCGCAAAGTTGATCGGACGGCGCTTCATAGTACAGATGGACAATGACCCCAAACATACAGCCAAAGCTACCCAGGAGTTCATGAGTGCAAACAAGTGGAACATTCTGCAATGGCCAAGTCAATCACCAGATCTTAACCCAATTGAGCATGCATTTCACTTGCTGAAATCTAGACTTAAGACGGAAAGACCCACAAACAAGCAAGACCTGAAGGCTGCGGCTGTAAAGGCCTGGAAAAGCATTAAGAAGGAAACCCAGCATTTGGTGATGTCCATGGGTTCCAGACTTAAGGCAGTGATTGCCTCCAAAGGATTCGCAACAAAATATTGAAATTAAAAATATTTTGTTTGGGTTTGGTTTATTTGTCCAATTACTTTTGACCTCCTAAAATGTGGAGTGTTTGTAAAGAAATGTGTACAATTCCTACAATTTCTATCAGATATTTTTGTTCAAACCTTCAAATTAAACGTTACAATCTGCACTTGAATTCTATTGTAGAGGTTTCATTTCAAATCCAATGTGGTGGCATGCAGAGCCCAACTCGCGAAAATTGTGTCACTGTCCAAATATTTCTGGACCTAACTGTAATAATACTAATGTAACTTCTAGCGTGCGTTTCTGTTTTACTTGCTTGTTTTTACACTATCTCTTGTGTTTTCTTGTTCAGTTTGTCAAATATATGGTTTCTTCATGTGAATTTTCTTAGTGGTCATCAAATTAAAATTTAAGTAACACATTTGTCATCTTCTAGGTATGATAATGGCTTCTACCCTTGTGAGTTTTGTGATGTTTAAAAAGATCACATGTGTGTGTAAAATATTTACCTCATTCTAAACATGTTCTCCCCTGTGTGAATTCTTTGGTGTTTAGAAAGATTAGATTTTTTGTTAAAACATTTCCCACATTCTGAACATGAATATGGCTTCTCCCCCGTGTGAATTATCTCGTGTTTAACAACACATGTTTTAGATGCAAAACATTTCCCACATTCTAAACATGAGAATGGCTTCTCCCCTGTGTGAGTTCTCTGGTGTATAACAAGATATGATTTCTGTGCAAAACATTTCCCACATTCTGAACATGAAAAAGGTTTCTCCCCTGTGTGAGTTCTCTGGTGCATAACAACATTAATTTTTGTTCTAAAACATTTCCCACATTTTGAACATGAATATGGCTTCTCCCCCGTGTGAGTTCTCTGGTGTGTAACAAGATCAGGTTTTTTGTTAAAACACTTCCCACATTCTGAACATGAATAAGGCTTCTCCCCCGTGTGAGTTCTTTGATGTGTAACAAAATTTGCTTTGTGTGCAAAACATTTCCCACATTCTGAACAGGAGAATGGCTTCTCTCCCGTGTGAGTTCTTTGATGTGTAACAAAAAGTGATTTGTGTGCAAAACATTTCCCACATTCTGAACATGAATATGGCTTCTCCCCAGTGTGAGTTCTCTGGTGTGTAACAAGAACTGATTTATTGCTAAAACAATTCCCACATTCTGAACATGAATATGGTTTCTCCCCCGTGTGAGTTCTCTGGTGTCTAACAAGATCAGGTTTTTTGTTAAAACATTTCCCACATTCTGAACATGAATAAGGCTTCTTCCCCGTGTGAGTTCTTTGATGTGTAACAAAAAGTGATTTGTGTGCAAGACTTTTCCCACATTCTGAACATGAATATGGTTTCTCCCCCGTGTGAGTTCTCTGGTGTCTAACAAGATCAGGTTTTTTGTTAAAACATTTCCCACATTCTGAACATGAATATGGCTTCTCCCCAGTGTGAGTTCTCTGGTGTGTAAGAAGATATGATTTATCGTTAAAATATTTCCCACATTCTGAACATGAGAATGGCTTCTCCCCTGTGTGAGTTCTCTGGTGTGTAGCAAGATTTGTTTTAAATGCAAAAAATTTCCCACATTTTGAACATGAGAATGGCTTCTCCCCTGTGTGAATTCTCTGGTGTATAACAAGATATGTTTTAAATGCAAAACATTTCCCACATTCTGAACATGAGAATGGCTTCTCACCTGTGTGAATTCTCTGGTGTATAACAAGAGTTGATTTTTGGGTAAAATGTTTCCCACATTCTAAACATGAATATGGCTTGTCTCCAGTGTGAATTTTCATATGTGTAACAAAATTTGATTTATGTGCAAAACATTTACTACATTCTGAACATGAATATGGCTTCTCCCCCGTGTGAATTCTCTGGTGTATAACAAGTTCTGATTTTTTGTTAAAACATTTCCCACATTCTGAACATGAATATGCCTTCTCCCCTAAGTGATTTCTCTGGTAACTAACAGAGGCTGAAGAAAATTGTTTCTCCCCTGTGTGCATTTTTTTATGGATTTTTCGATATTCTGAAGTTGAAAAAGGCTTCTTTGATATATGAGCACTTTGATTTTTAATGCCTCTTTTGTTTCTCTTAATAGTATGTGATGAATCAAAAGGTAAGACTTGTTTAAAAGAATCAGATGATAGATCTTTGCTGTGAAGGGATGATGGTATATCTTGAATAGTGGAATTTGCTTCAGTAATATCTTGTGGCATATTAAGGTTATCTGATTTAAAAACTGAAGATGTCAGTTGTGCCTCTGCTCTCCTGGTATAGTCATCTGCCAAGAATAAAAATAATTTTTAATATTATATACAAATTTAAGGATATAATTTATAAAATAGCTTGTAACACCGTAACCAGCCATCCCTTACTGTCCTGCCCCCTTTCCTAGGTAGAGACACGGGCACACTTATTATCCCAGCTGCTTATAATGGTTTCCACGTCCCCGTCGCCATCTCCCAGGGCCTGCGCACACCAAGCAGGTCTCCTGTGAGTTCGCACAAATGTATTCTTAAAGGGCCAGCGTGCCCTAACCTGGAACAGCATCTCAGCCTAGGGCTGAGAGGCACCAGATAGTTAGGCATCCTCCCTCTATGTCAAACTTACATTAGACCTGCATCTTCATACAAGTATATCAAAGAAGCAAGATAAATCCAAAAATTAATTACATCTTTAGTAACATGATACAAAAAAACATCATAAATTTATCACATAATCAGAGATGGGTATCAAAACACACACAGTTAAAAATTAACCCCTTAAACACAGAAAAAATCCTGGACCAGTGTGGTTATTAGCTATTGCATAAGGGTGGTCAGAAGAGAGAATAATACAATCAATGAAGTGTGCCTCTGACTATATCAGGGTGCTGCAGGGAACTACATCTTCTCTTTTCTGGTGCAGGGCCCACCTCCCATGGTTCCAGGTACCTGAAAACCAGTGTCAAATCCACACCAGTGTCAAATCCACTAGCACCACAAATCGCAATCACATCTCACATCATGACCTGTCAAACACACCAGTGGGTTGGTCTAGCTGGAAAAGGGCCACTCACGTAGGGGGTCAGGCAGACTGGTGGTGGAAGGGGACAGAGTGTGTGCTCCAGGGGAGAAAGAAGAGAGGGAGTTCAGTGAGAGCCCTCAAAGAGTGAGGAGCTGGGGAGTAGTAGCTCTCGGGGAACAAGACCAAGGTTGAGCCGCAGACAGTGGTCCGGGACAACAGGAGTTGGGGACCGGTAGCAGTGACATTGGAAAAAGGGTGCGACGGACATAGTCGTGAAGGACTGTCGGCATCAGAGAGTACAATAAACGGAACGGTACCGAGCACGACGGGGTACAGGACCCTAAGTCAGGAACCGATTCAACGACATGATAATTAACCTGGAGGGAGAGTGTCTTTATGAACTTCTCTAAGAGCTCAGAGATTGAAGGCATAAGCACAACTAGAGGGATAGGGCTTTCCAGACAAAGCAATTTACTGAAATCCTACGTGCCAGCCATCAAGAGCACAGATCCAGTACAAGTTCTTATATAATAGACATTTGTAGAATTCAGAGAAAATATCTTTAAGGATCTTGAAGGTAAAAATATCAGATCTTTATGTGTTAATTACTTTCCTTTTTTTTTTCTAATTACATTTTGGTAATAATGTGGGTGGGCTGCCCGGCCTCCATGTACCCACTGTGGGGTAATCCTAACCTCCCTCATATGTTACAGTTACCCTGTGCCCAACTTTGGATATAAAAGCCCTTATCAGCACATTCATCAAAAGGGAAAGAAGGAAGATCCATCAATAAGATGCAGAGATTCTAGGGAGATGGATTCATTGCTCTCAGTGGAGAAACAATAAGAATCTTGTAGTTATGATACTTCTTAATGGCAAACAAAAATATAATAAATGATGTTACAGAGCAAGCTTACCAGACTACAGAGGTCTCTTCATCAACTACAAGATTATTATTTTGTTTCTCCCACTCAGAGCAATCAATCTTTATTCACCTGGTGAACACGGCACCAAACTAAAATCTAGGACGTCACCAGCATCAGTACCCTCCGCTTTCTCTTAGGCGTCCACCATACAGATTAGATTTTTCTTTGCAGATTAGAGATCTGAGCAGTTAAGAGTCAACGTCTTCTAATTTCAGGGGATAGGATGGATCCTACCTGTAAGATCTGGCTGATACAGATCTCAATCCAACAGAAGGGCGTCCAGTGCCCAAAATAATGGGGATAGTTTTGGGTGGAGGAGCATGTGGTGGTCTAGCAGCAGAATGGTGACCATTTGATATGGCCGGACTACAACCCTGACAAAGCAGCCACAATCGGAGACGGAGAAGAATCTGTGACTTTTCTGCATTTAGTGGTCACTACTCACCTGGGCGGTTATCTGTAGGAATCTTTTTACTCCGCTCATCACCCCTCACATATGTCTCTGTAGTATTAATATGGGGCAGATCTTCCCCCTGAAAAAAATATTGTAAAAGTCACAGACAGATGGAGAAGTCCCATCTATGATCAGCTCTAATCCTGCCATCTCCACCGCTCTCATTACACAAGTATGACACATATAATACTGGAGGATAAAAAGACTGAGCACAAGACCTTCACAGCCGTCTACACATCATAGGGAGATTTCATGGCACCTTCTCTCCATCTACCTGATGATCCTGAGGAACATCGGGATCTTTTTGTTTGCAGTCCTGTGGGAGAAGAGGACGGGGACATCTCTCTGGTGTTGTCCTCTTACTGGATAGAACTGGAGGAGACACATACAGGGACTGAATTCATTCCTTACATACAGATAATTATAGGCCGTGTGTATTTAGTCCTGTCTTTTACCAGGTGATGTGAGGGGCCGGGGAACCTTCATCATAACGTCCTTGTACAGATCTTTGTGTCCTTCTAAATACTCCCACTCCTCCATGGAGAAATAGACGGTGACGTCCTGACACCTTATAGGCACCTGACACATACAATGATACCGTCACCCCCCGATCCCTTCATAGTGTTACTGTATAATGTCCCAGCATTCCCAGCAGTGTCACCTCTCCAGTCAGCAGCTCAATCATCTTGTAGGTGAGTTCTAGGATCTTCTGGTCATTGATGTCCTCATGTATCGGGGGATGAGGTGGAGGCCCCGTGATTGGGCTCAGGGGTCTTCCCCATCCCTCAGACACAGGGGCCTGACAGCGCTCACTAGAGGTCTTCTTCACTACTGTGTAATCCTGGTTATGGAGAGACACAGTAATAAATCTCACTCCAGACATTTCCAGAGTCCTCACCTCTCCAGTTCTGTCCATCTGTTATTCCCATAGATAAGAATGATGTAATGTGACGTCATCAGAATCTCTCACCTCTCCAGTAAGCCGGAAGAGGATCTCTAGTGTGAGGTGTAATATCCTCTCCGCCATCTTGTCCCTGTCCATATCCATCCTTGATAGGTCAATCAGGATAATTCTCTTATATAGAAGATCTCCACTGAGAGGATCCGATATTGTAGGGACCTGAATGGGGAGAAGATGACGATGTGACATCATAAAGAATCCTGTATAGTAATATAATTACTGGAGACTTTATATCCGATCACTGGCTGCAGAAATAACGCTAACATGTATGGCATAAAGAAGAAGACAATTCCTGGTTTTGGGGCTGCACTAACCGAAATGAAGAACCTCGATCCAATAATATTAACCCCTTCACCCCTGGCCACTAAAACACCCTAATGACCGGGCCATTTTTTGCAATTCTGACCAGTGTCACTTTGACAGGTTATAACGCTGGAATGCTTCAACGGATCCTGGCGATTCTGAGATTGTTTTTTCGTGACATATTTTACTTCATGTCAGTGGTAAATTTAGGCCGATATTTTTTGCGTTTGTGAAAAATTATGAAATTTTGCAAAAATTTTGAAAATTTCGCAATTTTCAAACTTTGAAAATTTATGCCCATAAATCTGAGATGTGTCACACATAATAGTTGTAGCGCCTGGTCCCGCCAGATCCCGAGGGGGGCGCTCTCCCTCACATCAGCCCAGCCCCAGCATGGCCCCCACGTGCACTCCCGGTCCCAGCCCCCGGCAGCGACGTGCTTCCTCTTACCAGTCCCATGGCTCTGCAGGCTCTGCTCACTCCCGAGTCAGGCGTCCTGTTCCTGGAGCTGCTGCAGTCTCTTCCTGTCTCCCGTCCACACACAATTCTGCAGTGAGCAACTCTAGGCTGCGCACGAGGCCACGCCCCCTTCCTTAAAGCAGTAGTGCCTCATTATCTGGAAGTGACTTCAGAGGCCACCTGTTACTACCTAAAGACTATTTAGGTTCACCTCCCCTGGCAGCAGGCGCCCGAGCAACGCTCCTACTAGAGCTCTGCTAGTGTTCAGGCCCCTTTGTACTACTGTTATCTGTGTGTCACCTGCCCGTTACTAATACTCTATCTCACCGTAGTGCCATCTGTACATACCCGCAGTGGAAAACACCGGCCATACTCGCAGTGAACGTCTCCGAGGCACCTGCTGTGATCATCTCCGGTGCCACACCCGTGTCCTGCCTGCTGCGGACGTCATACCCGAGCTACGCCTGACCGTACAGAGACTCCTACCACCAGTTCCTGGCTGCCGTGCTTCTAGGCCTTCTGGGGAGGCACCGCACAGTCCCTGTATAAAGGTTCGCTGCTGGTCACCTTCTCAGGGGAGTCCGGGGCACGGTCTAGTGAGTCCACCTCCGGACGCTCGCCGCTCCTCGGTGAGCGTAACAATAGTTACTAAATAACTTTTCCCACTTGTCTACTTTACATCAGCACAATTTTCGAAACAAAATTTTTTTTCGTTAGGAAGTTAGAAGGGGTCAAAGTTCATCAGCAATTTCTCATTTTTCCAACAAAATTTACAAAATAATTTATTTTAGGGACCACATCACGTTTGAAGTGACTTTGAGAGGCCTAGGTGACAGAAAATACCCAAAAGTGACCCCATTCTAAAAACTGCACCCCTCACATTACTCAAAACCACATCCAAGAAGTTTATTAACCCTTTAGGTGCTTCACAGGAATCAAAGCAATGTGGAAGGAAAAAATGAAAATTTTACTTAACACAAAAATGTTACCTTAGCCATAAAATTTTCATTTTCACAAGGAAGAAAAGAGATAGTGCACCCTACAATTTATTGTGCATTTTCTCCTGAGTACGCTGATACCCCATATGTGGTAAAAATCAATTATTTGGGCGCACGGCAGAGGTCGAAAAGGGAAGGAGCGCCATTTGAATTTTTGAACACAAAATTAGCTGGACTCGTTAGCGGACGCCATGTCGGGTTTGAAGACCCCCTGAGGTACCTAAACAATGGAGCTCCCCCACAAGTGACCTCATTTTGGAAACTAGATACCTCAAATAATTTTTCTAGATGTTTGGTGAGCACTTTGAACCCCTGGGGGCTTCACAGAAGTTTATAACGTTGAGCCGTGTAAAGAAAAACATTTTTTTTTTACCACAAAACTGTTGCTTCAACTAGTAGCTTTTTTTTCACAAGGGTATCAGGAAAAAATGCACCATGAAATTTATAGTGCATTTTTTCCTGAGTACGACGATACCTCATATGTGGTGGAAAGTAATTGTTTGGGCACATGGCGTGGCTCAGAAGAGAAGGAGCACCATTTGACAGTAAAATTGGTTGGAATCATTAGCTGGTGTAATGTTGGATTTGGAGACCCCCTGAGGTGCCTAAACAATGGAGTGACCCCATTTTGGAAACTAGACCCCTCAAGGAGTTTATCTAGATGTTTAGCAAGCCCCAAGGGGCTCCACAGAAGTTCATAATGTTGAGCTATGAATACACTTTTTTTTCACCACAAAACTGTTAGCTGAACCATGTAGCTTTTTTTTTTTCACAAGGGTATCAGGAAAAAATGCACCATAAAACATATTGTGCAATTTCTCCTGAGTATGCAGATACCTCACATGTGGTGGAAAGTAATTGTTTGGGCGCATGGCGGGGCTCAGAAGAGAAGGAGCACCATTTGACAGCAAAATTGGTTGGAATCATTAGCGGACACCATGTCACGTTTGGCGACCCCCTATGGTGCCTAAACAGTGGAGCTCCCCCACAAATAACCCCATTGTGGAACTAGACCCCTCAAGGAATTTATCTAGATGTTTGGTGAGCCCCTTCTACCCCTAGGGGCTCCACAGAAGTTGATAACATTGAACCGTGAAAATTTATTTTTTTTTTACCACAAAATGTTTGCATCAATCAGGTAGCTTTTTTTTTACAACGGTACCAGGAAAAACTGCACCATAAAACGTATTGTGCAAGTTTTCCTGAGTACGCAGATACCTCATATGTGGTGTAAATCAATTGTTTGGGCGCATGGCGGGGCTCAGAAGAGAAGGACCGCCATTTGACTTTTCAAAACGCACAGACGGCGAGCAATGATCGGCCGCTGCAGGACGCACGGTCGGATGAGATACAAAAAGCGTCGGGGATACGGAAAAAAAAGTCACGCCAAAAATTGAGCAGGGATGCCGATCCGTTATGTGCATCCCTGATCAGCGCTCGGCGGGATGCACGGACGGATGGGATACAAAAAGTGTTGGGGATACGAGAAAAAAAATAGTCCCGCCGAAAACTGACCACGGATGCAGATACGTTACCTGAATCCCTGATCAGCGCTCGGCGGGATGCACGGACGGATGAGGTGTAAAAATAGACAAGGGATACAGAAAGAAAAAAAAAAAAAGTTATACTCACAGTACCCAGAGGATTAGCAGGAGGATCACTGACCAGAAGAACTGCAGGAGGAACAGAAGGCAAGCGAGATGGACAGCTTTACAGGAGCAGCAGGCAGGATGTTGGACAGCTCAGCAGAAGAACCAGGAAGGACCCAGCGATGGAGGCAGATGTGATCGGGTCAGTGAAGACCTCGGACGGCCCAATGAAGACAGGTACGAGGACGTCGGGGGGGAGAGGGGGAGGCGGGGGGAGAGGCGGAGAGCAGAGGGGGAGGCGGGGAGCAGAGGGGGAGGCGGAGAGCAGAGGGGGAGGCGGAGAGCAGAGCGGGAGGCGGAGAGCAGAGCGGGAGGCGGAGAGCAGAGCGGGAGGCGGAGAGCAGAGCGGGAGGCGGAGAGCAGAGGGGGAGGCGGAGAGCAGAGGGGGAGGCGGAGACCGGAGAAGGAGCTGCAGAACCAGAATAGAGATCACGGAAGAGGCAGGCAGATCGGGATGTCGGGGGGCAGATCGGGGTGTGGGGGGCACGGGCAGGGGCCATCGCGGGAGCGCGCAGGGGAGCGCAATACTCATGTGGAGCAGGAGCGGTGACATCATCAGCGGCGGCAGCGTGGTACCACAAGTACCAGCCAGTGCACGCTGCAGACATGCTGGGGGAGGGTCCCCAGACCAGCATAGGCCTGGGGAGGGCGGCCACCTGCAGATCAGACCGCCCCACTGCACACTGATTGGAGCGATTGCGCGTCATAGCACGATCGCTCCAATCAGTGCTGCAGGGGCTGGGGGGGCGACATGTTTGAGGTCCACCTATGATCTGCTGCAGCTGCTGCGGCATCTCATAGCCGGATATCACGGTATCGCACTAATTCAGGCATTATTTTTGCCGAAATTAGTGTGAACGATGTGGTTGGCGGTTCAGATTTGAACAGCCAATCACATCGATCGTCGATGGGGGGTGGCGATGCCACCCCCCCCGGGTTCAAGCAAAGGTCCCCTGCTGTAAGAAACAGCAGGGGACATCATTTGAAAGCCGTTGCTATGACCACAGCAATCAAATGAACTTTAGGCAGTAAAGTTACGACCCTGGTCGTTAAGTCACGTTAAAATAGGACGTAACTTTACTGCCCGCGGTCGTGAAGGGATTAAGAAGCGGCTTTTACTTGACATGTATGGCACGTAACTTTTATAATATTCATCTGTTTGCTTGTTTTTTTTTGTTTTTTTTTTAATGTTTGCAGGTTTTTAGATTTCTAGATTTTTTTGGCTGATTTTTAAACTGCAATTTTTTTTAAATATTTGCAAAATTACTGCATAATAATGACACTGAAGAAGACGTGGGTGTGCGGGAGGACGAGAAAACCAACCAGTGCCAGGAAGCTGCTGCCGAGGCAGATAAAATAATAGGATGCAGTGAACGAGGCACAGATGCTCCGGACAAGAACAGTTTTGCCTCTATACAAGGCACTAGTGCGGCCACACTTACAATATTCTCCACAATTTCGGGCTCCAGTGAATGACGAGGACATAACTGAGCTAGAGCGGGTGCAGAGAAAAGCGACCATTACAGGAATGGAAGTTCTGCAATAGGAGGACAGGTTAGCAAGCTTGGGGTTATTCATTTTGGAAGCACAAAGACTATGGGGCAATTTTATTACAATGTACAAGTATACCAGGGGCATTACTGAGATATTTCTAATTAGCTTTTTACAAATGAGGCCTGCAATGATGACAAGGAGGTTCAATCATAATCACAGATGGTGATTCTCTACTGTAAGAGCAGTGAGAATATGGAACTCTCTGACACATGATGTGATAAATGTTGATGAGTCACCTGTATCATTTATTCTCAGTATAACTACTTCGGTTTTGTGAAGGCTTCAGAGTTTTGTATGAGAATATTAGGGATCAAACAGCATCTTGAAAACTAAAGAACCCACCAGACAGGGATAAAGTTGTGGAGAAGAGTAAAGCAGGGTTTGGTTATAAAAAAAAAAAATAGCCAAAGCTCTGAACATCTCACTAAGCACTATTCAATCTATCATCCAAAAATTGCAGGAGTATATTGTGGAGACATGAGGGTCAGTGGGTATGGTCGTCCGCTGGCCTAGTCTTCAGAAAGACCGCTCAGACCAGGGCTCTTCCCACTGAATGCCCGCACTCCTTCCTTGTGGGCAGAACATTACTCAGACAACACAGGGTGAGGGAACCACAGCTTGGTAAGACATTATTGGTTCACCAACAGACAAACACATATCGTACATTTCCAGCAAGGTCACAAGATGGTACAATCGACAGTCTCACCCATCAATTGGCTCTCAAGGGTTTAGAATATTTGTGACTTTGGGGCTTCGGGGCCAACTATTCCAATCAGCGGCACCTCGCTTTTGATGAGCAACCACTGAGAGGAGATAGCGGCAAGCTTAAAAAGATGACCGAGCACAGCAAGATATGTAGCCAGACGACTGAACTGTCCTCACCTGGGTTCTCCAGGCACAATTTTGGGCTCAGCATTGAGCAGTGAAGCAGATCTGTGATCTTCCAGCTAAAAATGTGGATTTTAGGCTGAAGTCCTGCAAAATGAATGTGGAAACAGGAGCAAAGCTCTTTTTATATCACTCGGGTCTCATTTCAGAGTATTGTATCTTACAGGATTGGTGGGAGATGGCTGTTCTCTCATTGGTTCAGTTCAATTCGACTGCATAATATTCCTCTGACATAGTCAAAAATGCTGAGGCAATCCATATTTAACAGGCAATAGGGCTCCGGTCAGTCTGACATGAAACCATGGCTAACATTTCTTGATTTGGCAATCAAAGAAACAAAAGGTCTGGCCTAATAAAGAACAGTTCACCCCTCACACAAATCTCCAGATGCTTAGTTGTCACATATAGCACAAATGCAGATTGACAAAGACATGGCCGTCCACCTAAACTGAGATCCCAAGCAAGGAGAGCACTAAGCAGCCAAGAGGCCTATGGTCAGTGTAAAGGCAGGCGCGATCCAGAGCTCAGGGGGAGACTCTGTCCACAGGACAACTATAAGTCATAAACTTCACAAATTTGGTCTTTATAGAATAATGGATATTTTTAAAAGCAAAAGAATAAGAATTGAAAATTGCTTCACAGACGCCTTCATCCAATTTACCTGAGATACAGCTATTTTATAAAGTAGTAGGGACAAAAATGTCACCTCTAGATGTGCAAAGCTGGTAGACACATTCCCCCACAGCTAGACATAAAGGTAGCCACATCCCCCAAGAGACTGGCAGCAGTAATTCCAGTGAAAGGAGGTCCTGCAAACACTCAAGGGGGGTGAATACTAATGCACATCCCAATTTTCAGAGTTAAATTTCTTAACATATTTAGAAATTTATGTATAATTTCCTTTATACGTCACAAATGTTGGCTACTTTGTGTTGTTATCACATAAAACCCCAATAAAATCCATTTTTTGTGGCGGTAATGTGAAAAAATGTGGAAAAGTTCGCCGGGTGTGAATAGTTTTTCTTGCACCATTTTGAAGAATTTGGAACAAAAAAAATGAATAAAGAGAAGACAAAAAAAGTGACTTAGAAAAACCCAACAGAATTGATGAGTTGGATGTAAGTATTGTGGTGCGGAGCCCGTTATACCGGCAGACGGGATGTGACCGGAGGCAGAAATATTCACGGAAGGGAAAGATTTTACACTTTCTAGATAAATCCTCTCTTCCCGGGATGTAACGGCCTCTAATGCCGGGATCACACGGCCGGATAAAGAATCATCACAGCTTCATCCAGAAAACTAGGACAAGTCTTTTCTTATTTGTCATCCGTATACAATCCGGTATTTACAGCCGCTATTAATAATTTACAAGACCATATACAGCTTCCTCCATTACAGAACTGCAATGTACCCGTAACACAATGTCTGCTGTATGGTGGAGCTGGTGGGGATCTGATGGTTTGTGCAGAGACAGACCTGAATAGACGAGTCTCATCCGATGTATGGAAGGCACTAGAGGCATACCTCCCAACTTTTAAAGAAGGACACATTTTTAGGCCACGCCCATGGCCACGCCTCTTACCACACCCAATCAGCAATGACAATTATTGTTTTAGAAACAATAATTAAAAAAAATACATAGATTTATTTCTAAGTAGTAAATTAAAATATAAATGCAAACTTGGCAGTGTTACTTTTAAACTAGAATATTATAAACCACACAATTCTGTTTTAAAGCAGATCTGTCCCCTAAATCTGCCCCATGTACAAAACTGCAGACTTCATGACAGATCCGCTCTATTAGATAAAATATCTGTAATAATACTGTGCTTTTGGTTAATGGGAGGAATTAGTGAATACAGGCAACTTACTGTTCTGATTGTTCCAATTGTGGAGACACGGTGGTCAGTGGGTGCTCTCGTCCGCTGATCCGGCCACCTTTAGATAGACAGCATGGCCCAGGGCTCATTCCAACTGAACGCCTGACATCCTTAATCTCTCCCTCTCCTCCTCAGCTGTGATCCGACGGCAGGATCAGATCACAGTGTAATGGCTCACGCTCACAGCACAGCAGGAGCCGAGGGTCATTAGCATATCGCATCACATGTGATATGCCTGTGTGACCTCAGCTTGGTATGTGCGCAGTGCGGAAAAGAACGCACCCTCTGGCAGACTGGACAAATGTAAACACTGCGTTTGTAAATAAAAAAAAAAATGCACCCAAAACTCATGCATTTTGGATGCATTTTCCATGAATTTTCCATGCGTTTTGGATGCATTTTTGACAGTGCGTTCCCCCGTCAATTCAGCTGTGTTACATGCCCGCTGACAGCAGACACAGACAGAATTGCGCGATGAAAATTAACTCAGATAAACTTCACCCGACTTCATTGTCACCCCGCGGCTCTGTCTGTGTGTCACGTCCTGGTTAGCGGTCACCCTTGAAGGACGCACCGGTGACCGCAAATCCCGAGTGACTGAAGTGAGTAGCACCATCAGCCGTGCCGTCACTCAGGTTACCCGCGGCCAGCTGGAGTCCTCCACCTGAGACTGCAACTCACCTGTGATGTCATCGCTGATTGCGCAGCTCACTTCAGTCACTCGGGCGACTTGCTGTCACAGTTAGAGGATCCAGCGGTGGTCGCGGGTAACATGAGTGATGTCATCGCTGATCGTGCGGCTCACTTCAGTTGCTGCGTGGAGTTGACAGAGAGCAATCGTGGTCTGTGGCCGCTACTGTCAGCTTCATGTAGCAGAGCTGGATGCGTCGCGGGACCTCATGTGGATTACGTCGGACCTGGAGGGGTATTTGGGGGCTTAATAAAATGGTGAAAGAGGTTTTTTTTTTGTCTTTTATTCCAAATAAAGGATTTTTGGGTGTATGTGTTTATTTTCTTTAGCTTACAGGTTAATCATGGAAGGTATCTCGGGGAGACGCCTGCCATGATTAACCTAGGACTTAGAGGCAGCTATGGGCTGCCATTAACTCCTTATTACCCCGATTGCCACCGCACCAGGGCAATTCGGGATGAGCCGGGTAGAGTCCCAGGACTGTCGCATCTAATGGATGCGGCAATTCCGGGCGGCTGCTGGCTGATATTGTTAGGCTGGGGAGCTCCCCATAACATGGATCTCCCCATCCTGAGAATACCAGCCTTCAGCCATGTGGCTTTACCCTGGCTGGTATCAAAATTGGGGGGAAAACCGTTTTTTTTTAAATTTATTTATTTTACTGCACGATATAGACCTGCCCACCGGCGGCTGTGATTTGTTGCAGTGAGACAGCTGTCACTTAGTGTGGGGGTGTGTCTGACTGCAACCAATCACAGCCGCCGGTGGGCGGGGAAAGCAGGGAATATGAGATGGAATAATGAGAGGCCGGCATTTTCAAAAGGGGAAAAGCCGCCGGAGCAGTGTGACAGCCGTGCAGTGCCTCGCCCGTGATTGGTGAGTATGAGAGAGGGGGAGAGACTGACTGACGGACAGAGAGTGACAGACAGAGCGACCAACTGACAGAGAAAGAGACCGATCAACAGACAGAGGGAGATTGACCGACATCGACAGAGAGAGACTGAAAAGACCTGCGTTTTGTTTAATAAAAAAGCATGCGGAACGCAACAAAAAATGCAGTCCAAGTGCATTTTGGTTGCGTTTTGACCCATATCATTGATTTCAATGGGTGGAGAACGCAGCTACAACGCATAAAAGAAGGGACATGCTGCTTTTTGTCCGCAGCGATTTTTGGCATCCAAAACGCTGCGTTTACAAATGCAGCGTGCGCATTGACTTTTCGGACTTCTCATAGACTTTGCTGGGGAAGCAGAACACATGCAATTTGGCACTGAAATGCTGCAGTTCAAAACGCAGCGTTAATGCGGGAAAAAACGCAACGTGAGCACATAGTTGTAGTTCGCCGATGCATCGCGACGAGGAAGTAATCCTCGCGGCGAACTACAAGACCCAGGAGGCCGGCGATGGAACGGAGGAAGGTAAGGTGAGCATAATATGTGTGCCTTCCGTTCCATCGCCGGCCTCCTGGGTCCTGTAGTTCGCCACTCCAGGCTGTGTATCGGTAACCATCAGCAACGAAGCAGGAACTTCCGCTGTCAGACGCTACTCAAAGGCAGCGCGCTGACCAATCAGAGGCTCCTGCCTTTGACGTCAGCGCTCTGGGTGTGGAAGTTCCTCCCTCGTCGTCATGGTTACCCGATACACAGCCCATGCTAGTGAACAGTAAGTCCCAGCAGACCGGCGATGGAACGGAAGGTAAGGTGAGCATAATATGTGCGTGTGTGTGAGTTTGTGCATGTGTGGAATGGCACAACAGGGGACCAGGATGGGACATTTAACAAGTTGTGGAACGAATTGTCTGCATTGCTATGATTTCCTATACATACACATTACTGGGACCTGTGGAGCCTACATACTGACAGTGGTGGCCTGTGGGGCATACATACTGGCCCTTGGGAAGCTTAGCGCACAGGCTGGCAGCGGTGGAAGACGCTGAGGGCCTAAGCTGGCAGCACTGGAGGGTGCTTAAGGCATACGCTGGCAGCACTGCGGGGGAGCGCTGAGGGCACAGGCTGGCAGCACTGCAGGGGGGCACTGAGGGCACATGCTGGCAGCACTGCGGGGGGCACTGAAGGCACAGGCTGGCGTGGTGCTGGGTGGCGCTGAGGGCACAGGCTGGCGGGGCATTGAGGGCATAGGCTAGCAGCACTGGGGGGAACTGAGGGCACAAGCTGGCAGCACTGGGGGGAACTGAGGGCACAAGCTGGCAGCACTGGGGGGCACTGAGGACATAGGCTGGTGGGGCGCTGAGGGCACAGGTTGGCAGCACTGGGGGGGCACTGAGGGCACAGACTGGCGTGGTGCTGGGTGGCGCTGAGGGCACAGGCTGGCGGGGCGCTGAGGGCACAGGTTGGCAGCACTGGGGGGGCACTGAGGGCACAAGCTGGCAGCACTGGGTGGCGCTGAGGACACAGGCTGGTGGGGCGCTGAGGGCACAGGTTGGCAGCACTGGGGGGCACTGAGGGCACAGGCTGGCGGGGCGCTGAGGGCACAGGCTGGCGTGGTGATGGGGGGCGCTGAGGGCACAGGCTGGGGGGCGCTGAGGGCACAGGTTGGCAGCACTGGGGGGGCACTAATGGCACAAGCTGGCAGCACTGGGTGGCGCTGAGGACACAGGCTGGTGGGGCGCTGAGGGCACAGGTTGGCAGCACTGGGGGGCACTGAGGGCACAGGCTGGCGGGGCGCTGAGGGCACAGGCTGGCGTGGTGATGGGGGGCGCTGAGGGCACAGGCTGGCGTGGTGATGGGGGGCGCTGAGGGCACAGGTTGGCAGCATTGCAGCACCAGATCCTGAGAGCTCCTCTGGCTGCTTTCTCTGAGTCCCCCGTTTGTCTGCTTTTTCTATTGCAGGCACAGGGGGGACCTGAGAAGACAAGTGCTGGACTCTCCCCTGCTCTCCCCTCCTGCAGGGACACTGATCCCCCCTCCTGCAGGCACACTGCTCTCTCCCTGCTACTGGTGCACTTACCTCAGTTGCAGAACAAACGCTCTTGAAGCAGCCGCTGTGCAGATGAGCCGGTCACAAGTGAGGTTCCTGGGTAGAAGGCGCAGGCAGATGGGGCGTGGCCAGCATCGAGAGAGCAGCAGGAGGGGACAAGGAAGTCATCCGAGGAGTGTGTGTGTCCAGCATAGAGAGGGGGCGTGGATGACCGCAAAGGGGCGTGGCCAGCAGCATAGATGCCATGGAAGGCATCCAGAGAGTGTGGCCAGCATCCGGAGGGGGCGTGGTCGGCAGAGTGCGGGGGCATGCAGCTGCTTCTCACTGCACTGCGGGACACATAGCTTCCCGGGCGTGAGAACGGGACCGAAGTATAAAATCGGGACTGTCCCGCTATATCCGGGACGGTTGGGTGGTATGCTACAGGATGCTGGGATTATTCTTACACGCAGATTCGGTCAATGAGAAAGAAAAATCCCCATCTGCTGCCACATCCAATAACAATGGTCTGAGGGCGAGACGTTGTGTTATTTTATGAACCACACTGAAAATACAGTAGTGTGAACGAGAACTAAAAGGAATCATCAAAGCTCTTATCTCTCCTAATCCTGCCATCCCCACCGCTCTCATTACACAAGTATAACACATATAATACTGGAGGATAAAACAAGACTGAGCACAAGACCTTCACAGCCGTCTACACATCATAGGGAGATTTCATGGCACCTTCTCTCCATCTACCTGATGATCCTGAGGAATGTCGGGATCTTCTTGTTCACAGTCCTGTGGGAGAAGAGGACGGGGACATCTCTCTGGTGTTGTCCTCTTACTGGATAGACCTGGAGGAGACACATACAGGGACTGAATTCATTCCTTACATACAGATAATTATAGGCCGTGTGTATTTAGTCCTGTCTATTACCTGGTGATGTGAGGTGCTGGGGAACCTCCATCATGACGTCCTTGTACAGATCTTTGTGTCCTTCTAAATACTCCCACTCCTCCATGGAGAAATAGACGGTGACGTCCTGACACCTTATAGGAACCTGACACATACAATGATACCGTCACCCCCGATCCCTTCATAGCGTTACTGTGTAATGTCCCAGCATTCCCAGCAGTGTCACCTCTCCAGTCAGCAGCTCAATCATCTTGTAGGTGAGTTCTAGGATCTTCTGGTCATTGATGTCCTCATGTATCGGGGGGTGAGACCCCGTGATTGGGCTCAGGGGTCTTCCCCATCCCTCAGACACAGGGGCCTGACAGCGCTCACTAGAGGTCTTCTTCACTACTGTGTAATCCTGGTTATGGAGAGACACAGTAATAAATCTCACTCCAGACATTTCCAGAGTCCTCACCTCTCCAGTTCTGTCCATCTGTTATTCCCATAGATAAGAATGATGTAATGTGACGTCATCAGAATCTCTCACCTCTCCAGTAAGCCGGAAGAGGATCTCTAGGGAGAGGTGTAATATCCTCTCCGCCATCTTGTCGCTGTCCATATCCATCCTTCACGGGGCAATCAGGAGAATTCTCTTATATAGAAGATCTCCACTGAGAGGATCCGATATTGTAGAGACCTGAATGGGGAGATGACTATGTGACATCATAAAGAATCCGCTGTAATAATACGATTACTGGAGATAATAAGGGGAAACATATGAGAAGACAGAACGTGTAGAAGTTGTTCGCTCTTGTATCGTATGAACTGGAATATAAACGGAATTCCTGACTAAGACGTCTCCTCCGCTCCCAGTCACTGGTAATTTTGGTCAATGCTTCAGCCATTGATTGACGGCAGAGATCACGTTTGTTATCAGTGACTAAACTGACAGGAAATCCAGAAACTGGCGGGGACCCCAGCAGCGGGGGCACAGGAGTAATGGGGGATCGTTATGTGTTACTATTGTTAGTATTTTACAGTAGTCAGTTCTTTCTATCTATTAATAAATCTTATATATTTAGGCCACACACAACAAGCAGTTTCCTCCTCGGAGTCGGCAGCTGAATACGTTCCTCATAGACTCATCTTCCATATCACTAATTCTCCTCTCATTTACCGACACTGGAATCGGCATCAGCAAAACTGCAGGAGAAATTCATTACACGTGAGGAGGAATAACGACTCCATGATGAGGACGACATCTTCACACTCTACTGCGTCTCTAGAAAGATATCTGGCCGGAGTCCGTCACTGACTCCATCACCACCACTAAATGGAGAGGAAAATGTCTACATGGACGGGGTTTAGATTTGTAATTTTTATTTTTTAACCCTGGATGTTTTTTTTTTTGGGGCATTTGTCACTTAGGCTTCCGTATTCTACTTGAAAAATACCAAAAAAAGCAGGCGCTCATTGCTCCCATTCTTGATTGTGGGGGGCTGCTTAGTTGTTATGATAGTTAGAGGCCTAAGGCTATGTTCACACTAGAAAAATGATTTTTCTTAAGAAATTTCTTAAGAGTGAAGGATTAGTGCACCTGCGTTAAAAAACGCACCAAAAACGCACCTGCGTTTTTGCCGCGTTTTCGGTGCGTTTTTGGTGCGTTTTCGGTGCGTTTTTACCGCTGGTTGCTCCCTGCGTTATTGTGCCAATTATTTATGGCAAAAAACGCAGTTAGCTGCAGAAAAGAAGTGACATGCTCATTCTTTTTCTTAAGAAAATCTACTGAAATAATTTTCTTAAGAAAAAAACGCAGTGTGTGCACAGCTAATTTTTTTTGCCATAGGTTTTGCTGGGGAATGTCTGCAGAAAGGTTACAAGAATTTCTCAAGAAATTTCTGCAGCAAAAACGGACCCAAAACGCAGGTAAAAAACGCAGTGTGTGAACATAGCCTAATAATGATTTTGGGTCTGCAATGTACAAAGTCTATTAATCTCTGCCAGAGGCGGCGTCCAATAAGCTCTTAGGCCCCAAACACAACAGACTAAAGCTGGTGTCACACTAAGCGACAGCGACAACGACGTCGCTGTTACGTCACCATTTTCGGTGACGTAACAGCGACCTTGTAAGTCGCTGTTATGATCGCTGCTTAGCTGTCAAACACAGCAGAAGCAGCGATCATAACGTCGCTGTGCTACATCTGCAGAGAGCAGGGAGCCGCGCTTAGCGCTGGCTCCTTGCTCTCCTAGGTACAGTACACATCGGGTTAATTAACCCGATGTGTGCTGCAGCTACATGTCAGTGCAGAGAGCAGGGAGCCGCGCGCACTGCTTAGCGCTGGCTCCTTGCTACAGTATACATCGGGTTAATTACCCGATGCATACTGCAGCCACATGTCACAGTGCAGGAGCCGGCGCTGGCAGCAAGAGCGGAGGCTGGTAACGAAGGTAAATATCGGGTAACCAGGGAAAGGTCTTCCCTTGGTTACCCGATGTTTACGCTGGTTACAGCTTACCGCAGCTGCCAGTGCCGGCTCCTGATCGCTTCATTTCGTCGCTCTCTCGCTGTCACACACAGCGATGTGTGTGTCACAGCGGGAGAGTGACGACCAAAAAATGAAGCTGGACATTCAGCAACGACCGGCGACCTCACAGCAGGGGCCAGGTCGTTGCTGGATGTCACACACAGCGACAGCGACGGGACGTCGCTGCAACGTCACAGAAAATGGTGACGTAGCAGCGACGTCGTTGTCGTCGTCGTTATGTGTGACACCAGCTTAAGGTCAGCGGCGGCTGCTGATTGTAGAGGGGATTGGTCTCTGTATAATACATATGGAGCCTCCCGACAGATGACGTCAGGGCAGAGAAGGATCCGGCATGCTGAATTTCAGGGACTGACCCGTTTCTTCTTCCTGGAGATAATCCTCCGCTCCAGGAGTCTGGAGGCCTCTCTCTCAGAGAAAACAGGAAAGCTGGAGTGTTGGTGTATGGGGGAGACGGGGGAGAAGCCGTCAGCCAAATGATGCTTCAGCCGACAGTTATCTAATGTGTATAGCAGGGGTGGGCAATTCATTTTATTAAGGGGCCACATGAAAGACTGTGACGGGGGTGGAGGGCAAAACAATGGGCGGAAATTAATTCTGCTCAATATTAATATTCACATTAAGTATACAGACATCCCCCCTCTATACCATATGAACCTCCATATAATCCCCTCACATATAGTATCTTGCAAATGTATTCACCCCCTTGGTTTCTTACCTATTCTGTTACTACAACCTGTGTTTGAATATTTTTGTAATCTGATTTGTGTGTGATGCATCAGCACTAAATAGTCTTAAGCCCGCTTTACACGCTGCAATGTGTCTTACGATGTGTCGGCGGGGTCACGTCGTAACTGACGCACATCCGGCATCGTAAGGTACATTGCAGTGTGTGACAGGTACGTGCGATTGAACGAAAAACAGTTCATCGCACGCACATCATTCAGTTCTCTAGAATTGCATGTCAGATTGTTCATCATACCCGGGGTAGCACACATCGCAGCATGTGACACCCCGGGAACGATGAACAGATTTTACCTGCGTCCTGCGGCTCCCGGCCGGTAATGCGGAAGGAAGGAGGTGGGCGGGATGTTTATGTCCCACTCAGCTCCACCCCTCCACTTCTATTGGCCGGCTGCCGCGTGACGTCGAAAGTCCCTCCCACTCCAGGAAGTGGACGTTCGCCGCCCACATCGAGGTCGTATGTGACGGGGTTTAATCGTATGTGCGGCACGTTCAACAAATTTAACGTGCTGCACATACGATGGGGGCGTTGCAAATCGCATACGATATCGTATTCGAAATGCAACGTGTAAAGCAGGCTTAAGTTGGAGTTAAGTGAAATGAGAAAAATATAGGCAAAAATTAAATTTACGGGATAAAATAAATAAAATTTTTCATGTGCATATGTATTCACCCCTTTTGTTATGAGGCCCTTAAATTTCTGGTGCAATTTCCTTAATAAGTTACATACTTAGGGAAAGGAAGACCCCCTGTGTGCAATCTAAGTGTCCCGGGGTCTGTCAGTATATACACACACCTCTTCTGAAAAGCCACAGAGGATAAAACACCATGAAGACCCAGGGGATCTCCAAACAAGTCAGAGACAAAGTGGTGAGAAGTACAAGTCAGGGTTGTGTTCTTATTATCAAATGGAAAAAAATGGTACCACAACAAACCTGACAAGAGAGGCCGCCCACCAAATCTCTCAGCCCAGACAAGGAGGTTATTAATTAGAGAGGCAGCACAGAGACCAAAAGGTAACCCTGAAGGAGCTGCAGAGTTCCCAAACAGAGACTGGAGTATCTGTCCATACGGCCACAATTAACCGTACACTCCATAGAGCTGGCCTTTATTGAAGAGTGGCCAGAAAAAAGCCTTTATTTATAGCCAAAAATTGGAAGGCTTGTTTTCAGTTTGCCAAAAAACGTGGTAGATTCCCCAAATGTATGGAGGAAGGTGCTGTCGTCAGAGGAGACAGAAATTTAACTTTTTGGCCACCAAGGTAAAAGCTATGTCTTGCACCAAACCAACACAGCTCATCACCCGAAGTCCACCATCCCCACAGTGAAACACGGTGGTGGTAGCATCATGCTGTGGGAATGTTTTTATCTACCAGGGACAGGGAAAATGGTTCAAGTCCAGGAGAAGATGGATATTGGAAAATACAGGGATATCCTTGAGTAAAACCTGTTTCAGTCTGTCAGTGATGTGAGACTGGGACAAAAGTTCATCTTCTAACAAGACAATGACCCAAAGCTACTGCTAAAGCCACACTGAGGGGCACTGCAGCCCAAATTTGGGATGCTGCCCCCTGACTGCTGCCCCCCCCTCCCCGTTGGTAACATCCGTTCCCCTTTAAAAGAGTCCCTACCAGTTTCCCCGCCCCCGGAGGTGACTCGATGTTGCTCCGCCTACCACACATATATGTCACCGCGTCACCCAGCTTCCCGCCTCTCTGATTAGTAACTGGACCCGCTACAGGAAGCAGTAAGACAGCGCATCGACAGGGAAGGGAATGACTGGCTCACAGGGCTTTTACCTGTGGGTGGCTTCTTTCCTGCAGAGGCTAAAGCGTGTGGCGCCGGTGAGCGGCGTTCAAAGAGAAATACCCGCTGGCCCGCTTGAGCCCGCCACACATTTCAAAAAGAGCGCGAAGAAAAACCCTTCACGCTGTTCTGGTATAGCTCCGCCCACGCTCTACATTTCTGCTGCCACCATCACAGTCCAAGATTCTGGGGATAGGGGCACAGTACAGGGACTGGGAGCTCCCCAGGCGACATTAAGCAGCAGCGCTTCAGTGGGGATGGGGGTTATACCCAGCAGCCAGTGAATTGCTCTGCCCCTGGTCACCTATCTATAATTCTTATGGGTGCCAACCAGGGATCAAGCCAGGGGTCATCTGGGTCCTCTAATGGCCCTAGTGGCCCGGCAGACCGGAGGGCTTTGCCGACCCCCATACCACCGGTGCAGAGTGAGGGGGGAAGGCGAGAGGGGGGCTCTAATGGGGCAACAGTTAATAGCCAGCTGGTCGTGTGGCCCCCACCGGACTATACCCCACCCCTATCCCAAATGAGCCTGACATTATTTATTGCCCCATTAGGGTCCGGCATAGTGCCTCAGGCTCACCCTTTCAGTGTGCCCACACCATCACAGCTGGCACCTTATGTAATAGGGGATGGAGCCAGCTCACCACTTTTGTTGCACAGTGGGGTCCAGCATGTTATGGCGGCAACGGTGGGTGGAGCCGTTCAGCGCGTTTCGCGGTCACGTGCTGGGACCCCGGCTACTGCTTGTGGTGCGGGTAGCCACCGTGATCGGAGTTCATCGTCGTCGTCCGAGGAACAGCGCACGCGGCGGTGCGCCAGGAATTGTCGCAGCGGTAGATCCAGGTCCAGGCGTCGCAGCAGGCGATTGAGGTCGTCGCACTGGCGGTCTCCCTCTTCCTCAGATGAATCCCATGTGAGGTCACGCAGGGGACGAAGACCATCAGTGGGTGTAGCTGTCCGGCTAGCGGAGGTGGGTCTGGCACCTGGGGAGCAACATCAAGATCTGGGGCTTCCTGCTACTGCGCCACACAGTGAGTACCCTTATGTGGGAGTGTGGAGCAGGGTTGGTTCCGCCGGTGCGGAGGGTAGCGGGTTGATCCAGGGGCATAGGGTTTTTGTTAACTCAAAATTATTGCAGCCCCTTGATGCGGCAATATATACCAGTGAGCGTAATCAGGATGGGTCTGTGGTTAGACATGTACCCCAATAAATAAGCTGCAGCGCAAATAGATCTGGTTTTTCGTTTGGGTTTTTCATACCATTTGTTTTTTCTAAGTTGCCCTCTTCTTCTCCCAATCTGAAATCTGCCAGGGAACACCCAGACGTCATTCGCGGCAAACTGGGCAAGGAAGTTGCTTTAGGGCGCTTCCGAGGCCCGTTTAAGGTCCGTCCCTTCCGCAACTTGCGGGTGTCCCCTTTGGGAGTTGTTCCCAAAAAGGACCATGGGCAATACTGCCTCATTCACCATCTGTCTTATCCTAAGGGTAGGTCTGTGAATGACGGTATTCCCAAGGAGGATTCCGCATTGCATTACGTGTCTTTCGACAAGGCAGTCGACCTGGTCAGGCGGGCTGGGGTTGGGGGGCTCTTGGCAAAATCGGATACTGAATCTGCATTCCGTTTGCTGCCAGTGCACCCTAATTGCCACAACATGCTTGGGGCAATGCTCGACGGGGAGTATTATTTCAATACCTGTCCTTCCTATAAGTTGTTCTATTTCCTGCCAATATTTTGAAATATTTAGCACATTTTTGAAATGGGCCATCTGCAAGGACACTGTTTTTTCTTCAATTACGCACTATCTGGACAATTTTTTATTCGTCGTCCCCCCCCCCCCGGACTCACAGGTATGTCAAACGGTTTTGGGGCACTTTAAAAAGGAACTAATAGAGCTGTTTGGGGTTCCGTTGTAGAAGGAGAAAACCATTGGTCCAGTCATGGAGCTGACTTTCCTGGGTATAGTCATTGACTCCAAGGAAATGGAGTTTAGGCTCAGTCTGGAAAAAAATTCAGCACTTCTGGTCCTTATTGCTGGGTTCATTTCCGTGGGAAAAGTTACCTTAGTGCAAATGCAGTCATTATTAGGTTCCCTCAATTTGCTTGTAAGGTCATGCCCATGGGCAGGATTTTTTCCAGGCCCCTTTCCCTGGCCACTCGGAGGGCACGGCTCCCCCACCATAGAATCAGGATCACGCCCCCCCCGGAAGAATGACTTTATAGTGTGGCAAAAATATTTGCTAACGTACAACGGCCACACCTGTTTCCAAGACTCGGAACGCAAAAATTCGGAGGTTGAGCTTTTCTCTGACGCGGCGGGGTCATTTGGCTTTGGGGTCATTTTTGGGAACCAATGGTGTGCTGAAAGATGGCCAGATGTCTGGGCCCAGTGGGCATGGATCAAGAACCTAACCCTTCTCGAGCTCTTCCGAATAGTGGTTGCGGTGGAGCTTTGGGGGCAGGCCTTGAGAAATAAGCGGATCATTTTCTCGTGTGACAATGCCAGCGTGGTGCATGCCATCAACCATCTGTCTTCCTCTTCCCTTCCAGTCATCAGGCTGATCAGGTTTTTTGTTTTAAAATGCCTATCCGTAAATGCTTGGTTAAAGCAAGACATGTTCCCGGCTACAGTAACAGCATGACTTACGCCCTGTCGTGTTTTCAATTTCAGAAATTCAAGGATCTCCATCCGTCGTCTCAGGAACAAGGTTTGGAGTGTCCAGCTTGGATGTGGGATGTCCCGCTCAGCTGATCCCGATGATTCCATCCGCTGTTGCCCCATCGACATGGCGGGCCTTTCGTAAGGCATGGAGCGATTGGCGCGAGTCGGTGGGGGAAGTACCTGGCGTTCCTTTGAGTGAGGTGTTACTACAACTCACCTTCCAGTATTCATTGTTCCTAAGCAACCGTCGGGCATCGGGGGCAGTAGCGCGTAACCGGCTGTCGGGCTTGACTTTTCATTTTAAATTCAGGAATTGGCCCGATGTAACCAAGTCGTTTTTGGTGCACCAGGTATTGAAGGGTTGGAGGAGGAGTGACAAACGGGTAGACCACAGGAGGCCTATTTCGTTCCAGCTGTTGGCTGATTTAATAAACGAGTCGAAGTCAGTTTGTAAATTCCCCTATGCGTCGACCCTTTTCTCCGCGGCATTTGGAATCGCCTTCTTCGGGGCTCTCCGCGTCAGCGAGCTTATCCCTAAGGTGCAAGGGTTTACGGGTGGTTTGCTTTGGGATGATGTCCTGGTTTGTGGTGACGAATTGCGGGTACGCTTGCGGAAATCAAAGATGGATCAGGCGGGCAGGGGCACATGGTTTCCCCTTTTTTCCATCACTGGTCCGGTTTGCCCGAGAACTCGGGTCAAAGCTTTTCTGGCAATCAGAGCTAATGGCGTCAAGTTTTTTATTCATGAGGACGGTTCTCCACTCTTGGCGAGGCAGTTTTTGGCGGTAATGCGGCGGATTTTGGCTTCCTTGGGTTTTCCAGCAGGGAAATTCGGCACGCACTCTTTCAGAATCGGGGCTGCCACCAAGGCTTCACGGGCTGGTATGCAGGAGTCGGAGATCCAGCGGGTCGGTAGATGGCGATCCAAGTGCTTTATGAGATACATCCGACCGGAGCTGGTTTTAAAAACTGGAACTGGAGGACACGCCAGCAATACAGAAGGGTATTGGGAATCAGGGGCATGTTGTTGGTTGTGTTTGAGCTGAATGCACTTACATAACAATTTTTTTTTTTAGTAGCTTGAACCTTCACAATGACGATGGGTAGCTGTTGGGTTGGTGTTTCTGCTGTTTGACAGTGTTTTTCCTTTCAGATGTGAGCCATCCCAGTGTTTGGATCCTAGGTCATTCCTATGTATTTTGGGCCACTCGGAGAGCGGATTCTCGAGCTGGTGGTCGGTCTTTGGGTTTCCTCGACGTGGACATCAATTGGAGAGGTTACAAGGGCCTGTCCTGGCCGCAGGTGCTAACGGAGGAGGTCAAAATAGCGAGAATAGTCTCTTACCCAGTTGTCCTGGTGATTCACGCAGGCGGCAACAATCTGGTTTCCTTCCCGGTGGCTGAGCTTCTGACCCACATGCGGTCAGACATGGACAAATTCCCCTGTTTCTTCCCCGAAGTTAAGCTGGTTTGGTCCGAGGTGATACCCTGGCTCATTTGGCATGACGCCAGGGAAGGCTTTGCCATAGAACGGACCGGGCGAATGCTTAACCAGCGTATATCGAAGTTCATCCGTTTTAAAAATGGTGTGGTGATTCGCCACCAGCAGCTGGAAGGTGAAAATTCGGCTTTTCTATGCTCAAATGGCATGCATTTAAATAATAACGGTTTGGACATATTCCTGGCGGGTATCCGCGAGGGTGTGGCTAAGGCGCTTCAGGCTATGGGGGGGGGTCGTAGCTCGCTAAAGTTCCGCTGCTCATTGGTGGAAGGGGTTGGAAACAAGTGGTGGTGAAACACCCGCACCGGACGGCCGGAAGGCGGAAAATTTCCCTAAACCCCGGTGTGTTGGCTGGTTAATACCTTATTGAAAGCTGTGACAATAATTTTATGCCAATGTTAAAAAAGATGAGAGCAGCGTTTCTTCAGACTCTCCAAAAGTCAAAGATAAATAAAAGTGCTGAATGTTTAAGAAAAATAGTGGTGTTGCACCTTTTAAGGGGAGAAGAGGTGTTGGGGTCCTGGCAGTCTGGAGGGTGTAAGAGGAAATGTGTAAATGTATTGGAGCAGCCAAGTCACAGCCCAGACCTTAATCCAATTGAGAATCTGTGGTCAGACGTGAAGATGCTGCTCACCAGAGGAATGGAGAATCTGTGGTCAGAGAAGACGCTGCTCACCAGAGGAATGGAGAATCTGTGGTCAGACGTGAAGACGCTGCTCACCAGAGGAAACAGCTAACGAGGAGCTGGAGCAGTTTTGTCTTGAGGAAACGGCAAAAATCCCAAAATGTGGAAAACTGGAGAGACTTATCCAAAGTGACTTGTAGCTGTAATTACCACAAAGGGAGACTCCACAAAGTACTGACTTCAGGGGGTGAATAGTTTTGCATGCTGAGTGTTTCAGTTATTTTGTCCTATTTGTTGTTTGCTTCACAATAAAAAGAAAATCCAATGTTCACAGTTGTCGGCAGGTTCTGTACATGACCTGATGGAAACCCTCCAAACACAGGGAAATTCCAGGTTGTGAAGTCACAAAACATGAAAACTGCTAAGGGTGTGAATACATTTGCAAGACACTGTATACAGTATGAGCCCCCACACAGCCTCCCTACATACAGTATAAGCCCCCACACAGCCTCCCTACATACAGTATAAGGCTATGTGCGCACAGTGCGTTTTTCGCGGCGTTTTTGCGCGTTTTTCGGGTGCGTTTTTGGCCTCAAAACTGCAGGACTTTGCTTCCCCAGCAAAGTCTATGAGTTTTCATTTTTGCTGTCCGCACACATGTTTTTTTTCAGCTGCGTTTTTGTGGTGCCACAAAAACGCAGCATGTCAATTATTCCCGCGTTTTTCACTGCGCTTTTCATCCATTGAGTTCAATGGGATGTTGAAAGACGCAATGAGAAACGCAAATAGCTGCGTTTTGGTGCGTTTCTAAGACCAAAAACGCAGCTATAAACGCAGGAGGTGGGTAGTAAAGTGACGTGTACAGGAAGAGGATTCCTTCTGTCAGTAAACACAGAAGCGTGAATCCTCCCGGTACCGTCACCGTCGCTTCCACCTCCGGTCCTGTGCATGTATGCTGCCGTGCGGCGCCATGTTCGGGCGGGAGGTGGAAGCGACTGCGAAAACAAAAGTTAACAGTAGAAAAAAAAAAAAGTTATACTCACCTGTCTGCAGACTCCCGGTACCATGCCCACTCCCATCTCCTCTCACAGTATCGCCACCACCGCTCCAGCTGTGTGCAGATGGCCGGGAAACCTCCGATGGATGCAGGACCTGGCGATGGATCACCTGATGGAGTCACCTGACGCATCAGGTGATCGTAAGTATCGCGGTGACGTGGGCGCCCGGCCGGTATCAGCGGATGCGTCAGGACACTTCATCCCTGATTACCGGCAGCTGCTGCAGCGATCGGACAGGATCAGACTCCCGCCCCATCGCTGCAGGAGCTGCCGGTAATCAGCACATAAGTGAGTATTATTATTTTTTTTTTTTTTTTTTGCACCGATGCATCTGCTGATTGTATAATCGGCTTTTATACAATCAGCTGATGTGTGATGGGATTCAGGCACTTGATCGTGACACATCATCTGATCGCTTTGCCTTCCAGCAAACCGATCAGATGATATTGGATCCGGATTGGACGGCGCGGGACCCTGACCCAGGATTACTGCGGTGGGGGGGTTCTTTATTTCAATAAAGATGGAGTCACTAATTGTGTTGTGTTTTATTTCTAATAAAAATATTTTTCTGTGTGTTGTGTTTTTTTTTTTATCTTTACTAGAAATTCATGGTGGCCATGTCTAATATTGGCGTGACACCATGAATTTCGGGCTTAGGGCCAGCTATACAGCTAGCCCTAACCCCATTATTACCCGGCGAGCCACCCGGCATCAGGGCAGCTGGAAGAGTTGGATACAGCGCCAGAAGATGGCGCTTCTATGAAAGCGCCATTTTCTGGGGTGGCTGCGGGACTGCAATTCACAGCGGGGGTGCCCAGAAAGCATGGGCACCCTGCACTGTGGATTCCAATTCCCAGCTGCCTAGTTGTACCCGGCTGGACTCAAAAATTGGGCGAAGCTCACGTCATTTTTTTTTTAAATTATTTCATGAAATTCATGAAATAATTTAAAAAAAAAAACGGCTTCCCTATATTTTTGGTTCCCAGCCGGGTACAACTAGGCAGCTGGGGGTTGGGGGCAGCCTGTACCTGCCCGCTGTACCCAGCTAGCATACAAAAATATGGCGAAGCCCATGTCATTTTTTTTGTTTGGGGGGGCAAAGAAATCCTGCATACAGTCCTGGAAGGAGGATGCTGAGCCTTGTAGTTCGACAGCTGCTGTCTGCTCTCCTGCATACACTATTGGATGGAGGATGCTGAGCCTTGTAGGTCTGCTCCCCCTGACTCTCCCTCAAGCATACAGTCCTGGATGGAGCATGCTGAGCCTTGTAGTTCTGCAGCTGCTGTCTGCTCTCCTGCATACACTATTGGATGGAGTATGCTGAGCCTTGTAGTTCTGCAGCTGTCTGCTCTTCTGCATACACTAGTGGAGAATGAAGAACACATTGAAGAAGGAAATGACATCAGACCTTTTTATTTTTGTTCACTGATAAAAAACGCATAAGGACGCAGTGAGCAAAAACGCAGCAAAACGCAGCAAAAAAACGCACCAAATCGCGGCAAAACGCATGCGTTTTTTCGACGCAGGTGCGTTTTTGTGCGTTTTTAGCGGCCAAAAACGCACAAAAACGCAGCGTCAAAAAGACGCAGTGTGCGAACCTAGCCTAAGCCCCCCACACAGCCTCCCATATACAGTATAAGCCCCCCACACAGCCTCCCATATACAGTATAAGCCCCCCACACAGCCTCCCATATACAGTATAAGCCCCCCACACAGCCTCCCTACATACAGTATAAGCCCCCACACAGCCTCCCTACATACAGTATAAGCCCCCACACAGCCTCCCTACATACAGTATAAGCCCCCACACAGCCTCCCTACATACAGTATAAGCCCCCACACAGCCTCCCTACATACAGTATAAGCCCCCACACAGCCTCCCTACATACAGTATAAGCCCCCCACACAGCCTCCCTACATACAGTATAAGCCCCCCACACAGCCTCCCATATACAGTATAAGCCTCCACACAGCCTCCCTATATACAGTATGAGCTCCCACACAGCCTCCCTATATACAGTATGAGCCCCCCACACAGCCTCCTATATACAGTATAAGCCCCCCACACAGCCTCCTATATACAGTATAAGCACCCACACAGCCTCCCTACATACAGTATAAGCCCCCCACACAGCCTCCCATATACAGTATAAGCCCCCCACACAGCCTCCCATATACAGTATAAGCCCCCCACACAGCCTCCCATATACAGTATAAGCCCCCCACACAGCCTCCCATATACAGTATAAGCCCCCCACACAGCCTCCCATATACAGTATAAGCCCCCACACAGCCTCCCTACATACAGTATAAGCCCCCACACAGCCTCCCTACATACAGTATAAGCCCCCACACAGCCTCCCTACATACAGTATAAGCCCCCCACAGCCTCCCTACATACAGTATAAGCCCCCACACAGCCTCCCTACATACAGTATAAGCCCCCACACAGCCTCCCTACATACAGTATAAGCCCCCCACAGCCTCCCTACATACAGTATAAGCCCCCCACAGCCTCCCTACATACAGTATAAGCCCCCCACACAGCCTCCCATATACAGTATAAGCCCCCACACAGCCTCCCTATATACAGTATAAGCCCCCACACAGTCTCTATATACAGTATAAGCCCCCACACAGCCTCTCTATATACAGTATAAGCCCCCACACAGCCTCTCTATATACAGTATAAGCCCCCACACAGCCTCCCTATATACAGTATAAGCCCCCCACACCGTCTCTCTATATACAGTATAAGCCCCCCACACCGTCTCTCTATATACAGTATAAGCCCCCACACAGCCTCTCTATATACAGTATAAGCCCCACACAGCCTCTCTATATACAGTATAAGCCCCCACACAGCCTCTCTATATACAGTATAAGCCCCCACACAGCCTCTCTATATACAGTATAAGCCCCCACACAGCCTCTCTATATACAGTATAAGCCCCCACACAGCCTCTCTATATACAGTATAAGCCCCCCACACCGTCTCTCTATATACAGTATAAGCCCCCACACAGCCTCCTATATACAGTATTACAGTATAAGCCGCCACACAGCCTCCCTATATACAGTATAAGCCGCCACACAGCCTCCCTATATACAGTATAAGCCGCCACACAGCCTCCCTATATACAGTATAAGCCGCCACACAGCCTCCCTATATACAGTATAAGCCGCCACACAGCCTCCCTATATACAGTATAAGCCGCCACACAGCCTCCCTATATACAGTATAAGCCGCCACACAGCCTCCCTATATACAGTATAAGCCCCCACACAGCCTCCCTATATACAGTATAAGCCCCCACACAGCCTCCCTATATACAGTATAAGCCCCCACACAGCCTCTCTATATACAGTATAAGCCCCCACACAGCCTCTCTATATACAGTATAAGCCCCCACACAGCCTCTCTATATACAGCATGAGCCCCCACACAGCCTCTCTATATACAGCATGAGCCCCCCACACAGCCTCTCTATATACAGCATGAGCCCCCCACACAGCCTCTCTATATACAGCATGAGCCCCCCACACAGCCTCTCTATATACAGCATGAGCCCCCCACACAGCCTCTCTATATACAGTATAAGCCCCCACACAGCCTCTCTATATACAGTATAAGCCCCCACACAGCCTCTCTATATACAGCATAAGCCCCCACACAGCCTCTCTATATACAGCATAAGCCCCCACACAGCCTCTCTATATACAGCATGAGCCCCCACACAGCCTCTCTATATACAGCATGAGCCCCCACACAGCCTCTCTATATACAGTATAAGCCCCCCACAGCCTCTCTATATACAGTATAACCCCCCACAGCCTCCCTATATACAGTATAAGCCCACACACAGCCTCTCTATATACAGTATAACCCCCCACACAGCCTCTCTATATACAGTATAAGCCCCCACACAGCCTCTCTATATACAGTATAAGCCCCCCACACAGCCTCTCTATATACAGTATAAGCCCCACACAGCCTCTCTATATACAGTATAAGCCCCCACACAGCCTCCTATATACAGTATAAGCCCCACACAGCCTCCCTATATACAGTATAAGCCCCCACACAGCCTCCTATATACAGTATAAGCCCCCACACAGCCTCTCTATATACAGTATAAGCCCCCACACAGCCTCTCTATATACAGTATAAGCCCCCACACAGCCTCTCTATATACAGTATAAGCCCCCACACAGCCTCTCTATATACAGTATAAGCCCCCACACAGCCTCCCTATATACAGTATAAGCCCCCACACAGCCTCCCTATATACAGTATAAGCCCCCACACAGCCTCCCTATATACAGTATAAGCCCCCACACAGCCTCCCTATATACAGTATAACCCCCCACACAGCCTCCCTATATACAGTATAAGCCCCCACACAGCCTCCCTATACACAGTATAAGCCCCCACACAGCCTCCCTATATACAGTATAAGCCCCCACACAGCCTCCCTATATACAGTATAAGCCCCCACACAGCCTCTCTATATACAGTATAAGCCCCACACAGCCTCTCTATATACAGTATAAGCCCCACACAGCCTCTCTATATACAGTATAAGCCCCACATAGCCTCTCTATATACAGCATATGCCGCATATACTCTATGACCTGCCACCCAGCCTCCTATATACCTGATCTCCATATACCCCCTATATCCTATATGTGCTCATACACATGGAGAAACACCCACCTGCAGAGCCGCACGGTAACGTGTAGCATGGAGTTGATTTCTTGAGGGAAAGACGTCACCGGAAGGGGCGGGGCCTCATCAGTGCAGATCTGGGAGCAAGAAGCAAAGAAAAAAAGAAGAAACCGGCAGAGTAGGTGCTAGAATGTACGGGCTCCTGACAGGTATGACGTCACTGGTCATGTGATGGGGCGTGGTCATAATAAAGCCTGATAGTTCAAGCCCAACCTTTCCAGACAGAAAAACAATGTCTATTCTAAGTGCACGTGGCACAGAGGGGATTACAATAGATATAATAGCAGCGGGGTCTGGTGCTGACACCCCCATAGGATTATGGTAGATGCTGAATCCTAGTGACCAGAGGGCCCTCTGTGACGTCAGTCAGTGCACAGTTTCATGTTTCCAGGGTCGTGGCTAAATCCCAGTGGGCAGAAGGACACGGTCCTTTTTTCTCCAGTAAGAATTGTATTAAAACACTCATTAGGACCTGGTCCCTCCTTCCACTGGGATTCAGCTTTACCAGAGCCGGCTATTTCCCAGTGGGCAGAGGGACCAGGTTCTAATGAGTGTTTTAATACAATTCTTAGTGGGGGAAAAAAGGACCAGGTCCTTGTAGCCACTGGGATGTCGCCTGCTCTACATAAGAAAGCTAAACTCTAGTGGGTAAAGGACCAGGTCCCTAGGGGCGTTTTTAAAATACACACACTTGGCTAAAAACCATGTCCCCATGCAGATTGGGCTTTATTCTGCTGTATCTGTAGATTATCTGCAGTAGAATCATAGAATGTTATAGTTGGACGGGACCTCCAGGGTCATCAGGTCCAACTCCCTGCTCAAAGCAAGATTCACTATATCATCCCACACAGGTGTCTGTCCAGTCTCCTTTTTACGTCTTCCATTGAAGGGGAACTCACTACCTCTTGTGGTTCCAGTCATTGATCGCCCTCACTGTCAAAAGGTTTTTATTTCATAATCTAATCTGTGACGCTTCCCAATCAGTTTCATTCCATTGCTTCTATTCTTTCCTTGTCTGCAAATGAGAATAGGGCTGACCCCTCTAGCTCGACAGCCCTTGAGATATTTGTAGACTATTAAGTTTCCTCTCTGTTTTCTTTTTTTCAAGCTAAACATTCCCAAATCCTGTAACCGTTCCTCATCGGACAGTTTATAGACCGGTCACCATTCTGGCTGCTCTTTTCTGAACTTGCTCTTTTTGTTGATGTCTTTTTTAACACGTGGTGCCCAGAATTGCAGGTGAGGTCTGACCAAAGAGGAGTAGAGGGTGATAATTACTTCACGTGATCTGTGCTTCTGTTAATACATTGCACAATTGTGCTTGTCTTTTTTGCTGCTGCATCACACTGTTGACTCATGTTCAGTCTGTCATCTATCAGTATGCGATTAGTATATTAGTGGTACTAGATTTGAAAGTGTTCACATTAGTTTTTTTCACATAGACTAAAGCCTGCTTTACACGTTGCAATTAGTTGTACAATCGCATTTGCGATGTGACACGCCCAGGTTGCATACGGGATCTTATGAGATTGCACGTAGGTCGTTCATTTGCTGTCACACGAGCGTTAGTAGTCTATGTTAAATTGATCAATTTTGTGTGCGATCCTTTAGATCATGTGTTCTGTGACGTATGCATTGGGCACTTTTTTTTTTTTTATTGACTCGCCAAGCGTGTGTAATGTGTAGGGATGCGTTTTTACTATGTCATCTGCCATTCAGCTCTGCTACATGGCCGCTGACAGCAGACACAGAAAGAGCCGCACGATCAGAATGAACTCGGGTTAACTTCACCGACTTCATTGTCATGCTGCGGCTCTGTCTGTGCCGCGTCCTGATTAGCGGTCACCAGTGAAGGACTCACCGGTGACCGCTAAACTCCTGAGTAACTGAATTGAGCAGCTCTCTTCTCATACTCACCGATCCCCGGCGCGGCGCTGCACAGCATTCACACTGCTCCGGCGGCTTTTACTATTTTGAAAAAGCCGACCGCCCATTAAACAATCTCGTATTCCCTGCTTTCCCCGCCCACCGGCGCCTATGATTGGTTGCAGTGAGACACGCCCCCACGCTGAGTGACAGGTATCTCACTGACCCAATCACAGCAGCCGGTGGGCGTGTCTATACTGTGCAGTGAAATAAATAATTAAGTAATTAAAAAAACCAGCGTGCGGTCCCTCCCAATTTTAAAACCAGCCAGATAAAGCCATACGGCTGAAGGCTGGTATTCTCAGGATGGGGAGCTCCACGTTATGGGGAGCCCCCCAGCCTAACAATATCAGCCAACAGCCGCCCAGAATTGCCGCATACATTAGATGCGACAGTTCTGGGACTGTACCCGGCTCTTCCCGATTTGCCCTGGTGCGTTGGCAAATCGGGGTAATAAGGAGTTATTGGCAGCCAATAGCTGCCAATAAGTCCAAGATTAATCATGTCAGGCATCTCCCCAAGATACCTTCCATGATTAATCTGTAAGTGACAGTAAATAAACACACACACCCGAAAAATCCTTTATTAGAAATAAAAAACACAAACATATACCCTGGTTCACCACTTTATTCAGCCCGAAAAAGCCCTCCATGTCTGGCGTAATCCAGGATGGTCCAGCGTCGCTTCCAGGTCTGCTGCATGGAGGTGACCGGAGCTGCAGCAGACACAGCCGCTCCGGTCACCTCCACACAGCAAATGAAGACAGCTGCGGATCAGCTGAGCTGTCACTGAGGTTCCCCGCTGTCACTGGATACAGCGGTGGCCGCGGGTAACCTCAGTGACAGCTCAGCTGATCGCGCTACTCACCTCATTTGCGGCGTGGAGCTGACAGGAGCGGCGGTGAGTAGCGCGATGTCTTCTGCTGCTCTGGTCACCTCCATGCAGCAGACCTGGAAGCGACGCTGGACCATAAAGTGGAGAACGAGGGTATATGTTTGTGTTATTTATTTCTAATAAAGGATTTTTTCGTGTGTGTGTGTTTATTTACTGTCACTTACAGAATAATCATGGAATGTATCTTGGGGAGACGCCTGACATGATTAATCTTGGACTTATTGGCAGCTATGGGCTGCCAATAACTCCTTATTACCCCGATTTGCCAATGCACCAGGGCAAATCGGAAAGAGCTGGGTACAGTCCCAGAACTGTCGCATCTAATGTATGCGGCAATTCTGGGCGGCTGCTGACTAATATTGTTAGGCTGGGGGACTCCCCATAACGTGGGGCTCCCCATCCTGAGAATACCAGCCTTCAGCCGTATGGCTTTATCTGGCTGGTTTTAAAATTGGGGGGGACCGCACGCCGTTTTTTTAAATTATTTATTTCACTGCACAATATAGACACACCCACCGGCTGCTGTGATTGGGTGCAGTGAGACACCTGTCACTCAGCGTGGGGGCGTGTCTCACTGCAACCAATCATAGGCGTCGGTGGGCGGGGAAAGCAGGGAATATGAGATTGTTTAATGAGCGGCCGGCTTTTTCAAAATAGTAAAAGCCGCCGGAGCAGTGTGAATGCAGTGCAGAGCCGCGCCGGAGATCGGGGAACGGTGAGTATGAGAGAGGGGATAAGAGGGATAGACTGACATGGACAGAGAGAGAGGGACAGAGATAGTGACCGACTGACAGAGATTAGTGAATGACAGACATTGTGAGGCGCTTAAGAACGCAGCTTTTCAGCTGCGCTCTGAAGCGGACCTTTTTTAAGCTGCGGTGCAGAGCGCACACCTGCGCACATAGCCTCAGACATCACAATCGTATGAGGGATGTCACACGTTTCAATTCACTAGGTTCGTGCAACAAAACGTTCAATTCTAGAGAAAGATACGATGTGTTTGCGATCAACGGTTTTGCGTTCAATCCTGATCGCACGTAGCTGTCACACGCAAATACCTCACAAACGATTCCGGATGTGCGTCACTTACAACTTGACCCCAACAACGAATTGTGAGATATATTGAAGCGTGTAAAGCGGGCTTTAGTGATATGGCACACTACAAAGTAAGCTCTTAGGTTGCATGTACAGCAGCTGACGCAGTGTCAGCCCACCTGTGGGAATGCGAGTGTGCTCCACAGGAGAATGCAGCAGTCCGCGCCTACGATCAGGGTTCAGTGTGCTACCTACTTTTGCTTTTTTCTCCCTATGAAGAACATTCTGGCCACAGGACCAGAAATTGACATGCTGCAGCTTGGAGAGCCGCACCGCGTGTCAGTTTACGGAGCAGAGAAAAGAAGCACCGTGGGCAGGAGATTTCTATAAATCCATCCACTGTGCTTGTACTGTAGAACGCAGCATTCTGTATGCAGACAAACACGCTACTTCCAAAACATTGCAAACACTGACTGTGCAAATACACTGTGTGCAGAATTATTAGGCAAATGAGTATTTTGATCACATGATCATTTTTATACATGTTGTTCTACTCCAAGCTGTATAGGCTTGAGAGCCAACTACCAATTAAGTAAATCAGGTGATGTGCATCTCTTTATAGAGGAGGGGTGCGGTGTAATGACATCAACACCCTACATAAGGTGTGCTTAATTATTAGGCAACTTACTTTCCTTTGGCAAAATGAGTCAGAAGAGAGACTTGACGGGCTCTGAAAAGTCCAAAATTGTGAGATGTCTTGTAGAGGGGTGCAGCAATCTTGAAACTGCCAAACTTTTGAAGCGTGATCAACGAACAATCAAGCGTTTCATGTCAAATAGCCAACAGGGTCGCAAGAAGCGTGCTGGGCAAAAAAGGCGCAAAATAACTGCCCATGAATTGAGGAAAATCAAGCGTGAAGGTGCCAAGATGCCATTTGCCACCAGTTTGGTCATATTTCAGAGCTGCAACGTTACTGGAGTATCAAAAAGCACAAGGTGTTCCATACTCAGGGACATGGCCAAGGTAAAGAAGGCTGAAAAACCACCACCTTTGAATAAGAAACATAAGATAAAACGTCAAGAAATATCTTAAAGGGGTGGTTCACCCATTTTTTTTCCCCAATGATTATCACTTACCATTGTATGCATCTTCTCCATTGTCTTCTGTTTCCAGTTCTGGCACTGAGCGGCGCTATCCTGCACGCTCAGTGCCTGTCACATGACCCCCTGGAGCTGTGGCCGCCGGCATCCTCTGACGTCCCGGCATTTCCGGGCTCTCAAACGAGACAGGTACGTCACAGGATGCCGGCGCCACTCACACTGATTGACTGGGCTTTGGGCGGTGACTACCGCACGTCACAGCACAGCATCGAGGGGAGGAGCCAGAGGACGCCAGTGTGGAGCGGTGAAGGCAGAGCACGCTCTTACCATCCGTCAGCTGTGGAAGGTACGGGCTCCAGTGTGGAGTACAGGGGGGGTTTCCTCCACTGAAATCCCCCCTGTCACGCAAGTATGTGATCACACTGTCCACCCGCCCGCTGTGCTCAGCTGTCAGGAGAGCGGGCGGTGTCGGCAGTGTGATCATATACTCCCACCAGCAGCACAGGTGACCGGACGCTGCAGGGGACCAATCTGCTCCACTCTGTCACCTGCACAACAACTCCCAGAGTGGAGACAGTGACATGCTCTGCTCTGACACATAGTGTGCTATATGTCACTATCTGTCTCCACTCTGGGACTTGTTGTGCAGGTGACCGGATGCTGCATGTCACTAACTGTCTCCACTATGGGACTTGTTGTGCAGGTGAGAGTGTATACAGTTGGTACTATGCAGCAGAAATCACAGAGTGGGGCAGTTAGTGACATGTATCATCCGGTCACGTGCACAACAAGTCCCACAGTGGAAACAGTTAGTGACATGTAGCATCTGGTCACCTGCACAACAAGTCCCAGAGTGGAGACAGTGACATGCTCTGCTCTGACACATAGTGTGCTGCATGTCACTATCTGTCTCCACTCTGGGACTTGTTGTGCAGGTGACCGGATGCTGCATGTCACTATCTGTCTCCACTCTGGGACTTGTGCAGGTGACTGGATGCTGCATGTCACTATCTGTCTCCACTGTGGGACTTGTTGTGCAGGTGACCGGATGATACATGTCAGTAACTGCCCCACTCTGAGACTTGTTCAGGTGAGACTGTATACAGTTGGAACAATGCAGCAGAAGTCACAGAGTGGAGCAAGTTAGTGACATGTTTCATCCGGTCACCTGCACAACAAGTCCCAGAGTGGATACAGTGACATGCAGCACACTATGTGTCAGAGCAGAGCATGTCACCAACTTGCTCTGCTCTGTCACCTGCGGTGCTGCATGTCACGTTTTTGCCGCGATTTGGTGCGTTTTTTGCTGCGTTTTTGCTCACTGCGTTTTTAATCAGTGCACAATGCCATTAAAGATTGTTGATGAAAAAAAAAAAAAGGTCTGATGTCATTTCCTTATTCAAAATGTTCATTGTATGCAGGAGAGCAGACAGCAGCTGCAAAACTAGTGTATGCAGGAGAGCAGACAGCAGCTGCAGAACTACAAGGCTCAGCATCCTCCATTCACTAGTGTATGCAGGAGAGCAGACAGCAGCTGCAGAACTACAAGGCTCAGCATCCTCCATTCACTAGTGTATGCAGGAGAGCAGACAGCAGCTGCAGAACTACAAGGCTCAGCATCCTCCATTCACTAGTGTATGCAGGAGAGCAGACAGCAGCTGCAGAGCTACAAGGTTCAGCATCCTCCATTCACTAGTGTATGCAGGAGAGCAGACAAAAGCTGCAGAACTACAAGGCTCAGCATCCTCCATCCAGGACTGTATGCAGTTTTTTACCCAAAAAAAAAAAAAAATGACATGGGCTTCGCCATATTTTTGTATGCTAGCCGGGTACAGCAGGCAGGTACGGGCTGCCCCCAACCCCCAGCTGCCTATTTGTACCCGGCTGGGAACCAAAAATATAGAGAAGCCCTTTTTTTTTTAATTATTTCATGAATTTCATGAAATAATTAAAAAAAAAATGACGTCAGCTTCGCCTAATTTTGGTGTCCAGCCGGGTACAAATAGGCAGCTGGGGATTGGAATCCACAGTGCAGGGTGCCCAAGCTTTCTGGGCACCCCCACTGCGAATTGCAGTCCGCAGCCACCCCAGAAAATGGCGCTTTCATAGAAGCGCCATCTTCTGGCGCTGTATCCAACTCTTCCAGCTGCCCTGATGCCGGGTGGCTAGCTGGGTAATAATGGAGTTAGGGCTAGCTGTATATTATCAGCTAGCCCTAAGCCCGAAATTCATGGTGTCATGCCAATATGAGACATGGCCACCATGAATTTCAAGTAATGATAAAAAAAAAACACAACAGACAGAAAAATATTTTTATTAGAAATAAAACACAACACAATTAGTGACTCCATCTTTATTGAAATAAAGAACCCCCCCTCCGCAGTAATCCTGCGTTAGGGTCCCGCGCCGTCCAATCAGGATCCAATATCATCTGATCGGTTTGCTGGAAGGCAAAGCGATCAGATGATGTGTCAGGTTAAACTACGTGAATCACATGACACAGCAGTTGATTGTATAAAAGCCGATTATACAATCAGCTGATGCATCAGTAGAAAAAAAAATAAATACATACTCACTTATGTGCTGATTACCGGCAGCTCCTGCAGCGGAGTCTGATCCTGGCCCATCACTGCAGGAGCTGCCGGTAATCAGCTGATGAAGTCCCCTGACGGCAGGATCAGCTGATAGCCGGCCGGGCGCGAAAAAGCCGGCGACCCCGCGAGAATCGATCACCTGATGCGTCAGGTGACTGCATCAGGTGATCTACCGCCAGGTCCTGCAAGCTTCGTACGTGCCCCGGGGAGACTGCACACAGCCGAAGCGGCGCTACCGAGACAGGGGCTGGAAGCAGGCATGGCACCGGGACCCTGCAGACAGGCGAGTATGACATACACACACACATACACACTCACACACACACACTGTATATACACACACTGTATATACGCACAGACACTGTATATACGCACACACACTGTATATACGCACACACACTGTATATACGCACACACTGTATATACGCATACACATACACTGTATATACGCGCACACACACTTTCTTCCCCTGTCTGTGTAGAGCTGCTGTTGTCTCTGTGTGATTGCTCTCAGTGCATCAACTGGGAAGAGGCAGGGATGAGGGTTTGGTCGGAGAGCAGAGTGGGTGTATTAGACACAATGGGTGTGTTAGATAAGCTAGACACCGCCCTAGAGCCAAAAAGAATTCTGGGACTTGTAGGAACTGAACACAGGAAGTCAGAGGAGAGATTAACCCCATCAGAGCTGGAGCCAGCAATGAGCATGTGCTGCTGGTGCACAATAAATGGTAATTTTGCTGAAAAAACATAATAGATGTGTTGAGGGTCACATATTAGCAAGATTTATCAGAAAAAAAAAATCAGTTTTGGTAACTGGACAACTTCTTTAAGACTTATTTTTCAAAGGTTTTATGGACTGATGAAATGAGAGTGACTCTTGATGGGCCAGAGGCTGGATCAGTAAAGGGCAGAGAGCTCCACTAAGACTCAGACGCCAGCAAGGTGGAGGTGGAATACTGGTATGGGCTGGTATCATCAAAGATGAACTTGTGGGACCTTTTCGGGTTGAGGATGGAGTGAAGCTCAACTCACAGACCTACTGCCAGTTTCCGTAAGACAAATTCTTCAAGCAGTGGTACAGGAAGAAGTCTGTATCGTTCAAGAAAAACATGATTTTCATGCAGGACAATGCTCCATTACATGCATACAACTACTCCAAAGCGTGGCTGGCCAGTAAAGGTCTAAAAGATGAAGAAATAATGACATGGCCCCCTTGTTCACCTGATCTGAACCCCATAGAGAACTGTGGTCCCTCATAAAATGTGAGATTTACAGGGAGGGAAAACAGTGCACCTCTCGGAACAGTGTCTGGAGGCTGTGGTGGCTGCTGCACGCAATGTTGATCGTAAAGAGATCAAGTAATGACAGAATCTATGGATGGTAGGCTGTTGTGTCATCAACAAGAAAGGTGGCTATATTGGTCACTCATCTTTTGGGGTTTTGTTTTTGCATGTAAGAAATATTTATTTCTAAATTTTGTGCAGTTATATTGGTTTACCTGGTGAAAATAAACAAATGAGATGGGAATAGATTTGTTTTTTTTTAAGTTGCCTAATAGTTCTGCACAGTAATAGTTACCTGCACAGATATCCTCCTAAGATAGCCAAATCTAAAAAACCCCACTCCAACTTCCAGAAATATTAAGCTTGATATGTGTGTTTTGGGTTGATTGAGAACATAGTTGTTGATCAATAATAAAAAAAATCCTCTAAAATACAACTTGCCTAATAATTCTGCACAATGTGTAAACTTACACTCCCAAACCAGATTGAGCACCGTCTTCACTGCAGTGGTGTTCTATGCTGTTTGGCTGTGACATCACGTTAACATTTCTGCAGCCAATCACAGATCTCCATGGCTCATCCAATGTAACTGGAACAAGTTGCTGAGGTCAATGATTGGCTGGAAGAGACCAATGTCTTGATGAAGACACTTCTGAACGTTACTAAAATTCTCAACTCACTATTAGGCCCCTTTCACACGTCAGTGATTCTGGTACGTTTGTGCTTTTTTTTTAAACGTACCAGAATCACTGACATACGCAGACCCATTATAATGAATGGGTCTGCTCACACGTCAGTGATTTTTCACTGCACGTGTCTCCGTGCTGCGTACCCGCGTGTGCGTGTTTGCCGCACGGAAACATGTCCATTTTTTTCTGGCATCACTGATGTCCCACGGACCACGCAGTGGTGTGCTCCGTGAAACACGTGCCAGAAAAAAACGTGCTTCTAAAATAAAAAACATTTTTACTCACCCGGCTTCAGCCGCGCTCTCTGCAGCCCGTGCAGCCTGCTGCTTCTGAGCCGGCTCATTACTGTCGCGCATATTCATTATGCACGACAGAGCCGACCCGGAAGCAGCTGCTGCGGGGGTCAGCGCCGGCCGGATGCTGCACCGCGGGAGCGTTAAGCACCATGGAAAGCGGGAGCGGGCGCAGGTGAGTTGATTACTAAGTGCAATCACTGGCCACGGAGAACGGAGCCCGGATTGCACTTAGACAACCAACGTGTGCCGTGATTCACGGCACACGCAGGGACATGTGTGTGTTTTACACGCCAGTGAAAAACGTCTATGTTGTTCACTGACGTGTGAAACGGGCCTTACAAACTTTGCTATGTATGGGTTTTTTCGCTTTAAAGTGGTTATTTTATTAAATCTATTCACAATGATGTACATGCTGCCATAATCATCATATAGGTGAAATGTGTCTGACCGCAGCTTGTAATGTATTCCATGTAATAGGGCGGTCGTTCAATGCTTCATAACTTCTGTCAGGGCCATCAATCACTAGTGAGTAATGTTATGCCAGGTAATACAATGAAGAGCTAAGGATGTGGTGCGGTCAGAGGCCGTTCTCATACCTCCTGTCCGTCTGCCACACATTACACACTGGCCAGGTAATACAATGAAGAGCTAAGGATGTGGTGCGGTCAGAGGCCTTTCTCATACCTCCTGTCCATCTGCCACACATTACACACCGGCCAGGTAATATAATGAAGAGCTAAGGATGTGGTGCGGTCAGAGGCCTTTCTCATACCTCCTGTCCATCTGCCACACATTACACACCGGCCAGGTAATATAATGAAGAGCTAAGGCTGTGGTGCGGTCAGAGGCCGTTCTCATACCTCCTGTCCATCTGCCACACATTACACACCGGCCAGGTAATACAATGAAGAGCTAAGGATGTGGTGCGGTAGAGGCCGTTCTCATACCTCCTGTCCATCTGCCACACATTACACACCGGCCAGGTAATACATTGAAGAGCTAAGGATGTGGTGCGGTCAGAGGCCGTTCTCATACCTCCTGTCCATCTGCCTCACATTACACACCGGCCAGGTAATACAATGAAGAGGTAAGGATGTGGTGCGGTCAGAGGCCGTTCTCATACCTCCTGTCCATCTGCCACACATTACACACCGGCCAGGTAATATAATGAAGAGCTAAGGCTGTGGTGCGGTCAGAGGCCGTTCTCATACCTCCTGTCCATCTGCCACACATTACACACCGGCCAGGTAATATAATGAAGAGCTAAGGATGTGGTGCGGTCAGAGGCCGTTCTCATACCTCCTGTCCATCTGCCACACATTACACACCGGCCAGGTAATACAGTGAAGAGCTAAGGCTGTGGTGCGGTCAGAGGCCGTTCTCATACCTCCTGTCCATCTGCCACACATTACACACCGGCCAGGTAATATAATGAAGAGATAAGGATGTGGTGCGGTCAGGGGCCGTTCTCACACCTCCTGTCCATGTGCCACACATAACACACCGGCCAGGTAATATAATGAAGAGCTAAGGCTGTGGTGCGGTCAGAGGCCGTTCTCACACCTCCTGTCCATCTGCCACACATTACACACCGGCCAGGTAATATAATGAAGAGCTAAGGCTGTGGTGCGGTCAGAGACCGTTCTCACACCTCCTGTCCATCTGCCACACATAACACACCGGCCAGGTAATATAATGAGGAGCTAAGGCTGTGGTGCGGTCAGAGGCCGTTCTCACACCTCCTGTCCATCTGCCACACATTACACACCGGCCAGGTAATACAATGAAGAGCTAAGGATGTGGTGCGGTAGAGGCCGTTCTCATACCTCCTGTCCATCTGCCACACATTACACACCGGCCAGGTAATACATTGAAGAGCTAAGGATGTGGTGCGGTCAGAGGCCGTTCTCATACCTCCTGTCCATCTGCCTCACATTACACACCGGCCAGGTAATACAATGAAGAGGTAAGGCTGTGGTGCGGTCAGAGGCCGTTCTCACACCTCCTGTCCATCTGCCACACATTACACACCGGCCAGGTAATACAATGAAGAGCTAAGGATGTGGTGCGGTCAGCGGCCGTTCTCATACCTCCTGTCCATCTGCCTCACATTACACACCGGCCAGGTAATACAATGAAGAGCTAAGGATGTGGTGCGGTCAGAGGCCGTTCTCACACCTCCTGTCCATCTGCCACACATTACACACCGGCCAGGTAATACAATGAAGAGCTAAGGATGTGGTGCAGTCAGAGGCCGTTCTCATACCTCCTGTCCATCTGCCACACATTACACACCGGCCAGGTAATACAATGAAGAAGTAAGGCTGTGGTGCGGTCAGAGGCCGCTCTCACACCTCCTGTCCCTCTGCCACACATTACACACCGGCCAGGTAATATAATGAAGAGCTAAGGATGTGGTGCGGTCAGAGGCCGTTCTCATACCTCCTGTCCATCTGCCACACATTACACACCGGCCAGCTAATAATATGAAGAGATAAGGCTGTGGTGCGGTAGAGGCCGTTCTCATACCTCCTGTCCATCTGTCACACATTACACACCGGCCAGCTAATAATATGAAGAGATAAGGCTGTGGTGCGGTCAGAGGCCATTCTCACACCTCCTGTCCATCTGCCACACATTACACACCGGCCAGGTAATATAATGAAGAGCTAAGGATGTGGTGCGGTCAGAGGCCGTTCTCATACCTCCTGTCCATCTGTCACACATTACACACCGGCCAGCTAATAATATGAAGAGATAAGGCTGTGGTGCGGTAGAGGCCGTTCTCATACCTCCTGTCCATCTGCCACACATTACACACCGGCCAGGTAATATAATGAAGAGCTAAGGATGTGGTGCGGTCAGAGGCCGTTCTCATACCTCCTGTCCATCTGTCACACATTACACACCGGGCAGCTAATAATATGAAGAGATAAGGCTGTGGTGCGGTAGAGGCCGTTCTCATACCTCCTGTCCATCTGCCACACATTACACACCGGCCAGGTAATACAATGAAGAGCTAAGGATGTGGTGCGGTCAGAGGCCGTTCTCATACCTCCTGTCCATCTACCACACATTACACACCGGCCAGGTAATATAATGAAGAGCTAAGGATGTGGTGCGGTCAGAGGCCGTTCTCATACCTCCTGTCCATCTGCCATACATTACACACCGGCCAGGTAATATAATGAAGAGCTAAGGATGTGGTGCGGTCAGAGGCCGTTCTCATACTCCTGTCCGTCTGCCACACATTACACACCGGCCAGGTAATAAAATGAAGAGCTAAGGATGTGGTGCGGTCAGAGGCCGTTCTCATACCTCCTGTCCGTCTGCCACACATTACAAACCGGCCAGGTAATACAATGAAGAGCTAAGGATGTGGTGCGGTCAGAGGCCGTTCTCATACCACCTGTCCGTCTGTCACACATTACACACCGGCCAGGTAATATAATGAAGAGCTAAGGCTGTGGTGCGGTCAGAGGCCGTTCTCATACCTCCTGTCCATCTGCCACACATTACACACCGGCCAGGTAATAAAATGAAGAGCTAAGGATGTGGTGCGGTCAGAGGCCGTTCTCATACCTCCTGTCCATCTGCCACACATTACACACCGGCCAGGTAATATAATGAAGAGCTAAGGATGTGGTGCGGTCAGAGGCCGCTCTCATACCTCCTGTCCATCTGCCACACATTACACACCGGCCAGGTAATACAATGAAGAGCTGAGGATGTGGTGCGGTCAGAGGCCGTTCTCACACCTCCTGTCCATCTGCCACACATTACACACTGGCCAGGTAATATAATGAAGAGCTGAGGATGTGGTGCGGTCAGAGGCCGTTCTCATACCTCCTGTCCTTCTGCTACATATTACACACCGGCCAGGTAATATAATGAAGAGCTAAGGATGTGGTGCGGTCAGAGGCCGTTCTCACACCTCCTGTCCATCTGCCACACATTACACACCGGCCAGGTAATACAATGAAGAGCTAAGGCTGTGGTGCGGTCAGAGGCCGTTCTCATACCTCCTGTCCATCTGCCACACATTACACACTGGCCAGGTAATATAATGAAGAGCTGAGGATGTGGTGCGGTCAGAGGCCGTTCTCATACCTCCTGTCCATCTGCCACACATTACACACTGGCCAGGTAATATAATGAAGAGCTGAGGATGTGGTGCGGTCAGAGGCCGTTCTCATACCTCCTGTCCATCTGCCACACATTACACACTGGCCAGGTAATATAATGAAGAGCTGAGGATGTGGTGCGGTCAGAGGCCGTTCTCATACCTCCTGTCCATCTGCCACACATTACACACTGGCCAGGTAATATAATGAAGAGCTGAGGATGTGGTGCGGTCAGAGGCTGTTCTCATACCTCCTGTCCGTCTGCCACACATTATGCACCGGCCACTGTGACAGGTCTGGCAAGTTGTCTAGCAGCAATTCCATCTTTAGGCCCTGTGCGCACGCTGCATATTTTGCCACGTTTTTGGGTGGTTTGTTGACCAAAACTGCATGCATTGCCTTCCCAGGCAAAGTCTATGAGAATTCAGACAGGCTGTGCGCACGTTGCTTCTTTGTTCCTTGCAGTTTTTGTGGAAGGAAAAAGCAGCAGCATGTCACTTCTTTCTGCATATTATCCCTGCGTTTAGGAGGACTGGCAGATCAATCCCCCGCTGACTCCAGGTCAGTGAGGGATTGATCCCCGGTGTCTGGTCAGATTCTGGTCGCCATATAAAGTCTATGGGGACCAGAATACGGCACAAAGTGGTAGGAGCAAGCACTTCATACTCACCGATCACCGGCGCGGCTGTCACACTGCTCCTGCGGCCTCCCGTTCTTCTTCCCGGGCCGCTGATTAGGCTCATACATATTCACTGCTTCCCCTGTTCACTGGTGCCTGTGATTGGTTGCAGTCAGACGCGCCCCGACGCTGAATGACAGCTGTCTGACTGCAACCAATCAGACGCCGGTGGGTGGGTCTATATTGTACAGTAAAATAAATAAGTGTGCAGTCCCCTCAATTTTGATACCCAGCCAAGATAAAGCCTCACAACTGGGGGCTGCTATTCTCAGACTGGGGAGGCCTATGGTTATTAGGCTGCCCCCCCGCCTTAAAATATCAGCCTGCAGCCTCCCGGATCACTGCATCCATTAGATGTGACAATCCCAGCACTTTACCTGGATCATCTTGATTGCCCTGGTGTGGTGGTAATCGGGGTAATAAGGAGTTAATAGCAGCCTATAGCTGCCACTAAGTCCTAAATTAGTGATGGTAGCGTCTATGAGACCCCATAGAAGAGAGGAAATCCAGAAACAGCTTAATTAAAAAAACTTTATTAGACAGTGAAAAAGCATGATGTGAAAAAAAGGGCACCCTGTCCGTCACCGCGTTTCACACAGATGACTGGTCTTAATCATGACAATATCAAAGTGAACACGGCCACTGCCCCCCCCGGCAGAGCATCGTACCCCCTCTCTCCCCCCCACCTTCCCCCAGGCAGAGCATCGCACCCACTCTCTCTCCCCCCCCCACCTTCCCCCAGGCAGAGCATCGCACCCCCTCTCTCCCTCCCACCTTCCCCCAGGCAGAGCATCTCACCCCCTCTCTCTCCCCCCCACCTTCCCCCAGGCAGAGCATCGCACCCCCTCTCTCCCTCCCACCTTCCCCCAGGCAGAGCATCTCACCCCCTCTCTCTCCCCCCCACCTTCCCCCAGGCAGAGCATCTCACCCCCTCTCTCTCCCCCCCACCTTCCCCCAGGCAGAGCATCGCACCCCCTCTCTCTAACCCCCCTTCCCCCAGGCAGAGCATCGCACCCCCTCTCTCCACCCCCCCTTCCCCCAGGCAGAGCATCGCCCCCCTCTCTCCATCCCCCACCTTCCCCCAGGCAGAGCATCGCACCCCCTCTCTCCCCCCCATCTTCCCCCAGGCAGAACATCGCACCCCCTCTCTCTCCCCCCCTTCCCCCAGGCAGAGCATCGCACCCACTCTCTCTCCCCCCCCTTCCCCCAGGCAGAGTATCGCACCCCCTCTCTCCACCCCCCCTTCCCCCAGGCAGAGCATCGCCCCCCTCTCTCCATCCCCCACCTTCCCCCAGGAAGAGCATCGCACCCCCTCTCTTCCCCCCACCTTCCCCCAGACAGAACATCGCACCCCCTCTCTCTCCCCCCCCTTCCCCCAGGCAGAGCATTGCACCCCCTCTCTCCACCTTCCCTTCCCCCAGGCAGAGCATCTCACCCCCTCTCTCTCTCCCCCCCACCTTCCCCCAGGCAGAGCATCGCACCCCCTCTCTCTAAAGCCCCTTCCCCCAGGCAGAGCATCGCACCCCCTCTCTCTCTCCCCCCCACCTTCCCCCAGGCAGAGCATCGCACCCCCTCTCTCTAAAGCCCCTTCCCCCAGGCAGAGCATCGCACCCCCTCTCTCCACCCCCCCTTCCCCCAGGCAGAGCATCACCCCCCTCTCTCTTCTCCCCCCACCTTCCCCCAGGCACAACATCGCACCTCCTCTCTCTCCCCCCCTTCCCCCGGGCAGAGCATCGCAACCCCTCTCTCTCCCCCCCTTCCCCCAGGCAGAGCATCGCACCCCCTCTCTCCACCCCCCCTTCCCCCAGGCAGAGCATCGCCCCCCTCTCTCCATCCCCCACCTTCCCCCAGGAAGAGCATCGCACCCCCTCTCTTCCCCCCACCTTCCCCCAGACAGAACATCGCACCCCCTCTCTCTCCCCCCCCCTTCCCCCAGGCAGAGCATTGCACCCCCTCTCTCCACCTTCCCTTCCCCCAGGCAGAGCATCTCACCCCCTCTCTCTCCCCCCACCTTCCCCCAGGCAGAGCATCGCACCCCCTCTCTCTAAAGCCCCTTCACCCAGGCAGAGCATCGCACCCCCTCTCTCTCCCCCCCACCTTCCCCCAGGCAGAGCATCACCCCCCTCTCTCTTCTCCCCCCACCTTCCCCCAGGCACAGCATCGCACCTCCTCTCTCTCCCCCCCTTCCCCCGGGCAGAGCATCGCAACCCCTCTCTCTCCCCCCCTTCCCCCAGGCAGAGCATTGCACCCCCTCTCTCCACCTTCCCTTCCCCCAGGCAGAGCATCGCACCCACTCTCTCTCCCCCCACCTTCCCCCAGGCAGAGTACTGCACCCCCTCTCTCTCCCTCCCCACCGTCCCCCAGGCAGAACATTGCACCCCCTCTCTCTTCCCCCCCACCTTCCCCCAGGCACAGCATCGCACCCCCTCTCTCTCCCCCCCTTCCCCCAGGCAGAGCATCGCACCCCCTCTCTCCACCCCCCTTCCCCCAGGCAGAGCATCGCACCCCCTCTCTCTCCCCCCTTCCCCCAGGCAGAGCATCGCACCCCCTCTCTCTCCCCCCCTTCCCCCAGGCAGAGCATCGCACCCACTCTCTCTCCCCCCCTTCCCACAGGCAGAGCATCGCACCCTCTCTCTCTCCCCCCTTTCCCACAGGCAGAGCATCGCACCCTCTCTCTCTCCCCCACCTTCCCCCAGGCACAGCATTGCACCCCCTCTCTCTCCCCCCCCTTCCCCCAGGCAGAGCATCGCACCCCCCTCTCCACCCCCCCTTCCCCCCGGCAGAGCATCGCACCCCCTCTCTCTCCCCCCTTCCCCCAGGCAGAGCATCGCACCCCCTCTCTCTCCCCCCCTTCCCCCAGGCAGAGCATCGCACCCCCTCTCTCTCCCCCCCTTCCCCCAGGCAGAGCATCGCACCCCCTCTCTCTCCCCCCCCTTACCCCAGGCAGAGCATCGCACCCCCTCTCTCTAACCCCCCTTCCCCCAGGCAGAGCATCGCACCCCCTCTCTCCACCCCCCCTTCCCCCAGGCAGAGCATCGCCCCCCTCTCTCCATCCCCCACCTTCCCCCAGGCAGAGCATCGCACCCCCTCTCTCCCCCCCACCTTCCCCCAGGCATAACATCGCACCCCCTCTCTCTTCTCCCCCCACCTTCCCCCAGGCACAGCATCGCACCTCCTCTCTCTCCCCCCCTTCCCCCGGGCAGAGCATCGCACCCCCTCTCTCCACCCCCCCTTCCCCCAGGCAGAGCATCGTGCCCCCTTTCTCTCCCCCCCTTCCCCCAGGCAGAGTATCGCACCCTCTCTTCTCCCCCCCTTCCCCCAGGCAGAGCATTGCACCCCCTCTCTCCCCCCCCCTTCCCCCAGGCAGAGCATCGCACCCCCTCTCTCTCCCCCCCCCTTACCCCAGGCAGAGCATCGCACCCCCTCTCTCTAACCCCCCTTCCCCCAGGCAGAGCATCGCACCCCCTCTCTCCACCCCCCCTTCCCCCAGGCAGAGCATCGCCCCCCTCTCTCCATCCCCCACCTTCCCCCAGGCAGAGCATCGCACCCCCTCTCTCCCCCCACCTTCCCCCAGGCAGAACATCGCACCCCCTCTCTCTTCTCCCCCCACCTTCCCCCAGGCAGAGCATCGCACCCCCTCTCTCCACCCCCCCTTCCCCCAGGCAGAGCATCGTACCCCCCTTTCTCTCCCCCCTTCCCCCAGGCAGAGTATCGCACCCTCTCTTTTCCCCCCTTCACCCAGGCAGAGCATCGCACCCCCTCTCTCTCCCCCCCTTCCCCCAGGAAGAGCATTGCACCCCCTCTCCCCCCCCCCCCTTCCCCCAGGCAGAGCATCGCACCCCCTCTCTCTCCCCCCCCTTACCCCAGGCAGAGCATCGCACCCCCTCTCTCTACCCCCCTTCCCCCAGGCAGAGCATCGCACCCCCTCTCTCCACCCCCCCTTCCCCCAGGCAGAGCATCGCCCCCCTCTCTCCACCCCCCACCTTCCCCCAGGCAGAGCATCGCACCCCCTCTCTCCCCCCCACCTTCCCCCAAGCAGAACATTGCACCCCCTCTCTCTTCTCCCCCCACCTTCCCCCAGGCACAGCATCGCACCCCCTCTCTCTCCCCCCCTTCCCCCAGGCAGAGCATCGCACCCCCTCTCTCCACCCCCCTTCCCCCAGGCAGAGCATCGCACCCCCTCTCTCTCCCCCCCCTTACCCCAGGCAGAGCATCGCACCCCCTCTCTCTAACCCCCCTTCCCCCAGGCAGAGCATCGCACCCCCTCTCTCCACCCCCCCTTCCCCCAGGCAGAGCATCGCCCCCCTCTCTCCATCCCCCACCTTCCCCCAGGCAGAGCATCGCACCCCCTCTCTCCCCCCACCTTCCCCCAGGCAGAACATCGCACCCCCTCTCTCTTCTCCCCCCACCTTCCCCCAGGCAGAGCATCGCACCCCCTCTCTCCACCCCCCCTTCCCCCAGGCAGAGCATCGTACCCCCCTTTCTCTCCCCCCTTCCCCCAGGCAGAGTATCGCACCCTCTCTTTTCCCCCCTTCACCCAGGCAGAGCATCGCACCCCCTCTCTCTCCCCCCCTTCCCCCAGGAAGAGCATTGCACCCCCTCTCCCCCCCCCCCTTCCCCCAGGCAGAGCATCGCACCCCCTCTCTCTCCCCCCCCTTACCCCAGGCAGAGCATCGCACCCCCTCTCTCTACCCCCCTTCCCCCAGGCAGAGCATCGCACCCCCTCTCTCCACCCCCCCTTCCCCCAGGCAGAGCATCGCCCCCCTCTCTCCACCCCCCACCTTCCCCCAGGCAGAGCATCGCACCCCCTCTCTCCCCCCCACCTTCCCCCAAGCAGAACATTGCACCCCCTCTCTCTTCTCCCCCCACCTTCCCCCAGGCACAGCATCGCACCCCCTCTCTCTCCCCCCCCTTCCCCCAGGCAGAGCATCGCACCCCCTCTCTCCACCCCCCCTTCCCCCAGGCAGAGCATCGCACCCCCTCTCTCTCCCCTTCCCCCAGGCAGAGTATCGCACCCTCTCTTTCCCCCCTTCACCCAGGCAGAGCATCGCACCCCCTCTCTCCCCCCCACCTTCCCCCAAGCAGAACATTGCACCCCCTCTCTCTTCTCCCCCCACCTTCCCCCAGGCACAGCATCGCACCCCCTCTCTCTCCCCCCCTTCCCCCAGGCAGAGCATCGCACCCCCTCTCTCCACCCCCCTTCCCCCAGGCAGAGCATCGCACCCCCTCTCTCTCCCCCTCTCCCCCCACGGTCAGAGCATCCGCACCCTCTCTCCCCCCAAGGTCAGAGCATCGCACCCCCCACAGACAGAGCATTGCACCTACTGCTACACACTATTGCACCCAGAGACGGTGACCTACAATCCCTTTTTATTTCCCCCTGAAGCTCATATGTGATAATCTCCATCAGAAATTACCTCCTGTTACATCACACACCCAGGGCTGGAAACAGCAACTGTGCACTGACTGTCGGGAACTACAGGCTCCTCCCACACAAGAGGCCGGTTACATGGGCGTGACGTCAGCAGAGGTCCCTCTGGCCACTGGGATTTAGCCTCTGCCATATGTCTAAAAAAATGGTTTAAAAGAACTGAAGTCCTCAGTGGTTGACAGGGCCATATTTGCCATTAGGCACTTGAGGGCACGTGCCTGGGGCGGCGCCTTCCAGGGGGGCGGCGCCCAGACCAAAACTTAAAAAAAAAAATAAAATTTTTGGAAATCTTCCTCCCTCCTCCAAACTCTTTATTAAATCCGGCGCCTTTTTGGAGGAGGGAGGGGGCGCCGCAGTCATTTATAGTCGCGTCTATAACATGCGAATATAAATGAAACGGTGAGCGTGCCGGCACTTCCGGGTTCAGAGGAGCTGCAATCAGCTCCCCGCCCCGACGTGCTGCCGTGCGCTCACTGTGCAGAGGTCACAGCAGCGTGAGGCAGCGCCGCGCAGAGGAGGACGGGAGATGGAGCCGCCGCCGAGGAAGATGTGACATCCGGCCACCGCCGCGGAGAACGGGAGGTGCAGCCGCCGCAGAGGACTGGAGATGCAGCCTGGAGCAGGTAAGCACTTTACAGCCGAAGACAGCGCCGAACAAGCAACCAGGGGGAATGGGGGGGTGGTCGTGCGCAACATGGAGGATGAGGGGGATGCAGCATGATGTGGGGGCGCAACATGGAGGATGGGGGGATGGAACATGACATGAGGGCGCAACATGGAGGATGGGGGGATGATGCATGATGTGAGGGCGCAACATGGAGGATGGGGGGGATGGAACATGATGTGGGGGCACAACATGGAGGATGGGGGGATGAAGCATGATGTGGGGGAACAACATGGAGTATGGGGGGATGAAGCATGATGTGGGGGTGAAACATGGAGGATGGGGGGGATGAAGCATGATGTGGGGGCACAACATGGAGGATGGGGGGATGAATCATGATGTGGGGGCGCAACATGGAGGATGGGGGGGATGAAGCATGATGTGGGGGCGCAACATGGAGGATGGAGAGATGGAGGATGGGGGGATGGAACATGATGTGGGGGCGTAACATGGAGGATGGGGGGATGGAACATGATGTGGGGGCGCAACATGGAGGATGGGGGAATGGAACATGATGTGGGGGCGCAACATGGAGGATGGGGGGATGGAACATGATGTGGGGGCACAACATGGAGGATGGGGGGATGGAACCTGATGTGGGGGCACAACATGGAGGATGGGAGGATGGAGCATGATGTGGGGGCACAACATGGAGGATGGGGGGGATGAAGCATGATGTGGGGGCACAACATGGAGGATGGGGGGGATGAAGCATGATGTGGGGGGTGCAACATGGAGGATGGGGGGATGGAACATGATGTGGGGGCACAACATGGAGGATGGGGGGATGGAACCTGATGTGGGGGCACAACATGGAGGATGGGGGATCAAGCATGATGTGGGGGCACAACATGGAGGATGGGGGGGATGAAGCATGATGTGGGGGCACAACATGGAGGATGGGGGGGATCAAGCATGATGTGGGGACACAACATGCAGGATGGGGGGGATGAAGCATGATGTGGGGGCACAACATGGAGGATGGGGGGATGAAGCATGATGGGGCGCAACATGGAGGATGGGGGGGATGAAGCATGATGTGGGGGCACCACATGGAGGATGGGGGGGATGAAGCATGATGTGGGGGTGCAACATGGAGGATGGGGGGATGAAGCATGATGTGGGGGTGCAACATGGAGGATGGGGGGGATGAATCATGATGTGGGGGTGCAACATGGAGGATGGGGGGATGGAGCATGATGTGGGGGTGCAACATGGAGGATGGGGGGATGAATCATGATGTGGGGGTGCAACATGGAGGATGAAGCATGATGTGGGGGCGCAGCATGGAGGATGGAGCATGATGGGGGTGCGCAGCATGGGGGATGGAGCAGAATGGGAAAATGGGGTGGGAGGGAAAATGAGGGAGGGTGGTGGACAGTATAACGAATGGGAGTTGCAGTATTGAGAATGGGAGGCATGGTATGAAGAATGGGGAAGCATGGGGGGTGCTCGGTATGGAAGGGGAACCATGGTGGGCTTGATATGGAGGGGGCTTGATATGGAGAAGGGGCAGCATGGGGAGCACTCAGGAGTCTGGGAGGGTTCGGTATACAGAATGCGAAGCAGAAGGTTCATTATAGAGTGGGGACAGCATGAGGGGGACAGTGAAGTGGGGGCTGCATGGAGAGGTGGGGACAGTGGAGGTCATAGTTCATAAGTGAGGAAGGTCTGGAGGGTATAATTCAGTGGGGAGGACAGTGGGGGTTTTCATTTGAGGGGGCAGTGTAGTGGAAATGTTATAGGAGAGAATGTAGAGGCTGTATACTATAAGTGAGATGGTGTGAGGTCATTTTTTGTGAAGTGAGCTCAGTGATGGGCAATTATTTATTCTTGGGCACAGTCTTGGGCTTAGTTAGGGTGGTTACTCTTTAGTGAGGAGAATTATGAGTCTGTCACCAGGTTTTTGCCACCTAATTTGAGAGCAGCATAATGTAGGGGCAGAGATCCTTATTCCAGTGTTGTCACTTACTGGGCTGCTTAGTGTAGTTTTGATAAAATCACTGTTTAATCAGCAGTAGTTATCATTACAGGACTACTTGGTGTGCTGCAGAAATAAGAAGAAACAGAAGTCTTTAAATTTGCCTAAGTATCTGTATATCCCATGGTCAATAATTAGCGATAATAAACGCTATAGTGCACATAAAAAGTTTTATTAGACACAAGGTACATGGGGTATAGAATATAATAAAACACAGGACAGGATGTGACAATGACAGGCCACATGCAGGGTAATTCATATACGGTGTCCCTGATATACAAAGTGCTGAGTGATAGAACCAAGCTTATACATGAAACAACTAGCAGCCTTTACTTAAGGCCTAAAACACACTTCCGCAAAAAAAACGTCCGTGTGACACGGTCCGTTTTTCGGGTCCGTGTTCCGTTTTTTTGGGGCGTGTCTCCGGTACGTATGGCATCCGTGTGATGGCGTATGCGAGCCGTGTGTGCGTGTGGAATGTCCATATTGACATAAAATACGTACGTGTGCTGTCCGTGTGCCATCCGTTTTGTAAGATCCGTATTTTCACACAAATAACCTTGTTAGCCCATCATAATGTGCTCCTGGTGTGTTAAATTGGTCAATTAACTACCCAATTTGGTTAGTTTGCTTAAAAAAACCTTAAAAAACATTGCTTCTGAGCTCATTCTCACATTAGACACACTCCAAAATGTCTCTCTCCAATGAAGCAACCATGTATTTGCTCTGGTTGATATCTAGGAGATTTGGAGTTAGGCGACATATGATTGAAGAAGAACCACCACTGGAGAAAAGGATGTGGATCCACCCCCTTGTGAAGCTCAGGAAAACACATGGTCATTTTAATATTTTATATGGGGAAATGCAGAAATTTCCACCTAAATTCCAAGCATACTGCCATCTCACCATGAATTCATTTGACAACATCCTTGGCCTTGTGTACCATCGTTTGAAGCATCAGGACACCTGTATGCGCCTCAGCATCTCCCCTGAGGAACGACTGTTGGTGACTATGTAAGGGGTGGGCAGACCCCTTACAAAGAAACATAGTCTACCCGGAATGTTGTTATTAATAAAAATGTTTTTATCCTTATTACATTGTTTTAGTGGGTCCCCCTAGTGGCCGGGTGGGACGGCTGTCACCACAGTGGAGAGGAGGAGCCGGCAGAAGCAAGGGGAGGGAGAAGTAGTGTTGTGGAGGAAAGGGTGAGATCTAGAGGGCAGTTGTGTCCGGGACGGGAGAGAAGAAGCAGAGCAGGGGCAGAGTGTGGGAGCTGGAAGAACAGGGAAGCCGGAGAGAAAAGGAGCGGGCGGAACCTCATAGTGTGAAGCAGTCCCGGTGTGGGTCCGGGCTGTGGGTAGCCATAAGTGGGAGCCGGGTGAAGAAGATTAGCCAGGCACATCCCCACTGGAGGGGACGTCAGGACAGGCTTTCCCCAGCTAAAGAAGAGTAACGTCATCTTTTACTGCCTTGTGTGTGAAGAATCGTGTAATAAAGAAATGTCTTTTATTTGCACCGAATCATGCCTGGAGAGTGTTTATACGCCGGACGACATCTGCACCACCACACTCTGCCCCACCAAGTCATCTCCTGCCCCTATAGTGACGGCGGAGCCAGGGGTAAGCCTGACAGAAGGAGCCACGACTACAAGCCCCGAGGCACCCCAGGCACCCCGTTACATGTGGCGTAGTCGGCAGGATGCGGATTATATGCAAGGGGTCCCTCACCGAGAAGATGGAGATCAAGTGGTGCCTAGGACACAGGATCCGGACCATATGCGAAGGTTCCCGATCCCATGGTGGGAAGAAGAAACAGTGCCTAAGGCGTTGGACCAGGCACAAGATGGCGGCAAGATGGCCGTCATCTGTGAAGACACAGAAAGCGCGCGAAAAATTGGCGCCAAAAGAAGAGTCTGGGGCTGGCCGGTGCCGAAAAAGAAGTTCGGAGTACTCCGCCCAAAGAGGGGAGGTGCCGGTCCCAGGGCACGAATGAAGATATGTGAAGTGGGCGGTGTTCCAGAGAAAAAGAAGTACCGCCGCGGAGGGGTCGATCTGCTGTGTGAGACTGGGGGTGGAGTATACCCAAGAGCGGGAAAAGTAAGCCCGCCTTCACTTACTCCAGCATCTCCACCGACCCTGACGCCCTTACCAGAGATACGTACGGCAGGCAAGATGGAAAACACCGAGGAACAACAGGCTGCGTTGGTCGCGCCTGGTCTGGAAAGAAGATACCAGAAGCAGATTGCGGCTGCGTCTGCGGAGGGATTTCCCTCTCACTTGCCGGCTGTGCCCGGAGGACCGGGGCGAGCCACAAAAGTGACCTGGGTGACGACTTGGGACGCCGTGACCGGAGAAACCACGACCGAAGTCCGGGCGACGTATACCGCCCAGCTGCCATCGGGGAACCGGCCCCTGGGAACCCCATACCCATACTTGGAGGGACCCCCGCCAGCCGCGGTGGGATCTGCGACACACGTTCCAGTTCCGGCTCCGGAAGAATCAAACGCCCGGAAGCTAGAAAGGGACGATTGGGGCTTCTATTGCGACCCAGTACAGCCGTCACCCCTACCTCAACGGAAGTCCCCGTCACAAGAACCGGACCCGGTACAGGAGAGACTGCTTGCCGAGACCGTGGCCCGGGAAATGATGGCTGGTCCCCGGGGTGAGGAGATCGAGCAGCAGTACACTACAGGAACTGTGGTGAAATTTAGCCAGAAGGAGGGGTACGGTTTCATCCGGGACGAAGAGACCGGCGACGACTATTTTTATAATAGAGTAAACCTGGACACGGAAGGCCTCCCACAGTGCCTGCATACCTTGTACCAAGGGGAGAAGGTACGGTTCCTGAGGGAGGTGGGATGCCGGGGCCTTTTTGCGGTCGGGGTGACCCGGATGCCCACTGCGCAAGAGGCTGCCCAGTGGCAGCAAGAAGTGGAGTGGGAGGAATGCCAGAGCTGGCGACGAGTACAGCGAAGACCGGTACTGGCTGAAGCGTCCCACCCGCGAAGTACATTGGCTGTAGCCCCGGCAGTCATGCCCGGACATTGCACTGACCCCGAGAAGGGAACCCCGGCGGTTCTGGCTATACACCAAAACCTGACCACTCATCCAGTGGTCGTCATGGGCAGCCCTCCGCCGTCCCGTGCAGCGACCCCCTCACCCCCGTCGGGGGTAGAAGAGACAAAGCCAGAGACTGAGACAGCGGAGCAACCCGCCAACTACGAGCCCTTCAGGAGGCTGCGTCGGTTGCCCGGGCAGTCATTGTCGGACTATGTGAGAGCCCAACGAGCTGAGTGGCAACGGGCCTACCACCCGGAATGAATTCTCGAGACCGGAAGATGGCGGGCCTGTTTTTGTTAACCACCGGCGTTGTTTTGAGCCGGAAGAAGTTTGCTATTCGTACCGTTTAAGTTACTGTGCCCGGAGAGAACCCGATGCTGGACTGAGCCAGGGGCTCCTCCGCGTAGTTAAGAAGATGTTGCTGAGTTGTGTTCCTGCCATCTAACGTCTAAGACCGGGAGTGCCTGCCGACGGCCTCCGGGCACGACTAAGACCGGGAGCTTCCAGGAGGAACTCCGGGCGCTGGACTGGTGTGCCCTTGCGGGTGCCCTAAGGTGAAAATGACTTTGTTTAGTTTTAAATGTAATTTTAGATGTATGCCTTGCCGGGAGGCTCAGGCTTAAAGAGGGGAGGTATGTAAGGGGTGGGCAGACCCCTTACAAAGAAGCATAGTCTACCCGGAATGTTGTTATTAATAAAAATGTTTTTATCCTTATTACATTGTTTTAGTGGGTCCCCCTAGTGGCCGGGTGGGACGGCTGTCACCACAGTGGAGAGGAGGAGCCGGCAGAAGCAAGGGGAGGGAGAAGTAGTGTTGTGGAAGAAAGGGTGAGATCTAGAGGGCAGTTGTGTCCGGGACGGGAGAGAAGAAGCAGAGCAGGGGCAGAGTGTGGGAGCTGGAAGAACAGGGAAGCCGGAGAGAAAAGGAGCGGGCGGAACCTCATAGTGTGAAGCAGTCCCGGTGTGGGTCCGGGCTGTGGGTAGCCATAAGTGGGAGCCGGGTGAAGAAAATTAGCCAGGCACATCCCCACTGGAGGGGACGTCAGGACAGGCTTTCCCCAGCTAAAGAAGAGTAACGTCATCTTTTACTGCCTTGTGTGTGAAGAATCGTGTAATAAAGAAATGTCTTTTATTTGCACCGAATCATGCCTGGAGAGTGTTTATACGCCGGACGACATCTGCACCACCACACTCTGCCCCACCAAGTCATCTCCTGCCCCTATAGTGACGGCGGAGCCAGGGGTAAGCCTGACAGAAGGAGCCACGACTACAAGCCCCGAGGCACCCCAGGCACCCCGTTACAACTTTACGGTAGGTGTTGTCATGTATACTCATGCTTTATCTGTAATTTTGAAATACATGTTCAATCTCAAAGGCATCAGTCTGTAGAAATTATGTAATTTTAAATTTAGGTATTTCTTGAAAACTTATATTGATCACATAACCTCAGTGCAATCTCAAAATAAGATCTGAGAATTCACATCTACCATTCTATCGCTATCAAAATTAAAGAAACAAGAGGCATAAATCAAACAAGCTTGTTTATTAAACAGAAAAATAACTATTTTTCCAATGTGGAAAGTAAATATCAACACATATGTATTTCCAACAAAAGCAATAAAAAAAGTCATACACAGTATCTCGCCAGTCATTGGATGATACAAATATTTGGTGTGAAATACAACTTACATGAATAGTCAAAGTAATGTCATGTTTTTTTTCTATTTCAGTTACCTAGCAACTGGGCAATCCATCAGCAGTCTACATTTCGAATTCTTATTGGGAAGGTCCACAATTGGCAAGATTATCCTGCATACCTGTACTGTGCTTTAGGAGACCCTTAGGCATCATGTCATGCATCTGCCTTCAACACAGGAATGGATGCACATTTCTGATGAATTTTTGGAGAAAACAGCTTTCCCTAAGTGTATTGTTGCCATTGACGGAAAGCACATTAGAGTGAAGAAACCACCAAACTCTGCATCAAGATATTTTAATTATCATAAGTTTTTTTCTGTAGTTATTTTGGCTATGGTAGATACAAACTACTGCTTTTTATTTGCTGATATTGGGGCCTATGGCAGTGCCTCAGATGCACGCATTTTCAGAAGTTCACGTTTAGCAAGACGATCAATGTCTGATAGTTTAAGTTTGCCTGCACCAAGACCATTGCCTGGTACTAATGGCCCTATTGTTCCTTTTGTCATGGTTGCAGATCAGGGGTTTGCATTGTCTAGGCATTTGATGTGTCCATATCCCAGAAGGGGGCTGGACAGATCAAAAGCCCTATTTAATAGCAAATTGGCCAGAGCACGTTGCTATGTTGAACGTGCCTTTGGCATTTTGGCCTCAAGATGGCGCATTTATCAAACCACCATCCAACTCCAACCAACCACCGTCAAGGCTGTCATTAAAGCTACAGTAGTGTTACATAATTACTGTAGATTACATGAAAGCAATGACGAAGACATTGAGGAGTTGCCAGCTTTAAATGCACCATTTGTAGAGAATGGTAGTGTCATAACCAATGTGTCCACTTCTAGTCTACAAGTGAGGAATCAGTTTAAAGATTATTTTAGTTTAAATCGCCATAGTCATTTATAAATTTCACATTGTTATAGTTTTTTATCACTTGGTTAAATAATCACAAACACATATGTATTAGGCTGGTTTCACACTACGTTTATTTAACATCCGTCCATAACGTTTTTTTAGCGGAAAAACGGATCCAGTGCAAATGCGTTTTCACTTCAATGCATTTGCAATGGACTCGCGTTAACATGCGTTCACCTGCGTTTGCGTGCGTTATAGTGAGGATCCAGCGACTTGCAGTTTTTTAACATCTTTCAAAAACGCTACTTGTAGCGTTTTTGAGCTGCGTCCAAATACTGCAAATTGCTGGATCCTGACTAAACAGCACGCAAACGCAGGTGAACGCTGGCATGCTGATAGACAGGATCCTGCTTGCTCTACTGAGCATGCCCAGAACCAGTCTCGTGATCAGTCTCTCTCTCCTCCTCCCTCCCTCACCCTCTCTCTCTATCTCTGTCTTTCCCCCTTCCTCCCCTCCCTCTCTCTCCCACCTGAGAGCTGCGGACACTCGTAACCAAGGTAAATATCGGGTAACCACTGCTCTTAGTTACCCGATGTTTACGTTGGTAACGTGTGCAGGCAGCTGGCTCCTAGCAGCTGCAGACGCTTGTAACCAAAGTAAATATCGGGTATCCAAGCAAGTTACCCGATGTTTACCTTGGTTACAAGCCTCGCAGCTGTCAGATGCCGGCTCCCAGTCTAGTTCCCCTCACTCCCGATCACATGACTCCAATGCCCGCCCCTAAACATCCAGTGACAGGATCCTGCAAAATAACAGATACGTTTGCATGCGTTTTTTGCTGTAAAAGCAGGATCCGCTTTTGCAGCAAAAAAACGTTCCTGACGCATGTTAAATAAACGTAGTGTGAAACCAGCCTTACAAAAGAGAAAATGACCATACATACAGTGCCTACAAGTAGTATTCAACCCCCTGCAGATTTAGCAGGTTTACACATTCAGAATTAACTTGGCATTGTGACATTTGGACTGTAGATCAGCCTGGAAGTGTGAAATGCACTGCAGCAAAAAAGAATGTTATTTCTTTTTTTATTTTTTTTTTAAATTGTGAAAACTTTATTCAGAGGGTCATTTATTATTCAACCCCTCAAACCACAAGAATTCTGTTTGGTTCCCCTAAAATATTAAGAAGTATTTCAGGCACAAAGAACAATGAGCTTCACATGTTTGGATTAATTATCTCTTTTTCCAGCCTTTTCTGACTAATTAAGACCCTCCCCAAACTTGTGAACAGCACTCAAACTTGGTCAACATGGGAAAGACAAAGGAGCATTCCAAGGCCATCAGAGACAAGATCGTGGAGGGTCACAAGGCTGGCAAGGGGTACAAAACCCTTTCTAATTAGTTGGGCCTACCTGTCTCCACTGTTGGGAGCATCATCCGGAAGTGGAAGGCTTATGGAACTACTGTTAGCCTTCCACGGCCTGGACAGCCTTTGAAAGTTTCCACCCGTGCCGAGGCCAGGCTTGTCCGAAGAGTCAAGGCTAACCCAAGGACAACAAGGAAGGAAGATTTCATGGCAGTGGGGACATTGGTTTCAGTCAATACCATAAGTAACGCACTCCACCGCAATGGTGTCCGTTCCAGACGAGCCCGTAAGGTACCTTTACTTTCAAAGCGTCATGTCAAGGCTCGTCTACAGTTTGCTCATGATCACTTGGAGGACTCTGAGACAGACTGGTTCAAGGTTCTCTGGTCTGATGAGACCAAGATCGAGATCTTTTGTGCCAACCACACACGTGACGTTTGGAGACTGGATGGCACTGCATACGACCCCAAGAATACCATCCCTACAGTCAAGCATGGTGGTGGCAGCATCATGCTGTGGGGCTGTTTCTCAGCCAAGGGGCCTGGCCATCTGGTCCGCATCCATGGGAAGATGGATAGCACGGCCTACCTGGAGATTTTGGCCAAGAACCTCCACTCCTCCATCAAGGATCTTAAGATGGGTCGTCATTTCATCTTCCAACAAGACAACGACCCAAAGCACACAGCCAAGAAAACCAAGGCCTGGTTCAAGAGGGAAAAAATAAAGGTGTTGCAGTGGCCTAGTCAGTCTCCTGACCTTAACCCAATTGAAAACTTGTGGAAGGAGCTCAAGATTAAAGTCCACATGAGACACCCAAAGAACCTAGATAACTTGGAGAAGATCTGCATGGAGGAGTGGGCCAAGATAACTTTAGAGACCTGTGCCGGCCTGATCAGGTCTTATAAAAGACGATTATTAGCTGTAATTGCAAACAAGGGTTATTCCACAAAATATTAAACCTAGGGGTTGAATAATAATTGACCCACACTTTTATGTTGAAAATGTATTAAAATTTAACTGAGCAACATAACTTGTTGGTTTGTAAGATTTATGCATCTGTTAATAAATCCTGCTCTTGTTTGAAGTTTGCAGGCTCTAACTTATTTGCATCTTATCAAACCTGCTAAATCTGCAAGGGGTTGAATACTACTTGTAGGCACTGTAGGTATAATTTGTGTTATTTTTGTTGGTTGGTTGGTTGTGTTTGTGGTCCCCTTAAGCTATTGTGATATAACTTTATTGCTATAAAATCAGGAATTTTTGATATTCAAAAAACAGTACTACTGAATGTACATGACTAATAAAATTATGGCAAATTGTTATTGAAAAAATAGTCCAGATTTATTATTTTACCTATGTATGTATGGTATATTTTGTAATACACCCTGTATTCTTTACAGTACAATGCAATACCCTAGAAAACATACCAAAATGTAAAATAATACATACAATATCACATTATGATTCAACTAAATCCTCTAGGCTAGTGATGTTTTCCTGTGTAGTCTCCATTGCATTGACACCTACAGAATATGTTTGCTGCACAACACTACATGTTGTAGTGAGTGACTGATCAGTGTTTCCACTAGTAACAGTTGTTGTACTTGGAACAAATAATGATGCAGTTGTTTGAGCAGATGGAAGACCAAGTGTAGGTGGTACATATTGATGTATTGGAAGAGGCTGAGTATGTGTGTATGTGAAGTTAGTTGGGTAAGTCTGTTGTTGAAAGTACTGTTGTTGTGGATTATTAGGAACATGGTAGGATGTTGGTTGTTGAAACATTTGAGGTAGTCTATGAACATTACTAACAATACTAGGATAGTTAAAAGAGGTTTGCATTGGTGTTTGTTGGGCTACTTGTGGGACAAATGTTGGCTGTTGAGATGGCCTTTGTGTCATTAATGTACCTGTTTGGTGTGTGACAACTGTTGGCCTAATTTGTACATCAGTTACCATAGAAGAAGATGGACACTGTATATGTGTTGGTTGCACTACAGGATTAAGTTGAAAATTAGAGAAATGTTCTTCTGTTTGGGTTTCCACAGTTTGTTGAGTTGTGTTTGTGTGTGGGCCACGTGGATTGGCTCTCCATTGTTCTATCACTTCAAAACAATAAATGGGTTCTGGCTCACGTTGGGTAGCAGATATTAGTGTTATTAAGGATGCCCTCAATCTGTCCTGCCTATCAGGTGCAACCAATGCAAGAGAGGGAGAAAGGGAGCGGCAAAATCTCTCTCCATCACTCTCTGGTATCAGTGAATTCATCATGTGTATAATTCTGGTATCAATGATATCTGGCAGGGAACGTAAATCTTCATAACGCCTATATCTGCGACCACGGATAGATTGTGCTACTGTGCGCATGGTATTAGTTGATATTCTTTGCTGTGTGCCTGCATGTTGCTGTGGACTACTGTCTGCAATAACTGGTGAAGGGCCACTTTGTTGCCCAGTAGACTGGCCTGCAATTACATTAGTGGATTGACTTGTGCCCAAATCAGAGGACATTTCTTCTGCGTCTGGCTGGCTGGTGTTGGGGATTGGTGGAGGTTGATATGAGGTTGGCTCCATCTCAGAAGCAGAGGTCGCTGTTAATACTGCTGACTGGGCTTCCTCACTATTTTCCAGGTTATCCTCTGTACTTTGATGGAAAAAAAACCCCATTACTGTGTGCCTTTTAAATAAAACCACCATGTGATGTAATGCTTGAAATTTACTTTGGTACTTCCATAATGGGCATAAGGAAGCTCAGTTTTTCATAATGGACATATTTTTTCTTCTTTGCAGCGGCAGCTGTGGTGGCCACTGGGTTATACTCTCTTCTGAACTGGTCACGGGCTTAGCGCCATCGCCGTTTGACAAGATCCACTGTTAAAAAACATTAACAAATGTAAAATAAGGTCACTAATTCAAACAATTGTAGATGTTAAAAAATTAGATATTAGTCTTGGATTGCATCAATTGTATGAAATAGGAAAACACATCCATGTGTATGACAACAACAACCCATTACACTCATCTAGTGACATAATAACACAATAAGCATTGGAGAAAAAACAAGTTCAGCAGTAAACATCTTCAACCACTTATTAATCATTCATCTCCTTATAATTGTTCAAAAAATAAAAAAACTACAGAAAGCCATGAAATAAAATATCTACAGACCCATGAAGTGCCATATGTTCCACATATATTTTCCATTACACACTACAAATTACTGTTACCATTCCAGACATGGTGACACCAAGGAACTTGCATAATAACCCAAACATAGAAATACAAATCCATAAATATAGACAAATCACAGCACATTTGCAATAGAAAATGCACAAAAATGGTAACCAAACAAACCGCCAAACATGTTTAATAGTGGCTTCCCCACCCTGAAATGCCATTTGTACATGCATAAAATACTTTAAAGCCCATATATACACATGCTGACATTACTAGTAAATTGCAATGAATACTTCAAAAGTGCAGAAAAATACACTCTCCTGTTTGTGAGTCTCCAGTGTATCTCAAAATGAATCAGGCCCATTAATACAGGCCCAACAAACAATACAAATATGATTATATTCTGCCTACAGACTGTGCACATGTAGGTAAAGACTAGAGATGAGCGAACCTGTCGCGGTTCGGCTCGAGTTCGGTTCGTCGAACGGAGGTCTCGTTCGAGTTCAGTTCGGCGAACGTTCGACGAACCGAACTCGAACCGCATAGGAAACAATGGCAGGCAATCACAAACACATAAAAACACCTAGAAAACACCCTCAAAGGTGTCCAAAAGGTGACAAACAACTCACAACACAACACAAACACATGTGACAAGGACATATACTCATGCGAAAACAAAAGAGCTGGACAAGGAAAAAGAGGAGGAGACACAGATATAGGCATGGCACGCCCTTCTAAAATCATGTAAAACACCAAAAGGTGACTCCAAGCGGAGTTCTCCCTTTTTTCCAAAAATTGGGCCACACACACACACACCCACCCCTTCAGTGGCAGCACTTGTGCCCCAGTTGTACACTTCACAGGTAGATTTGCATCAAGCACATTCAAAAATACGCCATACTTAACCGTCCCCAGGAGGACACCGGGGTAGGTAGCTAAGTCTTTCCTGATCCCAGCTCTGTTCATCTTGGCTCCTTTTAAAAAACACAGCAAGCAAGGGTTACTCCAAGCGGAGTCTCCTTTTTTTCCAAAAATTGGGCCACACAGACACCCCTTCAGTGGCAGCACTTGTGCCCCAGTTGTACACTTCACAGGTAGATTTGCATCAAGCACATTCAAAAATACGCCATACTTAACTGTCCCCATGAGGACACCGGGGTAGGTAGCTAAGTCTTTCCTGATCCCAGCTCTGTTCATCTTGGCTCCTTTTAAAAAACACAGCAAGCAAGGGTTACTCCAAGCGGAGTCTCCCTTTTTTTCAAAAAATTGGGCCACACAGACACTCACCCCTTCAGTGGCAGCACTTGTGCCCTAGTTGCAAACAGGATGTTTTGATGTGCATCAAGCACATTCCAAATCCACAAGCATTTACTCTCTCCAGGATGACACAGGGGTAGTAAATTCCTTGTGGATCCATGACTTGTTCATTTTGATGAACGTTAGTCTGTCCACATTGTCACTGGACAGACGCGTGCGCTTATCTGTCAGCACACACCCAGCAGCACTGAAGACATGTTCAGAGACAATGCTGGCAGCTGGACACGACAAAATCTCCAAGGCGTAAGTGGAGAGCTCTGGCCATTTTTCAAGATTTGAAGCCCAAAATGAGCAAGGCTCCATTTGCAAAGTCATGGCATCGATAAAAAAAATTATGAAAAGATTCAATAAAATTGCTGTTACCAGTAGCACCAGATACGGTGCTACTGGTATGGGTAGACTGTTGAAGATGACCGTCCCATGTTTGTCAAGTTACAACTGGGAGATTCACTCCCTGCACCTGCACGGTTGTTTGGTGGAAAAGCCGAGCTAAGATCGAGTAACAGCTTCTGTAAATACTCCTGCATACGTGCGTCCCTTTCTATGGCTGGAATTATGTCACAAAATTTGGACTTGTACCGGGGATCTAATAGTGTGGCAAGCCAGTAGTCATCATCACTTCTAATTTTGACAATACGAGGGTCATGTTGGAGGTAGGGCAGCAAGAAGGCGCTCATGTGTCTTGCGCAGCCATGCGGACCAAGTCCACGCTGTGTTTGTGGCATAGAGGTGCTAACCGTTCTTTCTTCCTCTGACATCTCCCCCCAACCTCTTTCAACTGAAATTTGACCAAGGTCTCCCTCATCCGCTGAGTCTTCCATGTCCATGGACAGTCGTCCTCCATTTCTTCATGTTCTCCTGCACCTTCCTCAACATTTCGCCTGCTACCATGCGCCCTTGTTGATCCCTGTCCCCCATGGTCCCATGCCTGCCGCGTTGGTGATGATGAACGTCTGGACATTGGTGATGTTGTTGTGTCTTGCGCATATGAATCCTCCTGTAGTTCCTCCCCTTCCTGTTGTCCCACCCCCTGACTCCAAATAGTGTTTAGCGTGTGCTCCAGCATGTAAATGACTGGAATTGTCATGCTGATAATGGCATTGTCAGTGCTAAACATATTCGTCGCTATGTCGAAACTGTGCAGAAGGGTGCATAGGTCCTTGATCTGAGACCACTCCATCAGGGTGATCTTCCCCACCTCTTCATCTCGTTGGCCCAGGCTATACGTCATGACGTATTGCACCAGGGCTCGGCGGTGCTGCCACAGTCACTGTAACATGTGGAGAGTCGAATTCCAGCGTGTTGCCACATCGCATTTCAGGCGATGAACCGGCAGGCCGAAAGACTTCTGGAGCGATGCAAGTCACTCAGCTGCGGCGGTTGAACAGCAGAAGTGAGCAGACAGTTTACGTGCCCTGGTCAGAAGGCCATCTAGGCCGGGATAGTGTGTTAAAAATTGCTGTACAACAAGGTTCAACACGTGAGCCATACACGGCACGTGTGTCACCTTGCCCAGGCGAAGGGCCGCACCCAGGTTTGCAGCATTGTCGCACACGGCCTTACCAGGCTGCAGGTTGAGTGGAGACAACCATTTATTAAACTCAGTCTCCAGAGCTGCCCACAACTCATCCGCTGTCTGACTCCTATTTCCAAGACATGTCAAGCTAAAGACCGCCTGATGCCGTTGCGCTCTGCTGCCAGCATAATAATGAGGGGTGCGTGATTCCTTCTGCGCAGTGAGAACGCTGGTGGCCTGACCAGGCAGGCTTGGGGCGGCGGTGGAGGACCCAGATGAGGTGGAGGAGGCAGAAGCTGTGGAGGAACTTGGACAGACAGAGGATTGACACACAAGTCGTGGGGACGGCAAGACTTGTGCAGCAGACCCTTCACCATCTATCACCATAGTTACCCAGTGCCCAGTCAGCGACATGTAACGTCCCTGTCCATTGTTACTGGTCCAAGTATCGGTGGTGAAATGCATCCGTTCACACACAGAGTTTCTCAAGGAAGCGGTGATGTTGTGTGCGACATGCTGGTGTAGCGCGGGCACACCTTTCTTAGAGAAGTAGTGGCGACTGGGCATCTGGTACTGGGGCACAGCGACAGACATAAGGTCTCTAAAATCCTGTGTGTCCACCAGGCGGAAAGGCAGTATTTCCGTAGCCAAGAGCTTACAGAGGGATAAAGTCAACCTCTTAGCTTTGTCATGGGTCACAGGAAATGGCCTTTTATTTGTCCACATCTGAGGGACAGAGATCTGGCTGCTGTGTGTAGACGGTGTTGAGTAGGGTGTCCCTGGAAAAATGCAGGTTTGTGAGGAAAGTGCAGGTGTAGACATGATGTTGCCTTCATCCAACGTTGGTGCTATTGATGTCTGAGAGAGCTGTACACACGCACTTGTTTCCCCTTCCAAACCAACTGACGACCTACCAAGCAAACTGCCTGTTGCAGTTACAGTGGTGGAAGTTGTGCGTGGAAAACCAGGTGTGACAGCTGTCCCCACAGTCCTAGAAGATGAAGAGCGCGCGGATGCACTGGAAGGGGCAGGCGGTGGATGGTTCTCTCCGCTAGGCCGCATTGCAGCATGGTGAGCTTCCCACTGGGACATATGATATTTATTCATGTGACGATTCATGGAAGAAGTTGTCAAACTGCTGAGGTTTTGCCCTCTACTAACAGAATCACGACAAATTTTACAGATCACATAATTTGGGCGATCTTTTGCTATTTCAAAAAAGGACCAGGCTAGGCAAGGCTTAGAGGGCATGCGACCTGCTGATCCACCCCGACTAGTGCTCAGAGGCAGAGTGGTGGCTGAGGATGCAGTTGTAGACGTGCTACCAGTGCTCCGACTCTGTCCAGGAAGGCGCAAGGTAACTTCGGCGTCAGTTGCATCCTCCTCCACCGCCTCTGTTGACCTCCTCGAGTGCCTGACTGTGGGTTGACAGTAGGTGGGATCTAGAACTTCCTCATCAATTGTTGTGTTTGCACTCCCCTCACCCTCAGACTGAGCCTCTTCTTGCCCTGACCGAATATTTAAGTTGTCATCCCAATCTGGTATCTGCGTCTCATCGTCATCAGTATGTTCCTCATTGTCTATAACAACAAGTGTTACAGTTTGTGAAAAAGGGTCAACATTATGCTCAGAAACTTGGTCCTCATGGCCTGAATCTGAGTCACAAAGGTTCTGGGCATCACTGCAGACCATTTCCTGGTCTGTACTCACTGTAGCTTGGGAGCAGACTTCTTATTCCCAGGCTATAGTGTGACTGAACAGCTCTGCAGACTCAGCCATCTCAGTTTCACCATACTGTGCAGGGCGGATGGAGACTTCAGAGCTGGGAGAATGCAAGTGTGATTGGGCTGACAACTCAGAGGACTGGTGTTTTTTGGATGCGGTAGTTGAGGTGGCGGAGAGGGCACTTGTTGGACCACTTGAGATCCATTCAAGCATTTTCCTTTTTTGGCCATCATCTACCTTTTGTTCCAGTTGTTCGTGTCCGTAAAAAAGGGAGCACATCGGATTGTCCACGGTAAGTAGTAGACATCTTACTTTTGCTGGAATATGGTCTATCTTCAGCAGATGTTAATGGAGCTTTGCCACCTTCCCCTCGGACAAACCCTTTTTTCCTTTTCCAACACGCCTCTTCCCCTTTCCACCAGCATCTGTCATTTTGCCACTCATTTTGATTGCGACAAGATTGTGCACTTAAAATGTGGTAGTAAAAATTGAGAGGTGGTGTAGATTTCAGCGGTGGTCTAGCTTTATTATCAGCAGAATAATAAAGAATAATTATCCCTGACAATGCAACTACGGCCCTTAAACTGGCAGCATAGTTTGCTAGTATAATGGCTTAGTAACAATGAGTTTGAGTGTGCAATGCAGGCAGACGTGCTGCAAATATCTTTGCACTAGTGGGACAATACAGAAGTCCAACAGACACTTTTAGGATGCCACTAAGTTTCCTCAGTGTTTGCTAGTATAATGGCTTAGTAACAATGAGTTTGAGTGTGCAATGCAAGCAGACGTGCTGCAAATATCTTTGCACTAGTGGGACAATACAGAAGTCCAACAGCCACGTTTAGGATGCCACTAAGTTTCCTCAGTGTTTGCTAGTATAATGGCTTAGTAACAATGAGTTTGAGTGTGCAAAGGGCAGGAGGGTACAGTGGCAGGGTTGTGGGTCTGGGTAGAGGAAAGGAAGTCTGCCTTTCTATCCCTCCTAATGGGGAAATGCAGCGAGGAAATCCCTGACCTTAGCTACACAGACGCTGTCATCTTGTGTAGCTGTTAAAATCTGTTTTCACGGCCCTGACTGTCACCTATGGCTCTGACCCTGCCGGTATTAGCCCTTACAAGGGCTGAAAGAAACTTCTATCCCTATTCTGTATAGCGCTGTGTATAGAGCGTACACAGCAGTATCGGAGACAGGAGCTACGCCAGCGGTGACTGACACCAAGACGCAGAAGGCAGATAATGGTGTGCTGGAGGAAAATGTCCGTTTTTATAATGCAGGGACATGTGACATGGACATCCTATCACACATGCCGTTGCTTCTCTGGCTAAAAGTCCACTTAGCTGTGTGTGTGTCTGGGATTGGCTGACATGCTGGCCCGCCCCACTACACGCGCGCGCTTAGGGAAGGAAGACAAGGAAAAAAAAAAAAATAAATGGCGATCGCCATTATCCAAACAGCAGTGATCTGAATGCGCTGTTCCCGCACACTATACACTGAAATTTCATAATAGTGTGAGTCACAGAGTGACTTACACTATTACAGCGGAAAGCCAGCTAGTAATTAGCTTGTCTTTTTGCTGCTAGAACCGTTCTCGAACGTATCTAGAACTATCGAGCTTTAGCAAAAAGCTCGAGTTCTAGTTCGATCTAGAACAGCCCCCAAAATCACTCGAGCCGCGAACTGGAGAACCGCGAACCGGAGAACCGCGAACTGCGCTCAACTTTAGTAAAGACAGAAGCAATGCAAATATCTGTACTCACCATATCTATTTTTCTTTCCAGGGGTGCATTGAGCCCATCCATTCCTAGGGTAGACTATCTCTGCCACAGCCATCCATGCTCGTTCCACCATTAACCTGTCATGGTAGCCATCATCACGTGTGTCCCACAGCTCTGGATGCCTCTCTACTTCTCCAATCAGCCTCTCTGTATCGATTCTGGGCGCCATGCTCAGTACCTGTGGTGTTCTCTGTGCTCAAAGTTCCCCTGCAGTGAGAGGACAGGTGCCCAGCTGCTGTCTGGCGTGCAAATGAGACAGGAAATGTCTGTTTGGCGCCAGAATTAATGGCCTACAATTGACCTGATAGATTGGTAACAAGTGTTTCAGATTTTGTGATGAAATACGGACACGGACGATACGTGCTGAACACGGACATACTCCGTGTGCGGTCCGTGCAGGCACGGACCCATAGACTAAAGCGGGTCCGTGCCTGCGTGTTGCCGGCCAAAAACGGACATGTCGTCCGTGTTGAAAAGCGCACACACGTACTTACGACACGGACACACGTTCCGTGTGATTTTACGTGCGTGTGCCATCTACCATTGAATAACATGGGTCTCCGTGTGTACGTGTCTCCTGTACGTGCAAATACGTACCGCACACGTACAAATTACACGGATGTGTGTTGCGGGTCTCAAGGAAATGGGATTTACATACAGAAAAGCTAAACAATAAAAAGATGACTGCCTGAAGAGAACATGTAAATTTCCACAGTCGTTGATGATATGGGGCTGCATGTCAGGTAAAGGCACTGGGGAGATGGCTGTCATTACATCTTCAATAAATGCCCAAGTTTACATTGAAATTTTTGACACTTTTCTTATCCCATCAATTGAAAGGATGTTTGGGGATGATTAAATCATTTATCAAGATGATAATGCATCCTGCCATAGAGCAAAAACTGTGAAAACATTCCTTGAAAGACACATAATATCAATGTCATGGCCTGCAAATAGTCCGGATCTCAATCCAATTGAAAATCTTTGGTGGAAATTGAAGAAAATGGTCCATGACAAGGCTCCAACCTGCAAAGCTGATCTGGCAACAGCAATCAGAGAAAGTTGGAGCCAGATTCATGAAGATGCTGTTTGTCACTCATTAAGTCCATGCCTCAGAGACTGCAAGCTGGTCTAAAAGCTAGAGGTGGTGCCACAAAATACTATTGATGGAGGGTTCTTTTGTTTGTTTGTTTTTCATGATTCCATAATTTTTTTCCTCATTGTTGATTGATTCCATAATTTTTCCCCCCCTGTTTGTTCTTCAAAATTAACCGTTACTGGCTGCACATTCTGTTTTCATGATTTTTTTTTTTGTTTCTTAAAGCCAGAAAGTTGCCATTTGAAATGATTTTAGTTTGGTACCATGTCTGTGATCTGCTTTATTTTTTGTAACAAATTTTTTATTGGTATTTTTCAAACAATAGTAAGTACATGCTGTAACATTTCCTTTTACACGCTTCTTTTGACATATTTATAATGATTAAAGAAACCAATATATATGGTAAGATTTAACAGGTATAAAAAAGTATAACCAATACATTGAATTGCGCCTAACTGGATGAATGAACGTGTGCACCCGGACCCCACAGACACCATGAACATGGTTTATTCACTTGACAACGCATTATATGTGAATAACTCCGCCTCCTCCACACTTGATATCCCATTCTCTTATACCTGGTCCAATTCTTCTGGAGCCACTCTTCCATTTTAATATGGATCACACTAAACATTAATCTAGTTTAGAAATTACTCATCTTAACAGCTGTTAATGGCACGATAGTCTAGAAAAGTCTAACCATTTTCCCCAGGACACTTCAAACTGGAAACCTTTATTTTTCTTGCTCGCAATCATATGTTCCATAATACAGTTGTGCTGCATTTTTGTTATAATTTCTTGAATGGACGGTACAGACTGTTGTTTCCATTTATTTGCAATGCTCGCTCTAGCTACTGTCAAGAGATGGGCGGTAATAACTGCATCATCATAGGTCATATTTTCTAATCCTAAAGACAGCAGAGCTGTTCCCGGACCCAAGTCAAAGGCATACCCCAAAGCTTTACTCAGTAATTGTTGCACCTCTTTTTAAACTTGTTGGATTATTCCACATTCCTACCACACGTGAATTAACGAACCTGGAGAGTTCTCACACCTCCAGCATGTATCTGAGGAATGCGGGAAGGTTTTGTTTAATCTTACTGGTGTATAATACCACCTATAAAGAAGCTTTCTGGAGGTCTCTAGATGATTAATGCAATGCGACATCTTTATTATGCAATTGGAACGTGTGTCGCCCCCGTGCCAGAAGTCGGCGCTGCTCGGATCCGGGCAATCAGGGGTAGTGGCTCAAGGGTCTCTGGAACTGGGGGCCTCGCGGACACGCCAAATAAAAAGGGGGGACGTAGATGTACGGGCTAGGCCATATTAAGTTTGTGACGCCACCCATGGTGTGTGGTGAGGTGGGACACCACTGCTGCAGTTGTGGGGCACTCGGGGGAGATGTTGCGGCAGCTAGTTGTTAACCCCTCCGTGGGTAGGGATGGTGGCCCCGGGGTCTCAGAGCAGGGTATAGCGACCGCATGGAGTGTTTATGTACTCACTGTTAATAAACCACACAAGTCTTTTGTAAACCAAGGTGCTGGTGGCCGGTGCCGCGGCCGGTTGCATTCGGGTCCCCCACCCGGTGGTCTCTATCCTTTTCTCTGCACTTTTTTGTGTAAGGTGGACTTCCTAGTGTGAAACTCAGGAGTCCGCTCCCGGCTGTATGTGGCCTATGAAGCCGTGCCCGCAGACGCTGGCCCATGGTATCTATGGGCCCTGGTGGTGACCTTCTATCCCTATCGGTGGACTGTTGTCTTCTATAAGGGACTTTGGGTGGGACAGGACCTCTAGTCCTGGCCTCAATCGGTAAATTAGCCAGTCCGCTTGTTTCTGGTTCTGGCTTCAGGGTCCGAGTACCCCCCTTTGTGCTACGGTTTCCGGGCCGGTTCCCCGTGTCGGTACCGGCGGGCTACAACCCTGTCCCGGTCCACCTCTGTTCTGCCGAGCCGGCTTTCCGTCTCCTGCTGACGGAGCCCATGTCTGCCTCTGGCCAGAGGCACCAGGGCTCCTACCCTGGTACCGTTCAACTTGAACTTTCCTGCTGGAGCTACACTTAGCTCCAGCCCACACTCCTCTCCAAACTGAACTCTCAGCTTATCTGCTTGTTTTCCCGCCCCTGGCTGTCTAGACGCCTGGGTGGACATGTCCTAACCGCTTGGTCAAGCTAGCTGGTGTGTCTGTCTGTCCCTAAGGGGGGTGACTAGGGTTTCTGGTCGGCAGTGTGTTTCCTAGTGAGGGAAGGTGTTATGCGGGGGCCTAACTGTGACTACCTGGTTTTGCCAGGGCATCACATTCCCCCTTGGTTTAATACAGACCATCCATGGCCTGTCCGACCACCACCATTTATTGAACTGGAAAAGATAAAAGAGTAAAACAGCTTACAATTATAATAACATATTTACAATCAAGTATATTTTGTTTTCTTCCCTTACGGGAGGCATGTTACTTAAACGTTGCACATATAAAACCGGGACGAGACGGACCGGGTCCTTCTCACCTCACCCACCAAAAATAACCTAGCCCTGATGCTACCTCTAAAACACAGGTTGGCACCCCTTGCCCAAGTCCAGGATAGGTCCGGGTGTTGCCCAAACGGGCCGGGTAAAAAGTTCCTTACCCGGCAGTCTTTTTCAGGGACCCCGCATCCAGGGGACCCCTGAAACAGAAGTTAGTCACCGGTTTTGCTGGTGACAGGGCCTCGACCGACTCTACCGCAGGCCCATCCTCCAATCAGCCTCTCCAGAGACTGCGGCATGGTGAGAAGGTTGGTCTGGGGCTATTTACAAAACCCAAAAGTTTATGGGTTAGCCTGCAAGTTCACGGCCATTGTCTTTTTAACTGAAACATGGGAACTGTAACGGGATCAACAGATGGTCCCAACGGGGACTTTGCAGGGAAGGTATCCGGGAACCACTACCTATTCCATTCTCCACCACGGGTCTCCAGTACCACCTTCACATGTTACACTGCTCCGGACCCTGGTGGTAGCTTGCCGCAGGTAACCTTTCTCCGTATAAATGCGAGCATGCACATCCGTTTTACCCTTTCCTCGGGCAGCGATCTCCCTACGCAGCTGCTGTTACTGCCGCTCCCAGTCTGGGGCACGGGTTCCGTGTCTCGCCTCCTGCTCAGGAGCCAGGCCCACTCGGGTGCCCTCGGCGCCGGCTACAACCGGCCTCTCATACTGCTGTGGGCCCCACTGATCAGTGGCCTGCTCCGCCTCTCCGCAGGTGTACTTGGGAGCGGCCGGCACCGCGGCCGGGGTAGACCTCCGGTCGGGTGCTGCCTCCATTGCGGCCGGGCGGACTGCCGGGGCCGACGTCATATCTGCTGCGGGTGGGCGGACTGCCGGAGCCGACGTCATCACTGGTGCAGCCAGGCTCGGGGCCGGAAGGGATGTCGTCAGCGGTGCCGGAGCGATGGTGACGGTAAGGCCTGAGGGCCCAGCAGCTGGGTCCTCCCCCATAGATGGTACGGTCCCCGCTGCCACGGACTGGGGCAGCGGGTTGGTCGGGGCGTTGGCTGCGGACACGGGCGACGAGGGAAACAACGTGGTGGACAGGAGCAGGCCGGAACCCTCAGCCGGGACGGCCGGTTCCTGGGGAACATAGGGGCGTGGATCACTGCTTACCCGCTCCTCCGAGATCATTTCCACTTCGCGCGCCCGGACAGCTGCAGCCAGGCCCTTCATCTCCGACGCCCACTTCGCCAGCATGAAGTGGACTTGAGCCTGGATCGTCTGACACATCCTGCCGCGTTGGTGTCCAGGAACGGGTTTCTGCAGAGTCCTGGCGTCACTGCACTTCACATCACTAGTTACAAGCTGCTCCGTCCTCCCCCTTGGTCTTTTGCAAGCACTCCTTTTTGCGGCCTGTTAGTTTCGTTTTACGACCTCGGGGTTCACCTTCCGGCCGTGTTCCCAGGGGGCGGGGCTTCGGCTTTCACGCCCTTTTCTCGGGGAAGAAGACGCTGGGCTGTAGTTTTCGTGCCCAAAATGGCGGCAAAAATGGTGACTTCTGAAAATTTTGCAACGGATCACCGCTGACTGTCCAATACAAGGCACACTTCCACAAGGTAAGGATGGGTAAGTATCCTGTTCGTGACGCCAAGTTTTCGTGGTGTGCCGCCCTTGTGCCAGCAGCCGGCGCTGCTCAGATCCGGGCCTTCAGGGGTGGTGGCTCGAGGGTCTCCGGACCCGGGGGTCTCGCGGACATGCCGAATAAAAAGGGGGGACGTAGATGTATGGGCTAGGCCGTATTAAGATTGTGACGCCACTCACGGTGTGTGGTGAGGTGGGACACTACCGCTGTAGTTGTGGGGCACCCAGGGGAGATGTTGCGGCAGCTAGCTGTTAACCCCTCCGTGGGTAGGGATGGTGGCCCCGCCCGGGACCCGGGGTCTCAGTGCAGGGTATAGTGACCGCAGGGAGTATGTTTGTGTTCTCTCTGTTAATAAACCACACAAGTCTCCGGTAAACCAAGGTGCTGGAGGCCGGTTCCGCGGCCGGTTGCATTCGGGTCCCCCACCCGGCTGGTGGTCTCTATCCTTTTCTCTGCACTTTTTTGCGTAAGGTGGACTTCCTAGTGTGAAACTCAGGAGTCCGCTGCCGGCTGTATGTGGCCTAAGGAGCCGTGCCCGCAGACGCTGGCCCATGGGATCTATGGGCCCTGGCGGTGACCTTCTATCCCTATCGGTGGGTTGTTGTCTTCTATGAGGGACTTTGGGTGGGACAGGACCTCTAGTCCTGGCCTCAATCGGTGAATTAACCAGTCCTCTTGTTTCCTGTTCTGGCTTCAGGGTCCGAGTACCAGGTGGCACCAAAGCAATGCAGAAAGTGTCCAGTAATTTATACTATCAGAATGTTGCTGCAAAAAACGGTTTCCTTGGCAAGAAGTATGTAGACAAGTAATAAATGTATATCAAAGTTTCAAGAGCAGAAGTTTAGTGGGTGTAAGGCACTTAGTTGTGTTATTGCTTTTTTTTTTTCTTTCTTTTTACGGTTCTGCACTTTTATTTTTTCCCCCTTTGGCCCTCCACTTATATCAGGCTAACCAAGGACCTTGGATCTTCACTAGCGCTGATTGAACGCCCCAAAAAACGGTACCGGCAGATCACTGACAGATTTAAAAATAAGTCCCATCCGCTTCAGAATCCAGTGCCCAGAATCTGGAGATTTGGAGATTAAAACGTCTGTGGAGGGCATAGGGGGGTAGGAGCACGCGCGGTGTACTCACTGCGGCGTTGTCATGGCAGCATACTCCTTCTGTGTCATGCTTTTACCTTCCGAAGCCAACAACTCAATATTCACTACTTTGCCTGCCCACCGGCGCGTGTAATTGGTTGCAGTTAGACGCGCCCCCACCCTGAGTAGCAGCAACAAATCACAGGCGGCAGGACAGCCGTTGGGCGGGAAAAGTGTCTGCCAGTCAGTATCGTGGTAAAAAATAAATAAATAAATAAAACAATCGGCAGGACAGTTATAGAGCGCTGCTGCAGCCCCAGCTGTCCGGCTGTATCTGTGCTGTGTATCCAGTGCCCACAGTCACACGTGCGAGGCTTTGCCGGGTGATGCCATGGCAGACTCTCGCGAGGCATAACCCTCAAGCATCACCCTGAGAGGCATCACCCTGAGAGGCATGACATCACCCGGCACAGCCTGCCGTTCTCCGAACATGAGTGTGCAGGTACCTAGAAACACATACACGCTCCTGTCAGAAGAGTGCTGCTGTGCCGGTGATGCGCTGTTAGACTCCTGGGGGTCTGCCAGGCATAACATCACTCGGCACAGCCTGACGTTCTCTGAGTATGAGCGTGCATGTACCTAGAAACAAATGCATTCAATTGTCAGACTCGCGAGAGTCCCTCGCAAGTGTTACTGCAGCTTAAGAGAAAACGCATGCGGCTTTTTTTTTTTTTAAATTAAATAAATAATTAAAAAAAAAAACCCCGACGTGTGGTCACACCTAATTTTCATCCCCAGCTATGATAATGCCGGCTGGGGGCTGGTATTCTCAGCCCACAGCTGCCCGGTATTGCCACATCTATTAGATGTTACAATCCTGGTACATTACTGGCCCTTCCCATTGCCCTGGTACGGTGGCAATCATGGTAATGAGAGGTTAATAGCAGCGCACAGCTGCTACTAAGCCCTAGGTTTGTGATGGCACAGGCATCTATGAGATACCTGCATCACAAACCTGTAAATAACAGTAAATAAACACACACAAAGAGAAAAATCCTTTATTTGGAATAAAATACAAAACACGCACTCTCCTTCACCACTTTATTAACCCCCAACACAGGCCTCCAGCTCCGGTGTAATCCACACGAGGTCCACGATGACACACCCAGCTCCGTTACATCTCAGAGCAAGCAGCCATAGAGAAGACTGCCAGCCCTGAGTGTAGCCTATTACTGAGCCGCGATAAGCGATGACTGTCACAGGCTGGGAGGCGCGGTCAGCCTGGAACCAATCACAGATGAGAGGATGGCCGGTGGGCGGGGCAAACATGGAAAGTTGCGTGTATGCGATGCACAGTGCAGGAATGCGTGACCTGGAAGCAGTGTGCCGCCATGACACCGAGTCTCGGTAAGTATGAAACTCTCACTTATTTCTTCTTTTCTTTATTTTTACTTAATTGCCGCATCCGGATCGTGCACCCAGAATCCCGTGCCTGGTTCCGGCACCCTAATATCGTTGAAACCGCGCAGATCCGCTCAGCCCTACTCAGGAGGTGAAGACTGAGTATTGGTGGGAGAGGTGTATGAATGCTGGAGGCGGTGGGCTACTTCTATCCTTTAGTGACGGTGTCTGGTAAGGAGAAGGAAACTCTCTGTGGAAAGGTAAAATCCAAGCTGCCATCTATCCTAAATCAAGCGAGGCCCCAAGCACAGCGAGATCAAGAAAGCCACAAACTGCTCAAAGCCAAGATGGTTTTAGATGCCAACATGCTACCTACCCTCAGGAGGAGTTTGTACCCAGCTCCACCACTGCCTTTTTTATGTACATCTTTTTGTATTAATAAATCCATTTTTAAGGACCTTGGAGTGGAGCCACTTTTTCTTCTTCTGTGGATAATCCTTCGGACATTTGCTCTTATCTGAATGTGCTCCTCCTTGCTCGTTTTGTTACAAGGACAGGAGCAGCTTTTCTTCGGCACTAAACTTTGTAACTTTTGTATTTCTTTTTCATATTTGAAGCCCACTAGAGGTCACTAGCATCCGCAGAAAGATGCAATAGAATGGTCGAGCAAGCCGTAAGTCAGTCCTGGGCAGTCACGTAGGTAGAGAAGGATAAGTGGAGCCGGAGTCAAGTGAGAGCGGAGGGTCAGAAAGTCAGGAGGTATCGTCAGGAGCCAGAGGGGAGCAGAGCAGTAGTGAGATAGCAAGCTGGGTCGTAAACCGAGAAGACAAGTAAGTATAGAGGGAGTGGAGACAGGATAACAAAGCAGAGAGCGGGTTAGGGAGACAGGGAGGTAAGACAAGACGGAAAGGACAGAGGTCAGGGAAAGGAGTACTAGGTAGCGGGCAGCATCAGAACAGACTCACAGGGACCAGAAGTGCACACTGCAGAGCAGAAACTATTCACTGGTGGCGTACCAAAGAAAACAGTTCCAAGATAAGGCAGCGTGACTCCTGGAACGAGGCACAACAGAATAGGGTCCTTCCATTGGGCCTAACCCTGGAGAATGCAGACAGCAGGAAACTAAACACATACAATGGCTCTTCACAAGCAAAGTCATACGAGAATCATAACAGTAATATTTCTGATTTTATTAAACTGTTTAAGCACCAAGTCCAGGAAAGTGTCAAAAAAATGACCCTGGCTTTCAAAGGGTTAAAAGCTCAATTTTGGAAAAAGATGTATTAACATGTAGTCCTGTGTCATATAGAAATGATAAAATCCATAAAGTATCCTATAAATGGGGCCAGCTATAAAGCTGACCCCCTCCTTTGGAAACAAGTAATTAAAGAGAATCCTCTAGCAGATGTGAGGCCAATCTCAGCTTGAATGCACAAGAATGCAGAAAAGGACAGATTTATGATCGGTAGAGATAAGAGCACCACTTGAACAGAAAAATAGCAGATAAATTAAAATCCTTTGTTTCACATTATAGAAAATATGAATGAAGGTTTTATGAACTGCATTGATATAATAGAAAAGTCATTAATTACAAATTTGTGATAAAACAGAGAATGCAAAGCATTGTTCTGCATCATTGGGTGATGACCAGGGTCCCACCAAATGGAGATTGGCCAGAGAGATGAAAATATCTATGCAATGTCTCCTATATATGAACAGATAAAATCATGATAGGAAAGATGACAGTAATATCTTCTGCCTGGGACATTCAGTGGCAACAATATTGTAAAAGTTGGGAATCTCATAATTTTCTAAGACTTATGCCTGCTTTACACCAGACGATCTATCGTGCGATAGATCGTCGGGGTCACGGTTTTTGTGATGCCCCTCCGGTATCGCTTGAGACGTCGGCCTGTGTGACACCTCCTAGCGACGCAGTATCGCTCACAAATTGTGAGTCGTGTACTGGTCGCTAGGTTTCATAAAATCGTTTATTTTACTTTGCGCCGGTTGTTCATCGTTCCCGTTGCAGCACACGTCGCTCCGTGTGACACCACGGGAACGATGAATAGCAGCTTACCTGCGTCCCGCGGCTCCCGTCGGCTATGCGGAAGGAAGGAGGTGGGCGGGATGTTTACATCCCGCTCATCTCCGCCCCTCCGCTTCTATTGGCCGGCGGCCATGTGACGTCGCAGTGAAGCCGAACATCCCTCCCACTCCAGGAAGTGGATGTTCGCCGCCCTCAGTGACGTCGCACAGGAGGTAAGTACGTGTAACGGGGGGGTTAACGACTTTGTGCGCCACGGGCAATCAATTGCCCTTTGCGCACAAACGACGGGGGCGGGTACTATCGATCGTGAAATTGCATGATCGGTCGTCCCGTGTAAAGCAAGCATTAGACACATCCTGCCATCCAGCTGTGTTATGTGTCACCAGAGGGGAAGGATGTGGGTGTAACTTGTGTTAATAAAATGCTAATGCCAATAATGATCCTCATACAACATTGCTGTATAGGATTGTTCCACATTCCATTGGAGTCCTTCCTTCTATAAATCTGAATCTACAGTTATATGAAAAGTTTGGGCACCCCTATTAATGTTAACCTTTTTTCTTTATAACAATTTGGGTTTTTGCAACAGCTAATTCAGTTTCATATATCTAATAAATGATAGACTCAGTAATATTATTGAATTGAAATAAGGTTTATTGTACTAACAGAAAATGTGCCATCTGCATTTAAACGAAATTTGACAGGTGCATAAGTATGGGCACCTCAACATAAAAGTGACATTAATATTTTGTAGATCCTCCTTTTGCAAAAATAACAGCCTCTAGTCGCTTCATGTAGCTTTTAATGAGTTCCTGGATCCTGGATGAAGGTATATTTGACCATTCCTGTTTACAAAACAATTCCAGTTCAGTTAAGTTTGATGGTCGCCGAGCATGGACAGCACGCTTCACATCATCCCACAGATTTTCAATGATATTCAGGTCTGGGGACTGGGATGGCCATTCCAGAACATTGTAATTGTTCCTCTGCATGAATGCCTGAGTAGATTTGGAGCGGTGTTTTGGATCATTGTCTTGCTGAAATATCCATCCCCTGCGTAACTTCAACTTCGTCACTGATTCTTCCACATTATTGTCAAGAATCTGCTGATACTGAGTTGAATCCATGCGACCCTCAACTTTAACAAGATTCCCAGTGCCGACATTGGCCACACAGCCACAAAGCATGATGGAACCTCCACCAAATTTTACTGTGGGTAGCAAGTGCTTTTCTTGGAATGCCGTGTTTTTTTGCCTCCATGCATAACGCCTTTTTGTATGACCAAACAACTCAATCTTTGTTTCATCAGTCCACAGGACCTTCGTCCAAAATGAAACTGGCTTGTCCAAATGTGGTTTTGCATACCTTGGGCATCTCTGTTTGTGGCGTGCTTGCATTCGCATCACTCTCCCATACAGCTTCTCCTTGTGCAACATGCGCTGTATTGTTGACCAATGCACAGTAACACCATCTGCAGCAAGATGATGCTGCAGGTCTTTGGAGGTGGTCTGTGGATTGTCCTTGACTGTTCTCACCATTCTTCTTCTCTGCCTTTCTGATATTTTTCTTGGCCTGACACTTCTGGGCTTAACAAGAACTGTACCTGTGTTCTTCCATTTCCTTACTATGTTCCTCACAGTGGAAACTGACAGTTTAAATCTCTGAGACAACTTTTTGTATCCTTCCCCTGAACAACTATGTTGAATAATCTTTGTTTTCAGATCATTTGAGAGTTGTTTTGAGGAGCCCATGATGCCACTCTTCATAGGAGATTCAAATAGGAGAACAACTTACAAGTGGCCACCTTAAATACCTTTTCTCATGATTGGATACACCTGCCTATGAAGTTCAAAGCTCAATGAGGTTACAAAACCTATTTAGTGCTTCAGTAAGTCAGTAAAAAGTACTTAGGAGTGTTCAAAACAAAAAATTGATAAGGGTGCCCATACTTATGCACCTGTCAAATTTAGTTTAAATGCAGATTGCACATTTTCTGTTAGTACAATAAACCACATTTCAATTCAGAAATATTACTCAGTCCATCAGTTATTAGATATATGAAACTGATATAGCTGTTTCAAAACCCCAAATTGTTATAAAGAAAAAAGGTTAACATTAATCGGAGTGCCCAAACTTTTTCATATGACTGTATGTGTGTGATCCAGGTTCATTTATTTGCTCTCGTTATTCCCTTTCATGTAATTGTATATGCTGTATTGTTTTGTTTCCCTTTGTAACATCTTTTATGTTTATAAACACTGCCTACTTTTCAGATTAAATATCTAAAATTAATAGTGTATGGCTTCGGGATGTGGTTTTTAGATTAAGAGGAATAAAGCTACCTCTAACATGTGTCCAATCGACCTGTATAAGCAAAAGACCCAGATTCCAGCAATGTGTCACTTACTTGGCTGCTTTCTGAAGTTTTGATAAATAGTTTTATCTGCATAAGATCTACCAGTTCTCAAAATGCTCCTGTGTATAACCCCACCCACACCACTGATTTGCAGCTGTGTAGAATGAGCATTGAGAACAAGCTGGCAATCAGGGGTGGGAATGGGGTTATACAGAGCTAATGGAGATGGAGGGTACATGGCAGCAGTTTTACTAGCTCTGTAGTGATAATCTCCTAGCGATAATACAGTAATTTTATCAAAACTGCAGCAAGCAGTAAATGACACATCATTGGAATCAGAGTCACAGTCTGTCACGAGTAACAGACAGTCCTGCGGTGTCCACCAATAGAAGGTCACAGCATTTGGCTGCGCAAAATACTCCCTGACTTTCTATTATTTCTACTGTTAGTATTCAGTTTACTGGTATCTCCTCTGCTGGTTTTTCATCCTTTTTTCTTTAAGACCCAGGGGAGCTCCAGTATTTAAACCCAATTGGAAATCAAGATTATAATCTTTATTTCCAATTGGGTTTAAATACTCTCATTTTCCCTGAACTTGTGCTGGTGATACTCAGTTCTTTCACAAGCTCTGGATGCAAGCAGGCGGCTTGTACATAACAGTAGGAGCGTTGTTGCTCTTTACCGAGCTTCTGAGTCATCTAGAGATAAGTTGTATATTGTTTCCCCTTGTTTGTTATCCCTGTGTGTCCTTTAGTGCCTTGTGGGGTTGACGAAGAGCTCATCCCATCCGATCCCTACCTAGGGTCCAGATCATGGTCAGCCTAGGGTCAGGTATCCAGCTCTGCTCATAGATGTGGAACCTATCTAAGGTGGTGAGGGAACCCAGGGCCCAGCGGTAGGCTTGGTCAGAGGTCACCATCTCCCCATTTGCTACACACAGGGTTTCCCTTTCGCCATTCACTTGGTACTTCCCTGTACCTAATATGACACTGTCTTTATATTATTCTGATTTTTAATTAGGGGGTAAACACTTAGTGACAGAATCCCAGAAAATTCACAAATCCCCAGCATAGGTATCATAAATGTTACTTGCTTTTCACAAAGAGATAGACCCCTTTTAGTTCTGGTCTCTTCTATACCCATAATTTAAACTGTGATAAAGGTTTGTGGGCAGAGACGAGTGAACCTAAATAGTAAAGTTCAGTGTTTGTACCAAATACAGACTTTATAAAAAAAAAAATCAGTTTTAGAGTTCGGAGTTCGGGTGCTTCATTTATCCTAACCACTCGATCTAGCATCGGTGTGCTCGGGTACACTCAGTGCTCGGCCCAGTGCGAGCCGCTTGCAGTGTGTGAATGGCTTTCACGGGGAGGTAAAAACATTGCTATAGAATGTATTGTGCACAAGGAAAAAACTCTGTCCTCCCTCCCAAGATACTAAATGCTCTGTTTATTGCCGGTTGAATGTGGGCGTAGACCCGAGCTGCCCAAGTCCGGTTCCCGATTTGAACGTTATATAAAGTCCAACTGAAAGCTGAACCCGAACTTCAATGGGTGCACTTATCTCTATTTGTGGGTAGCCCCACAAAAAAATAATCCCTTGGATATCAGACATATAAAATCCTTTAGTTTTTTTATTACAACAATTATCCTTTATAAAAAGATCATTTTTATAACATTAACACTAGAAGTCCCAGAGAGGGGTCATTTAACATTTCTACCTTTGGAATCCAGAGACTGGTCGAATGACCTGAAGGATTTTAGCTAACACCCTATAATCACCATTTTTTGTTCTGTAATTAAGGCCATTAGGGGTACTTCTCGCATAGCGAGATCGCTGCTGAGTCACGGTTTTTGTGACGCAGCAGTGACCTCATTAGCGATCTCGCTCTGTGTGACACTGAGCAGCGATCTGGCCCCTGCTGTGAGATCGCTGCTTGTTACACACAGTGCTGGTTCATTTTTTTTGACGTTGCTCTCCCGCTGTGAAGCACACATCGCTGTGTGTGACAGTGAGAGAGCAACGATCTGAATGTGCAGGGAGCCGGCGTCTGGCAGCCTGCGGTAAGCTGTAACCAAGGTAAATATCGGGTAACCAAGAGAAGCCCTTTCTTGGCTACCCGATATTTACCTTGGTTACTAGCGTCCGCCGCTCTCAGGCTGCCAGTGCCGACTCCCTGCACACGTAGCTGGAGTACAGATTGGGTAAATAAGCACAGAGGTTTGCTTATTAACCCGATGTGTACTCTAGATAGGAGTGCAGGGAGTACAAAGGTAAATATTGGGTAACCAAGCACTTCATTACCCGATATTTACTTAGTTACCAAGTGCAGCGTCGCTTCCACGCGTCGCTGCTGGCTGGGGGCTGGTCACTGGTCGCTGGTGAGATCTGCCTGATTGACAGCTCACCAGCGACCATGTAGTGACGTACCAGCGATCCAGACCAGGTCATATCGCTGGTGGGATCACTAGAGCAGCGCTAAAGTGTGACGGTACCCTTACTGTCGCACCACAGGAGGTTGTTGTTTTCCATTGAGTTTAGCCATTTAGTTTCTGCTTAGTTCTATTCAGTTTGGACTAAGGGTCAATTGACCCTCTTTCGGGACTTCAGGGGGGAGCTCAAAATTTTTAGGACTTCGTGTTAAGAGCCCAATTTATCCGGGAGCCACTCTTGATTGATTAAGTGGTGCATGCCTCTTCATGAATCCGGAGCGTTTGACGAGTGGCATGTGCCTTCTTGTACCATGCTAGAAATATTACTTCCTTCAGGGACTGGAGTGAGATTTCTGGCAAAGGGAACGCCACAGCTTGTCATGAATTAAAGTAGCTGTGCTGTCACGCCCCCGTCCCACCCAAGTTCTGCCAATTTTTGAAAATGCCAAAAGCCACCAAATGTTGACTCAACTTTCTGAATTTTTGAGACTTTTCAGAGCTTTTGTGACAATTTTTTTTACATAAATGCTTTGATGATTTGGGACCAGAGTGTCTTAAGGCTATGTGCCCACGCTGCGTAAAATGCGCGGATTTTGCCGCGGATTTTTCAGAAATCTGCAGCACAGCTACTCCCCAGCCATTTCTATGGCATTTGGGAATTGCTGTGTCCACACTGCGGATTTTTCCGCAGCGGAAATACTGCGGATTTCACTGCGGAAAAATCTGCAGCATGTCAATTATTCTTGCGAATTTACCTGCAGATTTTGTCCATTCAATTGAATGTCAAAAAACGCAAAATCCGTAATGAAATCCGCACCAATGGAAAGGTGCGGATTCTGGGGGAATGCTGCGGATTTAGCTGCAGAAAAATCCGCGGATACAGAGTCCCGTGGGCACGTAGCCTTATAACTTCCACATATTTAGGATGCAGTGTGATTCAAGTCTCCCCTCACTATTTTTGTGTGAAATGCCTACAGGTCTGCGCCAACTCAAGAGGTTTACAGGCAAAATCATCACATCTAGACACTAGAGAAAGCCAGGCATGAACAATATACAGTATATTTTACAAGCATTTATTTACAAAACAACAAGATTTGAAATGCAATTATATACAATGTCATATACTTCAGAGTTCCTATCTCCAATCTGGGGCTGCACTTTTTAGTAAATAAAGCAGTGGGAAACCTGAGATTAGTGAATTATCTAAATATAATCCAGTATCAAAACTATTCAAAAATATTCCTAAAGGCTCTCAAAAGGGCTATCAGTGTGTCAGATAAAAAAGAAAATGAATATTCACTGCTCCCCACACCATAATCCCGCCCACATCTAGGCAATGAAGGCAGCGCTAACCAAGAGGTCGGCGGTATTATTTGCGTGGGGAGCAGTGAATATTCATTCTCTTTAATATTGGGTACACATGACTACCCAGCCGCTGGCTTACTGCTGTAGCTGGGCGATCACGTGTGTTTATTAGAGAATGAATATTGACTGCTCCCCAAGCCCAAAATCCCGGCTGTGGGGAGCAATGAATATTCTGGGAGCTGATGTCTGCGTGTAACTGGGGGCACATGGCAGCAATGTCATGCGCTGCGCCGTTTACATGCTAAAGTCACTTGCCAGCATCAGAAAAGAACACCATGCACCGGGCGAGCGGAGGGATGGTGAGTATAATCATTTATTTTCTTATGTGTGCAGCGTGATGGGGAAATATATACACGAATGGGCCTGAGATGAGGGTCATATATACAAGGATGGGGACATATGTACTAGAAAAAGAGCCATATATACCAGGATGGGGATCATATATACTAGTATGTGATAAAGATAGGCAACATATATACCAGGATGAAAGACATATATACGAGTATGGGAGACACATATACCTTGAAGGGGCCCAGTATGGGGGGACATTAGTACAGAATTGGGGGATTTTATCTCCGTAACAGTGTCAGCAGCAGATCCTACCCATAAAAGTGCTTCATGACCACATTTTTTGCGTTAATTATTTCCCTATATTCCTCCTTCAAAACCTAGGTATGTCTTATGGTCAAAAAAATACAATAATTTCTAAAAAGAAAGAAAATGGTTCTTTTCCTCACAAATTCTTACTTAAGGAACTGTAGCTGATTTTAGGATAAAACCCTTTAAATTAGGATACATCATGATGGCTTCTCTGTGTGACTCATCTGACAACAGGACCTAATTAATGATAAAAACATTTGGCAAATTCTGAAAGCAAAAATGGCTGCTACGCTCTGTTGGTTTTCTGATGTAGGCAAGACTTCATTTACCAGTTAAACATTTCAATTTTTCACAACATGAAAAAGGTTCCTTCCCTGTGCGGCTTCTTCACATGTTTAACAAGATGTGATTTCTGAGAATTACATTTTCCACATTCAGAACATAAAAATGGTTTATTTTGTGTGATTTTTTTGATGGTGAACAAGACCTGATTTCCAATTAAAACATTTTCCACATTCTGGGCATGAAAATGGCTTCTCCCCTGTGTGACATCTTTGATGCACAACAAGTTCTGATTTCCAATTAAAACATTTCCCACACTCTGAACATGAAAATGGCTTCTGCCCGGTGTGACATCTTTGATGCTGAACAAGTTTTGATTTCCGAATAAAACATTTCCCACACTCCGAACATGAAAATGGCTTCTCACCGGTGTGACATCTTTGATGCACAACAAGATCTGATTTCCGAATAAAACATTTCCCACATTCTGAACATGAAAATGGCTTCTCCCCTATGTGACTTCTTTGATGCATAACAAGTTCTGATTTCCAATTAAAACGTTTCCCACACTCTGAACATGAAAATGGCTTCTCCCCAGTGTGAGATCTTTGATGCTGAACAAGTTGTGATTTCCGAATAAAACATTTCCCACACTCTGAACATGAAAATGGCTTCTCCCCGGTGTGATATCTTTGATGCACAAGAAGTTCTGATTTCCAATTAAAACATTTCCCACACTCTGAACATGAAAATGGCTTCTCCCCGGTGTGACATCTTTGATGCTGAACAAGTTTTGATTTCCGAATAAAACATTTCCCACACTCCGAACATGAAAATGGCTTCTCACCGGTGTGACATCTTTGATGCACAACAAGATCTGATTTCCGAATAAAACATTTCCCACATTCTGAACATGAAAATGGCTTCTCCCCTATGTGACTTCTTTGATGCATAACAAGTTCTGATTTCCAATTAAAACGTTTCCCACACTCTGAACATGAAAATGGCTTCTCCCCAGTGTGAGATCTTTGATGCTGAACAAGTTGTGATTTCCGAATAAAACATTTCCTACACTCTGAACATGAAAATGGCTTCTCCCCGGTGTGACATCTTTGATGCACAACAAGTTCTGATTTCGAATTAAAACATTTCCCACACTCTGAACATGAAAATGGCTTCTCCCCAGTGTGAGATCTTTGATGCTGAACAAGTTTTGATTTCCGAATAAAACATTTCCCACACTCCGAACATGAAAATGGCTTCTCACCGGTGTGACATCTTTGATGCACAACAAGATCTGATTTCCGAATAAAACATTTCCCACATTCTGAACATGAAAATGGCTTCTCCCCAGTGTGAGATCTTTGATGCTGAACAAGTTGTGATTTCCGAATAAAACATTTCCTACACTCTGAACATGAAAATGGCTTCTCACCGGTGTGACATCTTTGATGCACAAGAAGTTCTGATTTCCAATTAAAACATTTTCCACACTCTGAACATGAAAATGGCTTCTCCCCGGTGTGAGATCTTTGATGCACAACAAGATCTGATTTCTGAATAAAACCTTTCCCACACTCTGAACATGAAAATGGCTTCTCCCCAGTGTGACATCTTTGATGCACAACAAGATCTGATTTCCGAATAAAACATTTACCACATTCTGAACATGAAAATGGCTTTTCCCCGGTGTGAGATCTTTGATGCTGAACAAGTTTTGATTTCCGAATAAAACATTTCCCACAGTCTGAACATGAAAACAGCTTCTCCCCTGTGTGAGATCTTTGATGCACAACAAGATCTGATTTCCGAATAAAACATTTCCCACATTCTGAACATGAAAATGGTTTCTCCCCTGTATGAGATCTTTGATGCTTAACAAGGTGTGATTTCTGAATAAAACATTTCCCACATTCTGAACATGAAAATGGCTTCTCCCCTGTGTGATATCTTTGATGCCTAACAAGGTGTGATTTCTGAATAAAACATTTTCCACATTCTGAACATAAAAATGGTTTCTCCCCTGTATGAGATCTTTGATGCATAACAAAAGCTGATTTCTGAATAAAACATTTCCCACATTCTGAACATAAAAATGGCTTCTCCCCTGTGTGACATCTTTGATGCCTAACAAGATCTGATTTGAAATGAAAACATTTCCCACACTCTGAACATGAAAATGGCTTCTCCCCTGTGTGACGTTTTCCATGGTCAACAAGATTTGATTTCCTAGTAAAACATTTACCACATTCCAAGCATAAAAATGGGTTCGCCCCTGTATGATTTTTTTTATGCATAACAAAATTTGATTTCTGAATAAAACATTTCTCACATTCTGAACATGAAAATGGCTTCTCCCCTGTGTGAATTCTTTGATGCTCAATAAGATTCTGATTGAGTATCTTCTGAGTAAAACATTTTTTACATTCTGGGCATGAAAATGGTTTCTCCCTTGTAGAAGCAGTTTCATGTTCCACATCCCTTCTGTAACTTTTATTTTGCTTACAAATCTGTGATAAATCGGAATTTTGGTCTTGTTTGAAAAGATCAGATGTTAAAACTTTCCGAGGAAGGACTGGAGGTATATCTGGGACAACAGTATGCTCTTCATATGTATCATGTGTGATACTTTCATCATCTGTTTTACATTCTGAAGATAATAGATTTCCATCTGAACTCCCAATACAGTCATCTGCTAAAAATAAACACAATGTTTTAATGATATTATCTTGAAAGTACATTTTTTTTTAACCATAATATCAGAAATTAAATTAGGAAAAAATGTATTCTGAATCTGTTGTCCAATTTCGACATATCTAATGATATGTCGTCAGGGTCACAGAATTCGTGAGGCACATCCGGCATCGTTAGCGACGTTGTTGCGTGTGACACCTACGAACGCGCATTAACGATCAGAAATACTCACCTAATCATTGATCGTTGACACGTCGTTCATTTTCAAAAGATCATTGCTCGTTCTGAAAGCAGGTTGTTCGTCGTTCCTGAGGCAGCACACATCGCTATGTGTGACACCCCGGGAACAATGAACAACAGGATTCCTGTGTCTTTCGGCAACAAGGTGGGCGTGACGTTCATTCGGCTGCTCTCCACCCCTAAGCTTCTATTGGTGGCCCGCTGTGTGATGTTGCTGTAACTCTGCACGAACCTCCCCCTTAGAAAAGAGGTTGTTCGCCGGCCACAGCGAAGTCGTTAGGACGGTAAGTTTAACGCATCCGAGCGATAATGTGCGCCACGGGCAACGATTTGCCCGTGACGCACAAACGACGGGGGCGGGTGCAAACGCTAGCGACATCGCTAGCGATGTCGCTGCGTGTAAAGCAGTCTTAAGAGTAGTCATGGGCGATCCTCCCGATGGTCGGGATTGGGAAGACTCGTCCGATTATTTTGTAAAGATCGAGATCGGGATCAAGATAACACGATCTTGCGTCCGATCACCGATATTGGTCTTTACAGTTATGGGATGGGGCGGGAAAGGGGGGCTGTAAAATAAAGAATACACTCAACAATAAACAGTCATTATACCTACAGGTTCCGCGACGCGTCCTGCACTCTGTCTCCCACCGCTTCCGAGTACGATCATCGCTGTGTCCTCCCGGTAACCAAAGGACCTTTTGTGACGTCATAGCCATGTGATCAGTCACGTGGGCATGTTGTATTATCTCATTGGCTACAGACTGGGTCACATGGCTATGACGTCATGCAAAGGTCCTGTAGTGTCAGCATGCTTGCCGGTAGACGGTGCTCGCCCGAGCTTCCAGTACTCGGTATATTTGGCGACCGCCGTATACCGGCGAGATGCTCGGGCACATGCCTGGCCCCCCTCCCTGCATGTTGGCGCTCTTTACAGAGTCAGCCCACATGCAGTGATTGGCTGCCACAGCCGGTGATAAATAGCGGCGCCGGGAATCAGGTGATCGGAGATCACCATTGCTATAGTAACCCGCTCGTTAGGTTACTATGGCAACAGTGGCAGCGGTGATGGCAACAGTGGCAGCGGTGAGGTCACCGTTTACCAACCCGCAGCGTCTGATCACTAATTGAGTGATTAGACAGCGCGGGGAGCAGCAGCAGCATTTTTCCACCCCCCCTGTGCATTCTGATATAGCAGAGCTAGATCAGTGACAGAAGACTAGAATCGTGGAGGGGTGAGAGGGAGTAAAAAAGATGGAGTCCCTAAGTGTGTCTGTGTATTTAATTCTATTAAAGTATTTTTTCTCTGTGTGATGTCTTTTTTTGAACCCTTTATTGGAGATTCTTAATGGCCGGGTCAAACTTTCCTGACATTAAGAATCTCGGGCTTAATACCAGCTGTTAAAACAAAGCTGGTATTAACCCCTTATTACCCAGCGTGCCACCCGCTACCAGGGCGACTGGAAGAGTTGGATACAGCACCAGAAGACGGCACCTCTTTAAAAGCGCCATTTTATGGGGCAACTGCGGACTGCAATTCGCAGTGCAGGGGGGCCCAGAAAGCTTGGGCCACCCTGCGCTGTGGATTCCAATCCCCAGCTGCCTAGTTGTACCTGGCTGGACACAAAAATTGGGCAAAGCCCACGTCGTTTTTTTTAAATTTTTTCATGAAATTCATGAAATAATTAAAAAAAAAAAAGGCTTCCCTATATTTTTGATTCTCAGCCGGGTACAAATAGGCAGCTGGGAGTTGGGGGCAGCCCATACCTGCCTGCTGTACCTGGCTAGCATAAAAAAATATGGCGAAGTCTAAGACACTTTTTAGTTATTTTTGGCAAAAAACGTTTTTTTGAAAAAAGGGCCTCCCCGTATTTTGATTGCCAGCCAAGATAAAGCCAGGCAGATGGGGGTGGCAGCCCGTAGCCATCTGCTTTATGTGTGCTGAGAATCAAAAATACTGTGGCGTGCTTCATCATTTTTTAAAATTATTTATTTACTCTTATACAACTGTATATTGTGTACAATATATAGAGTACAGACCAAAAGTTTGGACACACTTTCTCATCGCTAGAACAATTGTTAAGAGGAGACTTTGTGCAGCAGGCCTTCATGATAAAATAGCTGCTAGGAAACCACTGATAAGGACAGGCAACAAGCAGAAGAGACTTGTTTGGGCTAAAGAACACAAGGAATGGACATTAGACCAGTAGAAATCTGTGCTTTGGTCTGATGAGTCCAGATTTGAGATCTTTCAATCCAACCACCGTGTCTTTGTAGAAAAGGTGAACGGATGGAGTCTACATGGCTGGTTCCCACCGTGAAGCATGGAGGAGGAGGTGTGATGGTGTGGGGGTGCTTTGCTGGTGACACTGTTGGGGATTTATTCAAAATTGAAGACATACAGAACCAGCATGGCTACCACAGCATCTTGCAGCGGCATGCTATTCCATCCTGTTTACGTTTAGTTGGACCATCATTTATTTTTCAACAGGACAATGATCCCAAACACACCTTCAGGCTGTGTAAGGGCTATTTGACTAAGAAAAAGAGTGATGGGGTGCTACGCCAGATGACCTGGTCTCCACAGTCACCAGACCTGAACCCAATCGAGATGGTTTGGGGTGAGCTGGACCGCAGAGTGAAGGCAAAAGGGCCAACAAGTGCGAAGCATCTCTGGGACCTCCTTCAGGACTGTTGGAAGACCATTTCCGGTGACTACTTCTTGAAGCTCATCAAGAGAATGCCAAGAGTGTGTAAAGCAGTAATCAAAGCAAAACGTGGCTACTTTGAAGAACCTAGAATATAAGACATATTTTCAGTAGTTTCACACTTTTTTAAGTATTTCATTCCATATGTTTTAATTCATAGTTTTGATGCCTTCAATGTGAATCTACAATTTTTAGAGTCCTAAAAATAAAGCAAACTCTTTGAATGAAAAGGTGTGTCCAAACATTTGGTCTGTACTGTATGTGTGTATATATATATATATATATATATATATAATATATAATATATATATACACACATAAATATACACACATAAATATTATATATTATATATATATTATATATACAGTGCCTACAAGTAGTATTCAACCCCCTGCAGATTTAGCAGGTTTGATAAGATGCAAATAAGTTAGAGCCTGCAAACTTCAAACAAGAGCAGGATTTATTAACAGATGCATAAATCTTACAAACCAACAAGTTATGTTGCTCAGTTAAATTTTAATAAATTTTCAACATAAAAGTGTGGGTCAATTATTATTCAACCCCTAGGTTTAATATTTTGTGGAATAACCCTTGTTTGCAATTACAGCTAATAATCGTCTTTTATAAGACCTGATCAGGCCGGCACAGGTCTCTGGAGTTATCTTGGCCCACTCCTCCATGCACATCTTCTCCAAGTTATCTAGGTTCTTTGGGTGTCTCATGTGGACTTTAATCTTGAGCTCCTTCCACAAGTTTTCAATTGGGTTAAGGTCAGGAGACTGACTAGGCCACTGCAACACCTTGATTTTTTCCCTCTTGAACCAGGCCTTGGTTTTCTTGGCTGTGTGCTTTGGGTCGTTGTCTTGTTGGAAGATGAAATGACGACCCATCTTAAGATCCTTGATGGAGGAGCGGAGGTTCTTGGCCAAAATCTCCAGGTAGGCCGTGCTATCCATCTTCCCATGGATGCGGACCAGATGGCCAGGCCCCTTGGCTGAGAAACAGCCCCACAGCATAATGCTGCCACCACCATGCTTGACTGTAGGGATGGTATTCTTGGGGTCGTATGCAGTGCCATCCAGTATCCAAACGTCACGTGTGTGGTTGGCACCAAAGATCTCGATCTTGGTCTCATCAGACCAGAGAACCTTGAACCAGTCTGTCACAGAGTCCTCCAAATGATCATGAGCAAACTGTAGACGAGCCTTGACATGACGCTTTGAAAGTAAAGGTACCTTACGGGCTCGTCTGGAACGGAGACCATTGCGGTGGAGTACGTTACTTATGGTATTGACTGAAACCAATGTCCCCACTGCCATGAGATCTTCCCGGAGCTCCTTCCTTGTTGTCCTTGGGTTAGCCTTGACTCTTCGGACAAGCCTGGCCTCGGCACGGGAGGAAACTTTCAAAGGCTGTCCAGGCCGTGGAAGGCTAACAGTAGTTCCATAAGCCTTCCACTTCCGGATGATGCTCCCAACAGTGGAGACAGGTAGGCCCAACTCCTTTGATAGGGTTTTGTACCCCTTGTCAGCCTTGTGACCCTCCACGATCTTGTCTCTGATGGCCTTGGAATGCTTCTTTGTCTTTCCCATGTTGACCATGTATGAGTGCTGTTCACAAGTTTGGGGAGGGTCTTAATTAGTCAAAAAAGGCTGGAAAAAGAGATAATTAATCCAAACATGTGAAGCTCATTGTTCTTTGTGCCTGAAATACTTCTTAATACTTTAGGGGAACCAAACAGAATTCTGGTGGTTTGAGGGGTTGAATAATAAATGACCCTCTGAATAAACTTTTCTCAATTTAAAAAAAATAAATAAAAAGAAATAACATTCTTTTTTGCTGCAGTGCATTTCACACTTCCAGGCTGATCTACAGTCCAAATGTCACAATGCCAAGTTAATTCCGAATGTGTAAACCTGCTAAATCTGCAGGGGGTTGAATACTACTTGTAGGCACTGTATATATATACCTCATTTAACTTCAGAAATATTACTCAGTCCATCAGTTATTAGTTATATGAAACTGAAATAGCTGTTGCAAAAACCCAAATTGTTATAAAGAAAAAAGGTTAACATTAATAGCGGTGCCCAAACTTTTTCTTATGACTGTAATTATATATATATATTACAGTCATATGAAAAAGTTTGGGCACCGCTATTAATGTTAACCTTTTTTCTTAATAACAATTTGGGTTTTTGCAACAGCTATTTCAGTTTCATATATCTAATAACTGATGGACTGAGTAATATTTCTGAATTTAAATGAGGTTTTTATTGTACTAACAGAAAATGTGCGATCTGCATTTAAACGAAATTTGACCGGTGCAAAAGTATGGGCACCACAACATAAAAGTGACATTAATATTTTGTAGATCCTCCTTTTGCAGAAATAACAGCCTCTAGTGGCTTCCTGTAGCTTTTAATGAGTTCCTGGATCCTGGATGAAGGTAGATTTGACCATTCCGGTTTACAAAACAATTCCAGTTCAGTTAAGTTTGATGGTCGCTGAGCATGGACCGCCGCTTCACATTATCCCACAGATGTTCAATGATATTCAGGTCTGGGGACTGGGATGGCCATTCCAGAACATTGTAATTGTTCCTCTGCATGAATGCCTGAGTAGATTTGGAGCGGTGTTTTGGATCATTGTCTTGCTGAAATATCCATCCCCTGCGTAACTTCAACTTCGTCACTGATTCTTGCACATTATTGTCAAAAATCTGCTGATACTGAGTTGAATCCATGCGACCCTCAACTTTAACAAGATTCCTGGTGCCGGCATTGGCCACACAGCCCCAAAGCATGATGGAACCTCCACCAAATTTTACTGTGGGTAGCAAGTGCTTTTCTTGGAATGCCGTGTTTTTTTGCCTACATGCATAACGCCTTTTTGTATGACCAAACAACTCAATCTTTGTTTCATCAGTCTACAGGACCTTCGTCCAAAATGTTACTGGCTTGTCCAAATGTGCTTTTGCATACCTCAGGCAACTCTGTTTGTGGCGTGCTTGCAGAAACGACTTCTTTCGCATCACTCTCCCATACAGCTTCTCCTTGTGCAAAGTGCGCTGTAGACCAAATGTTTGGACACAGCTTCTCATCTCTAGAATAACTGTTAAGAGGAGACTTTGTGCAGCAGGCCTTCATGGTAAAATAGCTGCTAGGAAACCACTGCTAAGGACAGGCAACAAGCAGAAGAGACTTGGTTGGGCTAAAGAACACAAGGAATGGACATTAGACCAGTGGAAATCTGTGTTTGGTCTGATGAGTCCAAATTTCAGATCTTTGGATCCAACCACGTCTTTGTAGAAAAGGTGATCGGATGGACTCCACATGGCTGGTTCCCACCGTGAAGCATGGAGGAGGAGGAGGTGTGATGGTGTGGGGGTGCTTTGCTGGTAACACTGTTGGGGATTTATTCAAGATTGAAGGCATACTGAACCAGCATGGCTACCACAGCATCTTGCAGCAGCATGCTATTCCATCCTGTTTGCGATTAGTTGGACCATCATTTATTTTTCAACAGGACAATGACCCCAAACACACGTCCAGGCTGTGTAAGGGCTATTTGACTAAGAAGGAGAGTGATGGGGTGCTACGCCAGATAACCTGGCCTCCACAGTCACCAGACCTGAAACCAATCGAGATGGTTTGGGGTGAGCTGGACCGCAGAGTGAAGGCAAAAAGGTGAACAAGTGCTAAGCATCTCTGGGAACTCCTTCAAGACTGTTGGAAGACCATTTCCGGTGACTACCTCTTGAAGCTCATCAAGAGAATGCCAAGAGTGTGCAAAGTAGTAATGAAAGCAAAAGGTGGCTACTTTGAAGAACCTAGAATATAAGACATATTTTCAGTTGTTTCACACTTTAAAGGGGTGGTTCACCCATTTTTTTTATTTTCTCTAGGAGTTACACTTACTATTATCGGCGTTTTCTGCATTGGCTTCTATTTCCAATTCTGGCACTGAGCGGCGCTATCATGCACGCTCAGTGCCTGTCACATGACCCCCTGGAGCTGTGGCCGCCAGTATCCTCTTACGTCCCGACAAGTTCCGGGCTCTAAAACTTGACAGGTACGTCAGAGGAGGCTGGAGCCACTCAGATTTAGTGACAGGGCTGTGGGCGGTGACTACCGCACGTCACAGCCCAGCATCGAGGGGAGGATCCGGAGGACGTCAGTATGGAGCGCTGAAGACGGCTGAGCGTCGGGCAGATGGTGAGGCACGGGGCGCCAGGGTGGAGTACAGGGAGGGGGGTTCTTCAGCTGAAATCCCCCCCTGTCACGTAAGTATCTGATCACACTCTCCACCCGCCCGCTCTGCTGCGATGTCAGGAGAGCGGGCGGTGTCGGGCTGTGTGATCATGTGCTCCTCCAAGCAGCACTACAGGATGCAGCAAGACACTGACAGGCTGGTCCCATGCAGCACCGCATGTGTTAGAGCAGCGCATGTCACCGCTCTGCCACCTGTCCTGCTGCATGGGACCAACTGTCTGCACTCTGTCACCTGCACCACAAGTCACAGAGTGGAGACAGTTGGTAACAGAGCACCTCTCTCCCCCCTCTCTTCTTTCCCCACTCTCTTCTCTCCACCCCTCTCTTCTCTCCCCCCACTCTCTCCCCCCCCACTCTCTTCCCCCACCCCTCTTTTCTCTCCCTCCCCTCTTCACTGCCCCCCTCTTATCCCTCTCTCCTCTCCCCCCTCTTTTCCCTCCCTCTCTCTTTTCCCTCTCTCTCTTTTCCCTCTCTCTCTCTTTTCCCTCTCTCTCTCTCTTTTTTCCCTCTCTCTCTCTCTCTTTTTTCCCTCTCTCTCTCTCTTTTCCCTCTCTCTCTCTCTCTCTTTTCCCTCTCTCTCTCTTTTTTCCCTCTCTCTCTCTTTTCCCTCTCTCTCTCCTGGCATGGTCAGTACAGAAATCTCTAGATCGTGGAAGAGTGAGAGGGAGTAATAAACATGGAGTCCCTACTGTGTCTGTGTATTTATTTCTAATAAAGTATTTTTCGCTGTGTGATGTCTTTTTTTTTTTAACCCTTTATTGGAGATTCTTAATGGCCAGGTCAAACTTGGCCTGACATTAAGAATCTAGGGCTTTATACCAGCTGGTAAAACATAGCTGGTATTAACCCCTTATTACCCAGCGTGCCACCTGCCACCAGGGCCACTGGAAGAGTTGGATACAGCGCCAGAAGATGGCGCTTCTATGAAAGCGCCATTTTCGGGGGCGGCTGTGGACTGCAATTCGCAGCGGGGGGCCCAGAAAGCTTGGGCCAACCTGTGCTGCGGATTCCAATCCCCAGCTGCCTAGTTGTGCCTGGCTGAACACAAAAAAATGAGCGAAGGCCACGTCATTTTTTTTTAAAATTACTTCATGAAATAATTTAAAAAAAATGGGCTTCCCTATATTTTTGGTTCCCAGCCGGGTACAAATAGGCAGCTGGGGGTTGGGGGCAGCCCGTAGCTGCCTGCTGTACCTGGCTAGCGCACAAAAAAAAAAAAAAGCCCACGTCATTTTTTTAAAAAAGTTTTTAGGCAAAAACCTTTATAAAAATAAAAAAAAAAAAAAAAAGGCCTCCCTGGATTTCCATTGCCAGTGAAGGTAACACCAAGCAGTGGGGGTTAGCAGCCAGTAGCTGCTTGGGTTATCCTTAGCAGTAGAAAATGCAGCGGGAGCCCACACTTCATTTTTTTACCCCTAACCCTAGGGTTAGGGTTATGTGATTGGTTTTTTTATTATTATTTTTAATGAATTTTAAAAAAAAAAAAAAAAATTCGACACGGGCTTCGCCCATCGAGCACCAGAGCATTTTGCTGCTCATTCATCCCTACTCCTGACCACAGCGCCAGCAGAACAAGTAATCAGATGACTCCAGTGTCGGCCGATTACTTGTTCTGTGTCCCCCTGCATCCATCGCAGCGTATACGGGCTGTGAGGTCACCTGAGTTCAGTCCAGCACTGGAGTCAACTGATCTGAACTCAGCTGAACTCCAGCCTGCACACGCTGCGATGGATGCAGGAGGACACAGAACAAGTAAGGTCTAAGCCACACGGTGAGAAAAACAGTGCAAGTGGAGTGCGATAAAACATTGCATTCCATTCGGACCAATATTAGCCTGTGTGTCAGCGCACATGAGCAATTATTTTCTCAGCCCTAATTGGACCGAGAAAATAATCGCAGCATGCTGCAATTGTAATGCAAGACTCTTTCTCTTTTACCCATTCTAGTGTATGGGGTGAGAGAAAAATCGCACTGCGCTTGCGGTACATCGGTGTACCGTAAGCGAAGAGCGAGAATCGCAATAGCCGACTACGGAGGAGAGAGGGAGAGAAATCCCCTCCCACCCCTCCTCAGTGCTGGCCCGCCCCTCTTGAGTGCCGGACCTCCCCCCGCAGCTGAGCGTACCATAGTCAATGTCCCAGTCAATGAAGAACAGAATGTTCTCTATTGGCTGGGAGAGCCGTGCAGTGACCTGAACCAACATCAATAGGTCAGCCCAGGTCACTGCAGGGCATGATGAGTGCTGCTGTCAGGAGGTTAGTGAGGTACATTACCTGAGATGATCGCTGCACTCCTGACAGCAGCGCTGTCACTGAGTTCAATGACCGCCGCCTTCACAAACCAAGTATCACGAGCGGCCCGTAATGTCACCACTAGTCACAGTCTCGGGTCGACAGCGAGAGGTGATGTGACAAGCGGTGGGCAAAGAAGGCAGTGACGACCGCTGACGTCAGGAGTGCAGGACTTCATCACCGCAGGTAATGAACTTACTAACCTCCTGACGGTAGCGCTTGTCATCCCCGCGGCTGCTGACACTGCAGTGCGGGCAGCTGCTGACACTGCTGTGCGGGCAGCCACGGGGCTGGGGCGGAACACAGACTGCATGGGCACCCGACGGAAGTCACACGGAAGTGCTTCCGTGTTGCTTCCGGGAATTTTGCGGACCCATTGACTTGTATTGAGTCACGGTTCCTTATTACGGAACAGAATAGGACATGTTCCATAATAACGGAGCGGACATACAGCATCCGATGTGTTTTTTTTTGTGTAGGATCGGATGCACATGAAAGTGCTACCGTGTGCCATCCGATCCTACACAAAAGACATTGAAAAGATGGTCCTGTCCGTGGGTCCGCAAAAGAACAGGAACTGACCAGGACAAACGGAACGGTCATGTGAATGCAGCGTGTGCGGGCTGGGAGATCAGGAGTCAACTGACTCCAGCGCCGGCCGATAAATTCTGTGTCCCGCTGCAGAAGGATCCAGTAAAATAACGGTTGCATGCGCTGCCCATTTAATCCACAGGATCCGGTCATATGCGGTTTGCGGTTTTTTGCCTACAGGCAAAAAAAACGCTGATGTGAAACTAGCCTGCAAAATGCATGCCACACGGATGATATGGACGACACACAGACTAGGCAAGAGGGAAAAAAGCAATCTCATGACCCCTTCACTTTTTTTTTCCCCAATTATTTTTTTCACATGTTGCGCCGGCTAATAATCATAATTTCTGTACACACACACACACACACGCACACACACGCGCACACACACAGACTATGAACTATATGAGAACAAGCAGAAGATGGCCGCTTTCTTCCCCTGGTTGTGCAGAGCTGGCAGCTTCTGCTGTCTCTGTGTGATTTCTCTCAGTGCACCCACACTGGGAAGAGGCAGGGAGGAGACTTTGAGTGGAGAGGAGAGTGGGCCCTAGAGCCACAAAGAATTATGGGAGTTGTAGGAACTGAACCTAGGAAGTCAGAAGAGAGATTAACCCCATCAGAGCTGGAGCCAGCAATGAGCATGTGCTGCTAGAGCACGATAAAAGGTAATATTGCTGAAAAAACATAATAGATGTGTTGAGAGGCACATATTAGCAAGATTTATCAGAAAAAAAATCAGTTTTGGTAACTGGACAACCTCTTTAAAGTATTTAATTCCATATGTTTTAATTCATAGATTTGATGACTTCAATGTGAATCTACAATTTTTAGAGTCATGAAAACAAAGAAAACTCTTTGAATGAGGTGTGTCCAAACTATTGGTCTGTATATATATATACATATACATATACATTGTACACAATATATAGTTGTATAAAGATAAATAATTTACGCACCCACCCGTCTGCCTGACAATAAAAATACAGGGAAGCCCATTATTTTTTATTTTTTAATTATTTAAAAATATAATAAAAAAAAATGTGTGGGCTCCCGCTGTATTTTGATAGCCAGTCAGGTAGAGCCAGGCAGCTGGGGGCTGGGATTCCCCTGCAAATGGCGCATTGTTTCTTAGCGCCATTTCCAGGTGCTTTACCTGGCTCATCCAGTGGCCCTGATGGCGGTGTTACACTGGGTAACAATTGGGTTAATACCAGCTTTGTATTCTCAGATGGTACTAAGCCCGAAATTTATGGTGTCACGCCAAATTAGACATGGCCACCATGAATTTCTAGTAAACAGTAAAAAAAATACAAGACAGAGAAAAAATTTATTAGAAATAAAACAAAAAAAAACATTTAGAGACTCCATCTTTATAATAAAAAAATCCTTAGTCCGACGTAATCCACAGGTAGAGCATTGTCAGCTTCATCACTCTGTACAGACACAGTCTAAACACAGAGAGAAGCAGAGAGCATTGTCAGCTCTGCTACATCGCTCTGAATAGAGCAAGAAGCAGGCTGACAGTGAGGGGATGATTGCACTGGCGTCTTGTATGGGCATCATCCCGCACGGACTGATCTCAGGACAGGAGCGCATCAGCTGCATAGAAACACATGCAGCCGACCCGCTGCTGTCTGGAGATTGAGCGCCGTGATACGACACTCGCATAGTGACAGTCAAAGTTCAATCGAGTTTATGAGCCATGGGCTTGGGTGAACCCTGACATCACCGCGAACACAGCTGAAAACAGCCGATGACTGCCGAGTGACGAACAGTGCAGTAAATACCCCCGGAAGTTAAGAGGACCTTTGAAAACGTCATAGTCATGTGACCAGTAAGTATGATCATAAAGTTTTTTATTTTAATAATGTGCTTTCTTTTTACAGCCCCTGGACCCGATCTGGACCGATTTGTAACACGAGCTTTCCAGGAAAGCTCGTGATCGATATCATGCACACGATCACTATGTGATCGGTATGATCCCCGATCTTTACAAATTGGGATCTCCCATCCCTATTTAAGAGTTACATCTTCGTTAATTTGAATCTCCCATTACTAGCACCAGTTCTCTGGAATGTGCTACAGTAAATAATCTGATTGATTGTCACAATGTGACTGCAGGATAATGAGGGACAGAAGGCTACTATACTGTCCCTCACGCTAGGGGACCCTAAACTGTTCCTAATCTCTTGATTACCCCTGAATATGGAGATGCCAGAGTCCCGTGCCTTACTATTCTCGTGACCAGATCTAATCTGTTATCCCCCGGGGAAGGAAGAGACAGGAATATGATGGAAACAAATATTAACACAGACAGACAGGACACATTGCAAACTCACAGAAATAAACAGTGAGAGACTATAGAGAAAAGCAAGAGCAGAAAGGCAGCAACAAAAAGACAACAAGAGTTAAAACCACAACAGCTCACAGCAATAATACAAAACAACCACCCGTAAGTCTGGATCTCAACACCTCACCAGACCAACAGCTGGCATTAATGAAATAGTCCAGCCAGCATATACAGAAGGGAAGTGATAGATACTTTCTCCTCTACAGCATGTGATCAAAGACATTAACAAGCAACCCAGCAGAGAATAACTCTTGCTAGCCTGTCCAAGCCTGAAGTTTAAAGCCTGCGTCTCCCTGCGCTGCTCACAGACATAACAGCAGTTAACATGCAGAGTACCAGAATCTATAATTTCCACAGATCCTGACGCCGCCATGACAGTTGGCAAAACCTGCAAAAATCTCCTTATAACATTGATCCACAACATAGACAATTTCAAAGAATATTTTTTCAAAGACGAACATAAAATAGTTAGACAGATGCCGGATATTTAACGGGATTGTCCGGGACTATAACGTTGATGGCCTAACCTTAGGCTTTGTAACCAAAGCAGGTAGCAGGGTCTTGCAGTCTGTGCAGATAAACATTAGGGCTCAAATTAATCAAGATCGGCAATGGACACTGACAAATGACATCAGGGACTGGAGTGAGATTTCTGGCATAGGGAACCCTGCAGTTTGATATGAATTAGAGAAGCGGTGGCATCACACCCTTGTTCTGGCCAAGCTCTGCCCATTTGGCAAAGCTGGTTAAAATTGGCACACACACCAGCCTTTGGTCACGTGACGTTATATCAAAAAGGTCCTTAAGCAGTCCTATAATTGGCATATAAACACTGGGGCCGCTAGGAGAATTGGAGCCCTGTGAAATTGTCCAGTTTGCTCTCCCTTTCCCCTAATGCCAGTCCTGCATGCCAGCCTGTGTCCTGTTAAGTTCATTTAGACTCCTGCAATTAAGAGACCTTTGGTTACATCATGTCACATGACTTTGAAGCCATCAAAGGTCCTTAAAAAAATCAACCTCAGAATACAACTGATGGGGACCGTAAGAGAGTGGATTTCGACTCTCCCAACGCTGGCCCTGACTGTAACTACCACTTATTTTTGGAGTAGGGCTTATGATTCAAGTATTCTCTAAAAATCCCATAAAATCATGCTAGGTCGTATCTTCTGGGAAACAGGGTATTCATGAACCCTCTGCAGGTCTTTGAGTTGCCTTCATAACGACATAAAGAAGGCACTAGAAGCAAACAGCAGAAGAAGCAGAAGCAAAGAAAATACAGCTAAAAAAAAAACACAGCAGAAAACCTAAAAATGTAAACACAAAATTAGTGCAGAAAGTACATGAGTAGATATCTCTTACTGGATAGAGCTGGAGGAAACACATCCTGAGGAACATCGGGATCTTCTTGTTTACAGTCCTGTGGGAGAAGAGGACGGGGACATCTCTCTGGCGTTGTCCTCTTACTGGATAGAACTGGAGGAGACACATACAGGGACTGAATTCATTCCTTACATACAGATAATTATAGGCCGTGTGTATTTAGTCCTGTCTATTACCTGGTGATGTGAGGGGCTGGGGAACCTCCATCATGACGTCCTTGTACAGATCTTTGTGTCCTTCTAAATACTCCCACTCCTCCATGGAGAAATAGACGGTGACGTCCTGACACCTTATAGGAACCTGACACATACAATGATACCGTCACCCCCGATCCCGTCATAGCGTTACTGTATAATGTCCCAGCATTCCCAGCAGTGTCACCTCTCCAGTCAGCAGCTCAATCATCTTGTAGGTGAGTTCTAGGATCTTCTGGTCATTGATGTCCTCATGTATCGGGGAGTGAGGTGGAGGCCCCGTGATTGGGCTCAGGGGTCTTCCCCATCCCTCAGACACAGGGGTCTGACAGCGCTCACTAGAGGTCTTCTTCACTACTGTGTAATCCTGGTTATGGAGAGACACAGTAATAAATCTCACTACAGACATTTCCAGAGTCCTCACCTCTCCAGTTCTGTCCATCTGTTATTCCCATAGATAAGAATGATGTAATGTGACGTCATCAGAATCTCTCACCTCTCCAGTAAGCCGGAAGAGGATCTCTAGGGTGAGGTGTAATATCCTCTCCGCCATCTTGTTACTGTCTCTATCCATCCTTGATGGGGCAATCAGGAGAATTCTCTTATATAGAAGATCTCCACTGAGAGGATCCGATATTGTAGGGACCTGAATGGGGAGAAGATGACGATGTAACATCATAAAGAATCCGCTGTAATAATACAATTACTGGAGATAACCATTCACTAGATAGGGATAATTGCCGCGCTGCCATGAGGAGTCCAGACTAACTCTGCTGCCTTATTACAGTGAATGGATCCTTTGGGGGTTTCATCTGAATCATGTCATTTGAAGAATTACATGTAAGCCTGACATGCTAATAGGTTTAAGAGAAGGGTGTAGCCTCACTGCGCCCTGAACCAGGCTTACCCGGAGGGGCATGATTAAGTGCCTACCCAGTCATCACCAGAGCCTCTGAGGTTGGACTTTGCTGACCGTAGGCACCAGGTACCAATACAGGGCAGTCCCTGGTTGTTGTGTTCCACCAAGAGGCTGAGCGGTGTATCATGAGAAAGATGGGGTGGGAACCACTGCCTCTAGGGAAGAACAGGCAGGATAAACCCTGTCACTTACTCTGAGCAACCCTGAGCTCCCCGATGTCCCAAGACAGGTTCTTTTCCCTTGTGCGGCAATCACGTGTCTATCCTTGTCTTACCCTAATCACAACCGTGTCTAGTGAGCAGGGGAGGAGGAACACTAGTCCTGCTTTATGATAATGACACAAAAGGAAAACAACAGAGAAAGGAAAAAGAAACTGCATTCCCAAACAACAAGTGGTAAAAAAGGGGGATGGAAAGAGAAATGAATAAAAAGGGAGATGATCAATAGGAAGACACCAAAGAAAACTTCCAGGCAGCAATCTCTAGGATCAAATTCAAAACAATTTCTCCTCCCATGGCTCTCACCTCCATGCCAGGACCATGGAAAAGCAAGTTATCACTGGCAACTACTGAGGTAAAGTGGTGAGAACTTATAACGGGGGAGTGCAGAAATCAGAACAGCTCAGACAACTCAGGATTAGTGTTGAGTGGACCCGGACTATAAACGTCCAGATCCGCACGGTTTCAGCTCAATCCGCAGGCCGGACCCGGGCGTGGACGTGGGATTCCGGGCGCACGATCCGGAATCGGCAATTAATAAAAATGAAAAAAAAAAAAACAATAAATAAATGAGCGTTTCATACTTACCGAGACTCGGTGTCATGGCGGCACATTGCTTCCGGGTCCGCTTTCACTTCCTGTGCTGTGCACCCAATCACACAGCTTTCGGTGTTTTCCCCGCCCACTGGCCATCCTCTCAGCTGTGATTGGTTGCAGGCTGACGCGCCCCCCAGCCTGTGACAAACAGCTCTTCCGCGGTCATCATTCCTGCTTCTCAGGGAAGTAATTCATCTTTTCTCCCTGTTATACTATATTATATAGAATATGATTGGAGCAACCTTTTCTATTTTGCAGTAATTTGCAGGGGTGTCTGTATCCCATTTTTCTTTCAGCTCCTGGGGTATAATGGGGAGATTATCTGAGCCCCTTGTGATATGACTCTAGGTGACTGTAATATACTTTTGGGGTATACCACCCTGTAACATATGTGGTTGTAAATAACTCTTATGGATCACTACCTTGCATAAAGATAATTTATTAGGAATAAAAGTCTATACGTCTTGTACAGTGCTAGTATCATGAATAGGAATTCCTGGTTATAGATCAGTAAATTGATACCTTCTTGATCTAAGGAAAACAATACAGGGAGGAGTATTACCATTTGGGAACTCCTATATATTGTACTGTGCAAGCACCACTATAGGGCTTTCCATCCCATCCCTATATCAGGGTCAGGGAGAGGGAGAGCCGACGTGGAACGGGGGCGCCCGGTAACTTATGGTGTCATACCCTCCGTTGTTAGGTAGGGATACACTACCCTTATAGGGCTATATTAGTTTCCCTTCCCTTTTCTAAAGTGAGTGTGTATATAAAACTTCTTGGTTATTTACAAGGATAACGTTATCCATTCTCATTTATATGTTTGTGTGTCTGTTTGTGGGTACATTTTAATGAATATTAATAAAAATTGTACATTTTAAAATAGGGTTGAGATTACATGTTAACCCCTGCTATTACCCCGACTGGCACCGCATCACGCCTCCGGGAAGAGCCGGTATTGCACACCGGTATTGTCACATCTAATAGATGCGGCAATACCGGGCGGCTGCGGGCTGAAGATATACCAGCCCCCAGCTGGCGTTATCATGGCTGGGGATGAAAACTGGGGGGAACCGCACGTCGTTTTTTTTTTAAATTATTTATTTTAAAAAAAAAGAAAGCGTTTTTTTTCTATGCCACAGTCACACTTGTGAGGAACTACCGCGAGTCTGACATCGCAGAACAGCTGCAAACTTCTGACAGGAGCGTGCATGTGTTTCTAGGTACATGCACGCTCATGTTCAGACAGCAGCAGGCTGAGATTATGCCAGCCCCCAGTAGGTGTTATCATGGCTGGGGATAAAAAAAAAAAAAAAAATACTGCCAGCAGGTGGAAATTTGGTGCTGAAAGCTGGTGCAGACGATTTCAGCACCAAATGTGCACCTCCTGGCAAAAAAACACAGCAAAAATCGTGGAAAAATAACCGCAGCAAAAACTGCGGCAAAAAAAATTGGGGCAAAACACCGGGTTTTTTCCCAGGAGGTGTAGATTGGATGCAGGAATATGGTGTAAAAATCTCAGCATCCGATTTGCATCCCTTGGCCCCCAAAAATAAAAAAAAATAAATAAATTCTGCCAGCAGGTGGAAATTTGGAAATTTGGTGCTGAAAGCTGGTGCAGACGATTTCAGCACAAAATGTGCACCTCCTGGCAAAAAAATTGCGGCAAAAATCACGGAAAAATAACCGCGGCAAAACAATTCCGCCAAAACACAGTGTTTTTTTGCCAGGAGGTGTAGATTGGATGCAGGAATATGGTATAAAAATTTCGGCACAAAATCTGCATCTCTTGGCTAAAAAAACTGCGATTTTTCTGCTAGGAGATGCAGGTCTGTCAACTCAGTGACCTCCACCTGAGGTCAGGTTACCTGCGATCACAGATCAAGGACCGTGGGAATCTCCAGCTGTGACCGCAAATGACCTGATTGACGTCAGTGCTCAATGCACAGCTCATTCATTCTCTGGAGCTCACAGAGAGCGGTCAGTCGTGCCGCTCTCTGTGATATTCAGATGTAGCAGAGCTGAAACGGCGTGGGACTTCTGTGGATTACGTCGGAGCTGCTGGGTGTTTGGGCTTAATAAAGTGGTGAAGCAGGGGATGTTTGTATTTTATTCCAAATAAAGGATTGTTCTCTGTGTCTGTGTTTATTTACTGTCACTTACAGGTTTGTGTCATGAAGGTATCTGATAGACGCCTGTGCCATCACACAAAGCTAGGGTTTAGTAGCAGACGTGCGCCGCTATTAACCCCTGCTATTACCCCGACTGGCACCGCATCACAACTGCGGGAAGAGGTAGTAGCGCACACCGGTATGGTCACATCCAATAGATGCGGCAATACCGAGCGGCTGCGGGCTGAGGATATAACAGCCCCCAACCGGCGTTAATTGACTGAGGAAGAAAATAGGAGGAACCGCACGTCGTTTTTTTTTTTTTTTTTTTACTTTCACCGGAATCACACATGCGAGGGCCTCACGTGAGTCTGCCATGGCAGCACCCGGCAAAGCCTCGCACGTGTGACTCTGGGCACTGTAGTCACAGCACAGATACAGCGCGACAGCTGGGGCTGCAGCCGAGCGCTATAACTGTGCTGCCGAGTGTTTACCACCGTGAACTGAACTGACCGACAGTGCACTGCTTTCCCCGCCCACCGGCCGACCTGGCGCCTGTGATTGGTTGCAGTTAGCTGACACGCTGCCACTCAGGGTGGGGGCGCGTCTAGCTGCAACCAACACGCGCCGGTGGGCAGGGAAAACAATGAATATTGAATTGTCGGCTTCGGAAAGTAACAGCGTGACCCGAAAGGAGTGTGCCGCAATGACAGCGCCTCGGTGAGTATGCTGTGCTGGCTCCTAGCCCCTCCACAAACGTTTTTAACCTCTGGATTCCGGTCCCCATTGACTTACATGGGCACCGGATTCCGGAGCGGATCAGACTCTTTTTTAAATCTGGCAGTGATCCGCCGGTACCGGATTATTGGCCGTCCGATAAACTCTACTCAGGATGGTAAGCCAAGAAAGACACAAGGGTCTGCTTAACCCTAGCAGCGCCAGCACAAGGATAGTCTGCACAGCTACGTGGAAGGCAAAGCAGATCCAACTAGTGCTGGCGTGTGCTGTGACCTTCTGACCCATGAGATAGGAGCGACCTCTCTCTCTGATACATCAGGGTTTTGACACCATGTTAAGTGTTCAGTGTAGAGAACGGGATAAATGTGATCCAAAAGGCACAGACAGATGGAGAAGTCCCATCTATGATCAGCTCTAATCCTGCCATCTCCACCGCTCTCATTACACAGGTATAAAACATATAATACTGGAGGATAAAACAAGACTGAGCACAAGACCTTCACAGCCGTCTACACATCATAGGGAGATTTCATGGCCCCTTCTCTCCATCTACCTGATGATCCTGAGGAACATCTGTATCTTCTTGTTTACAGTCCTGTGGGAGAAGAGGACGGGGACATCTCTCTGGTGTTGTCCTCTTACTGGATAGACCTGGAGGAGACACATACAGGGACTGAATTCATTCCTTACATACAGATAATTATAGGCCGTGTGTATTTAGTCCTGACTATTACCTGGTGATGTGAGGGGCTGGGGAACCTCCACCATGACGTCCTTGTACAGATCTTTGTGTCCTTCTAAATACTCCCACTCCTCCCTGGAGAAATAGACGGTGACGTCCTGACACCTTATAGGAACCTGACACATACAATGATACCGTCACCCCCGATCCCTTCATAGCGTTACTGTATAATGTCCCAGCATTCCCAGCAGTGTCACCTCTCCAGTCAGCAGCTCAATCATCTTGTAGGTGAGTTCTAGGATCTTCTGGTCATTGATGTCCTCATGTATCGGGGGGTGAGGTGGAGGCCCCGTGATTGGGCTCAGGGGTCTTCCCCATCCCTCAGACACAGGGGCCTGACAGCGCTCACTAGAGGTCTTCTTCACTACTGTGTAATCCTGGTTATGGAGAGACACAGCAATAAATCTCACTCCAGACATTTCCAGAGTCCTCACCTCTCCAGTTCTGTCCATCTGTTATTCCCATAGATAAGAATGATGTAATGTGACGTCATCAGAATCTCTCACCTCTCCAGTAAGCCGGAAGAGGATCTCTAGGGTGAGGTGTAATATCCTCTCCACCATCTTGTCCCTGTCCATATCCATCCTTCACGGGGTAATCAGGAGAATTCTCTTCTATAGAAGATCTCCACTGAGAGTATCCGATATTATAAGGACCTGAATGGGAAGGAGATGAGCCGATATGTAAAATTAATGGAGATAAGGGAGGTGAGCAGGGCTGTATTTGGCCTTCATGCTGCCCTAGGCACTTTAAGTGGTCGCGCCCCTTATTGACAATGTAAAACTGAGCTTTCACACACGACATCTGTTTAAGGTAGATCTACTTTGTAAAACACTTGAAAAAGTATCAATGAGAAACGAAGGGCACTAACCCCCCCCCCCCAATGGGGATCACCACAGGCACATCAAAACATAGCATGAGTATAAAATATTCCCACCACACCGTCCCCACTTATATACTGTGACTGTCACACTGCCCCTAATAAACTACACACTACCCTCCCTTATAAATTATATCCACCAGACCTTCCTCGATTATGAAATATGATCTGCACATTGTCCTCACATCATGCTGCCCCCTCCTCACAATGTCCCATGCATGCTGCCCCCTCCTCACAATGTCCCATGCATGCTTCCCACTCCTCAGTGTCCCATGCATGCTGCCCCTCTCCATGAGCTCCTAATGCTGCCTTCCTCTTTTCCATAATGACATCTCCATGCTGCCCCACTCATCATACTAAGACCACCACACTAGCGCTTATGCTGAGACACACACACACACACACACACACTACCCCACTCTTGATATTGACTCCCCGACATTGTTCCACTCCATACTGAGCCCACACATGCTGCCCCTTCTCCATAATGAGCTCCCAATGCTGCCCCCCTCTTATTCTGAGTCCTTACACTCCCCCCCATCGATATTGTCATTGCTCTATCCCTCAACCCTTGTCCTCTGTCTCTAGCATTGGCCCCTCTCTTCCATTCCCACAGCAGCAGCCTCTCTCCCCCCGCCTCCAGCAGCAGCCTCTCCCCCAGCATCAGCCTCTCTCCCCCCAGCCTCCCTCAGCATCAGCCTCCCTGCTCCCAGCTTACCCCAGCATCAGCCTCTCTCCTCCCATCCTCCCCCAGCATGAGCCTCCTCCAGCATCAGCCTCTCTCCTCCCAGCCTCCCCCAGCATGAGCCTCCTCCAGCATCAGCCTCTCTCCTCCCAGCCTCCCCCAGCATCAGCCTCCCTGCTCCCAGCTTCCCCCCAGCATCAGCCTCCCTCCTCCCAGCCTCCCTCCTCCCAGCCTCCCCCAGCATCAGCCTCCCTCCTCCCAGCCCCCCTCCACCAAGCCTCCCCCAGCATCAGCCTCCCAGAGCATCAGCCTCCCTCCTCCCCCTCCCAGCCTCCCCCAGCATCAGCCTCTCTCCTCCCAGCCTCCCCCAGCATCAGCCTCCCTGCTCCCAGCTTCCCCCAGTATCAGCCTCCCTCCTCCCAGCCTCCCCCAGCATCAGCCTCCCTTTTCCCAGCCTCCCCCAGCATCAGCCTCCCTCTTCCCAGCCTCCCCCAGCATCAGCCTCCCTATTCCCAGCCTCCCCCAGCATCAGCCTCCCTCTTCCCAGCCTCCCCCAGCATCAGCCTCCCTCTTCCCAGCCTCCCCCAGCATCAGCCTCTCTCTTCCCAGCCTCCCCCAGCGTCAGCCACCCTCTTCCCAGCCTCCCCCAGCATCAGCTACCCTCCTCCTAGCCTCCCCCAGCATCAGCTACCCTCCTCCTAGCCTCCCCCAGCATCAACCACCCTCCTCCCAGCCTCCCCCAGCATCAGCCTCCCAGCCTCCCCCAGCATCAGCCTCCCAGCCTCCCCCAGCATCAGCCTCCCGCCTCCCCCAGCATCAGCCTCTCTCCTCCCAGCCTCCCCCAGCATCAGCCTCCCTCCTCCCAGCCTCCCCCAGCATCAGCCTCCCTCCTCCCAGCCCCCCTCCTCCAAGCCTCCCCCAGCATCAGCCTCCTAGAGCATCAGCCTCCCTCCTCCCCCTCCCAGCCTCCCCCAGCATCAGCCTCTCTCCTCCCAGCCTCCCCCAGCATCAGCCTCCCTGCTCCCAGCTTCCCCCAGCATCAGCTTCCCAGAGCATCAGCCTCCCAGCCTCCCCCAGCATCAGCCTCTCTCCTCCCAGCCTCCCCCAGCATCAGCCTCCCTGCTCCCAGCTTCCCCCAGTATCAGCCTCCCTCCTCCCAGCCTCCCCCAGCATCAGCCTCCCTCTTCCCAGCCTCCCTCAGCATCAGCCTCACCCAGCATCAGCCTCCCTCCTCCCAGCCTCCCCCAGCATCAGCCTCCCTCCTCCCAGGCTCCCCCAGCATCAGCCTCCTTCCTCCCAGCCTCCCCCAGCATCAGCCTCCCTCAGCATCAGCCTCCCTCAGCATCAGCCTCCCTCCTCCAAGCCTCACCCTCCCAGCTTCCCCCAGCATCAGCCTCCCTCCTCCCAGCCTCCCTCAGCATCAGCCTCCCTCCTCCAAGCCTCACCTTCCCCCTCCCAGCCTCCCCCAGCATCAGCCTCTCTCCTCCCAGCCTCCCCCAGCATCAGCCTCCCCCAGCCTCAGCCTCCATCCTCCCAGCGTCCCTCAGCCTCCCTCCTCCCAGCCTCCCCCAGCATCAGCCTCCCTCCTCCATCAGCCTCCCTCCTCCAAGTCTCCCTCAGCATCAGCTTCCCTCCTCCAACCCTCCCCCTCCCCCTCCCAGCCTCCCCCAGCATCAGCCTCCCTCAGCATCAGCCTCCCTCAGCATCAGCCTCCCCCAGCCTCTCTCCTCCCAGCCTCCCCCAGCATCTGCCTCTCTCCTCCCAGCCTCAGCCTCTCAGCCTCTCTCTCTCCCCCCCAGCCTCAGCCTCTCTCTCTCCCCAGCCTCCCCCCCAGCCTCAGCTTCTCTCTCCCCCAGCCTCCCTCTCCCCCCAGCCTCCCCCAGCATCAGCCTCTCTCCTCTCAGCCTCTCTCTCCCCCCAGCCTCCCCCCCAGCTTCAGCCTCTCTCTCCCCCCAGCCTCAGCCTCTCTCCCCCCAGCCTCTCCCCCAGCCTTAGTCTCTCTCTCCCCCCAGCCTCCCCCCCCCCAGCCTCAGCCTCTCTCCCCCCAGCCTCAGCCTCTCTCTCCTCCCAGCCTCAGCGTCTCTTTCCCCCCAGCCTCCCTCTCCCCCAGCCTCAGCCTCTCTCCCCCAGCCTCTCTTCCCAGCCTCCCCCCAGCCTCAGCCTCTCTCTCTTCCCAGCCTCCCCCCAGCCTAAGCCTCTCTCTCTTCCCAGCCTCAGCCTCTCTCTCTCTTCCCAGCCTCCCCCCAGCCTCAGCTTCTCTCTCTTCCCAGCCTCATCCTCTCTCTCTCTTCCCAGCCTCCCACCAGCATCAGCCTCTCTCTCTTCCCAGCCTCAGCCTCTCTCTCTCTTCCCAGCCTCCCCCCAGCCTCAGCCTCTTTCTCTTCCCAGCCTCTCTCTCTTCCCAGCCTCCCCCAGCCTCAGCCTCTCTCCCCCAAGCCTCCCCTTGCATGATTATAGTGGACAAAAAGAGGCATCGCAACGATCATCAACTAACCTGTAAGGAGCCCATACATTCTAGGCTCTGCCTCTGCCTTACCTGCTCCGGTGCCCGCCGCCCTGCTCTGGCTGGCTCCTCTTCTGGCTGGCTCCAGCTTCAGACGTGTCCTCCTCCGCGGCGTGTGTCGTCTGCAGCATTGGATGCTGCAGCACGGGGCAGTCAGCTGATTGTCGCGCCTGCGCGCCTCTGACCCCGGAAGTGCAGGCGATGGAACTTCCGGGGTTAATCAGCTGACTATGCCTGGCGCCCGCCATGTATTTAAATAGACAGAAGTGCGCCTCTCCTCCCTCTCAACCCCCCCCCCCCCGAACACAGCCGAGTGTAACGGAGGGAGGGACGGGGGGCGGGGATGTAAGAAAAATAAAAAAAAATTTATATATATTTATTTATTTTTCGCCCCCCGCAACGTGCCGCCCTAGGCACGGGACCACGGGTGCCTAGTGGCAAATACGGCCCTGGAGGTGAGATATCATTTGGGTACTAAAAAATATTCAACATGAAATGTGCTATGTAAATAGTACAACCGTAAAAGTAGCACATTATCTTTATAAACCACAATCCTTCACACGGAAATGTGAGCAGAAAAATAAAAGAGTAATTGCTTCTGTAATAAGAGTAGGAAAATACAAAAGAGCAAAAACAAATAATTTCCCAGTTTTTCGGTTAAGAATAGGGCAATGGAATTAGGATTCGATGTATTCTTGTTTCTACGGAAAAAGAGGGGCCACACATGGTGTACGGATCTGTGAACTCGCTGATGCGCACAATTTACCACCCATTTCTCGTATGAATGCAGCAAAATAGTGAAAATTAACCCCATTACAAAATGTGCCCACATTATATTTCACTCCCAAACTAGAATAATTATGTAAATAAAAAAGTTTAGATATTCTAAACTAGTGTCGGAGCTTGTAGACTTTAACCCCTTAATGACCGTGGGCAGTAAAAATATGTCCTAGCGGTCATAGTGTTAATTCCCTCCCGCTGCTGCCAGCAAGCAATAAAGAGATTAAGCGTATACCGCCCCCCATCATCAGATAATTTCTGTGGTTTCAGTTACCGAGTGTAGCTCAGACCGTGGAGATCATGATTTGGGCAGAAAAAAATATTTATCTCCCACCTGGCATGATCAATCATGTCAAATAGGGACATAAGGTGCTTATCCCGGTCCCCCGATATGGCCAAAGTGCCTCCCCCCCAGTTCTATGCCCCAACTGATCATCTAAAATGGCCGGCGCACACGCTGCACTCATCCTCCTCCTCAAAGTTCTCCCCAGGTCCAGCCAGGTCACCCTGTCAATCCCCGGTCTCCCGTTACCTCCTGCAGTGACGATCCCCCACGATCCCTCCTCTTCCTTCTCAGAAGACCCTGGCCACAAGTGCAGAGCGGCTCTCAGCCGGCTCCCTGCTAGTAGTGACACTAAGTTTACTGCAGCTCACACTACCATGCTGTGGACCCGGGGAGAGTGAGTGCAGTATCACTGCACCCACACTCCTCACATGGAGGGTTTGCACTTTCAGAAAATGGGGGATATGTTCTCAAAGTGTGCCACCCATATTCTGGAAGGTCCAAAGTCGTCGTATAACCTCCAAAATGGATTATGGCAGACCGGATTTTTTTTTTCTTTTTAATAAATTGGTGAAAGAGGGAATGTGTTGGGGAGTGTTTTTTCAAATTTTTTTTTGCCTTTTTTTTATTACTGACTAGGTTAGTGCTGTCAGGTATCTGATAGACGCCGTGACATCATTAACCCTAACCCAAAACAATCCTATTTATTTCCCCATTTGCCACCGCACCAGAGCTATACAAAGAGCTGGGGCGAAACGCCAGGATTTGCGCATCTAATGAATGCGCCACTTCTGGGTGGCTGCGGCCTGCTATTTTTAGGCTGGGAAGGGCCAAATAACCATGGATCTTTCCACCCTGAGAATACCAGACCACAGCTGTCCATTTTTCCTTGGCTGGAAATCCAATTTGGGGGGTGTCATGATGTGATATTGTGGGTTATGTACTATTTTGTGTGGGTTCATGTTTTGGGCATGGTGGTCTGTCTATTCGATATATTGTTTGTCCTGTTAAGTCAGGTTATATCCCCTTGAAGTGCTTCTGTGCCTAGGTCTGGGGGAGGGGGCCTGGAATCCACTTAAACTCTCTGTTTACCTGAGAGATTAGTGATTCTGGGTGCGACTTAAGGGTACTTGTCACATAGCGAGATCGCTAGCGTGATCGCTGCTGAGTCACAGATTTTGTGACGTACCAGTGATCTCGCTGTGTGTCACACTAAGCAGCGACCTGGCCCCTGCTGTGAAATCGCTGATCGTTAAACACTGTTCTGGTTCATTTTTTGGTATTCGGGCTCCCGCAGGGCAGCACGCATCGGTGTGTTTGACACCTTACCCAACGACCTTGTTCGCCTATGTTACTAATCAAGATTTGAATTGTGCTATGTAACAGGGTCCCTGCGACTGCCGATATCGTTGCTGCGTCGTTGGGAAGATCTGTTTGACAGCTCACTAGTGACCCTGTAGCGACGTACCAGCGATCCTGAGCAGGTCATATCGTGGTCGGAATCGCTGGTACATCGTTTAGTGTGACGGTACCCTTACAAGAGAGAAGAAACAAGATTGAACCTCTGAGGGAGATGATGAGGCTGCAGACAGCACCCCAAAGACACTGTGAGAAACCCCGATTTTCCTGGAGAAGGACTGCTGGAGGAGTGTGACTGAAGTCCGGGAAATTTATTCCATTTCTGGACTAGTTTTACCCTCCGTGTGGTGGATTATTTGATGGTCATTCTATATTGCATGGAATAAATATGCTTTGGATTGTTCACTCATCTCTCGCTCTGTTAATTGTGTGATATGGGAGAAGGACCCCTTCACAGGGGGCACCCCCCTTTTTTTTTTAATTATTTATGAATTAAAAAAACAGCATGGGGAGACCTTCATTTTGGAATACCAGCCAAGGTGAAGCTGCCAGCTGTGGTCTGCAGCCATCTGCTTTACTCTAGCTGTTGTTTTTTTTTTTATTATTATTATTATTATTATTTAATTTATATTTTTTTTGGGGGGGCGGGGGCAAATTCAAAGTTAAACACAATTTAGTGCCCCATGAAACTTACTAAAGGGTGCTAGCTTAGAATATGCAGGGGGGTGGGACATGATATATGTGTTTGACATCTATCCATCCATCCTAGCTTATTAGGCTGTGTGCCCACTATCAGGATTTGCAGTGCTTTGGACGCAGAATGTTTTGACTGCGATGTTGTGCAGTACAAGCGCAGTAGCGGGATGTTTAGAAATCTACTGCCCACTGTGCTTCTTTTCTCTGCAGCATAAACTGACCAGCGGCGCGGCTTCCTGAGGTGCAGGCTGTCAGTTTATGCTGTGGAGATGACAGTGTTTTTCGCAGGGAGAATAAAGTCTGCAGCGGCCTGAACCTGGATCGTGGGCACGGGCAGCTGCATTCTCGTGTGGACAACACTGGCATCTGCACAGAAGGGCTGACACTGCGTCCTAGACGCAGTATCGCCGGATTGTGGGCACCCAGCCTAAAAGTGAGAAATTTGGCATTACAGTAACATTTTTGTGAACTACCTCTGGAGTCAAAATGCTCACTGTAACCCTGAATAACATTTTTGAGTGGTCTAGTGTCCAAAATGGGGTCACTTGTGGGGGGGTTTCTGCTGTATAGGTACCTTAGGAGCCCTGCAAATGTGACATGGTGCCCGCCATTTATTTGAACTTTTACAAAATTCACATGGTGCTCCTTCCGTTCCGAGCCCTCCCGTTTGTCCAAACAGGAATTTTTGGCCACATTGGGGTATCAAAGTGTGGGGTTTACTTTTTCGTGTTTCCTCTTGAAAAAGTGAGAAATTCGGTGCTAAAGCAACATTTTTGTTAAAAAAAAATTAACATTTTCAATATGACGACCTAATGTTATCAAATTCTGTGAAGTACGTATGGGTTCAAAATGCTCAATATACCCCTGGATAAAATTCTTGAGGGGTCTAGTTTTTAAAATGGGATCACTTGTGGGGGAGCTCCACTGTTTAGGCACCTTAGGGGCTCTCTAAATGCGACTTGGCATTCGCTAATAATTCCAGCTAATTTTACAGTCAAATGGTGCTCCTTCCCTTTCAAGCCCTGCCGTGCGCCCAAACAGTTGATTTCCACCACATATGAGGTATCTTCGTACTCAGGAGACATTGCACAATACATTTTATGGTGCATATTTTCCTGTTACCCTTGTGAATAAAAGCTATCTGGTTAAAGTAATAATTTTGTGGTAAAAATGTTTTGTTTTTTTAAATTTTCATGGCTTAATGTTATAAAATTCTGTGAAGCCTCCGGGGGTTCCAGGTGCTCACCAAACATCTAGATAAAATCCTTGAGGGGGTCTAGTTATCAAAATGGAGTAACTTGTGGGGGGTTTCTGCTGTTTAGGTACCTTGGGGGCCCTGCAAATGCTACATGGGGCCTGCAATCTATTTCAGCCATATTTCCTTTCCAAAATTCACATATAGCTCCTTCTGTTCCGGCTCCTCCCATTTGTCCAAACAGAGGGGTACCAGCACGCTCATAAGAAAGTGGGTAATAAACTGTGGGGTCCACTTTTTGGCGTTACCTCTCGAAACCTGTCAAAGTGACACTGCTCAGAATTGTAGAAAATGGCCGAGTCATGAAGTACAAAACTGGCTCCGTCCTTAACGGGTTAAACTGAATATAAATGAGCCGGTCAGGAATAGCGGAAAACTGGTCCTGAACTGGTTAAAGGTGAAAATAGCTGAGACATGAAAAGGTTAATGAGAATGATGACCCCAAAATAACAGACACCCTGCACCTACCTCCGGTAGAGGCTAGATCCCAGTGGCCAGAAGGACCTCTGCTGACGTCACACCCATGTGACCGGCCTCTTGTGTGGGAGGAGCCTGTAGTTCCCGGCAGTCAGTGCACAGTTGCTGTACAAGCAGCAGGATGTTTCCCCTCTTCCCTGTTTCTGCTGTTTTTCTACCCCGACGTTTGTGATAAAACAGGAGGTAATATCTGATGGAGCTTATCATGTATGAGCCTCAGGGGGAAATAAAAAAGGGATTGTAGGTCACCGTCTCTGGGTGCAATAGTGTGCAGGAGTAAGTGCGATGCTCTGACCGTGGGGAGAGGGTGCGATGCTCTGCCTGTGGGAAGGGGAGGAGAGAGAGAGAGGGTGCGATGCTCTGCCTGTGGGAAGGGGGGGAGAGAGAGAGGGTGCGATGCTCTGCCTGTGGGAAGGGGAGGAGAGAGAGAGAGGGTGCGATGCTCTGCCTGTGGGAAGGGGGGGAGAGAGAGAGGGTGCGATGCTCTGCCTGTGGGAAGGGGAGGAGAGAGAGAGAGGGTGCGATGCTCTGCCTGTGGGAAGGGGAGGAGAGAGAGAGAGGGTGCGATGCTCTGCCTGGGGGAAGGGGGGGGAAGAGAGGGTGCGATGCTCTGCCTGGGGGAAGGGGGGGGGGAGAGAGGGTGCGATGCTCTGCCTGGGGGAAGGGGGGGGAGAGAGAGGGTGCGATGCTCTGCCTGGGGGAAGGGGGGGGGGGGGAGAGGGTGCGATGCTCTGCCTGGGGGGAGGGAGAGAGAGAGAGGGTGCGATGCTCTGCCTGTGGGAAGGTGAGGAGAGAGAGAGAGGGTGCGATGCTCTGCCTGTGGGAAGGGGAGGAGAGAGAGAGAGGGTGCGATGCTCTGCCTGTGGGAAGGGGGGGAGAGAGAGAGGGTGCGATGCTCTGCCTGTGGGAAGGGGGGGAGAGAGAGAGGGTGCGATGCTCTGCCTGTGGGAAGGGGAGGAGAGAGGGTGCGATGCTCTGCCTGTGGGAAGGGGAGGAGAGAGAGGGTGCGATGCTCTGCCTGGGGGAAGGGGGGGGAAGAGAGGGTGCGATGCTCTGCCTGGGGGAAGGGGGGGGGAGAGAGGGTGCGATGCTCTGCCTGGGGGAAGGGGGGGGGGAGAGAGGGTGCGATGCTCTGCCTGGGGGAAGGGGGGGGGAGAGAGGGTGCGATGCTCTGCCTGGGGGAAGGGGGGGGAGAGAGAGGGTGCGATGCTCTGCCTGGGGGAAGGGGGGGAGAGAGAGGGTGCGATGCTCTGCCTGGGGGAAGGGGGGGAGAGAGAGGGTGCGATGCTCTGCCTGTGGGAAGGGGGGGAGAGAGAGGGTGCGATGCTCTGCCTGTGGGAAGGGGGGGGAGAGAGAGGGTGCGATTCTCTGCCTGGGGGAAGGGGGGGGAGAGAGAGGGTGCGATGCTCTGCCTGTGGGAAGGGGGGGAGAGAGAGGGTGCGATGCTCTGCCTGTGGGAAGGGGGGGGAGAGAGGGTGCGATGCTCTGCCTGTGGGAAGGGGGGGAGAGAGGGTGCGATGCTCTGCCTGTGGGAAGGGGGGGAGAGAGAGGGTGCGATGCTCTGCCTGTGGGAAGGGGGGGAGAGAGGGTGCGATGCTCTACCTGTGGGAAGGGGGGGAGAGAGAGGGTGCGATGCTCTGCCTGTGGGAAGGGGGGGAGAGAGAGGGTGCGATGCTCTGCCTGTGGGAAGGGGGGGAGAGAGAGGGTGCGATGCTCTGCCTGTGGGAAGGGGGGGAGAGAGAGGGTGCGATGCTCTGCCTGTGGGAAGGGGGGGAGAGAGAGGGTGCGATGCTCTGCCTGTGGGAAGGGGGGGAGAGAGGGTGCGATGCTCTGCCTGTGGGAAGGGCGGGAGAGAGAGAGGGTGCGATGCTCTGCCTGGGGGAAGGGGGGGGGAGAGAGAGGGTGCGATGCTCTGCCTGGGGGAAGGGCGGGAGAGAGAGAGGGTGCGATGCTCTGCCTGGGGGAAGGGGGGGGGGGGAGAGAGAGGGTGCGATGCTCTGCCTGGGGGAAGGGGGGAGAGAGAGGGTGCGATGCTCTGCCTGTAGGAAGGGGGGGAGAGAGAGGGTGCGATGCTCTGCCTGGGGGAAGGGGGGAGAGAGAGGGTGCGATGCTCTGCCTGTAGGAAGGGGGGGAGAGAGGGTGCGATGCTCTGCCTGTGGGAAGGGGGGGGAGAGAGAGGGTGCGATGCTCTGTGGGAAGGGGGGGAGAGAGAGGGTGCGATGCTCTGTGGGAAGGGGGAGAGAGAGAGGGTGCGATGCTCTGCCTGTGGGAAGGGGGGGGAGAGAGAGGGTGCGATGCTCTGCCTGTGGGAAGGGGGGGGAGAGAGAGGGTGCGATGCTCTGCCTGTGGGAAGGGGGGGAGAGAGAGCGTGCGATGCTCTGCCTGTGGGAAGGGGGGCAGAGAGGGTGCGATGCTCTGCCTGTGGGAAGGGGGAGAGAGAGAGAGGGTGCGATGCTCTGCCTGGGGGAAGGGGGGAGAGAGAGGGTGCGATGCTCTGCCTGGCGGAAGGGGGGGGAATGCAATGCTCTGTCTGTGGGGGAGTCGCAGAGCAGCACCCGGCGTCCCTGTTGTCTTTTCCCGTTAGAGGCATGGAGCGGGGGGATAGATCCAGGAGGAGGGGATTGGAGCAGTCACTATATATAAGGGAAGCCCATTGGATATTAAAGCTGGAGCCAGAGATCACAAAGGGCTGAATTCCACAATGATCTGTGACTGATACTGATGTGTTTATTAGCAGGTGATTATCAGCGCATTCATTATACACAGTTTATGGGAATTTGTGGCATTATTATTATTATTATTATTATTATTATTATTACTAATTATTGGTCATTTTTCTTTATAGAGTTCGGGGCAATGTCGGCTCCACAGAGAATTCTTCCTCATCCACTGAATATGAAGGTTTCATCTATTGGAGAGAATCCCACAAGTGACATAAGAGGATATCTCTGTGTATATTCTCTGTACTGTGTATTATATGGGGTGTACTTATATATTCTCTGTGCTGTGTATTATATGGGGTGTACTTATATATTCTCTGTGCTGTGTATTATATGGGGTGTACTTATATATTCTCTGTACTGTGTATTATATGGGGTGTACTTATATATTCTCTGTACTGTGTATTATATGGGGTGTACTTATATATTCTCTGCACTGTGTATTATATGGGGTATACTTATATATTCTCTGTACTGTGTATTATATGGGGTGTACTTATATATTCTCTGTGCTGTGTATTATATGGGGTGTACTTATATATTCTCTGTGCTGTGTATTATATGGGGTGTACTTATATATTCTCTGTACTGTGTATTATATGGGGTGTACTTATATATTCTCTGCACTGTGTATTATATGGGGTATACTTATATATTCTCTGTACTGTGTATTATATGGGGTGTACTTATATATTCTCTGTGCTGTGTATTATATGGGGTGTACTTATATATTCTCTGTGCTGTGTATTATATGGGGTGTACTTATATATTCTCTGTGCTGTGTATTATATGGGGTGTACTTATATATTCTCTGTACTGTGTATTATATGGGGTGTACTTATATATTCTCTGTACTGTGTATTATATGGGGTGTACTTATATATTCTCTGTGCTGTGTATTATATGGGGTGTACTTATATATTCTCTGTACTGTGTATTATATGGGGTGTACTTATATATTCTCTGTGCTGTGTATTATATGGGGTGTACTTATATATTCTCTGTACTGTGTATTATATGGGGTGTACTTATATATTCTCTGTACTGTGTATTATATGGGGTGTACTTATATATTCTCTGCACTGTGTATTATATGGGGTATACTTATATATTCTCTGTACTGTGTATTATATGGGGTGTACTTGTATATTCTCTGTACTGTGTATTATATGGGGTGTACTTATATATTCTCTGCACTGTGTATTATATGGGGTGTACTTATATATTCTCTGTGCTGTGTAGTATATGGGGTGTACTTATATATTCTCTGTGCTGTGTATTATATGGGGTGTACTTATACATTCTCTGTGCTGTGTATTATATGGGGTGTACTTATATATTCTCTGCACTGTGTATTATATGGGGTGTACTTATATATTCTCTGTGCTGTGTAGTATATGGGGTGTACTTATATATTCTCTGTGCTGTGTATTATATGGGGTGTACTTATACATTCTCTGTGCTGTGTATTATATGGGGTGTACTTATATATTCTCTGTGCTGTGTATTATATGGGGTGTACTTATATAATGTTTGTATTGATGCTTCTTGTAATCTATCATTTGCTGGTGTCTTGGTGATGTGATGATTCGGTGACGGTGTTTGTTCCCCCCTCAGAGGTTGGGTGGGATTTATAAGTGGCCGCATTCACTTTGATATTGTCATGATTAAGAGCAGTCATCTGTGTGAGACGTGGTGATGGACAGGGTGTACTTTTTTTTCCCACTGTCTTTAATAAAGTTTCTTTTAACCCCTTCAGCCCCCAGCCTGTTTTTACCTTAAAGACCCGGCCATTTTTTACAATTCTGACCAGTGTCACTTTGACAGGTTATAACTCTGGAACGCTTCAACGGATCCTGACGATTCTGAGATTGTTTTTTCGTGACATATTGTACTTCATGTCAATGGTAAATTTAGGCCGATATTTTTTGCGTTTATTTGTGAAAATTTTGGAAATTTGGCGAAAATTTTGAAAATTTCGCAATTTTCAAAATTTTAAATTTTATGCCCATAAATCTGTGAGATATGTCACACAAAATAGTTACTATATAAAATTTCCCACTTGTCTACTTTATACCAGTGCAATTTTCGAAAAAAGAAAATTTCCGTTAGGAAGTTAGAAGGGTTCAAAGTTCATCAGCAATTTTTCATTTTTCCAACAAAATTTACAAAAAAAATTTTTTAGGTACCACATCACATTTGGAGTGACTTTGAGAGGCCTAGGTGACAGAAAATACCCAAAAGTGACCCCATTCTAAAATCTGCACCCCTCACACTGCTCAAAGGTACATCCAAAAAGTTTATTAACCCTTTAGGAGCTTTACAGCAACCAAAGCAATGTGGAAGGAAAAAAATGAAAATTTTACTTTTTTACACAAAAATGTTATTTTAGCCATAAAATTTAGCATTTTCACAAGGGTATCAGGAAAAATGCACCATAAAATTAATTGTGCAATTTCTCCTGAGTACACCGATATCTCATATGTGGGGGAAATCAACTGTTTGGGTGCACGGCAAGGCTCGGAAGAGAAGGAGCATCATTTGAATTTTTGAAAGCAAAATTGTCTGGAATAATTAGCAGACGCGATGTTGCGTTTGGAGACCCCCTGCGGTGCCTAAACAATGGAGCTCCCCCACAAGTTACCCCATTTTGGAAACTAGACCCCTCATGGAATTTATCTAGATGTTTATTGAGCACTTTGAACCTCTAGGGGCTTCACAAAAGTTAATAACTTTGAGCAGTGAAAATAAAAAAAAAAAAAAAATTACCATGAAATTGTTACTTCAACCAGGTAGCTTTTTTTTCACAAGGGTATCAGGAAAAATTGCAACATAAAATGTATTGTACATTTTCTCCTGAGTACGCAGATACCTCATATGTGGTGGAAATCAAATGTTTAGGCGTATAGCAGGGCTCGGAAGGCAAGGAGCAACATTTGACTTGTCAAACGCAAAATTGTCTGGAATCGTTAGTGGATGCCATGTTGTGTTTGGAGACCCCCTGAGGTGCCTAAACAATGGAGCTCCCCCACAAGTGACCCCATTTTGGAAACTAGACCCCTCATTGAATTTATCTAGATGTTTAATGAACACTTTGCACCCCTGGAGGCTTCACAAAAGTTTAGAATGTTCAGCCGTGAAAATATATATATTTTTTTTTTACCATGAAATTGTTATTTCAACCAGGTAGCTTTTTTTTCCACAAGGGTATCAGGAAAAAATGCACCATAAAATGTATTGTGCGATTTCTCCTGAGTACACAGATACCTCATATGTGGTGGAAAGTAATTGTCTGGGCACACGGCGGGGCTCAGAAGAGAGAGCGCCATTTCACAGCAAAATTGGTTGGAATTATTAGCGTACGCCATGTTGCGTATGGAGACCCCTTGAGGTGCCTAAACAATTGAGCTCCCCCACAAGTGACCTCATTTTGGATACTAGACCCCCATGGCATAAATCTACATGGATAATGAGCACTTTGAACCCTCAGGTGCTTCATACATTGAGGCATAAAAACAAAAAAGTACTTTTTTTTCCACAAAAATGTTATTTTAGGCTCAATTTTTTAATTTTTACAGGGGTATCAGGATAAAATGGACCGCAAAATTTGTTGGGTAATTTGTTCTGAGTACGATGATACCTCATATGTGGCAGAAAACCACTGTTTGGGCGCACGGCAGAGCTCCAGAGGGAAGGAGCGTCATTTGACTTTTTAAATGGAAAATTAGCTGGAATCGTTAGCCACACCATGTTGCGTTTGGAGATCCCCCTGATGTGCCCAAACAGTTGAGCTCCCCCACATGTGACCCCATGTTGGAAACTAGACCCCCCCCCCCATACAAAGAAATATTACTTTGGCAAAATAAAAAATACAGACGTCAGTAAAAAAAAATATATATATATATATATATATATATATATATATATATATATATATATATATATATGAGCGCCTGCAACTGACACTAAGGCAAGTGCCACACGTGAGAGCTATGCACAAATCTCGCAACGCATCACAGCCGCACACTCCTGTCTGGAAGAGAATGACCATGCCGGATGATGCGATGTGAGACTTGTGCATCGCTCTCATGTGTGGCACTGGGCTGACCCTTACAATATTCATTAAAAAATACTGTAGTTGACGATTACTACAGTATAATTTTACTGGCCCTAAACTAAGTTTATTTGTATTTCTTTCTTAGTTTACATAAAAAAAATTAGGACGCACGCACGGATGTGCTGCAAAAAGGGGGGGACTAGGTGGGATGGAAAAAAGATGGATGGAGGATAGAAGAGGGCACAATGGATGCAGGAGCGGCGGAGGATGGGAGAGGGGGCACGGCGGAGGATGGGAGAGGGCGTGGCGGATGGATGGGAGAGGGCGTGGCGGATGGAGGAGCGGTGGAGGATGGGTGAGGGCACAACGGATGCAGGAGCGGCGGAGGAAGGGGGGGCGAGGGGAAGGGTGGAAGGGGAGTGGGAGGTGAGATTGGGGATAGCTACCTTACAGGATGGATCTAGGCAGCAGGATTTCAGCAGATCCGGGAGGGAGGAAGGGGGCAGAGGATTAAGGGGATGGGAGAGAGCAGGCAGCAGATCAGGGAGGGGGCAGAGGCTGATGGGGGAGTGAGGTGTCAGATGCAGGGGCGCAGAGGCTGATGGGGGAGTGAGGTGGCAGATGCAGGGGCACAGCGGCAGATGGGGAGAGAGCGGCGGCAGATGGGGAGAGTGCGGCGGTAGATGCAGGGGCGGTGGAGCAGCTGATGGGGAGAGTGCAGCGGCTGATGGGGAGAGTGCAGCGGCTGATGCAGGGGCGGTGGAGCGGCTGATGGGGAGAGTGCAGTGGCTGATGGGGAGAGTGCGGCGGCAGATGCAGGGGCGGTGGAGCGGCTGATGGGGAGAGTGCAGTGGCTGATGCAGGGGCGGTGGAGCGGCTGATGGGGAGAGTGCAGTGGCTGATGCAGGGGCGGTGGAGCGGCTGATGGGGAGAGTGCAGTGGCTGATGCAGGGGCGGTGGAGCGGCTGATGGGGAGAGTGCAGTGGCAGATGCAGGGGCGGTGGAGCGGCAGATACAAGCAGGCAGCAGAAAGAAAGCAGCAGCGTCAGATGCGGGGGGGGGGGGGCGCAGCGTGAGGAGAGCAGCGGCGTCAGATGCCCCCATGCATCTGACTCCGCTGCTCTCCTGCCGCTGCTCTCTTACTGCTGAGTAGCGGCGTAACATGCAGGAGCGAAGCGGAAAAGTAGCGGCGTCACGTGCAGGAGCGCAGCGGGAGAGCAGGGGCGAAGCACATGGAGCAGGGCAGCGGTGGATCGGGGGCTGTGACTCACAGATGGGCACCCGCAGGGATCGCTCTCCTCAGATTCCACGGAGGGAAAAGCTAAGGAGAGCGATCTCCTACAGCGAGCTCACCCGGTCCCAGATGCACGGTGCTGCTTGGAGAAATCGGTCACAAGGCCGATCTCTCCAATCAGAGCTGGAGGCGGGTACAGTAAAGCTCACTGAGCTCCAGCCAATGGCAAGTGCTGAAGCTGCACTGACATAGTTGGATTTCAATGCTTCAGCCATTTTCAATGGCTGAAACATAACACTGGCTGTGATTGGCTGAGCGGCGTTCGTCAGCCAATCACAGCCTCTGTAGGTCCGGGAAGGAGACACCACCCTTCCTGAGATCAGGTACAAGTCCTCTCCTTCCCGAATCTACAGTTTTTTAAAACCGATCGCGGTGCCCGGTGCTCTGGTGCCGCGATTCCGCCATGACGGATGTATCCGTCATGGGTCTTTAAGTACCAGGGCACCATGACGGCTAGATCCGTCAAAGGTCGTGAAGGGGTTAATTAAGCTGTTTCTGGATTTCCTCTCTTCTATGGGGTCTCATAGATTCTACCATCACTAATTTAGGACTTAGTGGCAGCTATGGGCTGCTATTAACTCCTTATTACCCCGATTACCATCACACCAGGGCAATCAAGATGATCCAGGTAAAGTGCTGGGATTGTCACATCTAATGGATGCAGCGATCCGGGAGGCTGCAGGCTGATATTTTTAGGCTGGGGGGGCAGCCTAATAACCATAGGCCTCCCCAGTCTGAGAATTCCAGCCACCAGTTGTGAGGCTTTACCTTAGCTGGGTATCAAAATTGAGGGGACTGCACGCTGTTATTTTACTGTACAATATAGACCCACCGGCGGCTGTGATTGGTTGCAGTCAGACAGCTGTCAGTCAGTGTGGGGGTGCATCTGACTGCAACCAATCACAGCCACCAGTGGGCAGGGGAAGCCGTGAATATGTATGATCCTAATGAGCGGCCCAGGAAGAAGAATGAGAGGCCGCAGGAGCAGTGTGACAGCCGCGCCGGTGATCGGTGAGTATGAAGTGCTTGCTCCTACCGCTTTGTGCCGGATTCTGGTCCCCATAGATTTTTTATGGGGACAAGCATCTGACCAGACACCGGGGATCAATCCCCCGCTGACCTGGAGCCAGCGGGGGATTGATCTGCCAGTCCTCCAAAACACAGAAAGAAGTGACATGCTGCTGCTTTTTCATTCCACAAAAACTGCAAGGAACAAAGAAGCGACGTGTGCACAGCCTGTCTGAGTTCTCATAGACTTTGCTGGGGAAGACAATGCATGCAGTTTTGGGCAACAAACCACCAAAAAATGTGGCAAAATACGCAGCGTGCGCACAGGGCCTAAAGATGGAATTGCTGTTCGTTAACTTCCCAGACCTGTGACAGTGGCCGGTGTGTAATGTGTGGCAGATGGACAGGAGGTATGAGAATGGCCTCTGACCGCACCACAGCCTTAGCTCTTCATTTTATTACCTGGCCGGTGTGTAATGTGTGGCACATGGACAGGAGGTGTGAGAGTGGCCTCTGACCACACCACAGCCTTAGCTCTTCATTGTATTACCTGGCCGGTGTGTAATGTGTGGCAGACGGACAGGAGGTATGAGAACGGCCTCTGACCGCACCACAGCCTTACCTCTTCATTTTATTACCTGGCCGGTGTGTAATGTGTGGCAGATGGACAGGAGGTATGAGAATGACCTCTGACTGCACCACAGCCTTACCTCTTCATTTTATTACCTGGCATAGCACTACTCACTAGTGATTGATGGCCCTGACAAGTTATGAAGCATTGAACGACCGCCCTATTACACGGAATACATTGCAAGCTGCGGTCAGACACATTTCACCTATATGATGATTATGGCAGCTTGTACATCATTGTGAATAGATTTATTTCATAAAATAACCACTTTAAAGGGAATAAACCTTACATAGCAAAGTTTGTAATAGTGAGTTGAAAGAAAAAAAACATCTGCAAAGGGCGCCCTGCAACTAAAGGTCTTGTCCTGATTAACTATTCATTAATTTTTTTTCTTTCCTTCGACTCCATGTGTAACACAACAAGAAACTTTAGTAACGTTCAGAAGTGTCTTCATCAAGACATTGGTCTCTTCCAGCCAATCACTGACCTCAGCAACTCGTTCCAGCTACATCGGATGAGCCACGGAGATCTGTGATTGGCTGCAGCAATGTTGATGTGATGTCACAGCCAAACAGCATAGAACATCACCGCAGTGAAGACGGTGCTCAATCTGGTTTGGGGGTGTACATTTACACCTCGTGCAGAATTATTAGGCAAGTTGTATTTTAGAGGATTATTTTTATTATTGATCAACAACTATGTTCTCAATCAACCCAAAAGACTCATAAATATCAAAGCTTAATATTTTTGGCAGTTGGAGTGGGTTTTTTTTTAGATTTGGCTATCTGAGGAGGATATCTCTTTGTGCAGGTAACTATTACTGTGCAGAATTATTAGGCAACTTAATAAAAACCAAATATATTCCCATCTCACTTGTTTATTTTCACCAGGTAAACCAATATAACTGCACAAAATTTAGAAATAAACATTTCTGACATGCAAAAACAAAACCCCAAAAAATGAGTGACCAATATAGCCACCTTTCTTTATGATGACACTAATCAGCCGACCATCCATAGATGCTGTCAGTTGCTTGATCTGTTTACGATCATCATTGCATGCAGCAGCCACCACAGCCTCCCAGACACTGTTCCGAGAGGTGCACTGTTTTCCCTCCCTGTAGATCTAACATTTTATGAGGGACCACAGGTTCTCTATGGGGTTCAGATCAGGTGAACAAGGGGGCCATGTCATTATTTTTTTCATCTTTTAGATCTTTACTGTTCAGCAACGCTGTGGAGTAGTTGGATGCATGTGATGGAGCAATGTCCTGCATGAAAATCATGTTTTTCTTGAACGATACCGACTTCTTCCTGTACCACTGCTTGAAGTTGTCTTCCAGAAACTGGCAGTAAGTCTGGGAGTTGAGCTTCACTCCATCCTCAATTCGAAAAGGTCCACAAGTTCATCTTTGATGATACCAGCCCATACCAGTTCCCCACCTCCACCTTGCTGGCGTCTGAGTCGGAGTAGAGCTCTTTGCCCTTTACTGATCCAGCATCTGGCCCATCAAGAGTCACACTCATTTCATCAGTCCATAAAACCTTTGAAAAACCAGTCTTAAGATATTTCTTGGCACAGTCTTGACGTTTTATCTTATGTTTCTTGTTCAGAGGTGGAGGGTTTTCAGCCTTCCTTACCTTGGCCATGTCCCTGAGTATGGCACACCTTGTGCTTTTTGATACTCCAGTAACGTTGCAGCTCTGAAATATGGCCAAACTTGTGGCAAATGGCATCTTGGCAGCTTTACGCTTGATTTTCATCAATTCATGGGCAGTTATTTTGCGCCTTTTTTGCCCAGCACGCTGCTTGCGACCCTGTTGGCTATTTGACATGAAACGCTTGATTGTTCGGTGATCACGCTTCAAAAGTTTGTCAGTTTCAAGACTGCTGCATCCCTCTGAAAGACATCTCACAATTTTGGACTTTTCAGAGACCGTCAAATCTCTCTTCTGACCCATTTTGCCAAAGGAAAGGAAGTTGCCTAATAATTAAGCACACCTTATATAGGGTGTTAATGTCATTACACCAGACCCCTCCTCATTACAGAGATGCACATCACCTGATTTACTTAATTGGTAGTTGGCTCTCAAGCCTACACAGCTTGGAGTAGGACAACATGTATAAAAAGCATCATGTGATCAAAATACTCATTTGCCTAATAATTCTGCACACAGTGTATTTGCACAGTCAGTGTTTGCAACGTTTTGGAAGTAGCGTGTTTGTTTGCATACAGAATGCTGCGTTCTACAGTACAAGCACAGTGGATGGATTTATAGAAATCTCTTGCCCACGGTGCTTCTTTTCTCTGCTCCGTAAACTTACATGTGGCGCAGCGTTCCAAGCTGCAGCATGTCAATTTATGTTCCTGTGGCCAGAATGTTCTCCATAGGGAGAAAAAAGCAAAAGTTGGTAGCACACTGAACCCTGATAGTAGGCGCGGACTGCTGCATTCTCCTGCAGAGCACACTCACATTTCCACAGGCGGGCTGACACTGCGTCAGCTGCTGTACATGCAACCTAAGAGCTTACTTTGTAGTCTTCCATATCACTTAGTCAATGTGAAAAAAAATAATGTGAACACTTTCAAATCTAGTACCACTAATATACTAATCGCATACTGATAGATGACAGACTGAACATGAGTCAACAGTGTGATGCAGCAGCAAAAAAGACAATCACAATTGTGCAATGTATTTACAGAAGCACAGATAATAATAAGTTTTATTTCTATAGCGCCAACATATTCCACAGCGCTTTACAATTCAGAGGGGACATGTACAGACAATATGAGAATACAAAATAACAAAATTAAGATAGCAGGAGGAGTGAGGGCCCTGCTCGTAAGCTTACATTCTATGAGGAAATAGGGGAGACACAAAAATTGAATGGGGGGAGAAAAGCTTGTCATATATGGTCCAGCCATCGATCACGTGAAGTAATTATCACCCTCTACTCCTCTTTGGTCAGACCTCATCTGCAATTCTGAGCACCATGTCTTAAAAAAAAGACAGCAACAAATTGGAGCAAGTTCAGAGAAGAGCAGCCAGAATGGTGACTGGTCTATAAACTGTCCGATGAGGAATGGTTACAGGATTTGGGAATGTTTAGCTTGAAAAAAAGAAAACGGAGAGGAATCTTAATAGCCGTCTGCAAATATCTCAAAGGCTGTCGAACTAGGGTTGACAAGGACAAGGAAAGAATAGAAGCAATGGAATGAAACTGATTGGGAAGCGTCACAGATTAGATTTTGGAATAAAAACCTTTTGACAATGAGGGTGATCAATGACTGGAACCACAAGAGGTAATGAGTTCCCCTTCAATGGAAGACGTAAAAAGGAGACTGGACAGACACCTGTGTGGGATGATATAGTGAATCTTGCTTTGAGCAGGGAGTTGGACCTGATGACCCTGGAGGTCCCGTCCAACTATAACATTCTATGATTCTACTGCAGATAATCTACAGATACAGTAGAATAAATCCCAATTGGCATGATGACATGGTTTTTAGCCAAGTGTGTCCATTTTAAAAACACCCCTAGGGACCTGGTCCTTTAGCCCACTAGAGTTTAGCATTTTCATAGCGAGCAGGCTAAATCCCAGTGGGCAGAAGGACCTGGTCCATTAGATCACTAAGTCTTGTATTAAAACAGTTATTGGGACCTGGTCCTTTAGCCCACTAGGATTTAGCTTTCGCATAGAGAGCAGGCTAAATCCCAGTGGGCAGAAGGACCCAGTCCTTTTTCCCACTAAGAATTGTATTAAAACACTCATTAGGACCTGATCCTTTAGCCCACTAGGAATTAGCTTTCTCATAGAGAGCAGGCTAAATCCCAGTGGGCAGAAGGACCTGGTCCTTTTGTCCCCACTAAGAATTGTATTAAAACACTCATTAGGACCTGGTCCTTTAGCCCACTAGGAATTAGCTTTCTCATAGAGAGCAGGCTAAATCCCAGTGGCCAGAAGGACCTGGTCCTTTTTCCCACTAAGAATTGTATTAAAACACTCATTGGAACCTGGTCCTTTAGCCCACTAGGATTTAGCTTTCTCATACAGAGCAGGCTAAATCCCAGCGGCCAGAAGGACCCAGTCCTTTTTCCCACTAAGAATTGTATTAAAACACTCATTAGGACCTGATCCTTTAGCCCACTAGGAATTAGCTTTCTCATAGAGAGCAGGCTAAATCCCAGTGGGCAGAAGGACCTGGTACTTTTTTCCCCACTAAGAGTTGTATTAAAACACTCATTAGGACCTGGTCCTTTAGCCCACAAGGATTTAGCTTTCTAATAGAGAGCAGGCTAAATCCCAGTGGGCAGAAGGACCTGGTCCCTCTGCCCACTGGCAAATAGCTGGCTCTGGATAGAGAAAGCGAAATCCCAGTGGAAGGATCCATTAGATCACTAAGTCTTGTATTAAAACAGTTATTGGGACCTGGTCCTTTAGCCCACTAGGATTTAGCTTTCTTATGTAGAGCAGGCTAAATCCCAGTGGGCAGAAGGACCTGGTCCTTTTTTCCCACTAAAAATGGTATTAAAACACTCATAAGGACCTGGTACTTTAGCCCACTAGGAATTAGCTTTCTCATAGAGAGCAGGCTAAATCCCAGTGGGCAGAAGGACCTGGTCCTTTTGTCCCCACTAAGAATTGTATTAAAACACTCATTAGGACCTGGTCCTTTAGCCCACTAGGAATTAGCTTTCTCATAGAGAGCAGGCTAAATCCCAGTGGCCAGAAGGACCTGGTCCTTTTTCCCACTAAGAATTATATTAAAACACTTATTGGGACCTGGTCCTTTAGCCCACTAGGATTTAGCTTTCTTATGTAGAACATGCTAAATCCCAGTGGGCAGAAGGACCTGGTCCTTTTTCCCACTAAGAATTGTATTAAAACACTCATTAGGACCTGGTCCTTTAGCCCACAAGGATTTAGCTTTCTAATAGAGAGCAGGCTAAATCCCAGTGGGCAGAAGGACCTGGTCCCTCTGCCCACTGGCAAATAGCTGGCTCTGGATAGAGAAAGCGAAATCCCAGTGGAAGGATCCATTAGATCACTAAGTCTTGTATTAAAACAGTTATTGGGACCTGGTCCTTTAGCCCACTAGGATTTAGCTTTCTTATGTAGAGCAGGCTAAATCCCAGTGGGCAGAAGGACCTGGTCCTTTTTTCCCACTAAAAATGGTATTAAAACACTCATAAGGACCTGGTACTTTAGCCCACTAGGAATTAGCTTTCTCATAGAGAGCAGGCTAAATCCCAGTGGGCAGAAGGACCTGGTCCTTTTGTCCCCACTAAGAATTGTATTAAAACACTCATTAGGACCTGGTCCTTTAGCCCACTAGGAATTAGCTTTCTCATAGAGAGCAGGCTAAATCCCAGTGGCCAGAAGGACCTGGTCCTTTTTCCCACTAAGAATTGTATTAAAACACTTATTGGGACCTGGTCCTTTAGCCCACTAGGATTTAGCTTTCTTATGTAGAACAGGCTAAATCCCAGTGGGCAGAAGGACCTGGTCCTTTTTCCCACTAAGAATTGTATTAAAACACTCATTGGAACCTGGTCCTTTAGCCCACTAGGATTTAGCTTTCTCATACAGAGCAGGCTAAATCCCAGTGGCCAGAAGGACCTGGTCCTTTTTCCCCACTAATTGTATTAAAACACTTATTGGGACCTGGTCCTTTAGCCCACTAGGATTTAGATTTCTTATGTAGAACAGGCTAAATCCCAGTGGGCAGAAGGACCTGGTCCTTTTTCCCCACTAATTGTATTAAAACACTTATTGGGACCTGGTCCTTTAGCCCACTAGGATTTAGATTTCTCATAGAAAACAAGCTAAATCCCAGTGGCCAGAAGGACCTGGTCCTTTTTCCCACTAAGAATTGTATTAAAACACTCATTGGAACCTGGTCCTTTAGCCCACTAGGATTTAGCTTTCTCATAGAGAGCAGCCTAAATCCCAGTGGCCAGAAGGACCCAGTGCTTTTCCCTACTAAGAATTGTATTAAAACACTCATTAGGACCTGGTCCTTTAGCCCACTAGGATTTAGATTTCTCATAGAAAACAGGCTAAATCCCAGTGGCCAGAAGGACCCAGTGCTTTTCCCCACTAAGAATTGTATTAAAACACTCATTAGGACCTGGTCCTTTAGCCCACTAGGATTTAGCTTTCTCATAGAGAGCAGGCTAAATCCCAGTGGCCAGAAGGACCCAGTGCTTTTCCCTACTAAGAATTGTATTAAAACACTCATTAGGACCTGGTCCTTTAGCCCACTAGGATTTAGATTTCTCATAGAAAACAGGCTAAATCCCAGTGGGCAGAAGGACCTGGTCCTTTTTCCCACTAAGAATTGTATTAAAACACTTATTGGGACCTGGTCCTTTAGCCCACTAGGATTTAGATTTCTCATAGAGAGCAGGCTAAATCCCAGTGGCCAGAAGGACCTGGTCCCTCTGCCCACTGGGAAATAGCCGGCTCTGGATAGAGAAAGCTAAATCCCAGTGGAAGGAGGGACCTGGTCCTTTAGCCCACTGGGATTTAGCTTTCTCTCTATAGAGTCGGCTATTTCCCAGTGGGCAGAGGGACCAGGTCCTTCTAGCCACTGGGATTTAGCCACGACCCTAGATATATGGCTGCTCTGTGCTTACAGGACCTGTGATGATGTCACATGGAGGGGGAGGAGTCAGGGGTCACATGATCAGTGTATGCAGGGCTCTGCTGTGCTGGTTGTCATGGTGCTGGATGAGGGGAAGTTTATGTGTGGGGTCAGGAGGGGTTTACAGTGTGGATGTAGCAGAGCCGTGTGTGTACGAGGTGTACGGAGCAGAGCCGTGTGTGTACGAGGTGTACGGAGTGGAGCCGTGTGTGTACGAGGTGTACGGAGCGGAGCCGTGTGTGTACGAGGTGTACGGAGCGGAGCCGTGTGTGTACGAGGTGTACGGAGCGGAGCCGTGTGTGTACGAGGTGTACGGAGCGGAGCCGTGTGTGTACGAGGTGTACGGAGCGGAGCCGTGTGTATACGAGGTGTACGGAGCGGAGCCGCGTGTGTACGAGGTGTACGGAGCGGAGCCGCGTGTGTACGAGGTGTACGGAGCGGAGCCGTGTGTGTACGAAGTGTACGGAGCAGAGCCGTGTGTGTACGAGGTGTACGGAGCGGAGCCGTGTGTGTACGAGGTGTACAGAGCGGAGCCGTGTGTGTACGAGGTGTACGGAGCAGAGCCGTGTGTGTACGAGGTGTACGGAGCGGAGCCGTGTGTATACGAGGTGTACGGAGCGGAGCCGCGTGTGTACGAGGTGTACGGAGCGGAGCCGCGTGTGTACGAGGTGTACGGAGCGGAGCCGTGTGTGTACGAAGTGTACGGAGCAGAGCCGTGTGTGTACGAGGTGTACGGAGCGGAGCCGTGTGTGTACGAGGTGTACAGAGCGGAGCCGTGTGTGTACGAGGTGTACGGAGCAGAGCCGTGTGTGTACGAGGTGTACAGAGCGAAGCCGTGTGTGTACGAGGTGTACGGAGCAGAGCCGTGTGTGTACGAGGTGTACGGAGCGGAGCCGTGTGTGTATGTAAGGGGTGGGCAGACCCCTCACAAAGAAGCCTAGTTAACCCGGAGATGTTATTAATAAAAATGTCTTATATTGTATGTATGTATATTGAGAGTTAGGGTACCCCCTAGTGGCCGGGTGGGACGGCTGTCACCACATTGGGAAGGAGGAGCCGGCAGTTTAGGAGGGAAGAAAGTGTGTGGCACAGGCAGTAGTCTCGGGGACTGGAAAGAAGAAGGAGCAGCCAGGGGCAGAGTGTGGCAGCTGAAGTTCAGGAAAGCCGGAGAGAACAGGAGCGGGCGGAACCTTGTAGGGTGAAGCAGTCCGGTGTGGGTCCGGGCTGTGGGTGGCCAGAAGTGGGAGCCGGGCGAAGAGGAGTAGTCAGGCAAGTCACCCACTTGAGGGGACGCTAGGGCAGGCTTTCCCTCAGCTAAAGGAAGCGCCACAGCATTGTGTTTTGTTACTGCCACGTGTGGAGACTTGCGAAGAATAAAACATGTTTGTTATTTGCATTGAACCATGCCTGAAGAGTATTTGTGCGCCGGACAACACCTGCACCACCACACTCTGCCCCAGCACAACAGCTCCTGTCCCCAAAGTGACGGTGGAACCAGGGGTAAGCCTGTCAGCAAGGGCCACGACTACAAGGCCGGAGGCACCCCTGGCACCCCGTTACATGTGGCGTAGTCGGCAGGATCCGGATCATATGCAAGGGGACCCGCTCCAAGAAGATGGAGACCAAGTGGTGCCAAGGGCCCTTGATCCGGACTTTCAGCGAAGATTTCCAGTCCCATGGTGGGAAGAAGAAACAGTGCCTGAGGCGTTGGACCGGGCACAAGATGGCGGCAAGGTGGCCGTCGTCTGTGAAGAAACAGAAAGCGCGCGAAAAATTGGCGCCAAAAGAAGAGCCTGGGGCTGGCCGGTGCCGAAAAAGAAGTTCGGAGTACTCCGCCCAAAGAGGGGAGGTGCCGGTCCCAGGGCACGAACAAAGACATGTACAGTGGGCGGTGTTGTAAGAAGAAAGAAGTGCCGCCGCGGAGGGGTCGATTTGTGGTGTGAGACTAAGGGTGGAGCATCCTCAAGAGCGGGAAAAGTGAGCCCGCCTCCACTTCCTCTAGTCTCGCCACTGACCCTGACGCCCTTACTGAGGACTTGTGCTGCAGAAAAAATGGAGAATTTGGACGAGAGCCGTCAGAAGCAGGTGGTGTCCGTGGAGGGATTCCCTGCCTACTTGCTGGCTGTACCCGGAGGACCGGGACAAGCCACAAGGGTGACTTGGCTCACAACGTGGGACGCGGAGACCGGTGCGACCACAACAGAGGTCCGGGCGACCTACGCCACCCAACTACCGTCGGGGAGCCGGATGCTGGGAGCCCCATATCCCTGCGCAGAGAGACCCCCGCCAGCCGCGGTGGGGTCTGAAACACCTAGTCAAACTCGGACTCCGGCAGAAGTATACGCTCGGAAATTGGAGAGAGACGACTGGGGTTTCTACTGGGATCCGGTGCTGCCGTCTCCCCTACCGACCCGAAGATCCCCGTCACCTGAGCCGGACCCAGTGCAAGAGCGGCTGCTTGTTGAAACCGTCGCTCGGGAGATCATGGCGGGTCCCCATGGCGAAGAGTTTGAGCGCCAGTATACCACCGGAGTGGTCGTCAAATTCAATCAGAAAGAAGGATATGGCTTTATCCGGGATGGAGAAACCGGCGACGATTATTTTTACAATCGCGTCAACCTGGATACAGAAGGCCTTCCGCAGCGGCTACATACCCTGTACCCAGGGGAAAAGGTACGATTTCTGAAGGAAGTGGGCTGCCAGGGCTTGTTTGCGGTGGGGGTGCATCGTACGCCCACCGAACAGGAGGCTGCCCAATGGCAGCAGGAGGTAGAATGGGAAGAGCACCAGGCCCGGCGACAAGCGCAACGAAGACCGGCGCTGGCTGAAGCCTCCCGTCCCCGACATACCTTAGCTGTAGCTCCGGCAGTCATGTCCGGGCAGAGTACCGACCCGGAGAAGGGAACCTCGCCGGTGCTGGCAATTAACCAGAATTAACCCATCCGATGATTGTTATGGGCAGCCCGCCACCGTCCCGCGCAGCGACCCCCTCACCTCCGTCAGAGACTGAGGAGCTCAAGCCGGAGGCTGAAACAGCGGAGCAGCTCACCAGTCATGAGCCTTTCCGGAGGCTGCGCCGATTACCCGGGCAGTCCCTGTCGGAATATATCCAAGCTCAGAGAGCCGAGTGGCAACGGGCCTACCACCCGGAATAGGCATCAAGACTGGAAGATGGCGGGCCTGTTTTGTTTGATGCCGGCGTGTTTAAGCCGGAGAAAGTTTTACGTTCAAGTTGCTGATTCTGGAGAGAGCCTGCTTGCTGGACTGAGCCAGGGGCTCCTCCGCGTTATTGAGAAAGAAGTTTCCGTGTTCCTGCGTTGACCACCAAAGACCGGGAGCGCTGCCAAGCCTCCGGGCACACCAAAGACCGGGAGTGCTGCTAAGCCTCGGGGCACACCGAAGACCGGGAGCGCTACTAAGCCTCCGGGCACACCAAAGACCGGGAGCGCTGCTAAGCCTCCGGGCGCTGGACAGGTTCGCAGTTGATTGAACATGTTTTGTGTGGTTTTAACAGTTGTAAGTTTAGATTGGAGCCTTGCCGGGAGGCTCAGGCTTAAAGAGGGGAGGTGTGTAAGGGGTGGGCAGACCCCTCACAAAGAAGCCTAGTTAACCCGGAGATGTTATTAATAAAAATGTCTTATATTGTATGTATATTGAGAGTTAGGGTACCCCCTAGTGGCCGGGTGGGACGGCTGTCACCACATTGGGAAGGAGGAGCCGGCAGTTTAGGAGGGAAGAAAGTGTGTGGCACAGGCAGTAGTCTCGGGGACAGGAAAGAAGAAGGAGCAGCCAGGGGCAGAGTGTGGCAGCTGAAGTTCAGGAAAGCCGGAGAGAACAGGAGCGGGCGGAACCTTGTAGGGTGAAGCAGTCCGGTGTGGGTCCGGGCTGTGGGTAGCCAGAAGTGGGAGCCGGGCGAAGAGGAGTAGTCAGGCAAGTCACCCACTTGAGGGGACGCTAGGGCAGGCTTTCCCTCAGCTAAAGGAAGCGCCACAGCATTGTGTTTTGTTACTGCCACGTGTGGAGACTTGCGAAGAATAAAACATGTTTGTTATTTGCATTGAACCATGCCTGAAGAGTATTTGTGCGCCGGACAACACCTGCACCACCACACTCTGCCCCAGCACAACAGCTCCTGTCCCCAAAGTGACGGTGGAACCAGGGGTAAGCCTGTCAGCAAGGGCCACGACTACAAGGCCGGAGGCACCCCTGGCACCCCGTTACATGTGGCGTAGTCGGCAGGATCCGGATCATATGCAAGGGGACCCGCTCCAAGAAGATGGAGACCAAGTGGTGCCAAGGGCCCTTGATCCGGACTTTCAGCGAAGATTTCCAGTCCCATGGTGGGAAGAAGAAACAGTGCCTGAGGCGTTGGACCGGGCACAAGATGGCGGCAAGGTGGCCGTCGTCTGTGAAGAAACAGAAAGCGTGCGAAAAATTGGCGCCAAAAGAAGAGCCTGGGGCTGGCCGGTGCCGAAAAAGAAGTTCGGAGTACTCCGCCCAAAAAGGGGAGGTGCCGGTCCCAGGGCACGAACAAAGACATGTACAGTGGGCGGTGTTGTAAGAAGAAAGAAGTGCCGCCGCGGAGGGGTCGATTTGTGGTGTGAGACTAAGGGTGGAGCATCCTCAAGAGCGGGAAAAGTGAGCCCGCCTCCACTTCCTCTAGTCTCGCCACTGACCCTGACGCCCTTACTGAGGACTTGTGCTGCAGAAAAAATGGAGAATTTGGACGAGAGCCGTCAGAAGCAGGTGGTGTCCGTGGAGGGATTCCCTGCCTACTTGCTGGCTGTACCCGGAGGACCGGGACAAGCCACAAGGGTGACTTGGCTCACAATGTGGGACACGGAGACCGGTGCGACCACAACAGAGGTCCGGGCGACCTACGCCACCCAACTACCGTCGGGGAGCCGGATGCTGGGAGCCCCATATCCCTGCGCAGAGAGACCCCCGCCAGCCGCGGTGGGGTCTGAAACACCTAGTCAAACTCGGACTCCGGCAGAAGTATACGCTCGGAAATTGGAGAGAGACGACTGGGGTTTCTACTGGGATCCGGTGCTGCCGTCTCCCCTACCGACCCGAAGATCCCCGTCACCTGAGCCGGACCCAGTGCAAGAGCGGCTGCTTGTTGAAACCGTCGCTCGGGAGATCATGGCGGGTCCCCATGGCGAAGAGTTTGAGCGCCAGTATACCACCGGAGTGGTCGTCAAATTCAATCAGAAAGAAGGATATGGCTTTATCCGGGATGGAGAAACCGGCGACGATTATTTTTACAATCGCGTCAACCTGGATACAGAAGGCCTTCCGCAGCGGCTACATACCCTGTACCCAGGGGAAAAGGTACGATTTCTGAGGGAAGTGGGCTGCCGGGGCTTGTTTGCGGTGGGGGTGCATCGTACGTCCACCGAACAGGAGGCTGCCCAATGGCAGCAGGAGGTAGAATGGGAAGAGCACCAGGCCCGGCGACAAGCGCAACGAAGACCGGCGCTGGCTGAAGCCTCCCGTCCCCGACATACCTTAGCTGTAGCTCCGGCAGTCATGTCCGGGCAGAGTACCGACCTGGAGAAGGGAACCTCGCCGGTGCTGGCAATTAACCAGAACATTACTACCCATCCGATGATTGTTATGGGCAGCCCGCCACCGTCCCGCGCAGCGACCCCCTCACCTCTGTCAGAGACTGAGGAGCTCAAGCCGGAGGCTGAAACAGCGGAGCAGCTCACCAGTCATGAGCCTTTCCGGAGGCTGCGCCGATTACCCGGGCAGTCCCTGTCGGAATATATCCAAGCTCAGAGAGCCGAGTGGCAATGGGCCTACCACCCGGAATAGGCATCAAGACCGGAAGATGGCGGGCCTGTTTTGTTTGATGCCGGCGTGTTTAAGCCGGAGAAAGTTTTACGTTCAAGTTGCTGATTCTGGAGAGAGCCTGCTTGCTGGACTGAGCCAGGGGCTCCTCCGCGTTATTGAGAGAGAAGTTTCCGTGTTCCTGCGTTGACCACCAAAGACCGGGAGCGCTGCCAAGCCTCCGGGCACACCAAAGACCGGGAGTGCTGCTAAGCCTCCAGGCACACCAAAGACCGGGAGCGCTGCTAAGCCTCCGGGCACACCAAAGACCGGGAGCGCTGCTAAGCCTCCGGGCGCTGGACAGGTTCGCAGTTGATTGAACATGTTTTGTGTGGTTTTAACAGTTGTAAGTTTAGATTGGAGCCTTGCCGGGAGGCTCAGGCTTAAAGAGGGGAGGTGTGTAAGGGGTGGGCAGACCCCTCACAAAGAAGCCTAGTTCACCCGGAGATGTTATTAATAAAAATGTCTTATATTGTATGTATGTATATTGAGAGTTAGGGTACCCCCTAGTGGCCGGGTGGGACGGCTGTCACCACATTGGGAAGGAGGAGCCGGCAGTTTAGGAGGGAAGAAAGTGTGTGGCACAGGCAGTAGTCTCGGGGACAGGAAAGAAGAAGGAGCAGCCAGGGGCAGAGTGTGGCAGCTGAAGTTCAGGAAAGCCGGAGAGAACAGGAACGGGCGGAACCTTGTAGGGTGAAGCAGTCCGGTGTGGGTCCGGGCTGTGGGTGGCCAGAAGTGGGAGCCGGGCGAAGAGGAGTAGTCAGGCAAGTCACCCACTTGAGGGGACGCTAGGGCAGGCTTTCCCTCAGCTAAAGGAAGCGCCACAGCATTGTGTTTTGTTACTGCCACGTGTGGAGACTTGCGAAGAATAAGGCTATGTGCGCACTAGAGATGTGAACTTTCTCAAGAAAATTTCTCGAGAAACTTCTGCCAGTGAAAGATTTCCGGACCTGCGGAAAAAATCCGCACCAAATCCGCATGCGTTTTTGCCGCGTTTTTGCCGCGATTTTGCCGCGATTTTGCCGCGGATTTGCCGCGGATTTTCCGCAGGTTGCTCCCTGCGGATTTTCAGGCTGTAAACTACAGTAGATATAAATAAAGCATGTTGAAAAAAACAAGAAAAAAAAATTATATTTGATGTCATTTCCTTCTTCTTCAGTCTCCATATTCTATGGTGTATTTATTCTCCATTTACTTCAGTCAAGATGCCAAGCAATGCACTTTCCTCACAGCTGCACACGCCACATTTCCAACTTCTTTTGCTGACCGTTGTCACACTATTACGTCGCCGTAGAGAACAGGTATAATTTTTTATTTTTCATTTTTATCATAGAAAAAAAACAATTTTTGACATTAATAATATAATTTTTTTTAGGCAAAAAAAAAAAAAATGTGGATTCATCCGCTTCTTGTGGCTCGGGAGACAAAAGGACATTTTAGAGTCCTGTATAATGATTTACGAAGGTAGTTTTTATTTTTTGACTATCTATTCATCTATCATTCTATCTATCTATCTTTTTATCTATCTATCCATTCCTCTATCTATCTATCTATCCTTCTATCTATCTATCTATCTATCCCTCTATCTATCCCTCTATCTATCCCTCTATCTATCTATCTATCTATCTATCTATCTATCTATCCCTCTATCTATCCCTCTATCTATCCCTCCCTCTATCTATCTATCTATCTATCTATCTATCCCTCTATCTATCTATCCCTCTATCTATCCCTCTATCTATCCCTCTATCTATCCCTCTATCTATCTATCTATCTATCTATCTATCTATCTATCTATCTATCTATCTATCTATCTATCCCTCTATCTATCCCTCTATCTATCCCTCTATCTATCCCTCTATCTATCTATCTATCTATCTATCTATCTATCTATCTATCCCTCTATCTATCTATCTATCCCTCTATCTATCCCTCTATCATCTATCTATCTATCTATCCTTCTATCTATCTATCCTTCTATCTATCTATCTATCTATCCTTCTATCTATCTATCTATCTATCCCTCTATCTATCTATCTATCCCTCTATCTATGCATGTATCTATCTATCTATCTATCTATCTATCTATCTATATCCATCCATCCTTCCATTTATCTATATATCTATCTTTTTGTATCTATTTATTATCTATGTATCCATCTCTCTTTCTGTCTGAATATATCCTTCTACCTATGTCTGTCTGTAGAAATCCTTTATCTATCTCTGTCTACATATTTATCTGTGTCACATTTTTTGATTTAGTCATTTTTTTTCCAGATTTCCAGAAAAGTTTACTTCGTTTTGTCGCTTGACTATTCCCGCCTTCGATCGTCTATTATCAATTGTACATTCTGATTTATGTTATGCGGATACCCGGATGAGGAAGTCAATTTCTGCTGAGGAGCGGCTGCTCATCACCTTGCGGTAATTATTTTTTAAAAATACTTTCAATTTTTTTTTTTTTTTTTAATTTTATTTGGGATCATGTGAAGAGTTCATTTTCATGCATGCAATGTTTCTCTTTGTATCTATTTCTAATTCTTTGTCTTTGTATTTTGCAGATTTCTGGCCACAGGAGAGAGCTACACATCCCTGCACCTTCAATTTCGGGTTGGTAAATCAACCATCTCTGAAATTGTGAGGTGCACATGTGGCGTGATCTGGCAGAAATTGCAGCCCATGGTGATGCCTTCCCCAACCGAGGAGACTTGGCTTCAGGTTGCAGCAGGCTTTCAAACTGTGGCCAACTTCCCCAACTGCATAGGTGCGGTCGATGGCAAACATGTAAGAGTGCAGAAGCCACCGCGATCAGGATCACTCTTCTTTAATTATAAGAAGTATTTTTCGGTGGTCCTCATGGCGGTGGCTGATGCACATTACAAATTTCTTGCCATCGATGTCGGTGCTTATGGCAGTACGGGGGATTCTCGTGTGTTGCGAACATCACAGATTGGACTGCAAGTTCTCCAGGATTGCGTAACGCTCCCAGCCCCACAACCTTTACCGGGCTCCACAGATCCACTCCCCTTTGTGATGGTATCGGATGAGGCATTTCCTTTATTGCCAAACCTGCTGCGCCCATACCCACGGAGGGGACTGGATACCCGGCGGAGGATTTTTAATTATAGGCTGAGTCGTGCACGCAGATATGTGGAGTGCACCTTTGGAATCCTGACTAGTCAGTGGAGGATTCTACACACAACCATCCAGTTAGAAACAGAAACCGTTGACACTGTGATTAAAGCCTGCTGTGTTCTCCACAACTATGCTCGAGAGTACAGCTCTCAGCAAGTTGAGGAAACACAGCAGGCCGAATTTAATCCAGTGATCAACGTGTCTTCGGGAAGACCAACTAACTCGGGTGTGTTGGTGCGAGAATCCTTCACTGACTACTTCATGAGTCCAGAAGGTGCCGTGCACTGGCAGTACTCCTGTGTCGGTGATGTGCAGCCGGATCAGCAGACACCCATGGGACAAGGTGAATGGCAAATGTGATGCCCCTGTGCCAGCAGCCGGCGCAGCTTGGATCCGGACCCGTGTGATGGCTAGAGGGATCCTCCAGACCTGTTGGTCACGTGGACACTACCGATGAAAAGGGGACGTTTTTGTACGTGATTTGCCGCAGACAGTCTGTGCATGTGATGTGCAGCCAGATCTGCAGACAGCAATGGGACATCTGCTGTACCCTTCATCTGATAGTGTGTTATGTATATACATTTTGCAATATGTATTTGTTTTTTCGCTTAAGGTAATATATGGACAAAATTGCTTGAATACCTTTTTGCCAAAAAATTTTTTTATTAAATTGAATTCCATGAAAAATTCTATGCATTTTTTTTCCTCCCCCAACCAACACATACATGTTTGTCAATTTAATTGTTTTATTTCAACATACAATAAAATTACATTACTGAAAAAGATATTCTTTAATGACAATCAATGACAAAACTGGGTGAGGACCTGAAAAGTTAAAAACATAAAAATCTTGAGTTTTCACCTGAGCTCCGCAGAGCAGCCTGACCTGACATCAAGTTGTGCAATACAATACCAATACAGCAGCTATCACAAGATATCTCATCAGCACCGTGGGCGGGGACTATCGCGCTCTGCATCGCTATCATTGGCTAGCGATGTCGCAGCGTGCAAAGTACCACTTCAGGCCATGCTGGACTCAGCAATTTTAGAATCAAAATTAAAAATTTGAACTTGGGTAAGTGTTCTGGGGAGTGCAAAACTTTTTACAAGCGATACAAGTCCTCCGTTACATAACCAAAAGAATCAGCCTGGGTGGAAGGGGCAGCTGCTTGTGAGTGGGTTTCATAATTTGTGTTACCTACTGCACCAGCTATTTGAGTTTGGGGATGCATATTATATGAATAAGCCATATTTGGTTGTGGAGGGAGGTTTCGAACAGGTCTATTTATTTGGGTGGGTGAAAAAGCATCCAGAATGAGATTAAGAAGGTCACCTACACGTGGATGTGGGGGGGGGCTTTTCAAAACCGTCAAAAAGGGCGCAGCAAGCCATCATACAGGCTGACTGCGTCTCTTTCGACATGTCAGAAAGCCGGCTGCCAAGACTGGCAGCAAATAAATCACACTTTGAATTTGGTTTAGAAGCAGAATTTTTAAGCAGGGACAAAGTCTCGCAGGTTAGCTCGTCGCACTGCTCAGCAACATTTTTGGCCACTGGAACTCCCTTTGCTTTCTTCCGCCGTAATGTCAGGTTTCGGGCTGACGCCGAAGAAGATGTTGATTGTGGCGGATCAGCATCACTGGCAGCGGATGTAAAGCTGAAAACACCGGGGTCAGTCCCTGTGCCAGCAGCAGGGATGCAGGGCCGTTTAGCGGCAGAAGCTGATGATGTATCCGCAGCCTCGGAGAAAGTTGTTTCTTCCACTTCGGTTGAACCTTCAGGCATTTCTGATGTGGAGTCATCATGCTCTACAGGCAAGAGGTTACCTTCTGTCCTATGATTGGAAAAGGGAAAAAAAAATGAATGTATTGCAAACAAAATTCGAATTTTAAATTTTTAAAATTCAAAAGTACTTACTGCCGTAAGCTTCTGCCCGTTAGTAAAAACTGTAGTTCATCTTCATAAAGAATTTTCCTTTTTTGTCCAGCAGATCCACTTTTGCTGGCCATTGGTAGATCTTTTGTGAAGCGGTCCTTCACAGACCTCCAGCGGTTCCTCACATCTTTGTCTGTAAAAAAAAACACAAAACATTATAAAAATAATTTAATCAAGATCTTGACAAAAAAAAAAAAAAATGTCATAAAAATACATTTTCAATTTACCAATTTGAACTTGAA